>NC_083442.1:25960350-26560350 GCF_020745735.1 Hemiscyllium ocellatum | reverse complement strand
TGGTCATCAGTTGACTCTTAATCCCTGAATTTTATTGTTAAATTGAAAATCAAATTCTACCATGGCAGGATTCGAACCTGGGTCCCCAGAGCGATAGCTGAATTTCTGAATGAATTGCCTGACAATAATACCATTAGAGACAAAACAAAACTGCAGATGCTGGAATCCAAAGCAGATAAGCAGAAGACTGGAAGAACCAGCAAGCCAGGCAGCATCAGGACGTGGGGAAATCAAGTTTTGGGTGTAACCCTTCTTCAGGACTGGGGGTGGGTGTAAGGAGAGCTGCAGATAAAGGTGGGGGGGTTGGTGAGGTGCCATAGCATGACCATCCTTGGCTTTCTCCATTGCCACAGTGAATCAGATCGCAAATTAAAAGAACAACACCTCATCTTCTGCCTGGGAAGCTTACAGCCCGGAGGAGTCAACATTGAGTTCTACAATTTCAAATAACCTTTCCACCCAACCACAACTTCCTTCTCAGCCCCACCCCCTCCCTTCCATTCCTCTAATCGAACCTTCCTTGCAGCAACAAACCAGATTTCTTCCTCCCATTGACCAACAAGTTGCATCCTCTATCTGTCTTCACCTATGCCCACCTCACCACCCCGCGGCCTCTTCCCCACCCCACCCTTTATCTGCCGCTCCCCTTACACCCACCCCCCAATCCTGAAGAAGGGTTATACAAGAATAATACCATCAGGATATCATCTCCCCTCTCCAAAGAGGCCAGTGCAAATCAAAAACCTGAGATAAATGTAAGTCATTTCTTTCAGATTGAGAAAGTGTGTGATTTGCCAATTTGTTTCTGTATGTGTGAAGGCCAAGCCAATTAGTTAGCAACCAACCTCACAAATGAAACAATGCACCCAATGCCCTACCTCATCAGCTCATTAGGAGCTGGCAGGTGAACAAGTCAAACTCCATCATACACTAGCAGCCTGGGTCAGAATCTACTGGCTAACCACTTGTGCGTCCTAAACCCTGCCTACTCCCTAGGGGATCCAACAGCGAGAAGCTAAATCCTTTCCCCTTTTTCACATGGGGTGGGGGATGACGGGAGGGACGTGTTGGAGGCAAGGATAAGTTTGGCTTTTCAAGGCCAATCCCTTGTCCTCCCCCCACTCCACAACCAGACTGGGGCAATTGGCGGTTCCCACGAACTCAGATAGCAGATCACCGCCGTTCAGACTCAGGTAATTAGCCCCTTTTCTCACCAACTAGGTTAGCAAGTAATTGGGGAAGTAGTGAGCTCAGGCCATGAAGTGATCGTTAATTGACCTCTGTAAGGGACATAATTGTGGGCGAGTCAAGAAAGTCACCCACAGTCTTTCTCGCCCAGCACATAATTGATAACAATGCAAAAGGGGGCAAGGATCTTTCCAGAGCCAAATCAGTCTGTTACCTGCAATTCTTATCACTTCCAGGAAGGGAAAGAATTTGACACAAAGAATTAAGAAAGATACTCACATAGAGCACCAACCTCCATAGGGACCAGCTGAACCTGATAATGGGCTTCAGATTGGGTTCATAGGTCAGCACAACATCGAGGGCTGAAGGGGCTGTACTGCGCTGTAATGTTCTATGAACCAGTTTCTTTGGATAAATCTTGAAATATGTGGTTTGATGTCACACTATAATGTTGCATTCAAGAAATGATGTGGAGGTGCTGGTGTTGGACTGGGGTGGACAAAGTTAAAAGTCACACATCACCACATTATAGTCTTTATTTATTTGAAAGTACAAGCTTTCGGAGCACTGCTCCTTCGTCAGATAGCTAGCACAGCAGGATCATAGGACACAGGATTTATAGTAAAAGATCACAGTGTCATACAACAGGCAGCACACAGTGGCACAGGTGGCATGGTGGTTAGCACTGCTGCCTCACAGCGCCAGAGACCCAGGTTCAATTCCCGCCTCAGGCAACTGCCTGTGTGGAGTTTGCACACTCTTCCCATCTCTGTGTGGGTTTGCTCCGGTTTCCCCTCACAGTCACAAAGATGTGCAGGTTAGGTGAATTGGCCATGCTAAATTGCCCTGCAGCGTTAGGGTAAATGTAGGGGAATGAGTCTGGGTGGGTTGCTCTTTGAAGGGTCGGTATGGACTTGTTGGGTTGAAGGGCCTGTTTCCACACTGTAGCTAATCCAAACCGATGTGATATATTGAAAAACCTAGATTGTTGTTCCAGCTTTCATCTTTTAGAATGGTGTTTCGATTCATTAATAAGTGAATCCCAGAACTTCTTTCAAGTGACAGTCCTGAGATAAATTAAAGTTCTTTTTTTAAGAAAAACTGACATCTCAGTTCAGACAATGCATTAAAGGTGTGAGCTTAGAGTATGTCTGCATTCCAACCTTGAGTCAGACTAGTTCTATTTCCAAAGTAAGAATTCATAAAATGGTACATGGACTGACTGCCTACAGATTGTGTGCTTTTTGAACAAAATAGAATGTATCTGTAAATATAAATCTGCAAATGCAAATTCACCACATAGACTTATAGAAGGAGAGAGTGAGAGAGAGTGTGTGTATGTGAGAGAGGGAGAGAGTGTGACTGTGTGTGTGAGCGTATGAGTGTGTGTATGCAATGTGTGTGTGTGGGTGTGACAAAGTATATGCCTGTAAGAGGATGTGTGTATGTGGGTTTGAGTATTGGGAGGGTGTATGTGTGTGTCTGAGAGAGATTGTGTGCATGAGGGTCTGTGTGAATGAATGAGTATGTAAGAGAGTGTGTGGTTGTGCACGCGCGCGCGCGAGAAAGAGAGATAGAGTGTGAGAGAGTGTAGTACATTGGGGTCACCTACAGAGTGCCATGAACCCAAGGTCCCAGTTCAGACCATCCCCATGGGTACCGAACTTGGCTATCAGCCTCTGCTTGGCCACTCTGTGTTGTTGCATATCCTTGGAGGACGGTCACTCGAAGATCCGAGGCTGAATGTCCCTGACCGCTGAAGTGTTCCCCAATAGGGTGGGAACACCCCAGCCAGGTAATTGTTGCGCAGTGTCCAATCATCTGTTGTCATAGCATCTGCTTGGTCTCGCCAATGTTCTATGCCTCACGAAAGACCAGTCAGGGAGAAGGCAAAGGCAAGAAGCTGAGCAAGGCTGGGAGATTTCTATTGGAGAGTAGGAGGTTGAAGGATCACCTTATAGAGGTTTATGAAATCATGAGGGGCATAGATAAGGTGAGCAGCAGGGTAGGGTCTTTTCCCTAAGGTGGGGGCATTTCAAGACTAAGACTGAGAGGAGAAAGATTTGTAAAAGACACGAGGGGCAATTTTTTAAAACACCGTCTGGTTAATATGTGGAATGGACTTGCAGAGGAAGTGATGAATGTGGGAACAGTTACAATGTTTAAAGGACATTTAGGGAAGCATATAAATGAGTAATGTTCAGAGGGAGAAGGGCCTAGCACTGGCAGATGGGTCTAACTTTGTTTGGAGTTATGTTCAGCACAGACTGGTTGGACCGAAGGGTCTGTTTCCGTGCTGTATGACTTTATGATTCTATGATGGGTACACATAAGGTGAATGGCAAGGCTCTATTCCCTTGGGTAGGGGAGTGCAAAGCTCAGGGGAATATTTTTAAGGTGAGACAAGGAAGATTAAAAAAGGTCATGGGGGCAACACTTTTACACAGAGTGATTTGTGTGTGGAATGAACTGCCAGAGGAAGTGATGATTAAGGATACAGTTACAATGTTTAAAAGACATTTGGATAAGTACATGAATAAATGTTTGGAGGGATATGGAGTAAATGCAGGCAGGTGGGACAAGTTTAGTTTGGGATAATGATCAACATGGACTGGTTGGAGTGAAAGGTTCATTTCCATGTTGTATGATTGTAAGATGGTATAAAAGTGACCAAGATTCTGAAATTGGAAGGACTGTTGTCTGAAGATGGAAAGGATAGGGAGAAGGAGGTTAAGCTCAGGGTTGGACAGTACTGCATTGCGAGAGTAACAACACCACTTTGGTATTTAATTCACTGCAAACTGCTTTGGGATCATCATGAAGGCGCTATAGGAATGCATGTCTTTTCTTTTTCATATTCTCAGCTTCTGAGCTTCAATTTTCGGGGCTATCAGCACTAGGGGTGATGATTGGAGTTGGAGCCTGCGGTCCTTATTGTTATTGGATTTGAGCTCCCAAGGATAATTTTTCTGCGTTTAACTGGAGTGAGTTCCGACTCAGCCAGGTCTTAAATATTGTGGGGAAGCTTGGGAAGAGATTATAATGGCCTTCGGTCAATGTGGAGAGGTATAGCTGAGAGAAGCTAATGTATTATTTACAAACAGGATATCAAAGAAATTGAGTTCTGGTGGACTCCTTAAACTTGTATAATTTATATCTATGTAATGTTAAATAATTCACTGCTACCAAAATGTGTAGCGTAGGAAAAATTATTTATGAGACTGTTTAAATTTCTATGATAGTTTGTTTTATTATACTTCTAATCTAATATTGATATAATTTTCTCATTTGTCTAGGGTCCAGCTATGAGTTGCCAGCACAATACTCTTATTCAATGTGAACTCCTGCCATAGGCTCAATGATCCATCCCCCACATCCATAACCTTCTTTGCTAATCTTTATTGATGCCTTTTCTTACTGAGTGTACAATTCTCAGTTTTATATTCACATCTCCTCATTCACTTTGTTTCATTACGGTTTCTAATCATACTCCTCCTTGTAACAAACTTGTTTCATTCCGAATTTCCGATTTAAGGAAAGCTAGTTCAGGTGCTCTGCATGAGCTGTTCTTCCATTTCAGTGCTGCACTAACGGTGGTGTTGGCACAAGACGTAAGATAGACAGAGGCAAGCCAATGGATGTGATCTACTTAGATTTCCAAAAAGCCTTGGACAAGGTGCCATACACCAGTCTGATAAATAAGATAACAGCCCATTGTGTTACGGCCAACAGACTGGCATTGATAGAGGATTAACTGACTGGCAGAAGACAGAGAGTGGGGACTAAAGGGTCTTTTTCAGGAAGGCAGCTGGTGACTAGTAGAGTTCCGCAGGGGTCAGTGTCGAAACATCAACTATTCACGTTATATATTCGTAACCTGGATGAAGGAACTAAGGGTGCTGTTGCTAAGTTTGCAGTTGACACAAAGATAGGTGGAGGGATGGGTAGCATCAAGGAAGTGGGGAGGTTTGAAGAAGGACTTGGACAGACAAGGAGAGTAAGCAAATAAGTGGCAGATGGAACACAATGTGGGAAAGTATGAAAGTTATGCACCTTGGTAGGAAAAATGGAAATATAGATTATTTTCTCAAAGAGGACAGGCTACAGAAATCTGAAGCACAAGGTGACTTTGGAGTCCCAGTTCAGGATTCTTTTGAGGTTAACATGCAGAGTAGGAAGTAGTTAGGAAAACAAATGCAATGTTAGCATTCACTTCAAGAGGGCTAGAACATAAGAGCAGAAGCGTTCTGCTGAGGCCATTTAAGGTAATGGTCAGACAGCATTTGGAACATTGGGAGTAGTTTTGGGCCCCATATCTAAGAAAGGATATGTTGGCATTGGAGGGGATCCAGAAGGCATTTATGAGAATGATCCTGGGGATGAAGGGTTTGTCACGTGAGGAGTGATTGAGGACTCTACGTCTGTAGATGATGGAGTTTAGAAAGATGAGGGGGGACTTGATTGAAACTTACAGGAGACTGTGAGGCCTGAATTGGGTGAATGTGGAGAAGATGTTTCCACAGATGTTCTCTCAGTAGAAGAGACTCTGACCCGAGGGCACAGCCCCAGAGTGAAGGGATGACCCTATCAAACTGAGATGAGGAGGCATTTCTTCCCAAAGAGGGTCATTAACCTGTGGGACTCACTGCCACTCAGAGTGCTGTAGAGGCCAAGTCATTGAGTGTATTTAAGACAAAGATAGGAAGGTTCTTCGTTAGCAGGGGATCAAGGATTATGAGGAGAAGGCAGAAGAATGGGATTGAGAAACAAATCAGCAATGTTTGAATGTACTCTTCCAGCCTCCTGCATATCTACTTTGGATTCCAGCATCTGCAGTTTTTTTTCTATGATCGAATGGCAGAGCAGGCTAGATGGACTGAATGGCTTAAGTTTACTCCTACATCTATGGACAGGTGTGGTAATATCACTGACCCAGCAATCCAGAACACAAGGTCAATGTTTTGAGAACATGAGCTGACACCTCACTGTCGCCGAGAGTGAAATTTGAATTTAGAAAAGCAGAAAGTGAAAGCTAATTTCACAGTAACTGTCACCATACGTCTTTTTTTAAAACTCTGCTATTCTTTAAGAAAGGAAATCTGTTGTTTTTATGTGATCATGCCTACACCCACAGCAATGTGGGGGAAGCTCAATTGCCCTCTGAAACGGCTCAGTGAATCACTAAGGACATGGACAATGGGACAACTAGTGCCAGACTTACCAGTGAGGCTCACATCCCAGGAAAATATACAGAACAAACTTGTCATGAAGGTGAACATCAGCAGAAATCCAATAAAGCTTTAAAATGTCCATGAATCGAAAGGAGACATAGCTTGAGAAGCTACGGATCTTGAGGGTTTGACCTGGATTGGATTATCAAAGTACATCTTTTGTAACTACACTGTTTAAATGATAGGCAATGATTGCATTAAATTGGTCTCCACAGACACTGTTGGGCAAAGAAAAATAAGAGATTCCCTCAGGATTGAATGTTTTTTTTAAATTACCAAAGCAAATTCAAATCATCAAAGCCTAGAAGACAGTGCAATTGCAGAACAGGCACAACAGCAAATACAGAAATAATTTAAGACCAGAAAAAAATAGTAACTGGGGTGGGCCATTCAGTTCCTTGGATGTTTTCTACCATTCAGCAGGATTATGGCTGATCTGACAAGCCTCACCTCCAGTTTCCTGCCCTTTCTCTGTAAGTTTTGATTCCCCGACTGATCGAGAATCTATTTGTCTCGGCCTTAAATGTACACAAGGGCTCTGCCTCCACAGCTCTCTGTGCATTGGAGTTCCAAAGACTTTCGACCTTCAGAGAAGACATTCCTCCTCATTTCAATCTTAAGTAGGTTTTATTCTGAGACTGTGCTCTCTGGTCCTATGCTCAGGACTGGGAGAAAGTGAGGACTACAGATGCTGGAGATCAGAGTCGAGAGTGTGGTGCTGGTCAAGCAATATCCGAAGCGCAGAAGAATCGACGTTTCGGGCATAAGCCCTTCCTTTGAATGTCCTGCTCCTCAGATCCTGCCTGACCTGTAATGCATTTCCAGCACCTCACTCTCGCCTATGCTCAGTATTGTCCTAATAGTTTCCCTGAACTAGCCAAAAGCATTCTGTATTGAGATTTCACATCAACTGATCATCTTGATTGCAACAAGCACTCAACAAAACACCAGCTGGTCCATCTGACTCCCCTACTCAATCTACATCCTGATGGTCTTTTAATGGCTTCTCGAAGCGTAAGTGCAGAATATATTTCTTAAACTCAGCCAAATGAAATCATCTCAAACAAAGTCCCACCTTGCACGGCCACCCCAAAAGTTCTAGTTAGCAACTGGGCTTGATGATTGTACGTTTTGCCAACATAAGGTTTCACACAAATATACCTTCAAATTAATTACCAGGAGCCCAAGCTTTAAAATCAATGCATCACCTCTGAATGTAGTTAAAATGTAATTGGGACACTTGCTGACATTTGGTGGGGGGGGGGGGGGGGGGGGGGGGGGGGTGGGGAGGTGGGGGTTATTGCTGTGGAGTCTCAGTGACAAGTTTATAACAGTGTAGAAAAAAGTAATACATGAGTCTGGAGGCTGCCAGAGGCACAGCAGACAATAGATTTGCCTTGAAAGTTCTCAAATTCATTCAATGAATTATTTCAAACTCTCTAACGCATCATCTTTCAAAGGTAAGTGAGTTGGAAATCAAGGTGCCAGAAACAGGACAATCTTAAGGGGAAGATTCACCACATTTTTTTTTTTATTCATGACATGTGGTATCACTGGCTAGTTAGGCAGTCTGACAAAGGAGCAGCACTCCGAAAGGTTGTACTTTCATATAAACCTGTTGGACTATAACCTGGTGTTGTGTGAGTTTTTTTAAAAAAATCGTAAGTGTGCTGCTGGAAAAGCACAGCAGGTCATGCAGTATCTGAGGAGCAGGAGATTCGATGTTTCGGCCGAAAGCCCGAATGACGCTCATTCCTGATGAAGGGCTATTGCCTGAAACGTCGAGTGTCCTCGGATGCTGCCTGACCTGCTGCGCTTTTCCAGCACCACACTCTCGACTCTGATCTCCAGCATCTGCAGTCCTCACTTTCTCCGAGTTGATTTTTAAAAGCTTCATCTAATCAGTTCTCTGTGCTGGGGTTGGTGACACAGTGCACATTTGATAATGAAAATATTAAAACTTCCAGGTAAAATATTTTGAAATGTGGTTTTGTAAGTTTATTTCCAGAGAGGCAACTTTGGTTGTGTGCTGGAAATGGAAAACTTCCCTGAATGTGGATACAGTGTATATAGTTTTCTGTTACCCTGTTCTTTCTCCTCACCAACGCATGTATATTAATGCCTTTATTAAAGTTGCAGATGGAAACAATTCTTGCAAAATTGTATTAGCTCTATGAGAAAAAGATCAAACCAACCAGTAGCAATCACCCCATTCCTTGATGTTTCTTTGGAACAAAGAACAAACAGAACATAGAACATTACAGCACAGGAACAGGCCCTTCGGCCTTCCAAGCCTCCACCAATCCAGATACTCTATCTAAACCTGCCACCTATTTTCTAAGGATCTCTATCCCTTTGCTCCCTGCCCATTCATGTATCTGTCTAGATACATCTTAAATGACAGTATCACTCCCACCCCTACCACCTCCACTGGCAACGTTTTCCAGGCACCCACCACCCTCTGCATGAAGACCTTTCCAAGCATGTCTCCCCTAAACATTTCCCTTTCACTTTAAACACATGATTGAGTCCACCACTCTGGGAAAACGTTTCTTGCTTTCCAATTGTCTACATCTCTCATGATTTTGTAGGCCTTAATCAGGTCCTCCTCAACCTCCTTCTTTCCAATGAAAATAATCCTAATCTACTCTACTCATAGCTAGCACCCTCCATACCAGGCAACATCCTGGTGAACCTCCTCTACACCCTCTGCAGAGCATTCACATCCTTTTGGGAATGTGGCGAGCAGAACTGTACGCAGTATTCCAAATGTGGCCAAACCAAAGTCTTATACAACTGTAACATGATCTGCCAACTCTTGTACTCAATACGCCGTTCGATGAAGGAAAGAATACCGTATGTCTTCTTGACCACTTCACTCTCCTGCGTTGCCAGCTTCCCAGATCTCTCTGTACATCAATTTTTCCCAGGACTTTTCCATTTACTGTATGGTTCGCTGTTGAAATAGATTTCCAAAATGCATCACCTTGCATTTGTCTGGATTGAACTCCATCTGCCATTTCTCTGCCCAGCTCTCCAGTCTATCTTATTCTGTTGTATTCTCTGACTGTCCTCTTCACTATCTGCTACTCCACCAATCATAGTGCTGTCTGCAAACTTGCTAATGAGGCAACCTACACTTTCCTCCAAATCATTTATGTATATCACAAAAAACAGTGGTCTCAGCACGGATTCCTGTGGGACATCACTGGTCACAGGTCTCCATTTTGAGAAGCTCCCTTTCACTATTACCAACTGTCTCCTGTTGCCCAACAGTTCTCTATCCACCTAGCTGGAACATCCTGGACCTCATGCAAATTCACTTTCTTGATCAGCCTACCATGGGGAACCTAATCAAATGCCTTACTAAAGTCCATGTATATGACATCTACATGCATTCTCTCATCAATCAACTTTGTCACCTCTTCAAAGAATTCTATTAGGTTTGTAAGACATGACCTTCCCTGCATAAAGCCATGCTGCCTCTCACTGATAAACCCATTTTCTTCCAAATGGGTATATATCCTATCCCTCAGTACCAACTCCAGTAGCTTCCCAGTCACTGACGTCAGGCTCGCAGGTCTGTAATCTCTCAAATTTCATTTGTTTTACAAACAAGTGAGAGTAAGTTTTCAATATCTGAATAAATTCAAGCAGCCAAATCACATTCAACAACAATCCGCAAGGATTAATGAAAGAAAGGCAGTGGCTTTGCCAATCTTGTCACAACATTGAACCAGTTGTAAGAACTGGACCTTCACAGTATTGCAGTTGAAACTCTGATGATAGAAATGGAATAAAGCCTGGAAGTAGCTGGATATGAAGAACATCCCACTTACAAAACCAAAACTTAATTTATGCTTGTTACATTCATGATTATTAAAGTCTAATGTCACTTAACACATCTCATCATTTGCTGTCCATCTACTTAAGTCTTACAATTGTATAAGGCTTTGGTTCTGACATATTTGGAATACTGCATATAGTTCTGGTCACCACATTACCAAAAGGATGTGGATGCTTTGGAGAGGGTGCAGAGGAGGTTCACCAGGGTGTTGCCTGGTGTGGAGGGTGCTAGCTATGAGGATAAATTGAGTAGATTAGGATTATTTTCATTGGAAAGAAGGAGGTTGAGGGGGGACCCGATTGAAGCCTACAAATTCATACAAGGTGTAGGCAGGGTGGAAAGCAAGAAACTTTTTCCCAGAGTGGATGACTCAATACTATGGGTCATGAGTTCAAAATGAGGGGGTAGTTGCTTCGGGGAGATATGTGTGGAAAGTTCTTCATGCAGAGAGTGGTGGTTGCTTGGAACGCGTTGGAGCGGAGGTGGTAGAGGTGGGCACGATAGTGTCATTTAAGATGTATCTAGGCAGACACATAAATGGACAGGGAGCAAAGGGATACAGATCCTTAGAAAATAGGTGGCAGGTTTAGATCGAGGACCTGGATCGGTGCAGGCTTGGAGGGCCGAAGGGCCTGTTCCGTCCTGTCAAGTTCTTTGTTCTCCAACACAGCCAAGTAAACAGGCTGTATATTGTTCAAACACCTGTCCGAGCTTCATTCTTCAGAAAGCAAGGGTTATAAATCACTTGGAAACAACCAGCAGTCAACATATTTTGTCAATGTATCAGCTGTGTTTATTGGTTCAATGTTTCTGTGTTTGATTATGTTAGTCTGATAACTGATCTGTGCACTCTGTGTTTAATTGTGTAAACCTAGCTGTTGACACTAGGACAAGTAAACAGAGGCATAAAAGTGGCTGGAAGCATTGGGTAGACTTTTTCAAGTGTTGTATAACCCTTTGTAACTAACTGAACATTTATAGAGTGGTATCATCTTTTTATTGCTTTGAGACAAATCAATAAATGAAATACACAACAGTTTTGATAAAGTTTACAGTGTTATCAATATAAAATATTTACTGAGTCTTCACCATCACTCGTGAATTCTTTTACTGACACTTGAATGCACAGGTAATTTTGTTTGGCTTATATTTCATTTGAGAAATGCCACTTATCAGAGAAAAAAAATCGTAGAGCAACATTAACTGTCTCAGGATGTTTCATTGTTAATAAAGCACTCTGAGGCATAGTGGTCCATGTTATAGAGTCAAACGGTACAGAAACTGACTCTTCAAACCAACCAGTCTATGCTGACCATAATCCCAAAGTAAACTAGTCCCACCTACCTGCAATTGGCCCATATCCCTCCAAACATTTCTTATTCATGTATTTATTTAAATATCTTTTAAACATTGTCACTGTACCCACATGCACCACTTCCTTGAAAAGTTCATTCCACACGCGAGCCACCCTCTGTGCAAAAAAAATATTGTTAGCTCTTTAATATAATCCTTGTACCTATACACAGTTGGTAATGAGGACACAAATTGTTTCCGATCAGATGTGTTTACACATTGGTCATTCACAAAGCCGATGAGGAAAATTTTTTTTTCCAAAAGTTCCAAAACAATGCAACAGCATATAAAACAGTAATTGCTGCTCCTGGAATTCGAGGAAATCACCTCCAACACCTAAAATACCTCAAAAAAGGAGCAGCTGTTACAGCCAGAAATTTTTCCCGTCCTCCATCTTGGAATACCCAGAATCCTTTTTGAAATGGTTAAAAGTGGATAAATCCCCAGGAGCTGATCAGGTGTACCCAAGAACTCTGTGGGAAGCTAGAGAAGTGATTGCTGGGCCTCTTGCTGAGATATTTGTATCATCGATAGTCACAGGTGAGATGCCGGAAGATTGGAGGTTGGCAAACGTGGTACCACTATTTAAAAAGGGCGGTAAAGACAAAATGGGAAACTATTAACCGGTGAGCCTGACCTCAGTGGTGGGCAAATTGTTGGAGAGAATCCTGAGGGACAGGATGTACATGTATTTGGAAAGGCAAGGACTGATTCGGGATAGTCAACATGGCTTTGTGCATGGGAAATCATGTCTCACACACTTGATTGAGTTTTTTGAAGAAGTAACAAAGAATATTGATGAGGGCAGAGCAGGAGATGTGATCTATATGGACTTCAGTAAGGCGTTTGACAAGGTTCCCCATGGGAGACTGATTACCAAGGTTAGATCTTATGGAATACAGGGAGAACTAGCCATTTGGATACAGAACTGGCTCAAAGGTAGAAGACAGAGGGTGGTGGTGCAGGGTTGTTTTTCAGACTGGAGGCCTGTGACCAGTGGAGTGCCACAAGGATCAGTGCTGGGCTCTCTACCTTTCGTCATTTACGTAAGTGATTTGGATGTGAGCATAAGAGGTACAGTTAGTAAGTTTGTAAATGACACCAAAATTGGAGGTGTAGTGGACAGCGAAGAAGGTTACCTCAGATTACAACAGGATCTTGACCAGATGGGCCAATGGGCCGAGAAGTGGCAGATAGCATTTAATCCAAATAAATGCGAGGTGCTGCATTTTGGGAAAGCAAATCTTAGCAGGACTAATACACTTAAAGGTAAGGTCCTAGTAAGTGTTCCTGAACAAAGAGACCTTGGAGTGCAGGTTCATAGCTCCTTGAAAGTGGAGTCGCAGGTAGGTATGATAGTAAGAAGGCGTTTGATATGCTTTCCTTTATTGGTCAGAGTATTGAGTACAGCAGTTGGGAAGTCTTGTTACGGCTGTGCAGGACATTGGTTAGGCCACTGTTGGAATATTGTGTGCAATTCTGGTCTCCTTCCTGTCAGAAAGATGTTGTGAAACTTGAAAGGGTTCAGAAAAGATTTACAAGGATGTTGGAGGATCTGAGCTACAGGGAGAGGCTGAACAGGCTGGAGCTATTTTCCCTGGAGCGTCGGAGGCTGAGGGGTGACCTTATAGAGGTTTACAAATTTATGAGGGGCATGGATAGGATAAATAGGCAAAGTCTTTTCCCTGGGGTCAGGGAGTCCAATACTAGAGGGTATAGGTTTAGGATGAGAGGGGAAAGATATAAAATAGACCTAAGGGACAACTTTTTCACACAGAGGGTGGTATGTGTATGGAATGAGCTGCCAGAGGATGTAGTGGAGGCTGGTACAATTGCAATATTTAAGAGGCATTTGGATGGGTATATGAATAGGAAAGGTTTGGAGGGATATGGGCCAGGTGCTGGGAGGTGAGATTAGATTGGGTTGGGATATCTGGTCTGCATGGACAGGTTGGACAGAAGGGTCTGTTTCCGTGCTGTACTTCTCTATGACTCTGTCACAGAGTATAAACTCTTCTGTGATTCAATTGCGAAAAATGTTGACAAACACACTATTACCATTTTTGTCTCTCATATAATGACCTAGAGTTTGAATTTTTTTTCAGCATGGTGACCTGGTGCAGTGTGATTGATAAAGTTACGAATGAGCTTGTCAGAAAAAACAAACATTTTAGCAAAGGTAAAATAAGCACAGAGAAACTCAGCAGGTCTGGCAGCATCCATGGAGAGAGAAACAGAGTTAATGTTTGAGTTCACCATGACCTTTTTTTTTCAGATTAGATTAGACTTACAGTGTGGAAACAGGCCCTTCGGCCCAACAAGTCCACACCGACCCGCCGAAGCGCATCCCACCCATACACCCCTTTTACCCCTTACCTAACACTACGGGCAATTTAGCATGGCCAATTCACCTGACCCGCACATCTTTGTGACTGTGGGAGGAAACCGGAGCACCCGGAGGAAACCCACGCAGACACGGGGAGAACGTGCAAACTCCGCACAGTCAGTTGCCTGAGTCGGGAATTGAACCCGGGTCTACAGGCGCTGTGAGGCAGCAGTGCTAACCACTGTGCCACTGTGCCGCCCACTCTTCTTCGAAAGTATTCATCTTTCATTTCAGTAGGAGTTTCTGATCCTGCACATGGGAATAACCTGATTTTAAATAACTCCACGCTGTGGCAAAAATAAACAGAACCATTTACGGGTTTCATTGTTTTACAGCAATTGTTTATTGCTATTTGTAATATCATTACAATATTGAAAAGCTTTTAAAAGTTTCTGAGTGTTCTTGTGCCTAAAAAGAATAAGCTTAATTTTAAGAACCTCCTCAAAGGCATGCAAACTAGTACAATTCATATAATCTCTCAATGGCAATTTAATTCATTCTGGGTGTGCTATTAGTGCTATCAGCTGCTCACTCTAAACCACTGCAAAATAATCATGGGAGAGACAGTGGTAATGTCCCTGCATTAGCCGTTTAAAGCAGAAATAATTTTGTCTGGCTTACATTATATTTTACAAATGCCATTTAAGAGGAAAAAGCTACATTTGTAGAGCAGCCTTAGCCATCACAGGAACTCTCACAGTGCTTCACAGCAAGTAAAGTCCTTTCTAATTCTGAGACATAGTTGGATACATTGTTAGATCCATCTAATGCACAAATAACTCTTGTACGAGACATACTTGCACATTCAAAGCTTGGGAGAAGATTTGTAGCTCGGGTGCTCGTTGTTGTGGTTCTGTTCGCCGAGCTGGGAGTTTTTGTTGCGAACGTTTCATCCCCTTTCTAGGTGACATCCTCAGTGCTTGGGAGCCTCCTGTTAAGCGCTTCTGTGATGTTTCCTCCTGCATTTACAGTGGCTTGTCTCTGCCGCTTCCGGTTGTCAGTTGCTGTCCACTGCAGTGGCCGGTATACAGGGTCCAGGTCGATGTGTTTGTTGATAGAATCTGTGGATGAGTGCCAACGTAGTGTACAAAATCCCATGCAAAGACTGCACAAAACACTATATAGGACAAATTGGAAGACAGCTAAAACCGCAACCATGAACACCAACTAGCCACGAAACGACACAACTAGCTATCCTTAGTAGCCACACACTCAGACGACAAACAACATGAATTCGACTGGGACAACACCACTATTATAGGGCAAGCCAGACAGAGAACAGCCAGGGAATTCCTAGAGGCATGGCACTCACCCACAGATTCTATCAACAAACACATCGACCTGGACCCAATAGACTGGCCGCTGCAGCGGACAGCAACTGACAACCGGAAGCGGCAGAGACAAGCCACTACAAATGCTGGAGGAAACATCACAGAAGCGCTTCATAGGAGGCTCCCAAGCACTGAGGATGTCACCTAGACAGGGGACGAAACGTTTTCAACAAAAACTCCCAGCTCGGCGAACAGAACCACAATACTTGCACATAGAATCATGGAATCCCTACAGCATGGAAGCAGGACAGTCAGCCCATCAAGTCCACAGTGATCCTCTGAAGAGCATCCCTCCCCCCTACACTATCCCTGTAACCTTACATTTTCCATGGTTTATCCACCTAGCCTGCACATCCCTAGACACTTAAGGGCAATTGAGCATGGCCAATCCACCTATACTGCGCATCTTTGGACTGTGGGAGGAAATGAGAGTGCCCAGAGGAAACCCACGCAGACATGGGGAGAAAGTGTAAACTGCACACAGACAAGCACCTGAGGGTGGAATTGAACCCAGGTCCTCAGCGCTGTGAGGCAGCAGTGCTCAGCATAGTTGGCAATGTGGACACAAATTGTGCTTACAATTCCTTCAGTTTTTAATCAAACATGTTTGCTTATTGTTCATTTGCAAAGGTGATGAAAGAAAGCTGTTTCATGCTGTGAATAATTGGATCTGGAATGCGCTGGCTGAGAGGACAGTGAAGGCAGATTCAATCAACACTGGAGGCCGAGAGCAATGCCATGGGGATGGGCATGAGTAAAAATCCCACCACCGCTGCTGGTGGAATCAAAAGCTAATCTTTATAAAATTCTTGAACTGAATGTTGTCTAAAATGCATGTGGTTAACCAAAGTCTTTGAGGGAAACAAATCTGCTCCCCATACTTTTTTCTGGTCTACATGCAGCTGTGTGGTCAACTCTTTACAGTCCTTTGTAGTAGATGATAAGGCACTCAGTTAGAGATGGACAACCAAGGCTGAGCTTGTCAGCAACAAAACATCTCATTAACTTGTTTCCCTGTATTCTACTGTAATTCCTGTTCACTCATGACTATCTGGCAACATTTTGTCCAAACTTCATTTACACGTTTGATGGTGATTCCACTGCTGTAGGCTGGATGTCAAGCAAAGACAAGACAGAATACAGAAAGGAAATAGCGGTGTCCTGGTGTCGTGGTACAAAGGTAACAATGTCTCCCTCAATGTCAGCAAAACTAAAGAGCTGATCCTCGACTTCAGGGAGAAAGAAGGAGCACACGCCGCTAATTTTGTCAATGGAACCGAGATGGAGATGGTTGAGAGCGTCAAGTTCCAAGGAGTGACAATCACCAGCAATCTGTCCTGGATCATCCGCATTGATGATTTGGTCAAGAAGGCACAAAAATGCCTCTTCTTCCACAGGAGGCTAAGGAAATTCGGCACATCCATAAGGACTTTCACTAACTTTTATAGATGCACCATAGAAAGCATTCCATCTGGATGCAACACAGGGTGAAACAACAGCTGCTCTGCCCAGGACTGTAAGAAACTACAGAGAATCATGAAAACAGCGCAGTTCATCACGCAAGCCAACCTTCCATCCATTGACTCCATCTACATTTCTTGCTGGCCCAGGAAGGCAGACAACATCATCACAGACCCCTCCAACCTCACTCACAATCTCTTTCAATCTCATCCATCTGGCAGAACATACATTTAACACATGTACCAACAGATTCAAGACCAGCTTCTTCCCTGCTGTTATTAGACTTTTGAATGGACCTCTCAAAATTTAAATCTAATGATGAATTTGTTTTCTTGTGCAACATCTTTGCAGCTGTAACTTCATATTTCTTGTTCTGTTCGATCACCCCACAATAGGATCTACCTGTTCTATTAGAAAACAAAACTTTTCACTGTACGTAGGTATATGTGACAATAATAAGTCAAATCAAATCAAAAAGTGTAAGTTTTGAAACAACAGATTCCAGATCACAAATCTTAAATTCTGGCAGCTCATTACAAAATGTGAATCTCCACTGTTGATATTTTCCAATATTTCAAAGTGAAATGAAACTGATGGGCAGTACCTGAATTCCCAATATATGTAAATCAAATGTTTAAGATTTTTGTCCAGATGCCGACACAAGGAAAGATTTTGCATAAGTCATATGAAAATGTTGTTTCGGGGAGAGCGTGAGGAGAGGGAGGGAGAGGGCGCGAGGGGAGGGAGGGAGAGGGCATGAGGAGGGGTGTGAGAGTGGGCAGAGAGTGCCAGAAGGTTCTGCTCCTGGAGCTGGAAAGAAAACTGGCAAGAAAAAACAAATAAAGGGCTGCACCATGGCTCAGTGGTTAGCACTGCTGCCTCACAGTGCCAGGGACCTGTGTTCGATTCCTGCCTCAGGCAACTGCCTATGTGGAGTTTGCACATTCTCCCCGTGTCTGTGTGGGTTTTTCCTGAAGAAGGGCTTATGCCCGAAACGTTGATTCTCCTGCTCCTTGGATGCTGCCTGACCTGCTGCGCTTTTCCAGCAAGACATTTTCAGCTCTGATCTCCAGCATCTGCAGTCCTCACTTTCTCCTAGAAGACTTCCTCCCACAGTCGAAAGATGTGCAATGAATTGGCCATGCTAAATTGCCTGTATTGTTAGGTGTAGGGAAATGGGTCTCGATGAGTTGCTCTTCAGAGGGTCGGTGTGGACTTGTTGGGCCAAAGGGTCTGTTTCCACAGTGTAGGTAATCTAATCTAATGTTTATGGCAATCTTCACTCCTGTGAGGGAGTACTGTGTAAATATTTTACATGGATACTGAAGCGCTCATTTATGCTGAACTATTTCATCATTCGTCTACCAAGAGCAGCAATGATAGCACTATCACATATGAATATAAAACCATTTGGAGGATGAACTTTTCAGGCCATTTTAAATTTGACTGCATAAGCTTAAGGTATGCTATAATACACTTGAAAGCCTCTGCAGTTACAAAGGGGTGTAAACTAAAAAATGATGACCCGAGGACAGCAGGTATGTAAAAATAACATAATGTCTCTTTGCCTTGAAGCCTCTAGCTCAAGTATAATGTTGGCTTGACTCAATAAATTTTATATTCTTGCCAGTTATGAATTATATTGCAGAAACAAAGGTAGACAATGTTAATCTCTGAGCAAATGTTCCATTATGTCTCTGATACAGAGGTCCTAAGTCACAGTGCTTTTGAACCACAAAAAACAAGGTTCGTTGTAAGCACTGTTATAATGCTAACATTTGGCACATGATATTGCATATATGTGGTGACATAGAAAATCAACTTAGCAAGAGGGTGGCATGGTGAGAATTGTAAGGGATAGGAATTATGAACATCTGGATAGGAATAATGTGATCAAGGATAGTCAGCATGGTTTTGTGAAGGGCAGGTCGTGCCTCACAAACCTAATTGAATTCTTTGAGAAGGTGACTAAGGAGGTGGATGAGGGTAAAGCGGTAGATGTGGTGTTTATGGATTTTAGTAAGGCGTTTGATAAGGTTCCTCATGGTAGGCTACTGCAAAAAATACGGAGGTATGGCACTGAGGGTGCATTAGAGGTTTGGATTAGGCATTGGCTGGTTGGAAGAAGACAGAGGGTAGTAGTTGATGGTAAAGGTTCATCTTGGAGTACAGTTACTAGCAGTGTTCCACAAGGATCTGTTTTGGGACCATTGCTGTTTGTCATTTTTATAAATGACCTGGAGGGGGGGGCTAGAAGGTTGGGTGAGCAAGTTTGCGGATGATACGAAAGTCGGTGGAGTTGTTGATAGTGAGGAAAGATGTGGTAGGTTACAGCGGGATATAGATAAGCTGTAGAGCTGGTCAGAAAGGTGGCAAATGGAGTTCAACATAGGTAAGTGTGAAGTGATTCACTTTGGTAAGTGTAACAAGAAGATGGGCTAATTGTCAGATACTTGGTAGTGTGGATGAGCAGAGGGATCTTGGTGTCCATGTACACAGATCTCTGAAAGTTGCCACCCAGGTAAATAGTGCTGTGAAGAAGGCATATGGCGTACTGACTTTTATTGGTAGAGGAATTGAGTTCCGGAGTCCTGAGGCCATGTTGCAGTTGTATAAGACTCTGGTGCGGCCGCATTTGGAGTATTGTGTGCAGTTTTGGTCGCCATACTATAGGAAGGATGTGGAGGCACTGGAACGGGTGCAGAGGAGGTTTACTAGGATGTTGTATGGTATGGTAGGAAGATCGTATGAGGAAAGGCTGAGGCACTTGGGGCTGTTTTCATTGGAGAAAAGAAGGTTTAGGGGTGACTTGATAGAGGTGTACAAGATGATTAGGGGTTTATATAGGGTTGACAATGAGAACCTTTTTCCACGTATGGAGTCAGCTATTACGAGGGGGCATAGCTTTAAATTAAGGGGAGGTAGGTGTAGGACAGATGTTAGGGGTAGATTCTTTACTCAGCGAGTCGTGAGTTCATGGAATGCCCTGCCAGTAGCAGTGGTGGACTCTCCCTCTTTATGGGCATTTAAATGGGCATTGGATAGGCATATGGAGGATAGTGGGCTAGTGTAGCATAGGTGGGCTTGGGTTGGCACAACATCAAGGGCCAAAGCACCTGTACTGCGCTGTATTTTTCTATGCTCTATGGTGGCTCAGGGGTTAGCACTGCTGCCTCACAGCGCCAGGGACCTGGGTTTGATTCCAGCCTTGGACGACTGTCTGTGTGGAGTTTGCACATTCTGTCTGTGTCTATGTAGGTTTCCTCCCACAATCCAAAAGATGTGCAGGTCAGTGAATTGGCCATACTGAATTGCCCATAGTGTTAGGTGCAATAATCATGGGTAAAATGTAGGGAAATGAGTCTGGGTGGGTTACTCTTTGAAAGGTCTGTGTGGACTTGTTGTTTGAAATCTAAAAATCATTGTAACGTTATTTCTCTACTTTAGGGATATAATACTAAAATTAGCAGAAGGCATAAAGAGTTATTAAACAATAGCATGCAATTTGAAGGAGCCATTTCTTTGAACTAATAGTACTCACAAAGATTGGTGGGTAAGGGCAGTGGAGCAAGAGGCCAGATTGATATCCAACAAAAATGGTGACCCAGTCAACAAGTGGCAAGGGGTTCCTTGGCTATACATGTGTCCAAGGAATTCTGCTGTAAGTATCCCAGTTCCACTTCTCCTGCAACAAGGAAAGGCATTGGGTAATGAAGAAATATCATTTGCCAGAGAAAGTGATTGGACAGTGATGAATAGAAATTGACATTTACAGTTCCACTAATGGCCTATTGGTTATCAATGTGAAGGAAGTCAATTTTCAATGACAGGCAATCCCTGACTGACAATCAACTGGCAATTTTTATCACCGTGCTCCGACTACATTTTGTTTTACTTTCACAGACCATAGGCTCAGCCTTACCCAGTCAGTGGGCTAGGTTGAGTTGGCCATGAATGATTTGTTGGAAAAGTTTATTGTTGAGGTGCCTTTTTCTTTACCAGTTGCTTTTCCACAGCAACATGGTCAGGAGGGATGGTGTTTCAATGGGGAGTTTTCTGCGGCACTGTCAACACTGAGGTAGCTTTCTCCTCAGTGAGTCAGAATGAAAAAGGAGTAATACAACCAGGATTCACTGGTCAGGGAGAAGTAAAGGATGGTAATAATCAGGGCAATAATCAGAATTTCATCTGTGATCTCTTGGTTGGATCTAAAAGATCCCATGATATTATTTTGAAGAACAATCAACCAACAACATTATGCAAACAGATGACCTGGTCATTAACACCTTGCTATGTGTGGGATCTTGGTGTGCATAAGTTGGCTGAAACATTTCCTACATTGCAAAGGTGACCAGAATTCAAGATGCAGCTCATTGGCTGCATTGCACATAGAAGAATTGTCAAGAAAGGATTTTTTTTTCTTCTGGGATCTTGCTGTGCAGAAATTGGATGTGTTCTTTCCTACATTACAACAGTAACTACACACCTGTGCAACCTGTGAAACATCCACCTGAAAGTGAGGATTCTATTACTTCTACTGCTCTGTGCACCCTGACTCCGTTGCTAGTATCTGACTCTGTCTCATTATCAAGGCCATACCACACAGATCTAACATGAACTGCACACTCTGTGGAAGGTCTTTGGGACCCTGATGGGAGATGTCTCTCCTTGTTGCTCTCTCCATCTCTGATAAACACAGCTACCAACTGAGAACGGAGGGAACAGGAATTCAATACCTCTCTGACTTTCAGGTCGGCTCCTCACCAGCTCCTCACTGGGACTCTCCCTGCCTGCCATGAGTGAACTGACCCCACTCATGTTTTCCCTAGTACTCCATCACCGCTGCACTACACAAAGTGGCCACTGCACCAGGTGCACTGCCAGTACAGTAGAGCTTCTAGCTTCTGAATGGTCTGTAGTCACATCCATTCCACATCAGGATTTCTGAAGACCAATTCCCTTTACAGGGGCTGGGAAGGCCAATACCCTGATTCAGAATTATTCCCTTTGGGCCTCTTGTAAACAGACACATTGGGAACATTTTTTTTCCAGCCAGTGGTCAGCCCCCAGACATGAATATTAAATTCTACCCTTACGCTGTATGGTATGGAAAGAGACTGCACAGTTCATTAAGTCACAGAATTCCTACAGTGCTGAAAGAGGCCATTTGGCCCATTAAATTAGCAACATCCCTCCAAAGAGCATCCACCTATGCCAACTTCCCCATCCCATCCCCGTAACCCTACATGGAGTTTTTACTAAGGTTAAACCACCTAACTTACACATTCCAGGACATTATGGGACAATTTTTTTTATCACTTAACCTGCTCATCTTTGGACTGTGGGAGGAAACCAGAGCACCTGAGGAAATTCATGCAGACATGAGGAGAATGTGCAAACTCCACACAGGCAGTCACCCAAGGCAGAAATCAAACCTGGGTCCCCGGCGCTATGAGGCAGCAGTGCTAACCACTGCGTGATCCATGAACAAAGAGACCATAGTTGGACTATTGTGTCCAGTTTTGGGTTTCTTAACTAAGAAAGGATATACTTACTATAGATGGAACGCAGTGGTCATTCACCAGACTGATTCCAGAATGGTAGGCTTATCCTATGAGGAGAAATTGGGTTGAGTGTGTTTATGATCAATGGTGTTTAGAAAAATAAGATGGGATCTCATTGAAATACATAAGAAAATTTGACTGGACTGGACAAGCTGGATATAATGGATCTCCTGTCTGAGAGTTTTAGAACAAGGTAAATCATTTGGGAGGAAAAATTTCTCCACTCAGTGGGTGAGGAACCGATGAAATTCCCTGCCATAGAAAGCTGTGAAAGCTCAATCTTTGAGCATGTTTGAAGCAGAGATTCGTACATCTCTGATTCTGGCATAATGGGCTATCAAAATAATATAAGCATTAAAGGTATAAGTGTTCTATCCACCATGATTGCGTTATTGGCACAGTTGGCTCAATGGGCTAAAGGGCTTACTGTTGTTGTGGAGTCATAGAGTCATACAGCACAGAAACAGACCTATAATCCAACCAGTCCATGCCGAACATAATCGTAAACTAAACCAGTCCCACCTGCCTGCTCTTGGTCCATATCCCTTCAAACCTTTTCTATTCATATACTTATCCAAATGACTTTGAAACATTGTTAGTGTACCCACATCCACTACTTCCTCAGGAAGTTGATTCCACATGCAAACCATTCTTTGCGTAAATAATTGGCCCCTTATGTCATTTTTAAATCTCTCTCCTCCCATTTGACCCCTGGACTTGAAATTCCCCATCTTAGGAAACTACAATTAATTCCATCTATACCCCTCATGATTTTATAAATTTCTATTCAGTCACCCCTCAACCTCCTACGCTCCAGTGAAAACATCCCAGCCTATTCAGCATTTCTTTATAACTCAAGCCTTCCATACCCAGCAACATCCTGATTAATCTCTTCTGAACACTCTCTAGCTGAATAATATCCTTCCTATAACTGGGCAATCAGAACTGGAGATGAGAGTGTGTTGCTGGAAAAGCACAACAGGTCAGGCTTGCTCCTTGGATGCTGCCTGACCTGCTATACTTTTCCAGCAACACACTCTTGACACTGATCTCCAGCATCTGCAGTCCTCACTTTCCCTGACCAGCACTGGACACAGTATTCCAGTGTCCTGTACAACGCCATCATGCTTTCCCAACTCCTATACTCAAAGGACCGAGCAATGAAGGCAAGCGTACCAAACGCTTTTGTAATCACCCTGTCTAATAGAATGCAAACTTCAAAGAATGATGTACCTACACCCCTAGATCCCTCTAATTTCAGGACCTCAGGTCTGTCATTGGTTGGGAACCTAGAAATCAAATTACTTAGAAGGTAACAACTACATATTGTGTAGGAGCAAATTACTGCAGATATTGGAATCTATACTGAAAGCAAAAAAAATGCTGGAAATCACAACGGGTCAGGAAACATCCAAGCTAATGTTTCGAGTGTAGATGATTTTTCAGCTCTGATGAGAGTCATCTAGACCCAAAATGTTAGCTTGCTCTCTCTCCGTGGATCCTGCCTGACCCGCTGTGATTTCCAGCATTTTTGTTATTTTCACTACTGATGGTGGTTATTAACCAGACTTCAACTCACTGGAAAGATTCCACCCTGGTAAGGGCCTACATTTTCGAGAGAGTGAGAGGAGCTGAAAATCATCATTGAATTTTAAGTTTGAGGATTTTTTTTGTCAAATTGCTTGCAGTAGTTGAATGAATAGAGTCTCAATCTGGCTTGAAGGAATGTTTCAATAATGCTGCTCCTTCTAACTTATCTATTAGATTGTTTCAGTTATGGTCAGGATCACATTATAATAGAAGGTCATTTACTAATGCAAATTGCAGACTTCCTGCTATTAAAACTAATTTTGGTGAAATCTTCCTACGCTTTTACTGCTTTTCAATTATGGAACTCATTTCCAATTAACATAAAATTATCCTCAAATCTACAGATGTTTAAAAAAACTTAAAGTACTTTCCATAACATTTCAATCAGCAATGCTTTCTCTTACAAAATAATGCCGGCATAAATCCCTTGTACATTTTTTTTTGTTATGTCTGCCTTGCTATCCTTACAAGTTAGATAATCAAACATTTGTATCTTTATATAAATGATATACAACGATTAAAATACTTGCCCCTATTATATTAAATATCAGTCTCCCTGTAATGATGTAGTAAACTTGAAATGTCACTGATTGCCTGTGGTGACAATGTGAGAACAGGGGCCAATAATATTACAGCATGTTGACTTATGAGTGTAGTGAGGAACCAATTATGGCGATGTGCTACTAGTCTGGAGGGTTGTGTGTTCAAGTCTCTCTCTCTCTCTGTTAAAAATTAAAATTAATACATTTTGCATTTGAGATCTATATTAATATTTGTTTCAAACTAATTAATGGTCAATTTGAAATAAGCCAGTATTGGTCACAGAGTTGTAGAGATGACAGCATGGAAACAGACCCTTCGATCCAACTTGTCCATGCCGGCCAGATATCCCAACCCAATCTGGTTCCCCCCGCCAGCACCCGACCTATATCCCTCCAAATCTTTCCTATTCATATACCCATCCAGGTGCCTTTTAAATGTTGCAATTGTGCTAGCCTCCATCACCTCCTCTGGCAGCCCATTCCACACACTCACCACCCTCTGTATATATTAGGTAGCCTTTATATCTTTCCCCTCTCACCTTAAACCTATACCTTCTAGTTCTGGACTCCCCCACCTCATGAAAAGACCTTGTCTATTTACCCTATCTATGTCCCTCATGATTTTTAGAAACCTCTATAAGATCACCCCTCAACCTCCAATGCTCCAGGGAAAACAGCCTCAACGTATTCAGCCTCTCCATCTAGCACAAATCCTCCAAACCTGGCAACACTCTTGTAAGTCTTTTCTGAACCCTTTCAAGTTTCACAACATCCTTCTGATAAGAAAGAGACCAGAATTGCATGCAGTATCCCAAAAGTGGCCTAACCAATGTCTTGTACAGCCGCAACATGACCTCCCAACTCCTGCACTCAATATTCTGACCAATAAAGGGAAGCATACCAAACACCTTCTTCACCATCCTATCTATCTGCGACTCTACCTTCAAGGTTTTAGAGCAAGTTTTGAAACAAAGGGTCAGGCATTTTGATTTTTGAATCCAAACTTGCTCATAACATGGCTCAGCACAAACCATTATTACACCAAAGTCAATGGATTTAAGGCTTTAAGATTCTAGCACAGTTGAAATTTCAATAGGGTGTGGAGGAAGTGTTTATATGCTGAAGGTATACAAACATTTCGCTGAAATTCTCCCTTTGGTTTTGGGAGAAAGGTGGTCCATGAGGGATGAGAGCATGTATAAATTAATCTTGTTGCATGCAACCAAGGGAGTAGGTAAGAAAAGAAGAGCTTTAAACTCCTGTCAGTTATTATCACAAACAGTGTAAGAATACCAAAATATCAATGGAAGATATCATAGAGTCACAAAGCACGGAAACAGACCCTTTGGTCCAAGCAGTCCGTGCCAAATATAATCCCAAATGAAACTAATCCCACTTGCATGCACCTGGCTAATATCCCTCCAAACCTTTCCTATTCAGGCACTGATCCAAGTGTCTTTTAAATGTTGTAACTGTGGCCACATCCACCACTTCCTCGGGAAATTCATTTCACATGTGAATTACCCTCTATGTAAAAAAATTGCCTCACCTGTCTTGTTTAAATCTCTCTCCTCTCACCTCAAAAATGTCCCCGCTCATCTTGAAATCCCCCACCCTAGGAAAAAGACACCATTAATTAACTACCTATACCCCTCATGATTTTATACATCGCCAGGAGGTCACCTTTCAACCTCTTACATTCCAGTGATAAAAGTCCTAACTAACCAGCTTTTCTTTATAACTGAAACCTTCCATACCTAGCAACATCTTGGTAAATCTCTTTTCTGAACTCTCTCCAGTTTGATACTATCCTTCCGACAGCAGGGTGATCAGAACTGTACACAGTATACCAAGAAGGCCTCACCAATGTCCTGTACAACCTCAACGTGACTTCCAAATCCTATACATAAAGGACTGAGCAATGACGGCTAGCATACTAAATGCCTTCTTAACCGACCTGCCACCTTTTACAGCCCCAGAACATACCAAAGTTATTGAAGTCCAATTATAAACAGTGTTCCCTGTTGTAATGTAGGAAACACCACAACCAATTTGCAGCCAGCAAGCTCCCACGAATAACAGTGTGAGATCAACCAGACACTTTTGTTTTTTTTAAATAAATGTTGTTTTTTGAAGGATAAATATTGACTAGGACACTGTGCACGGCTCTGCTGATCATCTTCCAACAGGGCTGTGGAATCTTTGGCATCCACTTGAGGAGAGGGGATAAGACCTCACTTTACTCATCTGAAAGAAGGCACTGCCAACAGTGCAGCACTCCCACAGTATGGACGCTCCCCTTCCTCCTCAGATTTAATTTTGGTGTAGACAGGAAGCTAGAGCAGTGCTCATATGTCACTGTCCTTCCCAATTAACTGCCCTTTGCCCCCTCCCAAAAAATGCCATGAGAGAGACCATAAAATCCTACCCATTACTCCCAATCTTTGCCGTTGACATTGAACATGGGAACAGGAGTAGGCCATTCAGCTCGTCAAGCCTGTTCCGCCATTCAATGAGATCTTGCCTGATCTGAGACCAAACTCTGTTCAGCAGCCTTTAGCCCATATCATCTAATGCTTTTGCTTAACAAAATATTATCTATATTGTGCAACAATCTTCCGATATGGAGAAGCAATAGTTGCAACACTGATCGATAGCTAACGCCAAGTAGTGAGGGTAGAATGTCTAGGATGACCATTTTGCAAAGGCATCTTTGAAAACAAGGGGTCAAGATTGGGGAAAGGAGGTGAACAACTCGCTCCCTGTCACCCCTTGAAGGAAAGTTGGCAACTAGCTGACAGAAGTAGACCAAGCTTGCTCTCCAGTTGCAGGGCACTATGAGCAGGTAAATTAATGCAGAGTGGGGCTTCCATCCCTCGGTGACAGAAAGTCCCACCATCTTGAGCTGCCAGCCACTCTGACTGGCTGACAGCTCCCGCAGTCCTGGGAGGGCCACTGATTGGCAATGGTCAACACTGGGATGCAAGTAAGTCCATAAAAGATGTCCAATGGATCGCACCCCCATAGAATACAAGGGCATTGGGCAGGGTGTGGGGGCGTGTTGGTGGTGGAAGAGTTTGCTACATTGGGAGAGGGATGGGCAGTGTCAGAAAGAGATGAAGAAATGGGTTTTACAGTTTGCACAGTGGGGGTGGGGTCAGAGGGAGAGTGTGGGTGGGGATCAGGTGATATCTCCCTGAGGTGATCGGTCAAAGAGCTCCCTCTATATATCCTGTGCTGCTCCTTCTCTCTGTCTTAAAAAATTCCTTTTAAACAAAAGGTGCTACAACCATGAACTGCCTGCCTGAGCTAATCATATTGTCGGCTGGGCAGGTCAAATGGTCTTTATTTATGGATATGAAGAATGGGCAGCCAAATTTAGCTCTCACTCATCCTCCATATTATGGCAGTGAGGACTGGAGTTCAGAAATTGGGATGCCTTAATGCAGTTATACAGAGACTTTCACGAGACTGGTGCAGGAACACTGCACGAACTTTTAGTCTCCAGATAAAAAGGGGTTCTTCTTGCCATAGAGGGAGTGCAGTGGAGATTTACTAGGTTGATACAGAGTGGCAGGACTGTGCCATGTGAAGAGATTGGTTTGACCAGGCATTGGAGTTTAGAAAGATGAGAGGGGATCTGACTAATGTATAAAATGCTAAAAGGACTGGAAAGGTACAGGGGGACTATTTTCCTTGGATGCGACATGTAGAAGCATGGGGCCACATTCTTGGTACGTGTTGTCACCCAGTTATGACCAGAGTGCAGAAAAATGCCTTAACACAGAGAGTAATGAACCTTTAGACTTATTTACCACAGAGGCTGTGGAAATCAAGTCACTGAATATAATTGAGGAAGTGATTGGTAAATTTTCAGATTAAGAGATTGGTTCAGTTTTAGATTTCAAAGGCTTCAAGATATAAGGCGGGGGGAGAGGGAAACATAGGAATAAGGCATTGAGACAGTGACCAGCCTTGATCCTACTGAATGGCAGTATTCCTGCATCTGGTTTCTATATATTTGTGAACTCCAGAATGGGCAGGAGGGGGGTGATCATTCCAAACTAAATTATTTTACACATTGCCTGCCCAGGCAGAAACACATCCAGTGGTGCATTTTATGTCCAGCCCAAGAAAGACACAAACCAAATCCCATTTGTACTGTATTTCTCTACAGCTATTGGATGCAGCATTTTATAGTCCTTGTTCCCAGGTTTCCCCATCTTCAATAACACAGAGGGAAGCAATTTTCTTTTAATAAGTTTAGTCCACGCATTTACAGTCCCACCTATGAAAAGTAGCTAAAAATAAACAATACACATGGTGAAAATTCTTAATCGTTGATTTGTTTTCAATATTAATTTATGCCTTGTGAAAGCGCAAAAATATTATAAAAAAGTGTCAAAGGCTTTCACTTCTCTTGAATTGCCCCCAGCCTCCTTCTTTGGCTTTGCAAGAAGTTTCAGGCTTGCAAATGAGATGTTTTGGAAAGTATTGTCTCTTTAATACTGCGTTAGTGATGCTTTTAATATTCAGCCTTGGAATTCATTACGTTTTATCTGTGTGACTAGTGAGCTGTGCAAGATATCACTCAATTAGAATATCTGATTTTATTGCTGTGCTGAAAGCTAGTCTGTAGCCCTCATGTCCTATTTAAACAAAATCTTCCCATCTAACCTAAGAATTTAGAGTTAAGCAACTTCTTGAAAATAATAAATGCTCCAGAAGTCAAAGATCTCCACAAATTGGAGGTATCCTTATATCCCTTCTCTGAGGTGTGTGCAGGATGTGTCATATACAAAGTTACAACCAAACTCACTTGCTTTCCACAAAGTGAGTTTGTCAAAATTGGAGGCTAATTTTGGACTTTGTGGGGCCTTGCTGAACCAATGACCACTGATGTTGCAAGCTGACCTAAAGCTGAAATGTATTGCAGCTTAAAAGACAGGACTCCTTCAGTGACCAAGAAGAGTAGGTTTTGCCATTTCTCTCAGAATGTCAATATGCACATAAAATACATGTTAATGATATGATCTCTGTATCACAATAAAATAACTGCACTAAGGCTGGTATCTTGTCACCAAATCATCCTTTGTTTACATGTACTTCGTTCATGGGCTCTGACCAGCCAGCGCAGAGCCAGTCCCGAGGATGAAGAAACATTCTGAATCTCCTGTTTATACCTGTCAGCCAGGGCTCCTTGATTGGCTCAGGTTAACAAATCCAATCAGGGATCTCATAATGTGGATGTTGGACTGGGGGTGGACAAGTTCAGAAGTCACACGATACACAGGTTTATTTGAAACCACAAGCTTTCGGACCATTGCTTCTTCATTGGGTGAAGGGACTAGTTCCAGTCACCGCACATAGACCTGCAGATATGAAGATGTCAAGCTCCATCCAACCCCAGGATCACTTGAAGCATGACACTGCACTGGACATGTGGCTACTTTGATAGGGCACTCCCTCCAACAGTTGTTTTATCTGATACAGCAATGTTTATGTTTTCTCCTTGGAGTAGATCATGGTATTGAAGAATCAAACAGATATTCATTACGACAAACAATTATAATATAGATATTACATTCAGAGACACATCGGTGTCTGGACTTACATTAAGCTGTTAAGATAAACAGAACAGCATGCTTTTGGTAGCATTTGATTCTTCAAAGATGGTCACAGGGTAAGATGGAATCAGCCTTTTATACCATCTGATTGCATGCTATGAGACAGTGATGATATTTGATTTGTTTTAGTTTGTTTTATGACTGTCATATGCACCTAGGTACAGTAAAAGATTTTGTTTTGCATGCAGTACAAGCTGATCATTTCATACAAAGATCAGAGAACACAGCAAGGAATAAAAAGAAGGCATGCTAAAAGCAAGAGCATCATTAGATTTGAAACTTGAGAGGTCCATTCAGAAGTCTAATAAAAGCAGGGAAGAAGTCATTGATTCACTTCACATAGGGTGGGAGTCCTGATTTATGAATATCTGCTCATAATTACCTGAACCCATACAGAGGTAAATTAATATTAATTTTAAAGATCTGACATCTGAAAAGTTCCTGCTTATGAATAGTTGTTTTGTATTGTCCTACATTGTGTTCAGACTTGCATATAAATTGACTTGTGAATGAGCTCAAGACATTGGTTGAGGAGGTGAATATTGAGCCTAATGGGAGAAGCTTCAATTACATCAGTTGTCCCACTTTTGCCTTGCATGGTATTGAGCATCTTCAGTGGTGGTTGGATTCACTCAGGTCAGCACTCCATCACACGCACGTCAATTGAGCCTTGTAGGCAAGGCCTTGGCTGGTAAAGAGATAATCATCATTGAGCATTCAGTTTCTGCTTTGCTATTGTAAATGTGCCTCATCCAGTCAATACCTACTTGTCAACCAAGTCCAGAAAGGAGATTACCTGGACATTAGATTATCGGTGTTTATAGGATCTTGCTGCTTGGAACTTCTTCTACTTTTCCTCCATTAGAACAGTTCTTCCACTTGGAAAATATGTCACTGCTTGCAAATTGCTTTGAGACATTCAGAGATTATGAAAGGCGCTATATAAATACAAGTCCTCCTGTTAGCTCTTCATGTAACAGGACTGCTTCCATGATGACGTGCTCCTGGGAAAGGCAATTGTGGGAATTTGAAAGTGTGAAGCTGGTGATTTTCTACGCATTAAAATTAATAGCTCCTCATAATCCAATTTGGGATCATTTCTGGCAGTGTAATTATGTTTATTGGAAGCTAGAATTGAGATAACTGTGAATAACTCGTAATGGAAGAAAGTCATCTGACTAGACTGAAAGGGCACCGTCTAAGAATAAAAAGCTAGAATTCACTGTTGATTTTATCAGCATGCAGTTGACAACATGATAATCATTTGCCTTCTGTTTTAGTGTATTAACCCTGTAAAAAGAAACAAATTAGCACCAGTGCTGGTGAAACGAAAATGTCAGAGGCAATGTGGGAGGTGTTCCCTCACTAACATGGCCAGGAGCAATTCCCAGGCTCTGATACCTCTGTGTGATTCATCCCTCAGCCACAACTCAAACCCTTCAACCCCAAAGCATAAAGTTAGTTACAACTTAAGATTGGCTGGGCAATAAATGGAGAACGAATGGACCCATGCTGTAGCCAATACTCTAGATGTATAGCATACGCCAGAACTTTTTAAAAAAGCATATGGGGAAAAGAATTCCTCCTGCTTTGTTGAATTAAGTGAGCAAATTTAAACATCATTGGGAAAGGCATGACCCTTCTAATTAGACGTGGGGTTGGTACACTACACCCAGACTGAAAAATCCATAGAGCTAATAATGGAAAGCTAATTTTTCAATCTTCATATAACACATCCAAGCAGTTTACCTTTCTAAGTAATTACACTGCACCAGATGGTATTTTCCACCACTAATCTCTCAACAAATAAGAAATAAGAGTTCTTTTAATATTAGTATTATTCAATGACTGCAGGGAATACTGCACAATCTGTTTTGGTTCATCCTGAGTTCAAACAAAAATGATAAACCTGTAGGTTTCTTTAAGTCCCCCTTTTTCTTTCTGTAAATTTTTCGTTGTTCACCATCAGGGAGGCACGGTGGCTCAGTGGTTAGCATTGCTGCCTTACAGCGCCAGGAACCAGGGTCCAATTCTAGCCTCGGGCAAATGTCTGTGTGGAGTTTGCACACTCTCCCATGTCTGTGTGGATTTCCTCCCACTGTCCAAAGATGTGCAGGCCAGCTGAATTGGTTCATGCCAAATTGCCCGTAGTGTTAGTCAGGGGTAAATGTAAGGGAATGGGTCTGGGTGGATTGCTCTTCGGAGGGCCATTGTGGACTTTTGGGCCGAAGGGCCTGTTTTCATACTGTGGGGAATCTAATCTAATCATGACAAGATTCGCACGGGGCTGAAAGGTTGTTTCCCTTTGTGGGAGAGTCCAGGATCAGAGGGTTGAGGATCAGAGTAAAGGGACTGAAATGAGGAGGAATTTCCTCTGTCAAATGGTTGAGAGTCTTTGGAACCCCTTGCCTCAGAGAGCTAGCGTCCTCTAGCATATTTAAGGCTGAGATTGATAGAATATTGATCGGTCAGGGAATCAAAGGTTACGAGGAGAGGGCAGGAAATGGATGTAAGCAATGTCGGAATAACCATAATCTGTTTGAAAGGGGGAACAGACTCGAGGGTTGAATTACCCATTCCTGTTCTTATTTCTTAATTTTTTATGGCAATTCCTTTCCCCATGACGACCTCCTCACTTGTCCTTCAGAAAGAGTGACCAAATGTCAGGGCCTTAGAGGCAAGGCTGAGGAGATTTATCGTGGATGAGTGAATGAGGTACCCTGGAGAGGATAGAATTGTTTTCCTTCAAAGTGTTTAGTAATGGCTTAGAGAATCACAAAAAGGTTTTGATTGAGTAGGTAAGGAAAAACTGTTTGTAGTGCTGAAGGTCAGTAACCCAGGCAACACAGTGTTTAGATAATTAGTCAAAGAACCAGAGGTGAGATAAAGGGACTTTATTTAACACAGAGAGCCGTATGTGAGCTGAAATGTGTTACAATGGTCGGGTGATGCCTCAGTACTGACTCTCTGTGTTTTGGGTAAGACACTACCATCAATCTTCCTTCCTAGGCTGGTCTAGGAGCTTTTTAGTAGCTGGTGGTGGAGGATGGACCATGAATAAATCTCAGCATAAGCAGCCCTTGTCTTAGAAAACAGATGTGGTTTATTGCATCTGAATAACTATAGGTTACATTAACTCTTCTGTTGTAAGATACCTGTGTCTCCATGAGAAGACCGGGCCAGACTGCAACCATTGTTTATTCAAGCTGCTCAAGTCTACCGAATGTTCCACCAAGTGGCTGTGTTACATATCCGATTGGGTGGAGTTTCTGTTCAACTCTCAGAATAACCTTTTCATACCCATTGCCTTATACATCCCGACAGGGAGGTAGGAATGAGCTTGGACACATATGTGAAAAGGACAAGTTTATAGGACAATTGGAAAGAGCAGAGGTGTGAGACTCTGGATGGCACTTTCAGAGATCCACCGCAGACAAGATGGTGGAATGGCCTTATTCTGAGCAACAAGATTCTGTCATTCTTTGAAGAAAATGCAACTCTTTACTGACAGATTAATCTTAGTGAAACACAACTGGATTTATCCCACTTGATTCCCCTTCATCACCCAATGGCACAGTGGCTATTGTAGTGTACTGGGAGACTTTATACACACTGGGGGAGCTGAACAAGAAGCCAAAGTGGCTGACAGATTTCATTGTTAAATTGCATTTCTTAATAAATAAGTATTAGTGCACTTGTAGTGAAGATAGACAGAGTTGTAATAATCCAAATGAGTTTATAAATCAAGAAGAGAATATCTGAAAAGATATTATACACAGATTTCTAATAACTCTAGTCACTGTTGTAGACATTAGCAAATTCTATGAGACCAAAAGAATTGTGAATTCAGGAAATCAGAAACAAAAACAGAAATTGCTGGAAAATCTCAGCAGATCTAGCAGCATCCTGGTGAGAAAGTAGAGTTAATATTTTGGGTTCAGTGACTTTTCTTCAGAACTGGAGCCAAAACATTAACTTTGCTGTCTCTCTCCATGGGCAGCATGGTGGCTAGCACTTCTGTTTCATGGCTCCAGAGACCTGGGTTCAAGTCCAACCTCACACAACTGTCTGTGTGGAGTTTACACATTCTCCTTGTGTCTGCGTGGGTTTCCACTGGGTGCTCTGGTTTCCTACCACAGTCCAAAGTTGTGCAAGTTAGGTGGATTGGCCATGCTAAATTAGCCTTGTATCCAGGGATCTGTAGGTTAGGTGGATTAGCCATGGAAAATGCAGGTATAGGGTAGGGAGTGGGTGTGGATGAGATGCTCTTCAGAGGGTTGGCATGACTCGATGGGCTGAATGGCCTGCTTCCACACTGTAGGGATTATGCACAGTCAGATCTGCTGAGCTTTTCCAGCAATTTCTAATCTCATTAGCAAAGTCTATGTCTGCTAAAAGATTGCTTATCCCTTTTATCATATACAGTCTGACCCAGAGCAAACCTTAGGACAAGATAAAAAGGTGTGCACAAGAGATTGCAGTCCAGGGCACTGCAGTGTGTTAAACTGTCACTCAACAACACATTGGCTCCGAACATCAGAAGTCATACAACATGAGAGTATATCCATAACAGCCTCTTCCAACAGTTCTTATTCTTGGTTCTTCTGGAGACTTAGTAGCTGAGGCAAAGGCCTGCCCATGAATAGTTGGATCTGATGGGGCACTGTGCCAAATGATGCAGTAAGGCCTGAAATCATCTGCTCCAGCCTTCAAGGTCATTAATGTTAAAAATGATGAAATGCAAATAGAATGCTATTAATTCTAAAATCCTGAATACATGTCTGCAGTTACAATTTCACTTCATAATCCATTACAGCTTTGTCCTTTCCAAAGATGATAGCACTGTGCTATGATAATATATTTTGTTTGACCCATTTCCCATGAAGGGCCCAGTACGCACTCTGCCGAGAACAGCATCTCTTATTGTTTTTTTCTTCTTCAGGGAAAAAAAATCTCAATGGGCTTAGGAATCACTGGAATGCCACGTCCTAGTCATTCCCACTTTGAGCAGCTGCATTGCTGCACTGCACAGGTTCTTCTAGGACCCTCACAAGTGAGATCCAAAACAGCATTGACTGTTTTTTAACTCTTTCTTTGGACACAGCATTGCGGAGAAAGCCCAGTATTTCGTTACCCTCCCTAACTGCTCTGTCAGATCTCAAAAGGCCAATCCAGCTAGGGTAGGTGAATTGCAAAGAGACCATTATCAGGCCATATGCCAGCTTTGTGTGCCGGGTTAGACAAACAATTCAGCAATTATTCCCAATCACGTAATTGGGAGTCAATTATTCTGCTCTAAGTTCATTCTCTGTCAGAATGGAAGACCATCTCGGCAATGCCTTGGTACTCCTACCATAATTAATTCTACAATAAAAACTGAAACACCTTCCTACTTAACCCCGTGACCATTCTGTACTTATTTGTCCATGAATAAACATGTTTGCAATTTAATATGCAGGGAATTGATAAAACCGTTCACGGGTTGGCTATTCCATTCATTCATGGTCCTAAAGTGGATAGCCTGATCCTAATCATGCAGAACATTACTTGCATAATACTCTGACCCCAGCCCTGGACGCTCAAACATTCTTTCCCATTCCTGTTACAAGAAGTAAGGATGAATCTCTATGTACTAAGATGAGACCTACACTCATCTGAATGAACATTCATATGATTTATCGAACTTAACTCTTCACAATGGATGAGCAGTGAGGACATCTTACCGTAAACTCGACAGGGCCATACTCCAATTCTGTGGCAAGCACAGGAAAAGCAGGAGAAACTCACCAGGTCTAGCAACACCTGTGGACAGAGAAACATTTCATCAAATTTCGTCAAATTTAATCAACTCCATTGCTGTGTGAGTCAATGTCACTATGAACAATCTCCATTTGCCCTTGCTCAGAGCTTTGCTTTATTGTAAAAAATACATTATTCTTTTTAAAATCTTAATGCACATATACAAGGTACCAAAACAGTTCTATACATTCTTTGCAGATAAAAAGGAACAAAACATTAGGATTTGTCATTCCCTGCATTTGCAAACAACAGCATTTCCTACTCATGCAGAACACTGCTTACATAATACTTCAATAATATCCTTACTGGCAGAACATTCACTAAAGAGGAGGATAACAACAACAAACTGCCATTCCTAGATGTCACAGTAGAGCCAGCAGTCAATGGGGAACTTCAAACCAGCATCTACAGGAAAACAACACATACTGACCAAATATTGAAGCACCACCCCCCACCTTTTCCTCCACTACATCAATGACTGTTTCGGCGCTGCCTCGTGCTCCCACGAGGAGGTTGAACAGTTCATCAACTTTACCAACACCTTCCATCCCGACCTCAAATTCATCTGGACTGTCTCAGACTCCTCCCTCCCCTTCCTAGATCTTTCCATTTCTATCTCGGGCGACCGACTCAACACAGACATCTACTATAAACCGACTGACTCCCACAGCTACCTGGACTACACCTCCTCCCACCCTGCCCCCTGTAAAAACGCCATCCCATATTCGCAATTCCTTTGTCTCCACCGCATCTGCTCCCAGGAGGACCAGTTCCAACACCGCACAGCCCAGATGGCCTCCTTCTTCAAGGACCGCAGATTCCCCCCAGACGTGATCGACGATGCCCTCCACCGCATCTCCTCCACTCCCCGCTCCTCCAACTGCCACCAAGACAGAACCCCACTGGTTCTCACCTACCACCCCACCAACCTCCATATACAGCGTATCATCCGCCGTCATTTCCGCCACCTCCAAACGGACCCCACCACCAGGGATATATTTCCCTCCCCTCCCCTATCAGCGTTCCGCAAAGACCACTCCCTTTGTGACTCCCTCGTCAGGTCCACACCCCCCACCAACCCAACCTCCACTCCCGGCACCTTCCCCTGCAACCGCAGGAAATGTAAAACTTGCGCCCACACCTCCTCCCTTACTTCTCTCCAAGGCCCCAAGGGATCCTTCCATATCCGCCACAAATTCACCTGCACCTCCACACACATCATCTATTGCATCCGCTGCACCCGATGTGGCCTCCTCTATATTGGGGAGACGGGCCGCCTACTTGCGGAACGCTTCAGAGAACACCTCTGGGACGCCCGGACCAACCAACCCAACCACCCCGTGGCTCAACACTTTAACTCTCCCTCCCACTCCACCGAGGACATGCCGGTCCTTGGACTCCTCCATCAGCAGAAAATAACAACACGACGGTTGGAGGAAGAGCGCCTCATCTTCCGCCTGGGAACCCTCCAACCACAAGGAATGAACTCAGATTTCTCCAGTTTCCTCATTTCCCCTCCCCCCACCTTGTCTCAGTCGGTTCCCTCAACTCAGCACCGCCCTTCTAACCCGTAATCTTCTTCCTGACCTCTCCGCCCCTACCCCACTTCGGCCTATCACCCTCACCTTAACCTCCTTCCACCTATCACATCTCCATCGCTCCTCCCCCAAGTCCCTCCTCTCTACCTTTTATCTTAGCCTGCCTGGCACACTCTCCTCATTCCTGATGAAGGGCTCTGGCCCGAAACATCGAATTTCCTGTTCCTTGGATGCTGCCAGACCTGCTGCGCTTTAACCAGCAACACATTTTCAGCATTGAACTACAAAAGCAAACATCCCAACACCTACAAACGAAACTGCATTAAAACATTATTTCAATGAGCCACCACACACTCCAGCACAAAAAAACTATGCAGAGCAGAGGAAAATCACCTATACCGTGTTTTCAAAAAGAACAGGTACCCAATGAACACAGTCCACCGATTTCTCAGCAACAAACACCAACAAGCAGACTAAGTATATTCGGAAACCTGGGCCACTCTCCCCTGCATCAAAGACATCTCGGAAATGACTGCCAGACTACTCAGACCCCTTGGCATCATGGTAGCCCACAAACCCACCAACACACTAAAACAGCAGCTAATGAACTTGAAAAATCCTATATAGGCAACAAAAAAAACTAACGTCGTTTACAAAATACTCTGCAAGAACTGTAACAAACACTACATTGGACAAGTAGGCAGAAAACTAGCCACCAGGAAACACGAACATTTGCCAGCCGAAAAAGACATGACCCACTCTCACTAGAATCCTCACATGTAGATGAGGGAGGACACCACTTCGACTGGGACAATGCATCCATCCTAGGAAAAGCCTAACAGAGACACACATGAGAATTCCTAGAGGCATTGCATTCCAACCAGAACTCTATCAATAACCCATTGACTTGGATCCAATTTAAAAAGCAGAAAATGACATCACCAAAGGAAATGGCATCACCATAGGAAATGACATCACTGACCCAAAGAGACCTAAACAAATAAATAGAAAGCAGGCGATGCCACCAACGCTTCATCCTGAGGCTCACTGAAGATGTTACCTCGGATGGTGACGAAATGTCTGAAAATGAACCTTCCAGCTCAGTGATCAAACATATACCTAGAACCTCAACCTGAGCTACAAATCTTCACAAAACTCGTTAGTTACTTACATATATTTCAAGGCAAAAAGAGGGTCTCATAACTGAATGAATTTGTGTTGCAATTTAGCAGCTGCCCCAAGCTTTAGTGCATCCCTCCGCACATAGTCCTGAACTTTGGAATGGGCCAGTCTGCAACACTTGGTTGAGATCAACTCTTTGCTCTGGAAGACCCACGTGTTTCTGGCTGATCAAAGAGTGTCTTTCACTGAGTTGATGGTCCTCCAGGTGCATTCGATGTTTGTCTCTGTGTGCATTCCAGGGAGTAGACAGTAGAGCACAGTCATCCCTCACGGGACTGCTCGAGATGAACTTGACAAAAACTACCTCACCTCGTTCCACACGTCCTTTGCAAAGGCACATTCCACAAGGAGATGTACGACTGTCTCTAACCCCACCATCCCCTCTCACCCTGAAACTACTTTGAGGGCAGCAGGCAATGGCAGACAGTCCAGGCATAATGAAGGATCTGAAAATAGTGCTGTTTTCACCAGTTAAGTTACATCTTGGAGCTTGTTGAAAAGTTCTGACAATGAGACATTCTGCCAGATGACTTTGACAGTCTGCTCAGGGAAACATCTGACAGGATCAACCCTCTCTTTCATCACAGTCTCGAGGACACCACATGCTGACCTCTGCCTCATAGACTTGCCCTCAATTCTTTTCCACAAGGGACAGCTAATACAAAACAGTGCAACTACTGAGCTTTACTTAGAGTGAAGGTGGGCTCAATTCACTACTATGTAAGTCCTACTTTCTCCACCTTGTTCCTCGCATAGTGCATGGTGACCCTCAGGTTAAGTTCAACACCAACTCTCTCTCTAATGAAACAATGGAGACTTTACCTTGAATGAAACATTTGTGTGCTTTTCTTAATGTAAGTGTGGATGATTCAAATGTCCTCTATTGCACTTTGAAAATGTGTCATCAATTATATAATCTTTAAGAAAAGCACAGAAACCCACACAACAGGAGAGTGGTCCATCATGCCTGTGCAGAATCTTTAAGGAGGCTACTTCTCCTCTATCGAGTAAAAAATGAGGTCTGCAGATGCTGGAGATCACAGCTGCAAATGTGTTGCTGGTCAAAGCACAGCAGGTTAGGCAGCATCTCAGGAATAGAGAATTCGACGTTTCGAGCATAAGCCCTTCATCAGGAATAAGAGAGAGAGAGCCAAGCCGGCTGAGATAAAAGGTAGGGAGGAGGGACTAGGGGGAGGGGCGATGGAGGTGGGATAGGTGGAAGGAGGTCAAGGTGAGGGTGATAGGCCGGAGTGGGGTGGGGGCGGAGAGGTCAGGAAGAGGATTGCAGGTTAGGAGGGCGGTGCTGAGTTGAGGGAACCGACTGAGACAAGGTGGGGGGAGGGGAAATGAGGAAGCTGGAGAAATCTGAATTCATACCTTGTGGTTGGAGGGTTCCCAGGCGGAAGATGAGGCGCTCCTCCTCCAGCCGTCGTGTAGTTGTGTTCTGCCGGTGGAGGAGTCCAAGGACCTGCATGTCCTCGGTGGAGTGGGAGGGGGAGTTAAAGTGTTGAGCCACGGGGTGATTGGGTTGGTTGGTTCGGGCGGCCCAGAGGTGTTCTCTGAAGCGTTCCGCAAGTAAGCGGCCTGTCTCACCAATATAGAGGAGGCCACATCGGGTGCAGCGGATGCAATAGATGATGTGTGTGGAGGTACAGGTGAACTTGTGGCGGATATGGAAGGATCCCTTGGGGCCTTGGAGGGAAGTGAGTGTGGAGGTGTGGGCGCAAGTTTTACATTTCCTGCGGTTGCAGGGGAAGGTGCCGGGGGTGGAGGTTGGGTTGGTGGGGGGTGTGGATCTGACAAGGGAGTCACGAAGGGAGTGGTCCTTGCGGAACGCTGATAGGGGAGGGGAGGGAAATATATCCTTGGTGGTGGGGTCCGTTTGGAGGTGGCGGAAATGGCGGCGGATAATACGTTGTATGCGCAGGTTGGTGGGGTGGTAGGTGAGAACCAGTGGGGTTCTGTCTTGGTGGCGGTTGGAGGAGCGGGGCTCAAGGGCGGAGGAGCGGGAAGTGGAGGAGATGCGGTGGAGGGCATCGTCGATCACGTCTGGGGGGAATCTGCGGTCCTTGAAGAAGGAGGCCATCTGGGTTGTGCGGTGTTGGAATTGGTCCTCCTGGGAGCAGATGCGGCGGAGACGAAGGAATTGGGAATATGGGATGGCGTTTTTACAGGGGGCAGGGTGGGAGGAGGTGTAGTCCAGGTAGCTGTGGGAGTCAGTCGGTTTATAATAGATGTCTGTGGCTGTGGGAGTCAGTCGGTTTATAATAGATGTCTGTGGCTGTGGGAGTCAGTCGGTTTATAATAGATGTCTGTGGCTGTGGGAGTCAGTCGGTTTATAAGACACAGACATCTATTATAAACCGACTGACTCCCACAGCTACCTGGACTACACCTCCTCCCACCCTACCCCCTGTAAAAACGCCATCCCATATTCCCAATTCCTTCGTCTCCGCCGCATCTGCTCCCAGGAGGACCAATTCCAACACCGCACAACCCAGATGGCCTCCTTCTTCAAGGACCGCAGATTCCCCCCAGACGTGATCGACGATGCCCTCCACCGCATCTCCTCCACTTCCCGCTCCTCCGCCCTTGAGCCCCGCTCCTCCAACCGCCACCAAGACAGAACCCCACTGGTTCTCACCTACCACCCCACCAACCTGCGCATACAACGTATTATCCGCCGCCATTTCCGCCACCTCCAAACGGACCCCACCACCAAGGATATATTTCCCTCCCCTCCCCTATCAGCGTTCCGCAAGGACCACTCCCTTCGTGACTCCCTTGTCAGATCCACACCCCCCACCAACCCAACCTCCACCCCCGGCACCTTCCCCTGCAACCGCAGGAAATGTAAAACTTGCGCCCACACCTCCACACTCACTTCCCTCCAAGGCCCCAAGGGATCCTTCCATATCCGCCACAAGTTCACCTGTACCTCCACACACATCATCTATTGCATCCGCTGCACCCGATGTGGCCTCCTCTATATTGGTGAGACAGGCCGCTTACTTGCGGAACGCTTCAGAGAACACCTCTGGGCCGCCCGAACCAACCAACCCAATCACCCCGTGGCTCAACACTTTAACTCCCCCTCCCACTCCACCGAGGACATGCAGGTCCTTGGACTCCTCCACCGGCAGAACACAACTACACGACGGCTGGAGGAGGAGCGCCTCATCTTCCGCCTGGGAACCCTCCAACCACAAGGTATGAATTCAGATTTCTCCAGCTTCCTCATTTCCCCTCCCCCCACCTTGTCTCAGTCGGTTCCCTCAACTCAGCACCGCCCTCCTAACCTGCAATCCTCTTCCTGACCTCTCCGCCCCCACCCCACTCCGGCCTATCACCCTCACCTTGACCTCCTTCCACCTATCCCACCTCCATCGCCCCTCCCCCTAGTCCCTCCTCCCTACCTTTTATCTCAGCCGGCTTGGCTCTCTCTCTCTTATTCCTGATGAAGGGCTTATGCTCGAAACGTCGAATTCTCTATTCCTGAGATGCTGCCTAACCTGCTGTGCTTTGACCAGCAACACATTTGCAGCAGTACTTCTCCTCTATCCCCAGGTCCTGCAACATTTCCCTGTTAAGTCCTTAAACTGTTTCCTTTTTAAGGTTATTATTGAACTCCACCACCTGCACCACCCCCCCGACCCCCCCCCGACCCCCCCACTCCACCGGCTTCCAGATGACAGCTCATTGAGTTAAAGAAAAGCATTCTCAACTCACCTCTGACTCTTTTGCAATCTGAATCTGTGTCCTCCATTTAAGTGACCCTTATGTTACTGGAAAGAGCTTTTTCCCGATTACCCTGTCAGTGCCCTTCACGAATTTGAATGTCTCGATTACATCTCCCCATAACATTGTCTGGAGAACAATTCCAGCTTTTCTCAGTCTCCCCACGTAGCCAATTCCGATCTAGGTGGGTCACAGCTCATTGCAGTCTTATGTTTGATTAACCAAATGTGACTTGCCTCAGTGTCACATTTAAAAAAAGGCTGGAACAGTTAACATGATCTACAGTCAGGAACACAACTACAATGAAACACAAGAGGTTTTATAATTTTATAATGTTATAAGAGTCGTCTGGGTGTCTGACTAATTAATAAATGAATCTAAAAAAGACTGATGCAATGTGTTGGTGAGTATAAGTTTTACATTTGTTCGTTCTATGTGTTTATAAAAATACATAAGTCTTTATTTTTGGAGTTGTTCTCAGCTTTCATCAGTTTTGAGGTAAAGGTTCTTCAGATCATCTGCACTTGGAGACTCAGTCTGAACTTGAAGTTACAGAACAAAGCCTGGCTTTTCTAATGGGCAGTGAACAGTTCACACTGTCCTTGAGTCTCTGCAAGTTACTGATTGTAATGACTGCACAGTGTTTGAAGCTGAACACAAGTAAGTTTGGGATCTCTGAAAGGTACTTTTGAGCTCCAGAAGAACAACAGCTATAGAAGGGCAGGGGGATTACAAATAATGTGATATTGGCAAATGGGTGGCCCGGTGGCACAGTGGTTAGCACTGCTGCCTCACAGCACCAGAGACCCAGGTTCAATTCCTGCCTCACTCAGGCAACTGTCTGTGTGGAGTTTGCACATTCTCCCCATATCTGCGTGGGTTTCCTCTGGGTGCTCTGGTTTCCTCCCACAGTACAAAAATGTGCAGGTTAGGTGAATTAGCCATGCTAAATTGCCCCTAATGTTAGTTGAAGGGGTTATTGTAGGTGAATGGTCTGGGTGGGTTGCTCTTTGGAGGGCTAGTGTGGACTTGTTGGGCTGAAGGGCCTGTTTCCACAGTGTAATTTCTAAAGAAGGGCTGAATAAGATTCTTGCCATTTGGCTATGACTTAGACTTAATGGGATCAGACATGAGTAAACCCAACACTGGTGACCTCTCTCCTAGAACATAGAACAATACAGCACAGAACAGGCCCTTCGGCCCACGATGTTGTGCCGAACATCTATCCTAGATTAAGCACCCATCCATGTACCTATCCAATTGCCGCTTAAAGGTCGTCAATGATTCTGACTCTACCACTGCCACGGGCAGCGCTTTCCATGCCCCCACCACTCTCTGGGTAAAGAACCCACCCCTGACATCTCCCCTATACCTTCCACCCTTCACCTTAAATTTATGTCCCCTTGTAATACTCTGTTGTACCCGGGGAAAAAGTTTCTGACTGTCTACTCTATCTATTCCTCTGATCATCTTATAAACCTCTATCAAGTCACCCCTCATCCTTCGCCGTTCCAACGAGAAAAGGCCGAGAACTCTCAACCTGTCCTCGTACGACCTATTCTCCATTCCAGGCAACATCCTGGTAAATCTTCTCTGCACCCTCTCCAAAGCTTCCACATCTTTCCTAAAGTGAGGCGACCAGAACTGCACACAGTACTCCAAATGTGGCCTAACCAAAGTCCTGTACAGCTGCAACATCACTTCACGACTCTTGAATTCAATCCCTCTGCTAATGAACGCTAATACACCATAGGCCTTCTTACAAGCTCTATCCACCTGAGTGGCAACTTTCAAAGATCTATGTACATAGACCCCAAGATCCCTCTGTTCCTCCACCCGACTAAGAACTCTACCGTTAACCCTGTATTCCGCATTCTTATTTGTCCTTCCAAAAAGGACAACCTCACACTTGGCAGGGTTGAACTCCATCTGCCACTCCTCAGCCCAGCTCTGCATCATATCCAAGTCCCTTTGCAGCCGACAATAGCCCTCCTCACTGTCCACAACTCCACCAATCTTCGTATCATCTGCAAATTTACTGACCCACCCTTCGACTCCCTCATCCAAGTCATTAATAAAAATTACAAACAGCAGAGGACCCAGAACTGATCCCTGCAGAACTCCACTTGTAACTGGGCTCCAGGCTGAATATTTACCATCTACCACCACTCTCTGACTTCGACCAGTTAGCCAGTTTTCAATCCAATTGGCCAAGTTTCCCTCTATCCCATGCCTCCTGACTTTCCGCATAAGCCTACCATGGGGAACCTTATCAAATGCCTTACTAAAATCCATGTACACTACATCCACTGCTCTACCCTCATCCACATGCTTGGTCACCTCCTAAAAGAATTCAATAAGACTTGTAAGGCAAGACCTACCCTTCACAAATCCGTGCTGGCTGTCCCTAATCAAGCAGTGTCTTTCCAGATACTCATAAATCCTATCCCTCAGTACCCTTTCCATTACTTTGCCTACCACAGAAGTAAGACTAACTGGCCTGTAATTCCCGGGGTTATCCCTATTCCCTTTTTTGAACAGGAGAAATAAGGCTGGGTTTATAAACTGACCTTAAACATCACCAGTGACCACAGTGGGATTCGAACCTTAATTTTAGCTGATACTTCAGTAGGTCCAATTCAGTGACATTACCACTACACCACTGCCTTCCCCCTAAAATCCCTGTACACTACATCCACTCCTCTTCCAGGGCTTTCTGTTTAATGTACACTCTGATTTAAATTTAGATTTTCTTTTGATTCATTGCAGGATATGGACATCTCTGGCTAGGCCAGCATTTATTGCTTATCCCTAACTGCCAGAAGGCAGTTAAGAGTCAACCTCATTGTTGTGGGTCTGGAGTCACATATAGGCCAGACCAGGTAAAGATGACAGTTTCCTTCCCTCAAGGGCATTAGTGAACCAGATGGGTTTTTTTTCAATCAATCGACAATGGTTATCGTTAGACAGTTAATTCCAGATTCTTTATTGGATTCAAACTCCACTTTCAGCCATGGTGAGATTTGAAACTGAGTGGCTAGAGCATCAGCTGAGTTTTGGGATTCATTGTCTTGCAATAATACCACCAAGCCATTGCCTCAAGTACTGGATAGAAGAGTACAGTGAAAGGTGTACAATGTCACCACACACACAGTGCCTTCTTAGGTACAAAGTACTAGGTACAAAATCTTAGTTACAGAAGCATAAAAATAAAGAAATAAGTTAAAATGTTTAGCATGACAGTCTTCTTAGTAATGAAATGAGATGGGACTTAGCCAGAAGAGGGTGTTGAGTCTAGTCTTCATAAACACAAGACACACTTAATAATTGTGACTCTTGGCATGCATTACCAAGTGGTGATCAGGAACTGAATTCATTTTTCCTCCCTCTCATCCTTCATCAATGTCCCATGTCTATTTTCAATCTCAATCCATGGGTGTTAGTGAAATAAAACTTGGCCCAGTTAATTAACTGATGTATTGGAAACAAGCTTAGAGAACACAGATGGATACAATAGTAGGAACACAGTTGCTGTTTTCTAAAGGCCAATAAAACTGCTTTAATTACCCTATTTTATGCTTTAGAAAGCTCGGTTATGGCTGGAGAGCAAGCAAAAGAAATTGCTTCATTTTTTAGTTGTTGCATCTTCTTAAATCTAACATTTTCACAAATCATTCATTATCCCTTTATTGCCTTGATTAACTTTTTAATAGTCCTGACGATGGATCCTGTCTATGATACCAGCCTTCAGTTCTCCCCACACTGGCTGAAGAATCTTTATAAGGTGCTCCTGTGACTCATCTTGACCAGAGTTTAATGACAGGTGAGTGGAGGTGAAGTGAAGGGTATGGAGCACAGGGTGACAGAAAGGTAGAATTTGCATTGTTGAAGTATTACAAGGTTTTAAATGAATCCTGGCAACCTGCTCAAACTTGCCGTTTGAGTTGGTGAATAAACAATGAGCACTTTGTCAGAGTCAAAGTGGGGAGCCGGAGATGCCAGCTTTAAGATTGTAGCAGCCCTGTTACAGTCCTGAACGTCTCTTTTGTCCTTTTACCCTTGGGTGGCATGGTGGCTCCGTGGTTAGCACTGCTACCATGCAGTGCTTGAAACTTGGGTTTGATTCCAGCCTTCGGGTGACTGTGTGAAGTCTGCACATGTTTCACCTGTGTCTGTGTGGGTCCAAAGATGTGTCGGTCAGATGGATTGGCCATGTTAAACTTGTCTATCGTGTCACAGGGATGTGTAAGGGGGGTGGATTAGACATGGGAAATGATGGGGATAGGGTTTGGGTTGGATGCTCATTGGAGTGTCAGTGCAGACTCGAATGGCCTCTCTGTACTGTAGAGATTCTTTGACCTATAAAGCCATATAGCCTCTCGCAAAGTTGCAGAAGACCCTTCTTCGCTTTTTCAAATGAACTTGCTGGGCAGCGGTGAATTGCAGCCCAGTGGATGCAGCCTGCAGAGCAGATGCTGGATGTTATTCCCAGAAATTAGATATACTTTGCCTGAAAAACAAGCACATTTCCCCTTCATCTCTGTTTGAATCTCTGGATACCTCTACACACAAATCAACCATATTCTCTATCTATCCAACCACTTGCTTGTTTACAAAACTCCATCAAATTTGTCACACAAGATTTACGATTGACAGATCTGTGTCTACAGTCCTTGCGGAACCCACGCATCTCCAAACACTTAATCGTTTTATCTTGTCATGACAGCCATTAGATTATCTGGTCTCTAGTGAAACAGGGTAAGCTTTGTTATTTTCTCAGGTGACTACTCCTGGCACCTCGAGATACCACCAGTCTGCGATACCAGATAAGGGCTGTCTGAGGGCAGTTTACTGTCACCATTCCTCCTTTGTCTTTGCTTTACCTTGGTCCAATCCAGTAATTATTGATAGATATCACCATGGAGTAGCTACATTAGAGGAACTATCGTCAGGTAACAGGGTTTATTATAGGATGACAATAAGCAATGTTTGGTCAGGCATAATGATGAGAACCTTAGGATCTTAGAGGATGAAAGATTAGCGGTGATGTGCATGAATGTAGAGCTGATGTTATGATCAGGTCAGCCATGATCTTGATAAATGGTGGACCAGGCTGGAAGGGCTTGCCTGTATGGCCTTAGGGAACTGGTACAGATACATCCATCCCTTCTGAAAGCTAGAGTAAAACTCCCACCTCCACCCACTGGCTGTGCGTAGCATCAGTAGAATGGGTACAGTCAATACGACCATAAGAAACAGGAACAGGAGTAGGCCATTCGGCCCCTTGAGCTTGCTCTGCCATTCAGTAAGATCACTGCTGATCAGACCTTTCTTGCGTCCAATTTCCTGATTATTTTCCTGGAACCCTCGATTCCCCGACTGATCAAGAGTGTACCTCAACCTTAAAAAAATACGCAAGGACTCTGCCTCCACGGGTCTCTCTGGCAAGGAATTCCGAAGACTCACAACTCTTAGAGAATAAATTGCTCCTCATGTTAATCTCGACTCGGTGTCCCTTAATTCTGAGATGATGCCCTCCAGTCCTAGATGTCCTATGAAGAGAAACATCCTCTCAGCATTTACCCTGTCTAGCCCCTTCAGAATCCTATAGGTCACCTCATGTAGCATGAACATTCACCCCTTCAGAACCACTGAGTTATAGAACTTATACTTTTTTCTTTTACTGAACACTATGTGACATTGACAGATTGGTAAAAAATATCAAAGTGCACTTTGTCTATTCACTCTTGGATATGTTTCAGCAGTTCCCACTACTGTCCAGTCTTAGGCAATGCATTTATTGCACCCAATTCATAGCCCTCCACACTTGTTCACATTTCTAGCTTTTCACTTCTATTCTGAATACTTTATGCACTGAGTGCACCATTCCATCCAGTCTCTAATTATTTGCTACATTGACTCTTATTCTTTTTCCGAGTGTTCTCATTTAACTTTCTTACAGTCTATGCAAATCATTTCAATAAAACTTCAAGTCAATCAAGATGCCGAAAATGAATTCAATCAGCCATGCAAAGTTGGAAGTTAGGATTTAGTGCCAGCCTTTGCCAATAGACTCTCTGTCATTTAGAAACTGCCACTCACCAGCCCTTATTCCCCTGACTTTGAAGGGTATCAGACACCATGAGATGTAAGAGCAGATGTAAGCCATTCAGCCAATCAATGAGATCATGGTTGATCTGATAATCTTCAACTCTACGTTCCCGACAACCCTTTATTCCCGTACTGATTAAAACTCTGTCTAGCTCAACTTGAATATACTTGATGACCCATCCTCAATAGCCCTCTGTGGTATAGAATTTCATAGATTGCCATCTCTGAGAGAAGAAATTCCTTCCCATCTCTGCCTTAAATGTGTGACCCCCTTATTCAGAGACTGTGACCTCTGGCCCTATGCTCTCCCACAAGAGGAAGCTACCTTTTGACAGCTACCCTGTCAAGTCCTTTAAGATGCTTGTATGTTTCAATAAGGTCACCTCTCATTCTTCTATATTTCAATGAGTACAAATCCAATCTATTTAATCTCTCCTCATCAGACAGTCTTTCCATGCCTAATGAACCTTCTCTGGACTGCCTCCAATGCCAATGTATCTCCACTTCAATAAGGAACCCAAAACTGTTCACAGTGTTCCAACTGTGGGCTCATTAGTGCCTGGTATGGTCTTAGCAAAACCTCCTCATTTTTATGTTCGGTTCCCTTTGAAATAAAGGCCAATGTTCCAACTGTCTTCCCTATTATCAGCTGAGCTTGGATGCTGGCTTTTGTGTGATTGTTAGACAGGAACTGGAGACATGAAAGTAATCTCCAAGGATCCAGTTGTCATGTCACCCCATTTGAAAAACTGACCTAGAAATGGACACTGTGCTTTTAAGATTTTTAAAACTCCACAAGTCCTTTAACCAGCAATGAATGCCAATCTGATCAATTGCATGCAAGAGTGTACACATCAGTGACAAGATTGAACTTCTCTCTGCAATGACAGTGCCTGCAACAGGCAGAGGATGGGTTGACCAGTGCATCTTGTGGCTGAGCCTGCATAATGTCATCGGACACTCAGTTTAAGTGTGTTAGCTATGGCAGAATCTCTGCCCTTCCCTGTGGAATATTCAGTGGCAATAGCGGTGGGGTTGGGGAGACTCAATCAGGTGGCTTGGGATCCTTTTGCCTCCCCAGGTCTCCCATCCCATCTCACTATGATGGGAAAAAAATCTGATTGAAGATTTGTAGCTCGGGTATCCGTTGTTGTGGTTCTGCTTGCCGAGCTGGAAGTTTTTGCTGCAAACGTTTTGTTCCCTGGCTAGGGAACATCATCAGTGCTGTTGGAGCCTCGTGTGAAGTGCTGCTTTGATGTTTCTTCCGGTATTTATATTGGTTTGTTCTTGCCGCTTCCGGGTGTCAGTTTCAGCTGCAGTGATTTGTATGTGGGGTCCAGGTCGATGTGTCTGTTGATGGATGTTCTTGCCGTTTCCGGGTGTCAGTTTCAGCTGTAGTGGTTTGTATATGGTGTCAAGGTCAATGTGTCTGTTGATGGAGTTTGGGGATGAATGCCATGCTTCTAGGAATTCTCTGGCTGTTCTCTGTCTGGCTTGTCCTATGATAGTGGTGTTTTCCCAGTCAAATTCATGTTGCTGGTTGTCTGAGTGTATGGCTATTAGAGATAGCTGGTCGTGTCGTTTTGTGGCTAGCTGATGTTCATGGATGCGGATTGTTAGCTGTCTTCCTGTTTGTCCTATATAGTGTTTTGTGCAGTCCTTGCATGGTATTTTGTAAACTACGTTAGTTTGGCTCATGCTGGGTATTGGGTCCTTTGTTCTAGTGAGTTGTTGTCTGAGCGTGGATGTTGGCTTGTGTGCTGTTATGAGTCCTAAGGGTCGCAGTAGTCTGGCTGTCAGTTCTGAGACGTCCTTAGGACTCATAACAGCACACAAGCCAACATCCACGCTCAGACAACAACTCACTAGAACAAAGGACCCAATACCCAGCATGAGCCAAACTAACGTAGTTTACAAAATACCATGCAAGGACTGCACAAAACACTATATAGGACAAACAGGAAGACAGCTAACAATCCGCATCCATGAACATCAGCTAGCCACAAAACGACACGACCAGCTATCTCTAATAGCCATACACTCAGACAACCAGCAACATGAATTTGACTGGGAAAACACCACTATCATAGGACAAGCCAGACAGAGAACAGCCAGAGAATTCCTAGAAGCATGGCATTCATCCCCAAACTCCATCAACAGACACATTGACCTTGACACCATATACAAACCACTACAGCTGAAACTGACACCCGGAAACGGCAAGAACATCCATCAACAGACACATTGACCTGGACCCCACATACAAATCACTGCAGCTGAAACTGACACCCGGAAGCGGCAAGAACAAACCAATATAAATACCGGAAGAAACATCAAAGCAGCGCTTCACACGAGGCTCCAACAGCACTGATGATGTTCCCTAGCCAGGGAACAAAACGTTTGCAGCAAAAACTTCCAGCTCAGCGAGCAGAACCACAACATATGATGGGAAAGCCCATGGATAGTCCAGCCAACCAGCTACCCATGAGGTCCTTAAGTGGGTGTGATGCTCGCTTCAGGGCCTTATGCTGCTACTGCGGGCATTGATCTAGCAACAGGTAGCAGGATGCTGTTCTCCCAGCAGGGTGGGTTTTAAGGTAGGTACTCTTCGAGGAGAAAGTGAGGTCTGCAGATGCTGGAGATAAGAGCTGAAAATGTGTTGCTGGAAAAGCGCAGCAGGTCAGGCAGCATCCAAGGAGCAGGAGATTCGACGTTTTGGGCATTCCTGATGAAGGGCTTATGCCCGAAACGTCGAATCTCCTGCTCCTTGGATGCTGCCTGACCTGCTGCGCTTTTCCAGCAACACATTTTCAGCTTTAAGGTAGGTACCCCTAGTTCAAAGACACTCACTGCTTAAGTGAAGAAGTTGGCATCAGGAAGGGGGTCCATTCAGAGGCACCTTCTTCCCCATTTCCTTCTGGAACCACACTTTGCTCCCCCCTTCACCTGCCTCACTCGCAGCCATGCCTTCTTTTATTTGATAATTAACCAAATCAGAAGACTCTACCCTCAGGGACATGAATACCTGTTGGAATAAAGTGGGAGAAAGTGAGCACTGCTGATGGTGGAGATCAGAGTCGAAGAGTGTGGTGCTGGAAAAGCACAGCGCGGTCAGGCAGCATCCAAGGAACAGGGGAGTTGACATTTCAAGCATAAGCTCTTCATCAGGAATGAAGGGGTGATCCGAGGGGGCTGAGAGATAAATGAGAGGGGAGTGGGGCTGGGGGGAGATAGTTGAGAATGCAATAGGTAAATGAAGGTGGGGGTGATGTTGGGGAAGTTGGAGTGGATAGGTGGGAAGGGAGATGGACAGGGAGGACAGGACAAGAGGGCGGTGTTGAGTTGGAAGTGTTGAGGTAATTTTCTTCTGCCTGATGTGTTGCAATGTCTGTAGGTCAGCCTCCAAGTCAATACCCCTGAGATCAAGTTCCTGCAACTGCCCGTTACTGCGTTTGCCTTGGGTCACACAAGTAACCAGAGGCTCCCAAACTCTGCAGTTACAGCACATCATCTGCTCTACCATCTCGATTATATATGAATTAATTCGGAATTAATTAAGAACAGCCCACTCCTCCTAATGAGCTTTAGCATTGCCAGTAAACATTGTAATACTGATAAAGCAATCCAACACTTATAGTTTCAATAATAACAGTTATTGATTTACCTATTCCTTTTATTGCACAGTTAGAATTCAAATACTAGAGGCTGAAAAGAAGAGCAGGAAAAAGAAGCAACTCTTCCTTACCCTTTAGAAAATTCCCCCCCCCCCCATCACATTTTATGTCCTGCAGTAAATTTATTTAAAGCACTTCTTGCCTCTGTTTGAACCTAAGTTCCAGTTCACATGGTCTTTGTCTCACTCAGGCTGCCCACGTGCCCTTTCTCAAGGATCAATGTACCTTTACTAAAAAAGTGGACACTCCCAGAAGGAAAGAACAGTAAAATCTCTGAACGTCATATATTGATCCAACTTGTCTCATACATTTCAAAGTGGAAGCCCAGAACAACCTTACCCACATTTCCATGTAGCGTTGTTCTTTCTTTCTGGGTGGGCAGTTTTCTAGGTCTCAAGCCAGTGGGCAAGACCTCCCCTGTTTCTCTATCACCTCCAGAAGATTCCAACCAAGGCTTCTCTGGCTTTCAGCTCTGATAAAGTCGCAGTTGTGAAACAAATGCCCACAAAGGTCACAGTCTAAATCCTATTTTAAACTGTTTCTACTTTGCCACATTCGGATTACTGGAGAGTCAACGTTGCATTGAGGACTCAGAGTTGTATAGAAAACACTCACAATAGGAAAGATTTGAGTTCAAGCCAAAATCACAATATTAATTGATAATAATCCTAAGGACTCTGCAAAGTACACATGGACCCACAATAGTAACATTGTGTCAGCAGTAATCTGGAACACTCAAAAGAAAAAAAATGAAATAAAGGCCAAATAGCGATCAGTCATTTTACTAGACTGTCAATAATTTAAAAATAGATTTTGTCATAAATTGCCAAATCTGTATACATATTGTCTAAAAAAAATTATGCTGACTGACTAAAATCTTTCAAATCTCTACTGAAATACATGTTGCAACAATTCACCTTTCTTTTTGTCCAAGTCGAATTATGTTATTAATTCAGCAACAGTACATAGAATTAAATACCAGCTTCAGTCTCAAAATCATGTCCCATTAACTGTGGCTAATCCATGATACTCACCTCTATTATGCATCCTCTGATAATGAAGCTGTCCCAACCTGTCTAATAGCGGGATGTAGATAGCATCCAAACTTGGACTGAATAGCCACAGGCAATGAGTTCATCATTATTGAGCACATCCCATTCCAAAGCTCCCTTTGTGAAGCTAAGTAGTAATTTCAATATTGTGGCTGAAAGTGTAGTTTGAGGCAGTACACTTGACTCACTTTCCAACCTTTCAAGCCTCCTCAGCCATCAGTAAAGCTTAAATTAGGAGTGTCATGGAATACTCGCTGCTACCTTGCTTTAAAAACAATAAGCACATTGAAGAAGCTCAATCCCTTCCAGAACTAAACAGTTTTTTTGATTGATGCTCCTACCATTGAACTCAAAACCCACTCCAATATGTGGTTGCTGTTAAAATTTGTGACTACAGAGTGTTCTGCATGAGCTCTTGAGATTATCTCTCTCTCTCGCTCTCTTGCTCCTGTATCACCAAGAAAGACAAGGACTGCAATCTCATGGGAGTTCCATCACCTCCAAACTCTCTCCCAACTCCTTCCTGTTCCTCACACAGGTGTTTCTTTTCACTTCCACATTGTTATATCCTAGCAATGCTGCAGCAGTGATGGAGGCATGGATACTGAGTTTGGCGATAAAGGTCTTAATGAAGAAAAACTACACTATCCCAGATCATGTCACAACTTCTTAACTGTGAAGCACCTCATGGCCTCCTTTTCTGGTTAGCTTGCACCATTGCATCCTCCAATGGAGGGTTAATGGGGTATATTTTATTAATGGAGGCCTGAAAGAATTAGAATTTGGAAGCATTTAGAACAATGAGACAAGGGGATCTCACAGAAAGTTGTAAAATTCTAACATGATTAGACAAGACAAATGCAAGGAGGATGTTCCTGATGACTAGAAAGTCCAGAACAAGGGATCACAATTTGTCGTAGAGCTTTTAGGACTAAGATGATGTAGAAATTTCTTCAATAAGAGAATGGTGAGCCTGTGGAATTCTTTATCACAGAAAGTGGTAGACGGCAAAATATTGAATGTTTTCAAGAAGGAGTTACATTTAGTTCTTAGGGTTGAAGGGGTCAAAGGGTATGGAGAGAAAGCAAGAGAGGCAGATGATGGCTTAGTTGTATGATTGTTGGAATATTAATCCAGAATCCTGGTTAATGTCTGAGAACAAGCTGAAGAAGTTGCAACTATTCTCCTGGGAGAGAAGAGCACGGGGAGGAGATTCGATGGAGAGTTTCAAAATCATGACAGAACTGAGCAGAGTAGATAGGGAGAATCTGTTACTTCTTGTAAAAGGAACAAAAATGAGTGGGGCATGGATTTAAAGTGAAAGAAGCAAGGGTGATGTGAGAAATAACCTTTTCCACTCAGTGAGTTGTTACGGTCTGGAATATACTGTCTGGAAGGGTCGACTTTTCCACCACCTGACAGTGCCTGGCTTGCTGTGTTCTTCCAGCCTCCTGTTAATCTACTTTGGAAATATAGTGGGGCAGATTCACTTGGGGCATTCAAGAGGGAGTTTGATGTTGGATGGAAATAGTGTGCAAGGGTAGAAGATTGGGTTTGGTAATGATGATGATTAAAGCCGCTGGTACAGGCAGGATGGGTTGAACAGCCTCCTTCTGCAATGTGACACTTCTGTGGTTCTACAGAGTCTCCTAGCAGCATTATTTTTCAAGCCATCGAGAAGTGTCGTTGTTAGTAGTTCACTTAAGAAGTGACAGTATCACCACCATGAGTACACTCCCTCTGCTGGATATATATAGAGTTGCACTATAGTCTAAAGCAACAGATCCAAAAGCAGCTGAAAAGCTTGGCTCAGATTTTTGTTTGTGGGTTCCATATTGCCTGGGGCTTCATTTAAGCTGCTTAACTAGGGCCCCCATTGTCTCTGTAGAGAGATATTTAAGCTTGCAAGTTTGTTTCAAAGACTCTCAAATAAATCTTTTGGCAAAAGCAAATTACTGCGGACGCTGGAATCTGAAACCAAAAGAGAAAATGCTGGAAAATCTCAGCAGGTCTGGCAGCATCTGTAAGGAGAGAAAAGAGCTAACGTTTTGAATCTAACTGACCCTTTGTCAAAGCTTTCTCTCCTTACAGATGCTGCCAGACCTGCTGAGATTTTCCAGCATTTTCTCTTTTGGTTTTAATTTTAAATCTTTTAGTGTTGGGGCCAGGACTGCTCCTTCATTCCTTTCCCATTTATCTCACTGCTGTTCATGAGATCGAGCTATGCAAGAAAATGAGACAAGGGCTGATGATCCACAAGCAATTGCAATTGATAACTTTGATTGAAATAATAGTATTATTTAAAGTTTACATCTCTTACTGTTTTAGTGAAAAGTTACAACTTGTCATGTAGATTTGCATGTTGTGAATGACATTTGGTCCTGAAAAGAAATCTAAGTGATGTGTTCTGAAAATTCTAAGTGCTCAGTTATATTCACCCTTATTCTCCATTTTGCTATTCAAGATTATTTTATTTTATTCTCCAACTTTTGAAATTGATTTCCTCTTTAATTGTCACATGTCACATTAACCCAAACTCATTTTCAGTTAAACTCAATTTATTTCTTTTTGTAAGAAGATAATTTATTCATAACATTTACTAAATTTTGAAGAAGTGCAATAAAATTTACTTCATCTCCAGCATGTTTCACTCTTACAATCTTCCGCAATACAATCATAACATTCTTAAAATTCACGTTGTACATTTCATGTCAGCAGTACAGCCCAAGGACAAATCATTTTGAATTCAAATTATAGAAAGTGCAAATGTTTTGAATATCCATCTCCTCTGCCCCCTCCAAATTAAACTAAGAATCAACCACAACCAGCTAACATTTGGAGCAGGGTACTGCCACTGAACCACTTTTCTAGATATTTTAATCAACACATTTGGGAAATGCCATGAACACGTAGGGTTTGAATCTGGGCTCATGAGCTCTTAGGTAGGGACAATACCACTGTGCCACAGAGAACTGAAGCCCTTCTCAATCCCAACAGATCATACTGGAGCACCCCTTATTAGGATGAATCTAGTTAATGGAGAATTTGTGATACCCTTTGTCCTGCTAATGGTTGTTCATTCAGGTGTGAATGATTATAATGGAACTCAATATGACTGTCCATTTCACGTAGCTATGCTCTGGCTCTATTTCCACATACATCTGATTTGCGAAAGGGCTTTCTTGTCTCAAATTGCTAATCCCATTTTCCAAGCTAGAATGATTCAAAATGGTGTTTCAAGGTAACCACAAGAAAAACAACACTCAAGTCAAGATTTTGGTGTAACAGAGTAGTAATCAATGACTATAAGGGTGTAATTTGTGACAATATTGGCTACTTTCGCTGAAACCCAGTAATTGTAATTGAATTCCCAATTATCTGTTTTCAGTATAATTGGAATTGCCATGATTGTTTTCAATTAGTAATTCCTGGACAACGGTTTTAATATTGAGGTGCTGTGTAACTGATTTCTAGAGGCTGCCAGTTCACTTCAGAAACATACTGAATTTCACACACGTTACAGTTACATAGTTAGCTCTGTCTATCGAGAGTCTATAGATATATTGCTGAAAGGTTATTGACTACATTGCTGTCTTTGAACTGCTGCAGCTGTGAAGAATCAGTAACTCTGCAGTACTGCACTTTGAACCTGTATATCTTTTTAAGTATGATTAACAGCTATCTGAACCATTATGGGGTTTAATTTCCTCTGGTGCAGCACTGCTTAATGCATTTGCACACTGTTTTAACACAGCCCATTTTAAATAAATGGCTTTTAAATATCTGCTGAAAAAGAATATTCTGAGACTTTTTTTTAAGTAGGGCAAAACCAAAAGAGATTAAATCCCCCAAGCCCTGAAACAGCTCCATCAGACACTAATGGATCTATTGGAGCATTCATCTGAATTTTGCTTTTCTCTATTTTAAAGGAAACTTCATATTTTGAAATAAGTTAGCAAATCGCTCATGATCTGCTGGTGATTCTTGATGTACAAGATGATCACATGACTGGAAAGAAATCATAGACTCCCATTACAATGACCACCGCTCCCCCCCAGTTGTCCAGGATCTGCAACTGTATCGTGACAGAGCAGTCTTTGCATACAAATTTCTATGGATTATGTTTACAGAGGCAAGTGCGTTCAGACAAATGTAAGAAAGACTTAGCATACACATTGTTGACAATAGTGTGTTCCATCAAAACGACATTTGAGTTACTCTGTCAATGTGTGCTTTTCCATGTGTTTTGTAGTCACTAGAACATAAAAACTTTGCATAGGAGCAGAAGGAGACCATTCGTCCCATTCAGTTTACTCTGCCATTTGTTCATGGCTAATGTATTTCTCAACCTTAATCTCCTGCTTTCTTTCTCTAACCCTTGATCTCCTTACCAATCAAGAACCTATCCATTTATGTCTTAAATATCTCAATGACAACCCTCTGTGGCAATGAGTTCCAGAGATTAACCATCCATTGACTGAAGAAATTCCTCCTCATCTCAGTTCTAAAAGGCCATCCCTTCACTCTGAGGCTATACCCTTAGGTTCTACCCCCTCCTACTAGTGGAAACATATGCTCCACTTCCATTCTACCCAGGCCTCTCAGTATTGCGTAAGCTTCAAGCAGATCCCCCTCATCCTGCTATACTCCATTGAGTACAAACCCAGAGTTCCCAGTCACCTGTCATATGACAAACTCTTCATCTCCAGGATAATTCTTATAAATGTCCTCTGGATCCCCCACAATGTTAACATATCCTTCTTTAGATACGGGACCTGAAACTACTCAAATATTCCAAATATTTGAGTCTGACCAGAGCTTTATACAGCCTCAGCAGTACATCCCTGCTCCTGTATTCTTGCCTTCTTGAAATGAATGCTAACATTGCCTTCCTAATTGCCAACTAAACCTGAATGTTAACCTTAACAGAATCCTGAACTAGGACTCCCAAATCCTGTTGTGCTTCAGATTTCGGAAGACTTTCCCCATTTAGAAAATAGGTTATAATTCTATTCTTCCTACCCAAGTGTATAAGCTCATACTTTCTCACATTGCATTCCATCTGCTAATTCTTTGCTCACTCTCCTAGCCTGTCCAAGTCATTCTGCAGCCTTCCTGTTTCCTCAACAGTACCTGTTCCTCCACCTATCGTTGGGTGCTCTGCAAACTTAGTAATTGTTCTTAGCAATAGTTCCTGAACCCATGAATAATGATGGCAAGTTATTTCTACCACTCTCACAGGACTTTCTCCCCCTCTAACTAATTGGCATTGCTACCTCAGAAAGGTTTACGTGTTGATAGTCAACCTGCTTAGCCACTTTATCAATATACCTTCCTTGGGCATTGAATCCTTTGAATGCTGGCTCAAAGTAAACAACACTACGCATTGAGCACCAAGACATTTACATTTAATATCATATTATAGATCCCAGAGTCTTAACCTGGACTCAGTTCTATTGCATCCAGCCGACCTACCTCAGTTACCCTGTTGGTTACCAGCACAGGGTCTTACGGCTCAAATATGTATTTTTAAAGAGCAGACATGGGCATATAGCCACATTGGCAGCAGACCATTGCTGGTATGATGTGAGGGAGTTGATTCAGCAGCAAATTTGGCCATCATTCTACTCTGTGGAGGCTTTAAATTGGTCCTGGCTGCGCATCAAGCCTCAATGTGGTTTCCCTTTTTACCAGAAGTGGAGCTGAGAACCTGCACCATCCACACCGCGAATTGACGGTAAACTCTTGGCAGATGTCAAGTCTGCTCTGACCTCCCAGTTTTCAGTATAAATGAGTTGTAAGAGAGATGCCATCTGGTTGTCATCAACAACACCATCCTTGACTCTCACGAAGGACACCACAAGGCTACGTTTACAAACTGCAAGGAGTTTGGGAGCTACATCAAAAAGACTTGTGCCTGAACTCATTCACCGTACTCAGGTATTAGCTAATTCAGAAGCAGCTTGTTGAAGGAAGAGTGCTTTGTTTTATAATTTAAAAAACTATTTTCAGGACAAGTACAAGTAAATGAATGGGTAGCTGAATAACAGAGGGAGTATGGTGTAATTCTTAATATTTGTACTATAAATTCCCTGGTTGCTAATTTTATGAATATTTTATACCCATGTCCATTTATTTCACTGAAATTAGTGAATAGAGGAAGACAATATTCTTTGTTCTAATATCTGTGGTTATTTATGATTCTGATCTATCTGAAAGAACTGAAAAGGTTCTGAGTATACAAAAATCTTGAAACTGGAGAAATACATGAATATTCAGCTGAACAAGGCCATTTGGCCCATTTAGTCTGCTCCATCTCTTGATTAGACAACAGCTGATCGACTGTAATCTCAAATCCACATGCCTGCCCTTTCCCTGACAGTCATTCGCCCTTGGTTAAGGGCAGCTCTGTAGCTCAGTGGTTAGCACTGCTGCCTCACAGCGCCAGGGACCGAGGTTCAATCCCACCTTTGGGCAACTGTCTGTGTGGACTTTGCGCATTCTCCCCGTGTTAGTATGGGTTTTCTCCAACAGTCCAAAGATGTGCAAGCCACGTGGATTGGCCATGGAAAGTGCAGGGCTACAGGGAGAGGCTCGGGGTTTGGGATGCTCTTCAGAAGTTTGGTATGGGCAAATGGCGTGTTTCCACACTCGAGGGATTCTATACTTGCAGAAGAATCTATCCCTTGAAAATATTCAAAAGCTCTGCAGGCAAGCCCTTTTCAGGACCAGAGGTCATGACCCTCTGATAGACCTTTTTTTTGCCTCTTCTCTGTTTTAAAGTACTTTGTTTTGTTTGCGTTGGTTGCATTGGCTATCTGTTTAGACTTTTACTGGTGCATCATTTGTTAACCTGAAATGCAATTTACTCCATAGAGAATCGAAAAAGTGAACACGTGATCATTAATGTTACACTCTTGTCCGCCAATGTCAAGCCACCCATTATTCCTGAGCTGAGGATGAGGTAGTATAACCTGGATCTCTAAGTCACCATTGTACAGCATTGTCCCAATCTGTGAATTTGAAGGGTTTAAAATCTGATTGAAGATTTGTAGCTCGGGTATCCGTTGTTGTGGTTCTGCTCGCCGAGCTGGAAGTTTTTGCTGCAAACGTTTCGTTCCCTGGCTAGGGAACATCAGCAGTGCTGTTGGAGCCTCGTGTGAAGAGCTGCTTTGATGTTTCTTCCGGTGTTTATAGTGGTTTGTTCTTGCCGCTTCCGGGTGTCAGTTTCAGCTGCAGTGATTTGTATGTGGGGTCCAGGTCGATGTGTCTGTTGATGGATGTTCTTGCCGTTTCCGGGTGTCAGTTTCAGCTGTAGTGGTTTGTATATGGTGTCCAGGTCAATGTGTCTGTTGATAGAGTTTGGGGATGAATGCCATGCTTCTAGGAATTCTCTGGATGTTCTCTGTCTGGCTTGTCCTATGATAGTGTTGTTTTCCCAGTCAAATTCATGTTGCTGGTTGTCTGAGTATATGGCTACTAGAGATAGCTGGTCGTGTCGTTTTGTGGCTAGCTGATGTTCATGGATGCGGAAGCGGCAAGAACAAACCACTATAAATACCGGAAGAAACATCAAAGCAGCGCTTCACACGAGGCTCCAACAGCACTGATGATGTTCCCTAGCCAGGGAACGAAACGTTTGCAGCAAAAACTTCCAGCTTGGCGAGCAGAACCACAACAATTTGAAGGGTGCTCCCCAATGTTGACAAGAAATCCAAGATATATTGCCCCACCCTCAGCGCAGAAATAATGGGGACCTCTACAAAGTGAGAATTTCAAGGGGCTCAGAAAGTGGAGGTTTGGAATTCTACATTAAGAGAAATAATGTTTTAAATGTCTCCAGGTGGTTCTAAATTAAACGTTCACTGGATTGTGGTAGCTGTTGCATAGTTTCCACTCTCATCTCAAAGAACTGACTTTCAAATTAAGCTGTTTTGTGCCTTTTGCAGCAGGCATTCACAAACTCATGAACAGATCGTGAAGAGCAGTGACTGGAGTCATGTACGCCAACAGGACATTCTGTGCCTGCAATGTCCTGCGCACTCCCACTGATAAATGGACAGTTAATTGGTAGGATGTTGGCCCAGATGCCAGGAGAAATTCTTCATATTGCCAGGGCTTCAGGACAGTCACAGAATGGCAAAGCATTTCCAGTACAAAGTGAGGCTTCTCATCGGTGTTTACGCTCCACGTAAATCTCCTCCCATTACATCCTTGATTTTGACATGGAGCCACAGAGTCATACAGCACAGAAACAGACCCTTCGGTCCAACCAGTCCATGCTGACCATAATCCCAAACTCAACAAGTCCCACCTGCCTGCACTCGGCCCATATCCCTCCAAACCTTTCTTATTCATGTACTCATGTCTATTAAATATTGTAACTGTACCCGCATTCACCACTTCCTCTGGCAGTTCATTCCACACATGAACCACTCTCTATGTAAAAAAAAAATTGCCCTTCATGCCCTTTTGAAATCTTTCTCATCTCACCTTAAAAATATGCCCCCTAGTTTTGAGATTTCCCACCTTAGGGAAGAGACATCTGTCATTCACTTTATCTATACCCCCCATGATTTTATAAACCTCAATAAGATCATCCCTCAATTTCCTATGCTCTAGCCTTTCTTTATAATTTAAACCCTCCATTCCTGGCAACCTCCTGGTAAATCTCTTCTGAACCCCCTCCAGCTTGAGTACCTCCTGCCTATAACAGAGCGAGCAGAATTGGACGCAGTATTCCAGAAGAGGCCTCACCAATGTCCTGTAAATTCCCAACTCCTTTATTCAAATGTTTGCCCTTTAGACCCTGTCAGCAGGACCTTATCTTGCATTGTCTGTAAACCATTTTAGTGACTAATTATCTTATCTAACACTACAGACTAGACATGTTCGACATAATTCCTGATGAAGGGCTCCGGCCTGAAATGTCAATTTTCCTGCTCCTCAGATGCTGCCTCACCTGCTGTGCTTTTCCAGCAATGCACTCTCAACTCTGATCTCCAGCATCTGCAGACCTCACTGTCTCCATGTTCGGCATAACCTCCAGTTACCATTATGGTGTAGTGGTAATGACCATTGAAGAGGCCTCATCAACATTCTGTACAATCTCAATAAGATGTCTCATAATGACAGCTAACCTTCCCTCAAAGCTACCCAAGGTAGTCACTTCTACTGCTCTATGTGATAGCAAGTTGTACATTCTAACAATGCCCAGGGAGCAACTGGTTTACTGAATCTTTTATTGAACTTATCAGCGCCGAGTATGTGGTGCTGGAAAAGCACAGCAGGTCAGATAGCATCTGAGGAGCAGGAGAATTGATGTTTCGGGCATAAGCCCTTCATCAGCAATTACTATCAGGAACTCTATATATATATATATATATATATATATATGTTATATTACTATCATAAATGTCAATCTTATGTTTATGTATGCTAAGTTTAGTTTCCCCACAAATGGAAATACATTTGGTCACTTGGTGGTACAGAACTTGAAGACAGCTGAGAAAGAGAGGCATATTGTTAAACCTTTTGGCTTGCACTTATCAGTTCCGAAGCAAGAATGCCATATTTTTAAAAAGAAGAATAATTCATATTATTATGTAAAAGCCCAATTGATTCCAACTGGTTGAGGTGCTGCCATGGACAATACAGGAGGGAACTAGGGTTCCTAGACTTTTATTTAATTCAAACGATTGTGTAATTCCTGCACATGCTCCTTTTCCATACGGAGGACAGGGTCCGGTGTGTGAAAATATGTAGGTTCCAGTAACCGTAAATGAACCTCATTATAACCCTGACTGATAATCTTAGGTTGCCTGTTTCTGTACTTCCTAGTGTGCGTAGCAACAACTATCCTATCAGCTGACTTCGTAACTTCAAAGATCCCTTTTCATTCATTCATGGGATGAGGTCACCACTGGCTAGTCCAGCATCCATTGTACATCCCTAACTGCAAAGATGCTAAGTATTAACAGTCAACCACATTACTGAGGGAAACAAAGATAAAGGTTGCTGGAAAATTTACGGGCAGCATGGTGGCACACTGCGCCAGAGACCTGGGTTCAATTCCCACCTCAGGCAAATGTCTGTGTAGAGTTTGCACATTCTCCCCGTGTCTGCATGGGTTTCCTCCCGCATTCCAAAAAAGGTGAATTGGCCATGCTTAATTGCCCATAGTGTTAGATGTAGGGGAATGCATGGGTAGGGGTGTGTTGCTCTTCGGAGGGTTGGTGTGGACTTGTTGGGCTGAAGGGTCTGTTTCCACACGGTGAGTAATCTAATCTAAAAGCTCAGCAGGTCTGGCAGCATCTGTGGAGAGAAATCAGAGTTAATGTTTTGGGTCAAGTGACCTTTCCTCAGAATTACAACTCTCTCGGTTTTTAATTTCACATTGCTGTGGGTCTAGAGTCACATGTAGGTCAGACTGAGTAAGGATGGCAGATTTCCTTCCCTAAAAGGACATTAATCAATCACATGGGGGATTTTAAATGACAATCTTAAGTGGTTACATGGTTACTATTTAGCTAGCTTTTAATTTTTATTGAATTCAAATTTCATCCATCAACCATGTTGGGATTTGAACACATGCTAAAAACATTAGCTTGGGGTTTTAGATTACAATCCCAATGACATTACTCCATGTCACCACTCTTACTGTGCTTCTGTTACCTGTTCAGAAAGTTAGTTCCAAAGATATGGCCTTCTCTTTTCTAGAGGTATAAGATCCAGCTTGTGCAGTGTTTCTAGAATGTTATAAAGTCTCAATGATGCCAACATCCTTGTATATCATTTTTACACCTTCCCAGATGCCTGTCCTTTCTTCTTTTAATACGGAGGCCTGCACAGCAACGTCGAGACAAATTTGATGTAACATCACTTTCTCTTCAAGGTTGTGCCTTTTGAGATGAAGTCCTGCAGTTGGTCCATGATCTTGCTTTATTAATTTGGATTGCTATCATTGATGATGCCTTCAAGGTACACATTCTCCTTAGAACCCTGAAATATGATTTCTAGAAGGAAACAGATTTGGCTCTTAATGCTAATATGGGGGAAAAGCAGAGCTAAATATTCAGCCAAGATTAACTGAACAGCAGGGCAGATTATAAGCGCTGAATAGACTTCTTGCTTCTATTTGCTATGTTTCTATCTTTCTGTAATGCTAGTTTAATATTTCATCTGAAATAAGGCATTGCCAAAAATGGAGCATTTTTTTGGCACAACATTAAGATATCATTAGCTGACACTATTTGCTAAAAGCTTTGTCAACTGAAGCATCATTTTTGAATTCTGAATCCCTTGAGATAAAGACCATCATTCCAACATTATTTATGATTTCATATCTGGAATGCTGTGCACAGTGTTCATCATCTTATTTAAGGAAGAATGGAAATAGATTGAAGATAGTTCTGAGAGGGTTTACATATTCATAGCTGGAATGAGAATGTGTCTTGGGAAGGTAGGCTGGATGGATTAGACTTGTACCTGCTGCAGACCAGAGGCATAAGATGTGACTTGATTGAAACAGACAAGATCCTGAAGGGTCTTGACAGGGTAAATGAGGACAGGGTATGACGTCCTGTGAGAGACTCTAAAACTAACACTTACAGTTTAAAGATGAGGGATCACTAATTTAAAAAAGAGATAGGAAGATAGGGATATAGGAATTGGAGTAGGCCATTCAACTCATTGAGCCTGACCCTACCATTCAATATGATCAAACCTGTTCAAACACTTCAATATCTTTTGCCCATGCATAACCTACCTGCAATCAGAAATCTATCCCAATATATGAATCCCCCACAGCCTTCTGTGGTACAGGATTCCAAAGGTTCACAACCCTCTCGGTGACATAATTTCTCCACACATTGGACCTAAGTTGCATTCACTTATTTTTAGATTGTGCCCCTTGGTTTTCAATTCCACAACCAGGGGAAATCTTTTGTGTGCCGAGAGTGTGGTGCTGGAAAAGCACAACTGGTCAGACAGCATCTGAGGAGCAGGAGATTGACGTTCCAGGCATAAGCCCTTCATCAGCGATGAGGCTTGTGGGCTGGAAATGAGAGATAAATGGGAAGGGGTGGGGGGGATGGGAGAGGGGGGTTGGGGCTTGGGGGAAGGTACCTTAGAATGTGATAGATAGATAAAGGTGGTAGTGAAAGTAATAAGGTGGAGAGGCAATAGATGGGAAAGACGATGGGCAGGTCAAGAGGGCGGTGACAAATTGGAGGCTTGGGACTGGGATAACTTGGGGGAAGGGGAAATGAGGAAACTGGTGAAATCCACATTAACTGGTGAAATCCCACTTGACCAAGGACATGCAGGTTCCAGGTCTCCTCCATTGCCAAACCATACCAACCTGACACCTGGGGGAAGAACGTCTCATCTGCCGCCTTGGGACCCTGAAACCACACAGAATTAATGTGGATTCCACCAGTTTCCCCATTCCCCTCCCACTCCACCTTATCTCAGTCCCAAGCCCCCAACTCAGCACTTTTCCTCACAACGTCACTGTGTATATGCACAGTGTTTGTGTGTATATGGTGTGTGGGTCTGTGTGCATTTGGAGGGGCTTTGTGTACATGATGTATGTGTATATGTATGGGGCATGTATGTATATGGTGTGTGTGCATATGTACATATGGTGTGTGTTTATATTGTGTGTGTGTATGGAGTGTGTGTGGATGTGTAAATGGGGTGTGTGTATATATAGGGTGTATATGGTGTGCGTATGTATATGGGGTGTATATATATGGTGTGTGTGTGTGGGTGTGTATGTAAATGGGAGTGTGTGTATATGGTGTGTGTATGGAGCGTGAATGTGGGCGTGTGTATATGGGGTGTGTCTATCTAGGGTGTATGTGGGGGAGGGTGTGTGGATATATGGTGTGTGTGTGTGTGTGTGTGTGTGTGTGTGTGTGTGTGTGTGTGTGTGTGTGTGTGTGTGTGTGTGTGTGTGTGTGTGTGTGTGTGTGTCAGCATGTATAGGGGTGTGTATATGTTTGGGACGTGTGTGTGTATTTGGGATGTGCGTGTGTATATGAGATATGCTTGTGTATGTGCGTGTCTGTGCATGCATGTGTGTGCGTGTGCGTGTGTGTGTGTGTCATGTGCGCAATGGAAATCTCATTACAAGACACCTACCTCCCACCCAGGCAGGCAGTGCTAGAAGCATGGTCTCTACTTGAATGCCCACCCCTTGCCACGTTGCTGCATCTGAGCCCACCTTGGCCCAAATGGCCACTTTTAGGAACTGGGCTGGGAAACCATCCCATTGTCTAGAATTTTTAGACCCTGCCTACCTTTATTTCCAACCTAGATGGGAGCCAAGAATTCAACCCTGACGACTCTGATTTATAATTTATCTTTGAAAATAAACCTACATCAAAATTCACAAAGTGGGATTTGAATATGCATCCTCTGGCTGATTAGTTCTACCAGGCTTGGCTAGGCAGAGTTTATGCACTGCCCTATTGTTCAGGGACTGTACCTCTCCTACTCACTCTGGGCTAACTGGTTTGACAGTCAAGAAAATCCCGAGGCTGTGATTAAATATATTCTGCGCTGTCCTTCAGTCCACTGTCCTCTGTGGCCGATCACTGTGTACAAACATAGGGAATGGTGCTTATGTTGGCAGCCACCCAGAGAAATGACTATTTTAACTGGCTCTCAAAATAGAAGCAAACAAAAAAGCTGAGAATGTAAGTAAAGGTTAGGAAAAGACAATGCTGAAAAACAAATACTGCTGCTCCAAAACTTCAATTGGTTTTAAACAGGTACTTGTGGAAAGTTGCATTTGCTACTGCATATCTGATTTGTAGTGTCATACAGCACAGAAACAAACCCTTCGGTCCAACTTGTCCATGCTGACCAAATTTTCCCAAACTAAACTGCTCGCACTTGCCTGTGTTTTGTTCACAATCCCTCTTAACTTCTCTTATTCATGTGCCTGTAGAAATGTCTTTTAAATGTTCTCACTGTCCCTGCATCTCTCATTTCCTCTGGCAGTTCATTCCCACACATGACCTCTGTGTGAAAATGTTGCCCCTCAGATCCCTTTTAAATCTTTCTGCACTCAAGTTAAAAGTTTGCCCCCTAGTTTTGAACTCCCCCACCCTAGGGAAAAGACCTTTGCTATTCAGCTTATCTATGCCCCTCATGAATTTATTAACTTCTATAAGATTACTCCTTAACCTTTTACGCTCCAGTGAAATAACTCTCAGCCTATCCAGCCTCCCCCTATAACTCAAACCCTCCAGTTCTATCAATTCACTGGTAAATCTGAGCTGAACAGTCTCAGCAGAACTGTACACAGTACTGCAAAAGTGGCCTCAACAATGTCCTGAACAATCTCAAATGACGTCCAAACTCATATACTCAATGGTCTGAACGATGAAAGCAAGCATGCTAAATGAATTCTTAACCACTCTATCAATCTCTGGTGAAATGTTTAAAAAAATGCACCTGAACCCCTAAGCCTCTGGCTTTATCATTTACTGTATACGGCATAACATTATTTGTTTTACCAAAAAACAATATCTCATATTGATCCAAATTAAACGCCATCTCCCACACCTTGGACCATTGGCCCAGTTGATCACGATTCCTTTGAACCTTACATAACTATCTTCACTCTTGACGTTACCACTAATTTTGGTATCATCCATAAACTTTACTAATCATGCCTAAACTCTCAGCTGAATCATTTACTTAAATGACAAACAATAGTGAACCAGTACTAATTCCTGTGGAATATCACTGGTCACAGGCCAAAAACCCTCCACCCCCACCCTCTGTCTCCCACTCTCGAACCAATTTTGCATCCAATTCGCAAGCTTTCTCTGAATCCCACGTGATCTAACTTTACTAATCAGTTTACTATGCGGAACCTTGTCACGGGCTTTATTAAAGTCCATGGAGATAACATCTACCACTCTGCCCTCATCAGTCTTTTTGGTTACACCTTCACAAAACTCAATCAAATTTTGAAACGCCATTTCTCACGCACGAACCCATGTTGACTATCCCTAATCAGTCCCTCCTCTGTAAATGCATATAAACCCTACATCCCAGAATCCCCTCCAACAACTTACTCACGACTGATGTCAGACCCACAAGTCCATAGTTCCCAGGCATCTCCTTACAGCCTTTCTTAGTAAAGGCACAACATTAGCCATCCTCCAGTCCTCTAGCACTTCACCCATAACTGTAGATGGTATAAATATTTCTGCTCAGGGCCCCACAATTTCTTCCCTAACTTCCCACAACATGATGGGATACATTTGATCAGGTCTCAAAGATTTATCCTCCTTTATGTTTTTTTTCAGAGCACTGGCATCTCTCTTCTCTGTGATCAGGTTTCAAGACTTCACTATTGATTTCCTTGTGTTCCTTGGCCTCCATCCCTTTCTCTACAGTAGAAATTGATGCAAAACATTCATTTAGTATCTCTCCCATCTTCTGTGGTTCTGCACATCAATGACGTCATTGATCTTTAAGAAGCTTTATTCTCTCACTAGTTGCTCTTTTGCTTTTAACTTACTTGTAAAATCTCTTTGGATTATACTTAACATTATCTACCATGGCTATCTCTTATTCCCTTTTCACCCTTCTGATTTCCCTCTTAAGAATGCCCTTATAATCTTCAAATGATTTACTTGATCCCAGTTGTCGATACCTAACATATGACTTCTTCTTAATCTTGACCAGAGCCTCACCATCTTTATTCGTCCATTGTTCCCTACTCTTACCAGCCTTACCCTTCACTTTAACAGGAACATAATGCCTTTGAGCTCTCTGAGTGGAGGTGGAATGGATGGGTGACACTGAAGCGGCTATGTAAATACAATATGTTGTTATTTATGAATAAAAAATGTCCTCCAGCATTTTATATTTCCCTAAGTCATTCAACTGAATGTGCCTTACCTACTGAAGTAGGACCTGCACTGTGTGATTCTATGTCTGTGTTTACATGTGTGACTGTTGATTAACATTGCATTAAATGATGGCATCTCTGACAATGTAGCATTCTCCCAGAGCTGGAACAGAATGTCAACCCAGTTTAGAAGCATTCACTTCTCGCTGTATGTAGAATTGTGAAGCAATAACACTGCCAGCTTTAAGGCAGATGCCAACCTGTTCAAAGCAAATAATTTTGACATGCCTGAAGTATATAAACTGGGCAATAGAAATCTGGAACTCTGGCCCACAGCAGACTGCAGGTGCTGTCTATGTAAGAGACCTTTCAAAACTGTTTATGATAGATTTTTGTCTTGCAAGCACATCAAAATATTTGGAACAAAGGTAGGATAATAAACCTGAGTAGCACATCAAGCATGTTATTATATATCTATATATCTGTAATACGAGATGAGCAGAAGTACGTCATTCAGTCCAATGAGTCTGTTCTGCCTCTCAATGACATCATGACTGATCTGTTAGTCCTCAATTTCACCTATCATTCTTAATCTCCACTCCCTTACTAATTGAGCATTACTGAAATTGTCATAATGTCAATGGGCCAGTAATGCAGAGACTCAGGACAATGTTTCAGGGAATATGTGTTGAAATTCCCCAAGGATGATCTGGTGGCATTTGAATTCAATCTGGAATTAAAGATCAACACAAAACCATTGATGCCACGGCCTATTTTATTCACTCCTGTTCTTTAGGGAAGGAAATCTGCCATCCTTATCTGGTCTGGCCTCCATGTGACTCCAGGCACTCAGCAATACTATTGACTGCGAGATCCTCCCAGCAAGCTACTCAGTTGCCATCTTCACATTCAAAAGGACAATTAAGTAATAAATACAAATAAAAATATACGGAGGGAGGAGAACAAGTGTGCGCTAAGTATCTAAACCAGATCATCAATGGTTGGGATATCGACTCATTCAGTCTTATTTCAATTACGTGCAAAATTTCTCCAACACTGACCATGTTTATACATAAAATATTCCATAAGGGTGAGTGAGTAACATTTAAATTCAATAGGTTAATCTGGATTTAAAAGCCTGTCTGAAGGTGACTACAAAGCCATTGTCGTCAGATCCTATTTGATTCACTCTGATCCTTTAATCCACGCTATTTGTAAAACAAAGATACATCTAAACTCCTCCAAACAATTAGCCACTTGTTTAATCATAGAAACATACCAATATTTACAGACACTCAAGTGCCATAAACATTGCAACATTTGATATGTCTGTCAGTACTGGGGTCACCAGTCCCTCAATGCATCAGCAAAGGGACCATGCCTCAAATATCTGTTGGCATCTTGAACACGAGCAACCCAGTGAAAGATCTTCCAATTCTGTTTTTGACCATCCAGTATATTTTCCTTAATCATTTGGGGTATGTACACATCACTAGCAAAGTGAGCACCCACTGCCCAATCCAGACTGCCACAGTGACTCAGTGGTTAGCACTGCTGCCAGGGACCCGGGTTCCATTCCAGCCTCGGGCAGCTGTCAGTGTGGAGTTTGCACATTCTCCCCGTGTCTGCATGCGTTTCCTCCCAGGTGAATTGGCCATTGCTAAATTGCCTGTAGTATTAGATGCATTAGTCAGGGATAAATATAGGGTAGGAGAATGGGTCTGGGTGGGTTACTCTTTGGAGGGTCGGTGCGGACTTGTTGGGCTAAAGGGCCTGTTTACGTACTGTAGCGAATATAATCTAAAAGTGGCAATAAGCCATCTTCTTGAACTGTTATAGTCTCTTCTGTGGCAATTAGTGTCTTGCTGGGTCATGTCAGAGGGAGCTCAAGAGGCAACCACATTGCTGCGGGATTGATGGAAGATTGGCTTTGAATGTCTTTAAGCATTGGCATGCTTATATGATTAAACAAGTGACTAACTGGTTTGATTTGATTTATTATTGTCACATGTAGTGAGGTACAGTGGAAAGTTTTGTCTTGCATGAAGTACAGGCAGATCATACCATACAAAATGCATGAGGGTGATAGAACAGAGCGAGGAATACAATGTTATGGCTGCAAAAAGGTGCACAAAGAGTGAGATCAACATTAAATTTAAAATTTTAGGGGCTCGTTCAGAAGTCTATTAACAGCAGGGAAAAAACTGTTCTTGAATCTGTTGGTCCATGAGTTTAAGCTTTCGTATCTTCTGTCCGATGGAAGAGGTTGGAAGAGAGTATGGGAGGGGCCGTTGATGATGCTGGCTGTCTTTCCGAGGCAATGAGAAGTGTAGATAAAGTCAATGGATGATAGGTTGGCATGATGGACTGGGCTGTGTTCACAACTCTCTGTAGTTTCTTACTGCCCTGGGCAGAGCAGATGCTATCCCAAGTTCTGATGCATTTGGTTAGAATTCTTACTATGGTGCAGCTATAAGAATTGGTAAGAGTCTTTACTGACATGCTGCATTTCCTTAGCCTCCTGAGGAAGAAGAGACATTGTTGTGCTTTCTTGATCATTGCATCAATGTTTTGTACCTGGAGATATTGTTGGCAGTTGTCACTCTCAGGAACTTTACTGTCTTGACCATCTCCACCTCAGTTCCATTGATGTAGTCAGGGGCATGACCCCCAACTTGTTTCCTGAAATTAATAACCAGCTCTTTCAGTTTGCTGACTTTGAGGGAGACATTGTTATCTTTACACCATGCCACCAAACACTCTATATCCTTCCTGTACTCCGTCTCATTGGAGGTGTTTCGGCATATTTTAATAAATTGATGGCAGATGTCCATCCCCATATGGCTTTCATAAATCAGATTGGATTGTACGGCAGTTTTTGTGGTCATAGATACAGAGACTAGCTTCATAGCACAAAATTTTAGTCAATTACTATTAATTAAACCGGCCTTCCTGGTGGGATTTGATCCTCATCTCTTAGGCCTGGACCTCCAGTTACCAGCCATTATAGTCTCAATTACAGTCCCTCCAAAATACAAGATAATGTTCAAGCTGATTGTCCTCAACAATGGAACACTATATAAGCTGCCAGGTGATCAGGAGTAAAAGTTAATGATAAAAAAATTGGAGTAATTCTATACATATGTAAGATAATACTGTAAGGTAGGACTTTTGAAATTCTCTCTCATAGAAAGCATAAGAATCAAGGCAAGCATAAATTCACAAGAAATCCAAGAACAGATTGAAGGAAGAAGTCCCCTTGAAACAGTTCCTTAGGATAGTTTCCAGCAGTTTATGAACAAGGGCTGAATCCATGAACCATGAATGTTGCTAACTATTACATACTTGAACATTGTAGGCAATTTTCACGCAAGATCTCACAACAGCCGGAAATTCTAAATTCCAAGGAATACAGGACCAATCAAATCAGTTACTTCCATATTATAAGTAATCTAATCTAATCCAATCTAATCATTGCTAGGTCACCCAAGGATTAGGCCTCAACTGGCAGCCTTTAGAACGCAGAAGATACTGACATCCAAATAGCCAGCAGCTTGTTGCAATTCACGATGTCAGTGTTGAGACTTGTGATTCACTGAGAAACTTGCCCATGCTCTAGCTATCAGCTCTTAAGCTGATTGGTACTTGATGGTTCAAGCTACCTCAGTGTGTTTGTTACCACAAACTAGGCTTTTTTTTTTAGAATTCATTCAGGTTATGGATGTTGCTGGCTGGGCCAGCATTTAGTACCTACCTTTAAGAGTCAACCACACTGTTGTGGGTAGGGAGTCTCACGTAGGCCAGACCAGGTAAGGACAGCACTTTCCTTCCCTAACGGGCATTAGTGGACCAGATGGATTTTTCTGGCAATCGATTCATGGTCATCATTAGACTCTTAATTCCAGCCTTTGAAGAATGTGGTGCTGGAAAAACACAGCTGGTCAGGCAGCATCTGAGGAACAGGAGAATCAATGATTAGATTACTTACAGTGTAGAAACAGGCCCTTCGGCCCAACAAGTCCACACCGACCCGCCGAAGCGCAACCCACCCATACCCCTACATTTACCCCTTTTACCTAACACTACGGGCAATTTAGCATGGCCAATTCATCTGACCTGCACATCTTTGGACTGTCGGAGGAAACCGGAGCACCCGGAGGAAACCCACACAGACACGGGGAGAACGTGCAAACTCCACACAGTCAGTCGCCTGAGTCGGGAATTGAACCCGGGTCTCAGGCGCTGTGAGGCAGCAGTGTTAACCACTGTGCCACCGTGCCGCCCGAAATGCTTCAGACATAAACCTTTGATCAGGGCTTATGCCCGAAATGTCAATACTCCTGCTCCTCAAATGCTGCCTGACTGGCTGCGTTTTTCCAGCACCACACTCTTCTACTCAGCTCTCACTTCCTCCCTCTTAACTCCAAATGCTTGTTGAATTCAAATTTCACCATCGTGCTATGGCAGGATTTGAACCTAAGTTTATTACCTCAGTTGCTGAATTAACAGTTGAGTGATAATACCAATAGGCCAACATCTCCATTGGGTATGGTAATACTGTCCAAAGTGGAAGCACTGATTTGATTGGTCCTGTATTCCTTGGAATTTAGAAATCAGGGGGTTTTACTGAAAGGTGTCAAATCCTTACAGAGCTAGACTAGACTAGATGCAGGAGGATGTCTGTCCTGCTTGAGGAATCTAAAATCTGTAATTATAATTTCAAGAAATGCCATTTGGGGTTGAGATGAGAAAAATATTTATTTATTCAGATGGTCATCAACATGTAGAGTTCACAAGCACAGAAGGCTGTGGAGGCTGGGTCACTGAGTATGTTCAAGAAAGAGACAGATAAATGTTTAGATAATAAAGGTATCAAAGGGTATGGAGAGAAAGCGGGAATATTGCAATGAGATAAAGCATCAGCCATGATCATATTGAATGGTACAGCAGACTCAAATGGCTGAAGAAGGCCTTACTCCTGCTCCTAATTTTGATGATTCCAACATGCTCACCACCATACTTTAACTGAAAATGGGAAAACTGCATTCTCAGTCATAGTGTCACAGTGTCATAGACTCACAGCATCATACAGCACAGAAATAGACCCTTTGGTCCAAGTTGTCCATGTTTTCCAAACTAAACTAACCCCCTTTGCCTGTGTTTGGCCCATATTGCTTTAAACCTTTCCAATTCATGTACCAAATGTCTTTTCAATGTATCAACCATGCCCGCATCTACATTGCCTCTGGCAGTTCATTCCATGCTTGAATCACTGTCAGTACAACAAGGTTGCCCACTCAGATCCCTTTTAATTCTTTCCCCTCTCACCTTAAACCAGTTTTGAACTCTGGGAAAGGACCTTGGCTATTCACATTATGTGGCCCCACTTGATTTTATAAACCTCTATAAGGACACCCCTCAACCTTCTATGCTCCAGGGAAAAGAGTCCCAGTGTATTCAGCCTCTCCTGTCCCATAATCCTATGAAGAAACAGGTGAAGAGTTAGCCTCGCTTATAGATCTAATATAATAAAACTGAGCTGTGGACGTTCCTACAAGATTGCTGTAACCAGTGTGACTGGAGATCATGAATTTAGATGAGTGGGAAGTATATTTAATATAGATGCCTTTGAAAGCAAACACTTTTACTCAAAGACACAAGGAGCATTGAAAATACAACCGAAGTCCGACTGAGTGAATTGGAATTCAAGAGGATGAATTTCAGTGAACTCTCACAACCTTGATATTTTTTCTCTCTCATGTTCTTTCAGATTACAAAAAGAAAAGGGCAGACATTGAAGCAGTTTGAAAAGGCTGCAGAGTTCAGACAATAGTTGCAAGCTCTTTCTTGATTGAAAAGCACAAAGAGAAAGGCTGCGGCCCACAGTGAAGACTGTCACCAAGGTTTGGAATGAGAAGGAGGGGAGTTAATCAAAGCATTTCCTTCATTCCCAACAGCCTCCTCAGTTAAATTACTACTTTACACTGTATCCACTCTACACTATCCTGCAGTGGAATAAATCTCAATACATACACGGTCCATAGAATAGATTTCAATTATTTTTCACTCAGGTGATTTGATCGTCAATGCCATCTGTTTCTTGCTACCAGCCAATAAACAATCTGTGTTATATTTGTGATAAAGAATAACACATTCCTGGGTCTGTTCAAATAGAAGGATAGGCACCAAGTTGAGCTGTGCCTTCAGCTGGTAACCATTACATTGTCACTGTCCCAAAAGACTGTAATCTCATTCGAGAGAAAGAGAGACAACTGGTGGCAGTTAAAGGGTAACCACACCTTCAGCAGGGAGGGAGATTAAGTCCTGCATGGTAACCACAGCTGGCACAAGGATGGAACCCACACTGTTGGCATCACACTGCATTGCAAGTGAGCTGCCCAGCCAACTGAGATATCTGACCCATACAGCTCACTGCCAATTGGGTATTTTGCCCCCGATGTAGCCATGTACCCGATATATTTTTTAAATACATACACAGGATAAAGGTGTTGCTGGCCAGGCCAGCATTTATTGCCCAGCTCTAATTGCTCAAGGGGCATTCAAGAGAAAACCACATTGCTGTGAGTCTGGAGTCACATGTAGATCAGACAACGATGGCAGTTTCCTTCCCAAAAAGACATTAGTGAAGAAAGTGAGTTTTCCAAGAATAGATTCATGGATGTCATTAGGACTCCTAATTCCAAATTTTTGGATTCAAGCTCGACCACGGCAGGATTCAGACCCAGATCCCCAGAACATTATTTGGGTCTCTGGATTAATGACCTAGTGACAATACCACCAGGTCATTACTGCCTCCTGGTGACAATATTATGGTATTATCCATTAAAGGTAGAGGTGTCATAGGAGAAAGTGAGGACTGCAGATGCTGGAGTTCAGAGTCGAGAGTGTGGTGCTGGAAAAGCACAGCAGGTCAGGCAGCCGTGAACCACAGGATGCTATCTCCTTAGAGAAAGCCAACTGGTGGTGGTTTAATCTGAGTGTCACTGCACCTGAGGTGAAGGGGAAAAGTTGAGAAGGTAGGATTTCCATGGTAACCTCGGCCTGTGCAAGAATTGTCATCACTCTGCATCGCATCCACGTTATCCAATCCTCTGGTTCCCTGGTTTGTTATCCTTTTTTTGTGAAGGTTAATTTAGAAAGTACCATTTGTAAATGTGTCAACAGGACAGAATCGGGTTGGACTTTGGAACCAGGGAGGTACAGTGGAAAGGAACAGAAGAGATTACTTCCACACTCACTGTGTTGCTGCTAGCCTGCTCATTCTTGACAGCTGTTGACGCAGACTTGTAAGTACAGTGTCTTCACAAAGCTTCATTAGAGGGTATGTTGACAAAGTCTGAGCTGTCACTAAGAGTGATTAGATCAAGTGTGCTTCCACATGCATTTCTGATGCAGTGAATTCAAAAAATAATTGATTTCTTCAATTAGCAGGAAGAACATATTCGGGTGATCAATTTGTAAAATTCTAGGACCAGAAAATGACTCAAAGCTCTCATAAATCCTGATTATACCTTTTCATTATTTTGCTTAATAATGTTTGTACATAATTTATGAACATGTTGAACAGACTGAAAATATTTATAAATCAATCTGTAATTAATATAGTGATTTACAGATTCCTAATTTATCAAGGAAAATTAACGACAGGCACAGCTGAGAAGAAAATGATCAGATAATGGCTAAAAGATGATATGAAAAACTCATATGAAGTGTATTTAACTTGCCAAATTATGTTTGTTCAATTGAATACATAGAAGTGATGAATCTCGTTCTAATTAACGTCACATCATACGAATATTCAACTTGTCTTTGCAAAGTTTATGAAGTGGTAGTGATTAAGCATGGATCATAGAGATGCGATGAATCACTCCAATCCAGTGCTAGAATTATGCATTCGGTCTGACTTTTCAAATGTATTAGAACCATCGGGCCTCTATGTTCTGTTGGTTTAAACGATTGATTGCCAGTCCAGTCAACTGCCCAATTGCATACTGCAAAACTCTCATGCGTAGATGTTTGAGGAAAAATTGGCAATGTAGTTGGTGAGAGTGTTGTGTTCCATTTTGGTCTCAGTATGACAAAACAAAAATGCTGCAGAGTTTTTGTTTTGAGAGAATTTGGAGAAATGTTGAACCTTGAACTGAAATGGATGATGTAGATCGCCAAATTTTTCAGTTTAATTCTTTTTCTGGAGAAATGGGCATTGCTGGCTATGCCAGCATTGATTGTCCATCCTTACTTGCCCACTGAAGAAGGTGTTAGTGAGCTGTCTTCTTGATCGTTGGAGGCCCATTTGGTGTAGACCTACACACAATGTTTTTGGGGAGGTGGTTGAAGAATTTTAACCAAGAGACACTGAAAGAACGGTGCCTTTTGGACCAAAAATGATGGGGAACACAGGGTTTGTGAGATGGAGGAACTGAAGCAGAAACTGGTTGAGCAAAGAAATGGTGTTAGGAAATTACAGCAAAGCACTTTGAAACTAGTGCTAGATAACCATCATCGATTTACAAAAGGGAAATTATGCTTGACAAATTTACTGGGATCTTTGATGATGTAACTAGCAGAGTTGATCAGGGGAGCCATTAGATGTGTTACACATAGTCAAGGTTGTTATGAAGGCATTTAGCACACTTACCTCCATTGTGCAGACCTCTGGGTTTCAGAGGTGGGATGTCATGTTGAAGTTCTACAGGATGTTGGTGAGGTCTCTTCTGGGATATTGTGTGCAGTTCTGGGTTCCCTGCTATAGAAAAGATATTATTAGGCTGGAAAGGATTCAGAACAAATTTACCAGAAAGTTGCCAGCAATGGAGGGTTTCAGTTAAGAAAAATAGGCTGGATAAACTGGGACTTTTTCTACTGGAGTGTAGGAAGTTGAGGGTGACCTTCTAGAGGTTAATAAATCATGAGAGGCATAGATAAAATGAATAGCAAGGGTCTTTGCCCACCGGTTAGGGAGTTCAAAACGAGGAGGCATATTTTTAAGGTGAGAGGAAAAAGTTTTAAAAAAGGACATGAGGGGCAGCTTATTTTACCCAGAGAGTTGTTCATGTGTGGAATGAACTGCCAGGGAAAGTGGTGGATGCAGATACAGTTACAATGTTTAAGTACATGAATAGGAAAGGGTTGGATGAATATGGGCCAAATACAGACAAGTGGGACTAGTGTGGGTTGGGAACATGGTCAGTGTGGACTAGTTGGGCCAAAGGATCTGTTTCCATACTGTATGAGTCTATGGCTCCACATGGCTTTATTGAATTTTTGGAAGGCACCTGATAAAGTCATACATAAGAGATTAATGTGTAAAGTTAAAAAGCATGGGATTGAGGTGAATAAAAAAAATTAGTTAGCAGATAGCAAAGAGGAGGAATAAATGCGACTTTTCATGAATGTCAGATTCGTCAGATACCACAGGGATCAGTACTAGCACCCCAGTGGTTGACAATATATATTAATAATTTAGATGAGGGAACTACAGGCAGTTCTTCTATAATGCAATGGTTGCGTTCTTGTACAACTCTGTGTTATAAAAAAATTGTGCTTAGAAACAGCACTTAAAATGTTGGTAACGCGTTTTAAACATTCACATTTTAGAAACAGTGTCCCCCGTTCATCAATCGTGTTACAGCGAATTTGCGTTAATGAAACATGCATTATAACAGAAGGACTTGTCAATGTTATATCTCAAAACTTACAGATGACACAAAGATGGGTAGAAGAGTGAGCTGTGAGCTGGATACAGAAATGCTGCAGTGTGAATTGGACAGGGGGTTGAGGGGGCAAGTGCATGGCAGATGCAGTATAATGTGGATAACTGCAGCAAAAATTGGAAGATAGATTATTATTTGAATGGCTGTAAGTTGAGGGAGGGTAAAGTACTATGAGACCTGAATGTCCTTGTACACCAGTCACTGAAAATAATTGTGATAGTGCAGCAGAATTCCCAACCTCTGACCTCATTGCATTGGACAGTATTTATGTGCCTTTTTCATGATGTGGTGGTACTGGTGTTGGACTGCGGTGGACAAAATCAGAAGTCACATAACACCAGGTTTATTTTGAAATCATAAGCTTTTTCAGTGCTGCCCCTTCATCAGGTTAAGTCCCTCTGGACTCAGAAAGTGCTCAGAAAGCTTGTGATTTCAAATAAACCTGTTGGATTTTAACTGGGTGTCATGTGACTCTGACTTTGTCCTTTTCAGTATATGGTCAACGGTAACTCCAGAAGGTGATGTTAGTGGGGAATTATAAATGGTCATGCTAATGAATGTCAAGGGGAGGTGATTGGACATGTTGGAGATATATCCTATGTTCATTGTCTCAGACATCTATCTGGTCCATCCATGTCCTTTATGAAAGGAAATCTGTGTTTACCTGCTCTGGCTTACGTGTGCCTCCACACATAGAGCAATTGATTTTTAACTGTTCCCTGAGGAAGTAGAGATGGACATAAATCCTGGCATCACCTACATCCCATAAATGAATTTCGAAAAGACGCTCATTGTATGCTACTTGGATGGTGTGAAAGTTACCTTGCCACTTATCAGCACAAGCCTGAGTATTGCCATGTCTTGCTGTATACAAGCGTAGACTGTTTTAGTGTCTGAGGAATTGCAAATGGTGCTGGGTATAAAGTCACGGACTGCAACTTCTGAAACTTCATGTTTTTCTGCACATGTGTGGACTCCCAAAGCTGCTGTCAGTTTCAGCCAGGCAATGACAACAAACGTCAATGTTTCAAAGTCATTTTCACTGGAAAATCTGGGCCACAACTCAAAGTTTAAGAATGTTAGAAGGCAACATTTTACAGGAAAACATTGACAGAAAAATGAAGCAAACTATCACGATGAGCATTGGAGAAAATGCCATCGCAAATATCAACTAGGGGACACTACTATATGAAAGTCACAAATAAATCTCACAAAGAGAATAAGGAAAAGATTATTTACTCATAAGGCAATTACCTTTCTTTATGGCGTAAATAGTACTGGGGGGGGGGGGGGCACACTGGCTCAGTGGTTAACACTGCTGTCTCTCAGCGCTAGGGACCAAGGTTCAATTCCAACCTTGGGTGACTGTATGGAGTTTGCACATTCTCCCTGTGTCTGTGTGAGTTTGCACCGGTTTCCTCCCACAGTCCAAAGATACGCAGGTCAGGTGAATTGGCCATGCTAAATTGCGCCATAGTGTGAGGTGCATTACTCAGAGGGAAATGGGTCTGGGTGGGTTACTTTTCCGAGGGTCGGTGTGGACCTGTTGGGCCGAAGGGCCTATTTCCACACTATAGGGAATCTAATCTAATCAAAATTGTTGCATTTAATGAATGGCTCGTTAAATACATGAGACAGGAAGAATAATCGATAGATAACAACAGCTGAGTTGGCTGGAGCAGACTGAATTGGAGTAGACAAACCAGCAGGAGTTGAGACATGATGCTGAGGTTATACAGTGAGGACTCTACTGGAGTACTGTGTTCTTCTGACCCTCCTCTTATGGGAAGGATTTTATGAAGCTGGAAAGGATTCAAAAGAGATTTACCAAAATGTTGCAGGGACTGGAAGGTTTGAGTTATAAGGAGAGGCTGGATAGACTGGGACCTTTTTCACTGGAGAGTAGGAGGTTGAAGGGTGATCTTAAAGAGGCTCATAAAATCATGAGGGGTATGGGTGAGGTGAATGGCAGCTATCTTTTCCCTAAGTTGTGGTTTTCAAGACTAGGGGGCATTTTTTTTAAGCTGAGAGGAGAAAGGTTTAAATAAGAAATGAGAGGCAAAATTCTTTTACAAGGAGTGGATCGTGTCGAGTGAACTTTCAGAAGAAGTGGTGGCTATTTTACAGGAAAATGTTTAAAAGACATTTAGATAAGCACATGAATAAGAAAGGTTTGGAGGGATATGGGCCAGGAGCAGGCAGGTGGGGCTGGTTTAGTTTGGAATTATGGTCAGCATGGACTGGTTGGACCATAGGGTCCATTTCTGTGCTGTTTGACCCAACAAAGAGGAAAACTTGCACTTGTATTGTGCTTTTCACAACAGCAGGATATCCCAATGTGCTTTACAACTGATTAGATGCTTTTGAAGTGAAGACACTGCTGTAATACAGAAAACCTGTCTGTTGATTGATATATAATAAGCTCCCAGGACCAACAATGTGAGAATGGACAAATCATTTGTGAGGTAGATATTGGCCAGGACACTGGCAACAGTTCTCCTGGTCTTGTGCCATGGGATGTTTATGTCCATCTGAGGGAGTAGAAGGAACCTGGTTTATCATCTCAAGCATTTATGTCGTGCGCAAGTTGTTAGACTGGAATTTGAACCGTCAACCTACAGAAGGTAAGAGTGCTTTCAAGTGGAATACAGAGTCCATTAGGTCAAATGTTTCGATGATGTGCAAATATAAAAATATTGAGGTCCTGATGCAATAGGTCATGTCACTGCCTCTGAGCCAGTCACTCTGGGTTCAAGACCCACTCCAGGACTTGATGACCAAGGAAGATAATGTCATTATGCAGCCAAACAGATTGACTATCAACCCACAAGTTCTTCTAACTCTTATTCAGTCACTGGACATGAGCACACCTGGCCAGGAGGGCAGTGTAGAGTCAACCACACTGTTGTGATTCTGAAGTCACAAGTTGGCCACACCAGCTAGAGATGGCAGTTTTTTTCCTTAAATGATATTAGTGAACCAGATGGACATTTCCCCCCATAATCGACAACAGTTTCATTGTCATCAATAGACTCTTAATTCCAGATTAATTATTGAATTCAAATTCCACCATCTACCTTGGCAGGATTCAAGCCCAGGTCCTCAAAATATTACCTGAATCTCTGGATTAATAGCCACACGATAATATCACTAGACTATCACCTCCCCAGCTCAAGTAGGTAGATAGTAAGAGTGTATGAGATTCCTAGTCAGCCATGAACTGGAAAGCACATTGGGACTTCTGTCTTCACTATCCAAATCTGCACACACCAATGTCTATCTTACCACAGCAACCTGGGTTCCCCGAAATGATCTATAAACCTATCAGCACAAAGACAGCTTCATTAGTACATGGGATTTGGGACTACTGGTTCTAAAGTCCCAAGTGACAATCCAATTGGTTATTTGGTCTTGTTTGACTAATTGTTCCATTCTGCCAAACACATCACTATATCACAGTAAAATGAGAAATGAGGGTCCCTCAAAGGATTTAATAGTCAAGAATGCTAAACTAGTTTCCAAAGTTTTCAGAAGTATTAATATTTCATGAGAAACTAAACCTGTCAGTTTCAGTCCAATAGATCTTCCTGTGAACAGTTCTGGTTGCCCTATTATAGGAAGGATATTATAAAGCTGGAGAGGATTCAAAAGAGATTAACTAGGATGTTACTGGGGATGGAGGGTTTGAGATATAAAGAGAGGTTGTATAGGCTGGGACTTTTTTTAACTAGAGCACAGGAGGTTGAGAGGTGACCTTAAGGAGGTTTGTAAAATAATAAGGGTTAGAGATAAGGTGAATGGCATGCCTCTTTTTCCTAGGGTGGGGGATTTCAAGACTATGTGGCATATTTTTAAGGTGAGAGGAGAAAGAGTTTAAAAAGGCAGGAGAGGCAATTTCTTTACACAGAGCGTGTTTTGTGTGTGGAATGAACTTCCAGAGGAAGTGGTGAATGTGGGTGAAATGAAAACGTTTAAAAGACATTTGGATAAGGACATGAATAGGAAAGGTTTGGAGGGTTATGGGCCAGAGCAGGCAGGTGGGACTGGTTTAGTTTAGTTTGGGGTTATGGTCAACATGGACTGTGTTTTACCAAAGAATTCTGTTTCCTTGCTAGATGACTCTATGCCGGTGACTCAATGACTCTATAACAGTAAATTTAATGCACTAAACATAATCCTGCTGCGTTTCATGACCTACCGCACTCACACATGCCTCTGTAATGCTGATTTCTAAACCTCTGTTTCTCGACTGCTGTGACTCCTGGGCTCATGATCCAACAGAATGGTATGAGTTCTGTATCTTTCATCCTGGCTTCTGCTTGGCTCAAGGAACAGTGAAGCTAAAGTCAATTTCTCTACACCACTCCCACAACTTGATATTCATACAGCACTGCACCCCACAGCATTTAAATAAAAGCAAAACACTGCAGTTGCAGCGAATCTGACACAAACTCAGAGAATCGTGGAAAAACTCAGCAGGTCTGGTGCCGTCCGTGGAGAGAGAAACAACGTTAGTGTTTCGGGTATGATATGACTCTTTTCCAGTTCTGATAGGTTGAAGGAGTCACACTGGAAGATTAACTGTGTTTCTCTCTCCAAAGGTGCTGGGAAGTTTCTCCAGCAGTCTCTGTGTTTGTCCCCAAAATTTCACAAACACAGAGGCAGACAAAAGTTCATACTGCTCTAAAGGAGGAGACACTAGGACAGGCAATCAAATGCTATCTCAAGAGAAAAGGCTTCTAAGCTAAAACTGCATGAGTCCATGTAAAACTCTGTAAATCCCACTTTAGAAATAGAACTGGTCTAACTCAACATTGGGACACAGACAGACCTCACAACTCAATGCATTGTCTGAGCTGAGATGACATCTCTTGTTAGGAAAGCTAGACCTTTCTTGAGAATGTAATTTAAAAGAAGTTCTGGGAACAGAAACCAACACATCCCATTCTAAAAGATGAATGATTTAATCTAAAATTGTTTCATGAATCATCACTCATGTACTCATTTGGCTATAAATTCTGTGTCTTATGATCTTATTGTCCACAACCACCCGATTAAGGAGCAGCACTTTGAAAGCCGGTGTTTCCAAATAATCCTGTTGGACTATAACCTGGTGTTGTGTGATTTTTAACTTTGTCCACCCCAGTCCAACACTGGCACCTTCAAGACATATTAAAAAGAGGAAAGACCAGGGAGAGTCAGAATTGGTTTGGATGTCATTTCCACAAGTTTATAGGTGAGGCAACCAAATGGTCAGGGAACAGTAAGTATCAGTGGTCTATATTGGAAAAACATAGAGATATCAAGGAGCCATCGGAGTTAAGAAGTTTACATTCTTTTGTTAAACACCATCACACCAACCGTACATTAAGGTTTAGTCGAATGATGATGTGGATTCTTTATTTGAAGATATGATTGTAGTTATTTTCAATCAATGTGTTCAGACACGTCAGGACATGTCTGGGACAGGTGGAACGTTCATATAAACCTTCTTGTGCAGAGGTAAGTTGCTACCGCTGCACGACAATGACAACCAGAGGCTATGTAGAGCTGTCTGGTCGGTAGTGTGAGATAAAACAAGTTGTCACTAAAAGTATTAACAGGTATCACAAGATAAGTTCCTCCCAGCAGGATATAAAGGGCAAACCTCTGAATACACGGGGTGGGAATTTACAGGACATTGGTGAGGCCTTTTCAGGAATCCTGAGTCCTATTCTGGTCACCCTGTTATAGGAAGAGTATAGTCAAGCTGGAGAGAGTTGAGAAAACATATCCCAGGATGATGCCGGAAAAGGAGGGCTTGTGTTATAAAGAAAGGCTGGAGAGGCTGGGACTTTTTCACTGGAGCATATGAGGTTGAGGAGTGACCTTATAGAGGTTTTTGAAATCATGAGGGGCATAGTTAAGGTGAATTCCAGGTGCCTTTTCCCTATAATGGGGGCTTTCAAGATCGGGGACATATCTGCAAAGTGGGAGGAGAAAGATTTAGAAAGGACATGAGGGGCAACTTTTTTACCCAGACAGTGGTTCATGTGTGGAATGAACTGCCAGAGAAAGTGGTGGATGTAAATACAGTCATTTCAAGGATTTTTGGACAAGTACATGAATAGGAAAGGTTTGGAGGGATGTAGGCCAAGAGCAGACAGGTGGGGCTGGTTTAGTTTGGGAACATGGTTAGCATGGACTGGTTGGACCAAAGGGTCTATTTCCATGCTGCATGACTCTATGACTGTTCCTCACAGGAGCCAACCAGTTTGATATGAATTGACCTAAATGCTAAATACCATGTAAAGGTAAAGATAAAATCACCACAGTCCCAGAGACTGTTTTGTCATGAGAGAGAAGCGACTGGTGGTGGTTTAATCTGAAGAGCACTATGGATGAGGGGAAAGCTTGAGAAGGTGGTACTTTCATGGTACCCTCAGTTGTGTACTTACTGTTTAAATCTACCTTGACATCTCATGAGAGACTATCACGTAACACAGATATAACATAATTAACTATTAAATAATATGCAACAAACCTGATGTGTTGAACAAGAGCGAGTCTCTCTTCTGCTGATGACTCCTTGTGAGCATCCTTCCCTGTGTGGTATCAGGAGTATCGACTATTATCAGTAAGAAAGATTGATGTGAGTCAATCTATCTCTGATGGCACTGGTGCTTATCAGATACCATGTAGGACTGAACTTTGTTCTGTCAACAGACACCATGAAATTATATATCTCATCCTCTCTCATAGTCTACAGTGACGGACTGCTGGTTTAGATAAGCCTCCTTAAAGGTACATCACAACATAGTGGAGTGAGACCATTGAAGAATTTGAATGCACATCTGTTCCACAACTACTTTTTCCCTTTATCGTAATCATCCAGTACCTATTTGATTCAATCCATCTCCAACTCTCTCATTCAGTGCATTCCACAACATACACTTCCAGTCCTAGAGTCATAGAGCTGTACAGCATGGAAACAGAAACATATCCTAAATTAATCTAGTCCCAGCATTTTGCCCATATCTCTCCAAATCCTCTCTCTTCATATAGCCATCCAGATGCCTTTTAAATGTTGTAATTATACCAGCTTCCGCCACTTCCTTTGGCAGCTCATTCCATCCACTCACCACCCTCAGCATGAAAAGGTTACCACTTAGGTCCCTTTTAAATCTTTCCCCTCTCACCTTAAACCTCTGCCTTCTAGTTTTGGACTCCCCTACTCTGGTAAAAAGACCTTGACTATTCAACTTATCCATGTCCCTCGTGACTTTATAAAGTTCTACAAGGTCATCCCTTGGCCCTTGACATTAAGTCAGTTTTCTATAGATACAACATCCCCATCCTGTATTAGACAGAGTTATTCTGGCTTCCTTATCATTGAGATAGACTAACAGGTACTGAGGTATGGCTGTATTTATCCAGGCAACAAGCTCTCAATTGCCTCATTCATATGAAAAGTGGAGAATGTTCAATTCCCAGAACCGCAAAATCTGAATTCACAAGTTCAAAAAAGCAGAAAATATTACATTTGCTTTGGAAAGAAATTAGCAAAGGAGGTTAAAAATATAGACTTCCAACATAAGCCAGGGCTGAATCATTGACAAATTTCACAAAGTGTGTGCTGTAAATTGTAAAGGAGATCAGCATTTTGCATTCAGCAATCCCCAGGACTTCCACTTACTCAAGAGTTCAGTTTGCAGACTATTAAATCATGTCAAAAGCCAAGGCAGAAAACATAGTGCACAGCGGGGAGCTTGGTGAAGGAACACATCATCATAATAAAGTCCCAGTACAGGGCAGTGATCTCCAGGAGAGCAATGTATATTATTGCAGATTATTCGCGCACCAAGGCACAAAGCTTCTACAGAATTTTCATTTTTAAAACTGCTCTTCAAAACACTCAGTATTTTCACTTATGTTTTATTTTGCTGCATTCATTTTATATTGCAGCGTATTCTTATGGTCTATAAGCAGCAATGATGGAAAATGATGGCACAAGTCTTTCACACATGTAACTGCTGGTGGTTTCTAATGCATTCACAATGAGTCTGTCCATGCTGCAAAGGCAGAGCCAAGGACCTTACATTTCTTTGTTGCCCCATTTTATAGGTAGTCACAGAAGGGAACACTGATTCTCTTCAACGCTAATGATCCTCTGCTCCATGAACACTACCTTCTTCCAATTTGCACACTGCGTTGACCTACAATTTCTGGTCCCTAGGCTGCAATATCTCAACTGCTGAGTAGCTGAACTGCTGGCTGAGATAATAGCCAACAGAAATCAAACACAACACAAGGCCTGCAACTGGACTGTCTACTGGTCTGCTGAGATTATTTCCTATTGCACTCCTCAACTTATGCAATATCCCAATTTGTCACCTAGTGAGACAGATTCACCTTGATACCTGCAGCTGAACATTAAAAAAAAACCAATAGCTCTATCTTAAAGAGGACTTATCCTCAATGTCCTCATCAATATTTAGGCCCCAGTCAACAGGACAAACTAACAGATTTTCTGGTCACTAATCATGTTGTATTATGATATATTACATAAGAGTGACATAGTTAGCACTGCTCCCTCACAGCGCTCAGCCGTTCCACACGTTCTCCCTGTGTCTATGTGGGTTTCCTCCGGGTGCTCTAGTTTCCTCTCACAGACCAAAGATAGGTAGATTGGCCATGCTAAATTGCATAGAGCATCCAGGTTAGGTGGGTTGAACTATGGTAAAAACTCCATGGGCAGTTGACCCAGTGTGGGATGCTGTTTCAGAGGGACAGAGCAGACTTGGTGGGCTGAATGGCATCTTTCTGCGTGGTACGGTTGCATGATAAGGAGTGATCTACGTCATTGCTGTTTGTGGAATCTTGCTGTGTGCAACTTGCTGGGCAATAAATACTGGTGGAGCCAGCAATGCCTGTATAGACAAGCAGGAGGCTGGAAGAACACAGCAAGCCAGGCAGTATCAGGAGGTGGAGAAGTCAATGTCTCTGGTGCAATCCTTCTTCAGGACTCTGTGCGGTATGGCATGGCGTTGCCTGCATGCCATGAATGAATTGAAAATATAGAGCACAGATTGTAAAAGTGTAGGGGTAGAGCAGATTGCAAAATAACCAGGAGAATTACATGAGCTGCGAGTCATTTACAGCGAACTACTTTGCTGGGCAAATAACTGATGAAGTTTGGTGCTGCTGTTATTAGTTTTGCAAATTATGACACTCTTACAGAGATGAAGTGCACTTTTCCTGCGTGATTCACAAGTTACGGAGGCAGCATTCTTAATAATCATGAGGAAGTGTCTCAAATTAAATTGATTCCTCTTCACTGTCATTACAGAATTTCATGAATGCCAGAGAGATTTGGAAAAGATGCATGTAATTCCTGAGTATGCAAAGAATTGTCTGGTAATGTCTTTTGTGGCCTCAGGGGCCAATTGCATAATTGCCACCTTAACCAGGACAGAATTAGTTGCTATGGCTTCTGGCTTCATGTACCTGCTGGGTCCTGTGAAAATTCAAACATTGAGATTAATTCCATTTCTAATTTGAAAAAAAGAAATGTGACATCAAATGTAGGAATAGAGAAAATAAAACACACAGGTCACATAATTTATTGTTTTCTCTGGAACAGACGAAGATGGAACAATGGAGAGAAGTGACGTTAAGATGGGTCCCAGATGAGCCACGGTGCAGGGGAATCAAAAGTTCAGTGTTGAAGAGAGTGTTCAAGGGTCAAGTTTAAAATGGGCACATGTCACTGAGGCACAGATCAGTCATACTCCAAGTTTGAATGGCTTCCCCCTACCTTTCGATGACGTCATACCAGGCTTATAGGAAAATGATTCTGTTGTTGAAGGTCAGGACACCCTCGGCCCAATCAGCTGATTAACCAATGACCTTCCCTACATCGCATGGAGATGTTCCTAACAGCTGCACAATGTTCAGCACCATTTGGGACAACTCAGATGCTGAAGCAGTTCATGTTCGAATACAATTAGGTCTGGACAATATCCAGGCTTGGGCGGACACGTTACAATCATGCCACACAAATGCCAAACAATGACCACCTCCAATAAGATACAGTTTAACCACCACACCATGGGTTTGAGTGTTGTTAACCATCACATGATCAACATCCTGGGAGTACCATTGACTAGAATCTGAATTAGACTAGGGATGTAAGTAAAGTGATGACAAGAGTAGGTCAGAGCCTAGAAATACTGTGGTGACTAACTCATCTTGAGTCCCCAAAGCCTGTCCACCATCTACAAGGCATAAGTCAAATTGTTTTGGAATCAACTCCATATGCCTGGATGAGTGCAGCTCCAATAGCACTCAAGGAGTTTTGCACCATCCAGAACAAAGTAGTCCACTTGATTGGCACCATATTCACAAGATTCCACTTTCTCCAGCAGTGATGCTCAGCAGCAGCAGCAGCAGTGTGTACTATCTACAAATGTACTGCAGACGTTCACCAAAGATCCTCAGACAGCACCTTTCAAACTCATGTCCATCTCCATCTAGAAGGATAAGGCAGCAGATATATGGGAATACCACCACCTGCAAGTTTCCCTCCCAGCCACTCACTCTCCTAACTCAGAAATATATCGCCATTCCTTCAATGTCACTGGGTCAAAATCCCAGCATTCCCTCCCAAACAGCATGATGGATTTACTTATGTCACAGGGATTGCAGAAGTTCAAGAAGGCAGCTTACCACCACATTCCCATGGGCAATTAAAGATGGGCAATAAATGTTGACCCTGCCAATGATGCCCATATCCCACAAATGATATATTTATTAAAAAGCTAGTCAATCATAAGGATCATTACAAAGGCTTTCAACGATAAATGTGACCAGGCTAGTGCCAGATCAGTATGAAAACTCATTTGAAGGAATTCTAACCAGGGAGACAATCTTAAAGCTGCAATAATGCAAAGAAACACCTTGGTGAGAAAGGGAAGACTGAGGATTGGCTGGTGAGTGGTGAGTGCATCAGAGGTTTTACAGCAGTTCAGAATAATGTCAGAAAATCTTTGTGTTAAGATTAGATTAGACTTACAGTGTGGAAACAGGCCCTTCGGCCCAACAAGTCCACACCGACCCGCCGAAGTGCAACCCACCCATACCCCTACATTTACCCCACCTAACACTACGGGCAATTTAGCATGGCCAATTCACCTGACCCGCACATCTTTGGACTGTGGGAGGAAACCTACGCAGACACGGGGAGAACGTGCAAACTCCACACAGTCAGTCGCCTGAGTCGGGAATTGAACCCGGGTCTCAGGCGCTGTGAGGCAGCAGTGCTAACCACTGTGCCACCGTGCCAACCACAAACTATCCCTTAGCTTGAGAATGAAATCATATCAGGTTTGCAGGTTTGTATGATAGGTCATCATGTGACGGAACAGGCTGGTTCAGTTTTGTGCTGCGTGGTAAAAATGTTGCAGCCAAATGTATGGATTATGCCTTTTCTATGGACTCATGTATGCATTGTGGTCGCTTCATGTATTCTATACAACCTTGGTTCTCTGGACCTTGGGTACCACTAGACATTGCTCAGTCTGGCTAGACCTTTACTCTTTGAGTCCCTTGCATCTCTAGAATTCTCTCTACTTGGCACAAACCTCTTTTACTGTCAGTAATACCATAAACTCTATGATAGAGATCATAGTTAATACAGTTAGCTAGTCCAGTATCTCTCTGAAATCTTCATTGTATATTTTCTTCTTACTAGTCCTGCTGATGCCAGAATCACATCTACATTAACATATTCTCTCTCAGCTATATGACAAACTTGAGATCTGGAGATCTTCAGGCAAGTGAAGTGGGACATCCCATGATGTAGCAGGATCCCAAGTTCAGGAATTTCTTCCTGAACATTTGTTTGCTGCTGCTTTCACCATCATGATGGGTGGCACAGTGGCTCAGTGGTTGGCACTCCTACTTGACAGAGCCAAGGACCTGGGTTCGATTCCACTCTTGGGTGTCTGTCTGTGTGGAGATTCCACCTGCTCCTGTGTCTGTGTGGGTTTCCTCCAGATGCTCTGGTTTACTCCCACAGTTTAAAGGTGTGTGGGTTAGGTGGACTGGCCATGCTAAATTGCCTATAGTCTCCAGCGATGTTCAGGCTGGGTGGATTAACCATGGGAAATATAGGGTAAAGGGGTGTGTGTCTGGATGGGATACACTTTGGAGGGTTAGTATGGGCCAAATGGCCTGCTTCCACACTGTAGGAATTGTAGGTTTGATGCACAAATTGTCACCATTTTGAATGGTTGGGTAGCAAGCTCTTTCCAGTTAATGATGAAAATGCTGCTTTGCATCGGGAAGGGATTAAGAGCGTTTTTTGAAGAGTTTTCTTTGACACCTCCAAAACATCAGTGACCTTAAAGTTGTGCAAACAAGACCTGACAGAAAAGACACTGTTCAGCTGTACTATCACAGGATTCAGTCTGGCGTCATTGCCTTTTTTTTTGCAGAGTTTGCCTGATGCTTATGGAGTTCATTTCACAAAGAATCCTGTTTGAAAGCTTTCCTATTCAATTTTGACAATGATAAAGATGGGGTGAGGATGATGACCAATACAGAGGCCAGGAAGAAACATTTTAATAGGAAGATGTTGAAGAAAGTTGCAAAAGGACATGGTGTGCTTAAAGGATGCAATTAATTTTATGAGAGCTAGAGTAGATTCAGAAGTGATTGAATTATGAGAAGGATTAGAGGGGAGACAGCCTTTTGAGGTTGACCATTGAAGCTCAGGAATTAAGTAATACACTCAATAAGGTCAGAGATATGAAATCACATTTTTGTTAGAAATTTCATTTGACACTAATTCCCAGAAAGGTAGATTTGATCACATTTGCAAACATAACTCATCCTGAATTTATCTTCCTCTTGCTAAATAAAAACGCTGAGAGAATAATGTTTCTGCGTTATTTGAGCAATGAGTCAATGAAATCCCATGTGCCAGGCAATAAAAACCAGGTCCAGTAGAGTTACTTTGCTATCCATGATTCAATATTATACAGTCAACCAAGGTGACTGTTATTGCTTATAGTCAGATTGTTTTAGGCTGTAGAATGCAGACATGGAACGGTGACTGTCATAAATTAGGTTTTAGATATTCTGTGCTACTAGTGATGACTGACAATCAAAAGGTTAGTGCATGTGGAAACCATATTAAATGGTTTTGTGACCATTTAAATTTTAATAATGTGCTTATATTTTCTTATCATTTACTTCTGCAGATCGCCAAGAGGCAGTCTGAATTGAGAAGATAGGAGAAGGGGAAATGATAAAAAATACAGCAGATTTCGCAGCCAAAGTGAAAAGACATTAGAGAGTCTTTTGAAACTTGAGATTTTAGTATTAATTGTATAATAATTTTCATTAATTATTTGCAGGCACTGGGTATTAATTGGAATTTTACTTGAACACATATAAGGAGAGACTGAAACTGTGGTGGGGTTGATTTAGGTGACGCTTGCTTGTATACACAAGATATAACAAAGAGCTGTGGATGCTGGAAATCTGCACCAAAAACAGAAATTGTTGGAGAAACTCTGCAGGCATAGCAGTATCTGTAGCAGCATTAATATTTCAGGTCGAGTGACACATCCTCAGAACCATACGGAGAAAGGTCACCAGACTTGAAACATTAACTCTGCTTTCACTATGGGACAGTCACATTTTTGGCCTTTTTTACAATTTACTTTGAAGACCCTTTGCAGGATAATTGTTCTCCAGAAAGATCTTTACCTGAACATTAACTTGTCCTCTCTCTTCCCAATGTTTATGGATTTATTGTGAACTTTCTATACTTTTTATTACAACAGGGCTTTGCCTAACCCAACTTGTCACTTTCCTTTCTGAAGTAAAAGTTTTGTGTGTTTATCATTGCCCTAAACTTCCTGTTGTTGAGAACTTAACTAAGACATTAACAGGACATTAACTTTCCCTCCAATCCCTTATCACATTATTTCAAGAAGAAAACGAAAGAAACAAATCCAATTTCTGTTCTATAATGGTTTCCAGTCTATCAACAGTTCAGGTCTTCCAAAGTCTGAAACATTGAGATGAATTCTTTTGACATAGCAAAAAAGAGTCCTAAAATTATTTGTTCATTTTTCTCCATGTTTCTGGTCTATTGAACTGCTCATCTGTAATGTTTCACATTATTGGGATTTGTGTATCGATAGCAAAGCAATTAATTCTTTCTGGGTGGGTTTTGCTGTCATCAAGATGGCTGACAAAGATGGCTACCACCCGCACATGTGCAGAATGCACCAGTAGGTGCTTTGGCATCTCTGTAGCCAGCAGCTTTGCTTACGTTTCCTTAAAAGGATTTGACTCATTTGAACACGGTTCTTTCATGGATTATAAATGCTCTTCTCACTTCGAAAAAGAAAATTGACCAATTTTCCTTCTATTACCAAGAGCCAGTTACAGGACTAGCTCTGGAGATAACATTCTCCATTCTGTGTTGACCTTTGATGAATGTAGATCTCATTACAAGGATTGACCATACCACAAAAAAAAAATTCATACTTAGTGCAGTCTGGATCGACATTTATTGCCCATCCCTAATGGTCCAGAGGGCAATTAAGAGTCAACCACATTGCTGTAAATCTAGAGTCACATGTAGCCCAGACCAGGTAAGGATGGCAGATTTACTTCCCTGAGCGACATGGTGGGGTTTCCTGACAGTCAGCAATGGATTCATGGTCATTATTAGATTCTTAATTTCATATTTTTACTGAATTAAAATCCCACTATCTGCCGTGACGGGATTTGAACCCAGGGTCTTGGCCCATATCTCTCTAAATCTTTCCTTTTCATGTATGTCCAAATGTCTTTTAAATGTTGTAACTGTACCTGCATCTATTACTTCTGTTGGCAGTTCATTCCACATACTAACCACCCTCTGTGTGAAAATGTTGGCCCTCAAGTCCCTTTTAAATCTTTCTCCTCTCATCTTAAAAATATGTCCACTAATTTTGAATTTCCCATTCATTGCTATTCACCTCATCAATGTCCCTCATGATATTATAAAACCCTGTAATGTCACCCCTCAACCCCCTACGCTCAGTGAAAAAAGAAGAGCCAGCATACCCAGCTCTCCTTATAGCTCTCTCTCTAGTCCCATCAACATTTTGGTAAACCTTTTCTGAACTGTCTCCAGTTTAACAGTATTCCTTTCTATTGCTGGGCGACCAGAACTACATATAATATTCCAAAAGGCTTTACCAACATCCTGTACAACCTCAACTCCTATACTCAATGATCTAAGCCATAAACGCAAGCATGCGAAATGCCTCCTTAACAAACAGAGTTGTTATCTCTAGTTTGTTGCCCATGCTGCATGCTAGTGAATTGAGGAACAGGGAGGGAGCAGAGCTGAACACGTGGCTGCAGGGATGGGGCAGGAGGGAGGGTTTTGGATTCCTGGATAATTGGAGCTGTTTCTAGGGAAGGTGGGACCTCTACAAACAGGATGGTCTTCAACAGAACCAGAGGGATGCCAATATCCTGGGGAGGAAGTTTGCGAATGCTCTTTGAGGGGGGTTAAATTAATGCTGTAGGGGGCCTGAGTTGTGGTTCCAGTGTACAGGAGGTTGAGGGTAGTGAGGTCAAGGATAAGTTTACAAGGTCGTGAGAGGACACTGGCAATCAGGATGCTGGTTTGAAATGTGTGTACTTCAATGCCAGGAGCATGAACTTTGAGCATGGGTTGGTACCTGGGGCCTGGGGCCATGTTGTTGCCATTTCAGAGACATGGCTCGAGGAGGGTCAGGAATGGTTGTTGCAGATTCCGGGATTTAGATGTTTCAGCAAGAACAGAGATGATAGTAAAGTGGAATTGGGGGGCGGGGTAAGTGGTGTAGCATTGTTAGTCAAGGACATTATTACATCAGCTGAGAAAACATTTGAGGACTCATCCACTGAGGTAGTTTGGACTGAGGCTAGAAACAGGAAAGGAGAGGTCACCCTGATGGCTGTTTTCTAATAGGCCTTTGAATTGTTCCAGGGATGTAGTGGAAAAGATAGCAAAAATGATTCTTATCAGGAGCGAGATTAACAGGGTAGTTGTAATGGGGGAATTTTAACGTCCCCAATATTGACTGAGAATATTCTAGTTCAGTAGTTTAGTTGGGTCAGCTTTTGTTCAATCCATGCAGGAGGCTTTCTGGCACATTTTGTAGACAGGCCAACAAGGGGCGATGCCATATTGGATTTGGTACTGGGGAATGGCCTGGCCGGGTGTTAGATTCAGAGATAGGTGAACACTTTGGCGAAAATGACCATAATTCGGTTACATTTACAATGGCAATGGGCAGGGGTAGGCATATACCGTAATAAAAGAGGTACAACTGAGGGAAAGGCAATTATGATGCAATTAGACAAGAGGATTCTGGGTAATTCAAGATGGCGGATGGGAAAAATTTCTGGCTGTAACAGCTACTCCTTTTTTGAGGTATTTTAGGTGTTAGAGGTGATTTCCTCAAATTCCAGGAGCAGCAGTTACTATTTTATATGCTGTTGCATTGTTTTGGAACTTTGGAGAAAAAAAAGTCATAGCAACAGCAATTTTAAAAGGGAGAAGAACAGACAAAGGAAGCACATGGTGAGGTCAGTGCAGGAGAAAGAGAGAGAAAGAAACCCACACTGCTAACTGACAGAATTAGCAGTCACTGCCTTTGTTGTTGAATTCATGTATCGCTGGACATCAGAGAGTGTCTGGGAAAATTAAAAAACAGTGAAATTCACAATTGATCTTGGAGGAACCTCTCTGGTCGAGGTCACAGCACAGAAGCAGAGAAATGGATTTTAAACGTGACCTTAAAATGAGTCTGCAATAGTGAGTAGAGTGGGTTCTTTCTTGATTATATGTTTTATTGAGCTATGTCTATAAAATCATGTGGGGCGTAGATAGGATAAAGAGACAAAGTCTTTTCCCTGGAGTGGGGGAGTCCAGAACTAGAGGGAATAGGTCTAGGGTGAGAGGGGAAAGATATAAAAGAGACCATAGGGCCAACCATTTCACTCAGAGGGTGGTATGTGGATGGAATGAGCTGCTAGGGGAAATGGTGGAGGCTAGTACAATTGCAACATTTAAAAGGCATCTGGATGGGTATATGAAGGGGAGGGGTTTGGAGGGATATGGGCCAGGTGCTGGCACAAGAGACTAGATTGGGTTCGGATATCTAGTCAGCATGGACGAGTTGGACCAAAGGGTCTGTTTCTGCGCTGTGCATCTCTATGACTCTATGACTCTATTTACAATGCACAGGATGGGGAAGGAAACTGCAGGGGATGGACACACTTGAAATGTGGAACTCATTCAAGGAACAGACGCTTTGTGTCGTTGATAAATATATCAGGCAGGGAGGTAATTGTCGAGAGAAGGAGCCATGGTTTACTAAAGGAGTTGAAGCTCTTGTTAAGAGGAAGAGGAAGGCTTATGTGGGGACAAGGCACGAAGGCTCAGATAGGGGGCTTGCATTTTATAAGTTAGCCAGAAAAGGTCTAAGGAGAGGGCTAAGAAGAGCCAGGAGGGAACATAAGAAGTTGTTGGTGGATAGGATCAAGGAAAACCCTAAGGCCTTCTATCAGTATATCAGGAATAAAAAAATGACTAGAGTAAGATTAGGGCAAATCAAAGATAGTAGTGGAAAGTTGTGTGTGGAATCTAAGGATACAGGGGAAGCACTTAATGAATACTTTTCATCAGTATTCACATTGGAAATGGGCAATGTTAGTGAGAATACAGAGATACAGGCTACAAGATGAGATGGGATTGAGGTTGACAAAGACAAGGTTTTAGCAATGTTAGAAGATCTGAAAATACATAAGACCCCTGTGCCGGATGGGATTTATCCTTGGATTCTCTGGGAAGCCAGGAAGGAGATTGCAGAGCCTTTGGCTTTGATCCTAATGTCATCATTGTCGTCAGGAGGATAGCAAATGTTGTTCCCTTGTTTAAGAAGGGGAGCTGGGACAATCCTGGTAATTATAGGCCAGTGAGCTTTTCTTCAGTTGTGGTAAGCTGTTGGAAAAGCTTTTAAGAGATAGGATTTATAATCATCCAGAAAGGAATAATTTAATTAGGGATAGTCAACACAGTTTTGTGAAGGGTAAGTTGTGCCTCACTAACCTTACCGAGTTCTTCGAGAATGTGACAAAACAGGTGGATGAATGTAAAGCTTTTGATGTGGTGTATATGGACTTCAGTAAGGCATTTGATAAGGTTCCACACAGTAGGCTATTGCACAAAATATGGAATTTCGGGATTGAAGGTGATTTAGCAGTTTGGATCAGAAATTGAAAGAAGACAGAGGGCGGTGGTTGATGGGAAATGTTCATCCTGGAGCTCAGTTACCAGTAGTGTACCGCAAGGATCTGTCTTGGAGCCACTGCTGTTTGTCATTTTTATAAATGATCTGGATGTGGTCACAGAAGGATGGGTTTGTAAATTTGCGGATGACACTAAGGTAGGTAGAGTTGTAGATAGTGCCGAAGGATGTTATAGATTTCAGAGGGACATAGATAAGATGCAGAGCTGGGCTGTGCTGAGAAGTGGCAAATGGAATTTAATGCAGAAAAGTGAGAGGTGCTTCACTTTGGAAGAAATAACAGGAATGAAGAGTACTGAGCTAATGGTAAAATTCTTGGTAGTGTAGATGAACAGAGAGATCTTGGTGTCCAGGTTCATAAATCCCTGAAAGGTATCACCCAGGTTAATAGGGTTGTTAAGAAGACCTATGGTGTGTTGGCGTTTATAGGCAGGGGGATTGAGTTTCTGAGCCACGAGGTCATGCTTCAGCTCTACAAGACACTGGTAAGGCCACACCTGGAGTATTGCATGCAGTTCTGGACACCGCGTTATAGGAAGGGTGTGGAAGTTTTGGAAAACATTCACAGGAGATTTACAAGGATGTTGCCTGGTATGGAAGGGAGGTCTTATGAGGAAAGGCTGAGGGAGCTGAGGCTGTTTTCATTGGAGAGAAGAAGGTTGAGAGGTGACTTAATCGAGACATATAAGATAATCAGAGGGTTAGATAGGGTGGACAGGGAGAGTCTTTTTCCTCAGATGGTAAAGGCTAACACAAGGGAACGTAGCTTTAAATCGAAGGGTGATAGATTTAGGGTGGATATTAGGGGTAGTTTCTTCACTCAGTGATTAGTAGGGGTGTAGAATGGCCTGCCTGCAACAGTAGACTTGTCGATGTTCAGGGTATTTAAATGGGCATTGGACACACATATGGATAATAATGGAACGGTGTAGGTTAGATGGGCATCAGATTAGTTTCACAGGTCGGTGCAACATCGAGGGCTGAAGGGCCGGTACTGCGTTGTAATGTTCTATGTTCTATGTTTAACTACCCTGGTTACCTGTGAAGCAACCTTTTGAACTATGTATCTGAACTTGTTTGGTTTTGTTTGACAACACTATCCGGGGCCCTACCAGTAACTGGAAAAGTCCTGTCCTTGTTCATCTTACCAAAATGCAATACCTCGCATTTATCCAAATTAAACTCCATCTGCCATTCTTCAGCCCATTGGCCCTATTAATCAAGATTCCTTTGTAATCTTAGATAACCTTGTTCACTGTTGATTATACCACTAATTTTGGTGTCATCTGCAAACTTACTAACTATGCATCCTAAATTCTCAACCAAATCATTTTTTCAATGACAAATAAAAGTTGATACATTACTAATCCCTGTGGAACTCCACTGGTCACAGGCCTTCAGTCTGAAAACCAACCCACCACCATCTCCTTCTGTCTCCTACCATCAAGCCAATGTTGCATCCAGTTGGCAAGCTCACCCTGAATCTCATGTAATCTAACTTCACTCATTAGTCTATCATGTGGGATCTTGTCAAAGCTTTACTAAAGTCAATGTAGACAGTGGTGCTGGAAAAGCACAGCAGGTCAGACAGCTTCCAAGGAGCAGGAAAATCAATGTTTCGGGCAAAAGCCCCTCATCATCATTCATTCCTAATGAAGGCCATTTGCTCGAAACATCAATTCTCCTGCTCCTCTGAAGCTGCCTGACCTGCTGTGCTTTTCCAGCACCACACTCTCGACCCTAAACTCCAGTATCTGCAGTCCTCACTTTCACCTCAATGTAGACCGTGTCTACCACTCTGCCCTCATTAATCACTTTGGTTGCATCCAGAAAAAACTCAGGTCAAATTTGTGAGACACGATTTACCACGCACAAAGCCATGCTGACTATCCCATACTAGTCCTTGCCTTCCCACATGCATGTAAACCCTATCTTTCAGAATCTCTTCAAAAAACTTACCCACCGCTGATGTCAGAATCACGGGTCAATACTCCCCAGGCTTCTCCTTACAGCCTTTCTTAAACAAAGGCACAAAATTAGCCCCTCTCCAGTCCTCTGGCCCCTCACCCATGGCTGTCGATGATACAAATATCTCAACTAGGCTCTCCACAATTTCTTCCCTAACTTCCAACAACATGTACTTGATCAGGTCCTGGAGATTTATCCACCTTTATGTTTTTTAAGACCTCCGGCACTTCCTCTTCTGTAAGGTGGACTGTTTTCAAGACATCAATATTTGTTTCCTCGAGCCTCTATTTCCCTCTCCACAATAAAAACTGACTGAAATATTGGTTTAGTAACTCTCCCACCTCCTACAGTTCCACACATTGATTTTAAAGGTGCCTTGTTCACTCCCCACTTGCCTTTTTGCTCTTAATGCACTTGTAGAATCTCTTTGGATTATCTTTAATCTTATCTGTCAAGGTGATATCATATCCCCTTTATGCTCTCCTGAATTCCCTCTTAAGAAAGTCCCTTATACACTTCAAGAGATTCACTTGATCCCAATTGTCTATACCTAACAAATGCCTCCTTCTTATTCTTGAACAGTACTTTATTCATCCATTGTCCCAATCCCTACCAGTCTTACTCTTCACTCTAAAAGGATCATCATTGCTCTGAACTCTCATTATGTCACTTTTGAAAGCCACGCATTTGCCAGTCACCCTTTTACCTTTGAACAATCTATTATGTTTTGGGGAAAATGACAAGCTGAGTCTTCACCCTCACTTTACTTCATACCATCACATGTCTAGCTCTCAGTCCAACTTTCCCAATGATGTACTTTGGTTTTTCTCCGTCCAGCCATTCTGGGACTAGGTTTTGCAATGTTCTACACTGAGTGAGCATAGAGTGAATAAAGGGGCTTCTGTAGTGATTGTAACGAGGTCAGCTAGATGAACCTCATAGAATATGAGTTCCCTGATTGGAACTGGTCCAATCAGGAAGCCTGAGCTGACAGATAAAAACAGAAGTGTCAGAGGTTCTGCTTACACTGAGAGCTGGCTCTGAATGGGGCAGAACTAAAGTCTAGGATGGTTCATGGGTAACCAAAGGATGCCTTGGTGATTGACCCTGGCATCTGTGAAGTTATTTCAGTCTCTCTGATTCTAGATGTTTCTGTTACACATTTAGCTGAGTACTTAGCGCAAGCACTTACGACATACCTTCAAAGCTGTAAAATATCTCAAGCCTCAGTCCTCACATGCTGCATTATCTGAAAACAATTTGACACTGAATCTCTTTCATAGAGCCATACAACATAGAAACAGACCCTTCGGTCCAACCAGTCCATGTCGAAAACAATCCCAAACTAAACTAGTCCATCTGTCTCCTCCTGGCCAGTATCTCTCCAAACCTTTCCTGTCCATGTACTTATCTAAGCTTGATTAAAGAGGTAGCTTTTCTTTAAGATCTATCTCAAACAAGAAAAGCAAGAGATTAAAAAGGTGCAGAATTCCACACTATGAGGCTCAGATGGTTGGAGGTACAAGCAATGACAGTTGAACAAAGAAAATCATGGGTACACAGGAGATCCGAACTGGAGGAGGGCAGAGCGATCAGAGGGCTTTGGAGCTGAAGGAATTTGCAAAGACAGGATGGTGGAACTAAAATGCCAAGGATGAAAATTTTAAAGTTGAGGCGTGAACAGCTGAACCATCAGGAGGCAGTGTGAGAGGGAACCTGCTTTATAGATCTGTATTTCTAATCCATCCGAGCTGCTCTGTCATCAACCCTCCTCTCCTGAACATCATGTTCTCCGAATGATTTCAATGAATGGAAAGAATACATGGTGCACAGACTTGCTGCAGGCATTTCGAAGCATTAGGTAAATACGATATAACGTTTCAGCATGTGATATATGCATGTCATTATGTAGTCTATGTGAATTCACTATATGATATACATCCTCAACACTCTGCACAGACTTTGAATTATATTGCAAAAGGTTCCTCACATACTCCCAACTGGCTATCTAGCTGCGCCTGTAATATATCGCAGTGTTAGTGCAATTACAGCATTTTATTTTGTCTCGACTCTGTTGACTCAGCAAATATGCTCAAGAATGAAAAAAGCCTATAAATGAATGATTTCTTTATATTGTAAAGTTTTGCAAATGAATGACCACTTCTGTGCCATTTACCTCAGTTTGGAGCACAATCCAAGACAACACCTTTTCTATTCTGTACAGATCCTTGCTCTTCAGTTTATTTATTTTGTTGCAGCTCCCAGTGGGTCTCCCTAATCCTTGCAAGGGGAACAAGTTCAGAAATATTTTAAAGGGAAGGCAAGCAGGTTTACTCCTGGTTTGATGCCAACAGTGTAACCTGGTGTCAAGTTTCCACCTCGCCGTTAACTGTGGGAGGATACCTTCCCTTGGCAGAGAAGTCTGGAACTAGGAGTCACCGTATAAAGTGCTAACCATCTCGGCTTGAGGCAAAGAAATATTTATTCGCTCGAAGAACTGTAGATGTTGAGAATTTTGTACCTCGGGGCTGTGAATGCTCAGTCATGAGCAAGATAGCGGCGGAGTAACAGGGCTGTGTGTGGGTTCTTGCCCAGGGCTTACCCGTTCCCATTGGCATTCCTTCTTGGCTTATGTTTCACTTCTGCACTTTTTCTTTTGTTCGCATTTTTAAAAAATCTTTTATTCTTTTTCTTCTGTGGCGGGTTGGTTGGCAGCATCGGCGCGGCACCAAGAGCAGACTTGTGCGGACTGACAGACACAGCATCTCCCAGCGACTGGAGGCAACAAGGACGTCTGCCCATCTTTGGGGCCAGTAGCAAAGCTCCTCCAGCGATCGGGACGACGATGATCGGCTCTTCAAGATGGCGCCACTGGCAAGATGACTTCTGCAGTGGGATCGGGGCTCTTTACACAGCAGAGGCCTGTTACTGGCAGTGCAGTCAGGGATTCCCGGTGTCAGTTGGCCTGGAGCAGGGATTCCTGGCACTATCAGGGGAGTCAAGGATTCCTGGTGTCAGTAGGCCCAGAGCAGGGACTCCAGGCATTGTCAGCGGAGTCAGGGATTCCTGGCGTCATAGGCCCAGAGCAGGGACTCCTGGCACTGGCAGTGCAGTCAGGGATTCCCAGTGTCAGTTGGCCTGGAGCAGGGACTCCTGGCACTGTCAGGGGAGTCAAGGATTCCTGGTGCCAGTAGGCCCACAGCTGGGCTCCTGGTACTGGCTGGGGAGTCAGGGATTCCTAGTGGCAGTAGGCCTGGAGCAGGGACTACTTACACTAGCAGCAGAGTCCGGGATTCCTGGTGTCACTAGGCCCAGAATGGGGAAACCTGGCATTAATATGACAATGACGGCAACATGTTTTAGCCAGGTCAGAGACTCCTGGTGTCATTGAGACAGCAAGGGAGTCAGCGACTCCTGCTCATGGTTGTAGTGTGCTGGGAGCAGGGACTTCTGGTCATTGGCAAGGTGGTAGCGGCAGTGGAGCTGTGGAGTCCTGGCTGCTTGATGACTGTGGATTCATTGCCATCAGCAAGGTGGGCAAGTAGCGAAAAGATGGTGCCTAAAATGTGGTGGCTCCTACATTGTTGGTTCTGGCACAGGCAGGGGCAAGGGGGTAGAGGTCTCTCTTTCAGTTACTGGAGGCTGGTGCTGGTGTGGACTGAGTGGGAAAGACTGTTATTTTGAATTTTACATTTACTTTTCTAATTTACTCCTATGATTTGTAATGTTGGACCTTTTCTTAAATTTTTCTTATTTCTTTTTCCTAATAATTTGGGAATCCGTGCATATTAACACCCCTTTCCAAAACCTCCTTAAAATATGCTTCACCAAACATGCCTTTGGCAACCTCTTTATTGCAGTTCCATCATCTCCTGCTCCTGGGTGTCTTCTGATCCTTTACAAAGTTCCTCAGGAAATGTACCCAGATACCTTCATACCAAGGATGGTGCTGTATTGTGGCGAGCGACTGTACTCATGTGAGTATATATGACAATAAAGCTAATTCAATTCAACTCATTGATTGTGTTCAAGAGAGATGCCAATAGAGTTTTGGAGAAACTAAGGGATATGGGCATAATTTATTGAATGGCAGAACAGGCATGATGAGCTGAATGGCGTACATCGGCTCTCATTAATTACATTCTCATGTAGACATTACATTGCTCTTTCTCACGTTCATTACTGCACAAACACATTGTAGTCACTTATATCTCATTACTACTGTCACTCACCGTCCAGAAGTCAAGATGTTGGAAGAGACTTAGAAGTAGGTCACCCACTGGCCCTTCTTGGTTATAATTAATATGCAACCCAGGGAAAAATTAATGCTAACTGGAATTGTAATCACTTCTTACTTTCAAAGAAAGGAGGGAAAAATATTTTACCAACTTTTTCTGAAACATCAATAATTGAAATTGAGTTGTAGGCTGTAACAAATCTTGAGGTCAAGACTTAGTCTAAGATTCATTCAGCATTTCTTTCATGTGAAAATTTCCTGAGGCACTTTGTCAAGGACCAGAGGACACCCAAGAGCAGGAGATGAAGGAACAGCTGTAAGGAGGTGGCCAAAGGCGTGTTCAGTGAAGCATATTTTAAGGAGTTTATAGAAAGTGATGTTAATGTAGAGCGATTTGGTAAAAGGGAGGGTGTCTGAAGGCTCCTTCATGAAATAGATTGGGCTGCAAGTCTAGAAAGAAAAGAGTTTTGAACACATATTAGGATTTACATTTTCAAACAACTTGCGGTGTCCCCTGGCTAGGAGTCAATGTAACAGGTTAATGATGGCCCAAAGAGATTTGGAAAATAAAGGCAAGAATTTGTCACAGCTTGTGACCTTTTTGAATTCATCAAAAGATGTTGTAGATAAAGCAAAGAGCTCTGAGTTTTCATTCATGGATATCAGAGGAGTGCACATTCTCAGTCACCCACAAGCAGAGGTGTCACTAGTTAGAAGTCTGGGAAAATTAAGGTGCCATCTCCTGAACATTGGATGCGTTTTTGGTTTGTTATGAAATAGATTTTGTGTTTGCCTACCTTTCCACACACTTCCCTTCATCAGGAAACCCGCTTGCATCTCTCACATTGATTAAAAAGAAGACAAAACATTGATCGAGCTGCAGCAATGTTTTTAAAATGTAGCCGACTTTAGATTAAATACTCTTAATCCATTATAACATAGGTGAAGACAGCTACTGAGTTCAAGAATATGCCAAAATGTAATTGTCAGGGACAGTAATTACAGATTTACCATACAATCCAAAAGTTCAGGCAACATATTAATTCAGAAACAGCCTTTCAATTGCAGTTGAGAATTATCAATATGAGTGAGTTAATGGCTAGCCAAGCGTATGAAAAACGTTGTATATTGAAAATTTCTAATGAATTAAACATCACATCTCTTCAAACATGGATATGAACTGACTTTAGGGGGCAGTATTCCAGTAGATATAAAATAAACAAGATGTAGTTCAAGTGTCTTTTTTTTGTCTCAGCAAATCTTTCTTGTTTCCAGTAAGGATTTATTTTGCAATAAACCAGTAAAATTAGAATCCAAAGCAGAGCATTGATCTAAATATGATTGTATTATAGAGAACCACTATATAGGGGAATAGAATGCTTGATATGCTCCAACTGCCGTGTTATAGATTTGCCAGGAACTTTGAAACCACCCAGCATTTTAAAGCACCAAAGTTCAATGTTATATAGTGGGAAAAGGCCTTTGGCTAACTCTCTTGTTACTCTCAGCAGGTCGAGTTCACTATTTCAGCCATAACATTGTATTCCTCACTCTGTTCTATTATCCTCTGCACTTTGTATGGTATGATCTGCCTGTACTGTATGCAAAACGAAACTTTTCACTGTACGTATGTACATGTGTCAATAATAAATCAAATTAAATCAAACATCTGTGGTGGAGCAGTGAGAAAGGAAAGATGAATTTGTACAAGGCATTGATTAGTCCAAAGTGACAGTAAGTTCATTGAAATTCACTAATCTCTTCAGGAGTTCCTCAGGATAGTGTCTCAGGCCCAACCACTTTGAGCTGCTTCATCTATGACTTTCCCTCCATCATAAGGTCATTAGTGGAGATGTTCGCCAATGATTGTACAATGTTCAGTGTCATTTGCCACTCCTCAGACACTGAAGCAGTCCATGTTCACGTGCAACAAGATCAAGATGATATCCTGGCTTGGGCTGACACGTGGAAAATAACATTTGTGCCACACAAATGCCAGATAATAAGAGACAATCGAACTACCATCCCTTGACACTAGTGGTGTTATCAAATGTTATCGACTCCAGAAACTCAGGAGTGTGATGGAATACTCCCCTAGATGGATGCAGCTCCAACAACACTCAAGAAGCTTGGCACCATCCAGGACAAAGAAGCCCACTTGATTGGCATCACATTGAAAGCATCCAACCCTTCCACCACTGGCACTCAGCAGCAGCAGCAGTGTGTACTATCTACAAGATGCACTGCAGAAACTCACCAAAGATTCTTAGACAGCACCTTTCAAACTCACAACCACTTCCATCTAGAAAGACATGGGCAGCAGATACATGGGAACACTATCACCTGCAAGTTCCCCTCCAGGCTACTCACCATCCTGACCTGAAAATATATCACCATGCTTTCACTGTCATTGGAACAAAATCCTGGAATTCTCTCCCTAACGGCAATGTGAATCAACTTATAGCACATGGACTGCAGTGGTTCAAGAAGGCAGCTCACTACCACCTTCTCAAAGGCAATTTGGATGTGCAATTAATATTGGCCCAGCCAGCAACACTCATGTCCCACAAGTGAATAAAAAACAATGATAACAGCAATGATGAGAGGGTTAAGGAGAAACTTAAGACAGATTTTCTAAATTACAGAAAACAGTTTGCGCATTCGATTATGAAGGGATGTTAATGAAGGCTCACCACTAGAACTGAAGACGAACAGGGAAGTTGGGAGGCAGCTTTTCTTGCAGAGGTTATTAGAGATTTGTTCTAAGTTCCTCCAACCCAGGTAAAATCCGTAGGCCGAAATACCTTTCTGTTCTAAGTACGAGTGGTTACACTTTGTCATTTCAAAGGCTGACAGAACAGGATGCTCAAAGGGATTCTTGGCTATAAACATATGAAATGGATGGAAAAAAAAAGAAAAAAATAATTGTAAGCTAAGTCTTGACAATTGAGATGTATAGGGACATAGAGAAGGAGGCAATTCGAACCATTGAGCCCAGCCTATCAGTCAATACAATTATAGCTAGTTGAACACTTCAATACCTCTTACTAAGCCTAACCTGATAACCCTGTACAGCACTGGTAATCAGAAGTCCATCAATCTCTATTAGATAGGGATGTAGGAACAGGTGTAGGCCTTTCAGCCCATTGAGTCTGCCCCTACCATTCAATATGATCAAACCTGATTGAATATTTTTATCTATTGCATTCCCACAACCCACTTGTAATCAGAAATCTATCAATCTCTATCTTAAACATACTCAAAGACTGAGCTTCCACAGGGCTCTGTGGTACCGAGTACCATCAATTCACAACCCTTGGAGTGAAGAAAAATTCTCCTCATCTCACATCTATAGGCATCTTCTTTCTTTCTAAATTGTTTTTAAACTCCCCACTGGTGAAAATCTTGCCACCATCTACCCTGTCTATCCCACCAAGTCAAACTCTAGCCCCTCAGCATCTCTTCTCATTCTCTAAAACTCGAGGGAATCCCAGCCCAATTTGCCCAACCTCTCTTCATAGGACAGTCTCACCATCCCAGGAAGAACTCTAGTAAACCTTCAGTGTACTCTGTCTCTCTAGCAACAATAATTTTCCTGAGGTAAAGCGACCAAAAATGCTCACAGTAGGCCAGGTTCGGTCTAACAGTTATGTAATTGAAGCATGACTTAACTATTCCTGTACTCCAAGCCTCTTGCTATAAAGCGTAAATCTAACTTGATGCAACTCAGCCCAAATATTATTCAATATCACAACCTTCACTGTTCCTTGATGAAGACTATTTCACAGACTCATGACCCTCTGAGAAATAACATTCTCCTTATCTCTACCTCAAGGGGGACACCGTTTGCTTTAACTGTGTCCTTTTGTCTTGTCTCTGTTAATGTAGAAATATTCGCCAGTATCCACGCAGTCAGTCCCCTGGGGTTTTGTATGTTTTCATAAGATCATCTCTCATTTTTCTCAAGTTTTCCAATAATTTAGATAACCCTTTTGGGTCAGGAATCAGTCTCTGTATTGCCTTCAATGCAACTATATCCTGAAGTAAATTGTATGCTGTTTTCCAGTTGTGGTCTCACCTATGCCCTATACGCAAGAGCAAAACTTCCTAATTTTAATAATCCATTCCCTTTGGAATAAACAACAACATTCCATAAGCCTTCCTAGTTACTTCTTGTACTAACCCTTTGCAATTCATGTATCACGACACCCAGATCCCTCTGTACCTCAGGTCTCAATGTTTTTAAATAATAAAATGCCTTCTTCCTTCTAAAGTGGGAAAAGTTCACATTTTCCAAAACAGTACATTCCATCTCCATCTTGGTAAGCAATTGAATGGGCAGCCTTTTCAGGGGTTACCAGGAAAGGGTAGGGGCATAGGTCTAATTGGATGATGTTTTGAAAGGGTTGGCACAAAAGAATAAGTAGCTACTTTCTGCACTGCATCACTCTGACTCTATGGTTATACGTGGTTATCTTGGGAGGAAGACTCGGTGGGTAGCATTTACAACCTTTCCATAAGAAAGTGGGAAAGCTGCGAAACTGTCTGGTTCCTAATCGCAAGTTCCGCTCCAGCCTGAGGTAAACATAACATCAATGCCTCATACAGTGGAATTGGTTCCAATTCAAATGCAAAAGTGAATTATGATGAAGGACAGCAGGATCCATCCTGTTGCTATGCTGCTCGTAGCTTGTTGCTAGGTTATCCATAATTGGCTACACATGCGGATAAATAAAGGGCAGCACCGAGTCTTTGAGGTAATTTGAATGAAAACATTTTTAAAAAGGGGAGTGTTTTACAAATGGCCCCTTTCTTCTTCCTTTCCACGATTCCAGCTGGGGAATGTTGAATGGAAGCTGTTCCAGTTGAGGTAGCAGAAAGTCGAAATTTCGAAAAGCTAAGCTATTACAGCTGTTTCCCTTGAAGAAGCTGGAAGCTCTCACTCATGGGAGGAGGAACAAGCTTGACGCTTTGAGTTTGGCAAGCTTTGATCCAAGCCTGCTCGAAAAGTGCCAAGCTTCTTATGCAAAATGTCTGGGAACTCGCTTTTCTGCCCTGGAGTGTGCAGTGGGCAGACTCTTTCCACGTCTTGCACATATTTACTCAGCTCTGCGAAAGGACCTGATGCCACTATCTACAGCTACTCGTGTTGTGCCAACTTCACATTCTGAATCCAACAAATCTGTGACCAAGGCCACCTGTGCAACTTGTGGATCTACTGCTCAGGATACGTGATCCTCTTGGGGAGATGGTGACCTGTTCAAACCACAGCATGGTGGAACTTGAATACTGATAAAGGTACACTCGCCTTTATTAGTCAGTGCATTGAGTATAGGGGTTGGGAGGTCATGTTGCAGCTGTACAGGGCATTGGTTAAGCCATTTTTGGAATACTGCATTCAATTCTGGTCTCCCTGCTATTGGAAAGATGTTGTGAAATTCACAGCAATTCAAAAACAATTTACAAGGACGTGGCCAAGGTTGGAGAGTTTGAACTATAGGGGGAGGCTGATTAGGCCAGTTATTTTCTCTGGAGCATCGGAAGCTGAGGGATGACCTTACAGAAGCTTCGAAAATCATGACAGCCATGGATAGGGGGAATAGCCAAGGTATTTTCCCAGGGTAAGCGAGTCCAAAATTAGAGGACATAGGATTAAGGTGATAGGAGAAAATATAAAAAGGACCTAAGTGGCAACTTTTTTCATGCAGAGGGTGGTGTGTGAATTGTTTAGAGGGATATGGGCAAAATGCTGGCAAGTGGACTAGATTATAATTTAAGATACCTGGTTTGCATGGATGAGTTGGACTGGAGGGTCTGTTTCTGTGCTGTACACCTCTATTATTCTATAAGAGCTAAATAATACCTACAAAGAGAGGCTGGGTAGGTACGGCTTGTTTTCTTTAGAGCAGAGAAGTCTGAGGTTGGATTGTGGGAGAGAGTACGCTGATAAATGGGGCACAGATAGGTTGTGTAGGAAGCAGCTATTCCCGTTAGTGAAAGGGTCACAACCTTTAAAAATTACATGGATGAGCATTCCGAATACTATAACTTGCAAGTCGATGGGCAAGTACTGAAGGGTGCAGATAGGCTGATGCTGGTGGGCTGAAGGGCCTATTCTGTAATGCACAACTCCATGATTAAGTCTGGAATAACAAGCTACACTTCGCAATACTGACCACCAAACTATCAATTATTGTAAAAACCTGGTCTCCTGACTTCCCAAAGTCTGTGCCCAGTCTGGCCAACATCTGACTCACAGTAATACGGTTGGCTTTTAACTGTCTTCTGACAATGTGGAAGCAGGCCATTCAGCCCACACCAAACCACTGAAGAGCATTTCTCCCAGACCCACACCTGAATCCCCATATTTCCATTGTTAATCTATATAGCCAACACATCCCTGGACATTTTAGCATGGCCAATTCACCTAACCTGCACATCTTTAGACTATGGGAGGAAACCCAGAGCGGCCAGGGAGAATGTGCAAACTTCACGCAGCCAGTCACCCAAGGTTGGAATTGAACCTAGGTTCCTAGCACTGCGAGGCAGCAGTGCTAACCACTGAGTCACCGTGCTGCCCAATAGGCTGACAGGATGCTCAGTTGAGCAACTGGGGAGGGTCAACCTGCCAAAACAGTGACAATGACATTCCATGAGAAAATGGACAAAAAAGTGAACCGTTAATAATCCGGATGGTCAAGCAGTTCTCTTCTGAGCTGTAGGCAGAATCTTCATGGACGAATGAAACCAGAGCCATTTAAACACATGCAAATTCTGACCCAGCATATCTATACCAGTGAGAAAATGGCACAGCTTCTTAAGACACAGGGACAGGGTAAAGAGACACAAAGGAAGATCATAGTTTGCTCGAACGTAGTGCTCAATTTGACACACATGTGCATTGCATTGTGATTCCCTCTCCATCAAAATCACTGGGGAAATAAAAATCATTTAAAGAAGCCAATAGCATTTTTTTTTGCCAGAGAGTGCTTTGATTTTTCTTGTGACTTATGTCTCCGGAGATTTTACAAACGTTCTTTGTTGTTAGGTGACTGCATATCTGATTACTTTGAATGGACCATGAGTGAAGTTAAGATGTACATAAGGAAGTGGTACTCAGAAAGACATACAGCTCCCTCTTTGCAGTATTTTAATCTTTACCCATGAGTAGATTAAAATCATCTTTCCACATAAGTTAGAATATAGAACATAGAACATTACAGCACACTATGGGCCCTTCAGCCCTTGAAGTCGCGCTGACCTGTGAAACCAATCTGAAGGAGAAAGTGAGGACTGCAGATGCTGGAGATCAGAGCTGAAAATGTGTTGCTGGAAAAGCACAGCAGGTCAGGCAGCATCCAAGGAACAGGAGAATCGACGTTTCGGGCATAAGCCCTTCTTCAGGAATCAAGAAGGGCTTTTGCCCGAAACGTCGATTCTCCTGCTCCTTGGATGCTGCCTGACCTGCTGTGCTTTTCCAGCAACACATTTTTCAAACCAATCTGAAGCCCATGTAACTTACACTATTCCATTTTCATCCATATGTTTGTCCAGCGGCCATTTAAATGCCCTTAAAAGTTGGCAAGTCTACTACTATTGCAGACAGGGCGTTCCACATCCCGACGACTCTCTGAGTAAAGAAACTACCTCTGACATCTGATACACACCTATCACCTCTCAATTTAAAGCCATGTCCCCTCATTCTAGTCATCACCATCTGAGGAAAAAGGCTCTCACTATCCAGAGTCTAGATTAGAGTGGTGTTGGAAAACCACAGCAGGTCAGGCAGCATCCGAGGAGCAGGAGAAACAACGTTTTGGGCAAAAGCCCTTCATCAGGAAGGGCCTTCTCAGTATCCACCCTATCTAACCCTCTGATATCTTATATCTCTCAATTAAGTCACCTCTCAACCTTCTTCTCTCTAATGAAAACAGCCTCCAGTCCCTCAGCCTTTCCTCATAAGACTTTCCCTTCATACCAGGCAACATCCTAGTATATTTCCTCTGAACTCTTTCCAAAGCTTCCAAATGTTTCCTATAATACGGTGACCAGAACTGTATGCAATACTCCAAGTGTGGCCGCACCAGAGTTTTGACCAGCTGAAACGTGATCTCATGGCTCCAAAACCCGATCCCTCCATCAATAAAGCTTATACACCATATGCCGTCTTAACAACCCTATCTACCTGGGTGTCAACTTTCAGGGATCTACGTGCAAGGACACCGAGATCTCTCTGCTCATCTACACTACCAACAATCTTACTATTAGTCCAGTACTCTGTATTCCTGTTGCTCCTTCTAAAATGAATCACCTCACACTTTTCCGCATTAAACTTCATTTGCCACCTCTCAGCCCAGCTCTGCAGCTTATCTATGTCCCTTTGTAACGTGCAACATCCTTCAGTACTACCCACAATTCCACCAACCTAAGTGTCATCCGTAAATTTACTAACCCAAACTTCTACGCCCTCATCTAGGTCATTTATGAAAATGGCACACAGCAGTGGCCCCACTGGCAACTGAATTCCTATCAACCACCATCCTCTGTCTTCTTTCAGCTAGCCAATTTCTGATCCAAACTGCTAAATCATCCTCAATCACAAGCCTCCATATTTTCTGCAATAGCCTACCATGGGGAACCTTATCAAACACCTTACTGAAATCCACATACACCACATCAACCACTTTACCCTCATCCATCTGATTGGTCACCTTCTCAAAGAACTCAATAAGGTTTGTGAGGCACCACCTACTCTTCATAAAACCGTGTTGACTATCTCTAATTAATGTAGTCCTCTCGAGATGATTATAAATCCTATCTCTTATAATCCTTCCCAACACTTTAACCACAACCAAAGTAAGGCTCACTTGGTCTATAACTACTAGGGTTGTCTCTACTCCCCTTCTTGAACATGGGGACAACATTTGTTATCCTCCAGTCTTCTGCACTATTCCTGTAAGCAATGACGTCATAAAGATCAAAACCAAAGGCTCTGCAATCTCTCCCTGGCTTCCCACAAAATCCTAGGATAAATTCTATCTGGTTTAAGGTTTATTTTTTTTCACATTTTCCAGAATTTCTAACACCTCCTCCTTGTAAACCTCAATCCTGTCTATTCTTGTAATCTTTATCTCAGTATTTTCCTTGACAACATTGGCTTTTTCAAGTGTAAATACTGATGAAAAATGTTCATTTAGCACTTCTCCTATCTCCTTGGACTCCACATACTGTTCTTGATTAGCCCTAATCTTTCTCTAGTTATTATTTTATTCCTGATATACTTAGAGAAAGCTTTACGGTTTTCCTTGATCCTACCTATCAATTACCTCTTATGTCCCCTCATGGCTCATCTTAGCTCTCTCTTTAAGCCTTTTCTGGCTAACTTGTAACTCTCAAGGGCCCTAACTGAGCCTTCACACCTCAGCCTTACATAAGTCTTCTTCTTCTTCCTGACAAGAGATTCAACTTGTTTAGTAAATCATGGCTCCCTTGCTCGACCACTTCATCCCTGCCTGACAGGTACACTCTTATCAAGGACACGCAGTAGCTGTTCCTTGAGTAAGTTCCACATTTCAATTATGCTCATCCCCTGCAGTTTCCTTCCCCATCCTATGCATCCTAAATCTTGCCTAATTGCATCATAATTGCCTTTCCCCCAGCTTCCCCAGCTATGACTCCTGTCCTGTGATACATATCTATCCCTTTCCATTGGTAAAGTAAACATAACCAAATTATGGTCACCATCGCCAAACTGTTCACCTACCTCCAAATTTAACACCTGTCCCAGTTCATTACCCAGTATCAAGCCCAATGCGGCCTCGCCCTTTGTGGACTTATCTACATGGTGTATCAGGAAACCATCCTGCACACATTGGACAAAAACTGACCCATATAATGAACTCAAACTAAAGTATTTCCAGTCAATATTTGGAAAGTTAAAGTTCCCCATAACAACTACCCTGTTACTCTCACTCCTATCCAGGATCATCTTTGCTATCCTCTCCTGTACATCTCTGAAAGTCCTGTAGAAAACTCCCAACAAGGTGACCTCTCCTTCCCTGTTTGTAACTTCAGCCCATATTACCTCAGTAAACAAATCCTCAGACATCCTTTCTGCCACCATAATATTGTCTTTGACTAACAATGACACACCTCTCCTTCTTTTAACACCTTCCCTGTTCTTACTGAAACAACTATACCCTAGAATCTGCGACAACCGTTCCTGTCCCTGCTCTCTCCATATCTCCAAAAATAACTCATTGAATCCAAAGCAAAAGAATTAAGGAAAGCAGAAAAAGGGGTTTCACAGGAGCCCATGGGTCAGGAGGCAAAGGGAATTAAACCCTTAAGCTCTTCTTAGAGCAGGGAAGGTGAAGAGGAAATTTGATCGATGTGTTCAAAATCATGATGATTTTGATTAACGTGAAGTGAAATGGTTTCTAATGGTTGAAGTGCTGGTGGCTGGAGGGCACAGACTTAAAAAGGTCATTGGCAAAAGAATTATAGGTGAGAAACAGCTTTGCCAACACAATGAATGAGTTAAAATTAAAATGCACTGCTTGATGGAGATCTGAAGAAATATTCATCAGCACCCAACAGGGAGTTGGATAAATATCTGAAGGTAAAAACAATATTTCAATGTCTTCAAGCTTGTTTCATTGAATGGTCTCAGACCTACCTGAAATTTTCCATGCTACATGGTTTCTGGGTCAGTTCAGTTTTGGATCCAAGCTGGATGATTCTTTGGGTAACTTGTGGCCTAGTATATCTGGTATACCACAGACTGACGATGATCTGCTCAGCTAGGTTTCTGCAAAGCCCCATTTATTTAAAGGGCTTGAAACATTAACTCTGTTTCTTTCCACAGATCCTGTCATATTTGCTAAGTTTCTCCAGCAATTTCTGGTTTTGTTTGTTTCAGATAGAATCATAGAGATGTACAGCATGGAAACTGAAGCTTTGATCTAAACTGTCCATGCCAACCAGATATCCTAAATTAATCTAGTCCCATTTTCCAGCATTTGGCCCATATCTCTCTCAACCTTGCCATTCATGTACCCATTCAGATGTTTAATTGTGCCCGCCTGCACCACCTCCTTTGGCTGTTCCTTCCATAGAGGCACCACCTTCTCCAGTGTCAGATCTCCAGAGTGTGAAGATGTATCTTTTATTTATTATTTCTATTTGTGCTATAATTTAAACATGAGGTAGAAGATCCTTTATCCGAAATGCTCGGGGCCAGCTGTTTTTTTTTTGGAATTCAGAATTTTTCACGTTTCAGAATAATGGTGAAATTTAATAATGAATTTTTTAAAAAAATCTTACTGGAGGAGCAGAATTCTAAGAAAGAACGTGCTCGGCCCACTCCCCCACCCCACCCCACCCCCAGTTGCATCTGAGTGACATACGTCGAGTGGGTGTCCACTTGGGGGCATTCACACAGAAACCTCCAGGCCTGTCGGTGCTTGGCAACAACCCCATGTCACATCTGAGTGACACGCATTCAGTGGGTGTCGACTTGGGTTAACTGTTTGCTCGCCAAAGAACCTTAGTAATGAGAAAAAACATCTTCACAAAAAAAAACCTTCTGACTTTGGAGCTTTTTGGTTTTTAGATGTTCGGATCAAGGATCTTCTCAATGAGTTAAAATCGTGCCTCTAACTCTCGAGTACAGATTGTTCCTTCCGCCTTCACAGACTGGAGCGTATATCAACTGGTGCACTGTTTTATCATCATCTATATCCATATCTAATCACCCTATTCTTTCACCACATTTTACATTTCTGAACAAGGCTCACTGAGACCAAAACATTAACTCTGACTTCTCTCCACAGATGCTGCCAGACCTGCTGAGTCTTTCCAGAAATTTCTTTTTTTTTCTGATTTCGAGCATTCACAGTTCTTTCAGTTTTTTTACATTTTAAATTTACTTCAATAACTTCTCAGCTTCTCCCCCTTTTACTTGAGATGCCCTTAGCTGATCACTGAAAACAAGAAATGCTGGAGATCACAGCAGGTCAGGCAGCATCCATGGAGAGAGAGCAAGCTAATGTTTTGAGTCTAGATAACTCTTCATCAGAGCCATGGAGTGTTGAAATGTTAGCTTGCTCTATCTCCATAGATGCTATCTGACCCGCTGTGATCTCCAACACTTGTTGTCAGTACAGATTACAGCATATGTAGTAATTTACTCCAACATGCTAGCTGATCACTTTTCTCCATCTTCTCCTGTCAATCACCTCTTCCTCTAGCAATCCCGTGGTGTTTCAGACACTGAATCTCTCCATCTCATTTTTCACGGTAGTCACATCACTGCCACATATAGAGTCATAGAGTTGGAACAGCACGGAAACAAACCCTTTGGTCCAACTCATCCACGCTGACCAGATATCCTAAATTAATCCAGTCCCATTTGCCAGCGTTTAGCATATCCCACTGAACCCTTTCTATTTTGTACTTGTCATTTCAAATGCTGTAATTGTACCAGCCTCCACCACTTCCTCTGGCAGCTAATTCCAATCTGCTTGAAAAAGCTGCCCCTTAGCTCCCTTTTATATCTTTCCCCTTTCACCTTAACCAATGCCCTCCAGTTTTGGACTCCCTTACCCTGGGGAAAATACGTTGTGTATTCACTCTATCCATGCCCCTCATGATTTAATAAACATCTAGAAGGCCACACCTCAACCTCCGACGCTCCAAGGAAAACATCCGCAGCCTATTCAGCCTCTCCCCGTAGTTTAAACCCTCCAGTCCTGCCAACATCCTTGTAAATATTTATTGCACCCTTTCACGTTTAACAACATCCTTCCAATAGCAGGGAGTTTACCACATTTCCTCTGTCCTGTTGACAATCATTTCAATTTCCTCAATATGCCCGCAATCTTCAATGAGCCTTGGATGAAGTGGATCCTAATTTGGTTTTGTTTTGTTACTCCACACAGTTTCAGGATCTCATTGCCGTGCAGATGTTGTTCTTTTCTTTTTGACCTGGCCAAACATTTCTGCTCCACATGGCGAGGATGCTCTCAAAACTCTCTCACAGAATCTTTTTTGCGGCTTTGGCAATATGTTTCTACCATACAAAACTTCTTCCAAATCCTGCAACATCTAGATGATCATGCATACTGTCAGATGTGTGAGTGCGGAATATGACAGAATAATATATTTTGTTTTCCACAGTTTGGGGAGGTGGAAGAGAGGCCAATTCACCAAAACTTGAGGTATTGAAATCTTCACTTGCCATGCTGCACCTAAAATTTCCGTTGTGTTTCTTTTTAATTAAATGAGATGTTGGCATCTCTGGCGAGGCCAGCGTTTATTCTCCCCTTCTCACCAGGAGAAGGTGCTGGTGAGCTTCCTTCTTGAAACATCTCTTGAAATGCTTCAGTCCATCGGAGCCAACGCAACCAGGGTGTCATTGGTGAGGGAGTTCCAGGAATTTGACCCAGCGACCGTGAAGGAATGGCGATATCTTTCCCAGTCAGGACGATGGGTGGCTTGGAGTGAAACTTGCCAATGTTGGTGGTCTTCTCATGTACCTGCTGCCATTGTCCACCTAGATGGTAGAGGAGCTGAGTTTGGAATGTTCTGACTAAGAAGCCTTTGTGAATTTCTGTCGTGCATGTTGAAGACGGTACACACTGCTGCGACTGAGTGTTGGTGATGGAGCAAGTGAATGTTTGTGTATGTGGCACGAATCTGCTGGGCTCTTTGTCTTGTGTGGTGTCAATCTTCCTGGGTGCCTTCTGTGCAGAAAGTGATGGCAGTCGACTCTTTTGACAATACTCTTTAGCATCACAGTCGGTAATTCAAGAAAGAAAGTTACTTTTGATGATTGAATCTATCTCAGTCCAGGCAAAGACCCTTGCTGAAGGTCACATTTGACAAGATCAATCACCAGTTGTTTCATGTCCTTTAAAGGAAGAATCTCTTTAGAGGATCCTACTCAACAAAAACCATTTCATCACACTGGAGTACTATTGACCCTCTTGCATCTTATAGCATGTTATGTTTTGAATTGTATACAAAAGTACTTTTTTTATTTTATACGATTGTTGTAACTCCATGTGTCCTTGATGATACAAGATGGTCTAGAAAGGCCTTGTATTTTTAAAAGAATCTCCATTTTGCAAACTCTATATTCCAATGCAAGAAGTAATGAGACTTGCTGCTAGCCTAAAGCCTCTCTCTCGATTACAACCTTCACTCATTTCTCCTGTGGCATTGGTTTAACCTGTGGTCAATCCTCTGAAGGAATTACCCCAAAACCCTGTTTATTCACCAAACCTAACATGAAGATCATGTCCTGAGTAAACCTCTTGGTGCAAACTCAAATCTACTTTCCTCTCACCTAAAAAAGCACTCAAACTTAGTGTTGCTTAATTGATTTACATCATCTCTCCAACTCTTCTGAATCATCTCTTTGTTGCACCCCATTGACACCACCAGGGTCCTTTAACATGTGCCAAACATATATCTTTGCAATTACCAGCTCTGTATACCTTCAGAAAATACCATTACAAATGAATGTACCCTGTCAATGGAATTGTCAAAAGAAAGAGAGATGAAGGGAAGGGAGTGAAAAGGAAAGAAAGAGAGAGGTAGAGAAAGAGATAAAGCAAGGTAGAAAAAGAGAAAAATACAAAGACTGAGAGAAAGAACAAAAGAAAGAAAAAAAAAGAGAACAAAGAAATGAGAGACCGTATAAGAGAAAAGAGTAAAAGAGAAAAGAGAGAGAGAGAGAAGAGAAAGGAGAATGTGTGAGAGAGAGAAAGGATGGAGGTAGAGGAAAGGTAGAGAAGAAAACGAGCAGAAGATGAGAGGGAAAAAAATGGAGAGGGAATCGGAAAGAGAGGAACTTTTATTTGTATAGTGCTTTTATAGCCTAAGAATACACCAAAGTGGCTAACTGATTACCTTGTGAGGAGTAGCCAGTTTTGTAATATAGAGAACCAATCTGCAGACAGCTGGATCCAATATCCAGCAATATGTTAATGATCAAATCAAATTATTTTTACATGATTGTGATGACTGATGGAAGATATTAGATAAAGCATAGGAGTGAAGAGGTGGTCTGCATTGGATCTCTTCAGAGAATCGGTGCAGACTCGATGGGCCGAATGGCCTCTATCTAACACTGTAGAGATTCTATGATTCTTCAAAAAAGATTAGATTCTCTACAGTGTGGGAAGAGGCCCTTTGGCCCAACAAGTCCACACCAACCCTCAAAAGGGTAACCCACCCCTTTGACTAATGCAGCTAACACTATGGACAATTTAGAATGGCCAACTCACCTGACCTGCACATCTTGGGACTGTGGGAGGGAACCCACACAGACAACATGCAAACTCCACACAGACAGTTGCCCAAGGCCAGAATCAAACCTGGGTCCCTGGTGTCATGAGGCAGCAGTGCTAATCACTAAGCCACCCTGCTGCTCAGTTGCAAGAGGGTCTTTTCTGTGCAGCTGAGAGGTCTAGCAAGGAGACAATCTATCACAAATAAAACTTGATTTGCTTGAAAACTCCCACTCTCAAACTTTAGGATTGTAATACATTTGAGAAGATTTACAGGAACAGTTAGACGGCCTCTTAAAGAACACATTACGTTTCTGACAAGAGGTTGGCCTTTCATCTCTCCTTACTCTTTCTGCTTTTTCCCTCTATCCTTTGTCTGTGTCATGCAGGCGAAACTTTTCATCACAGTCCTTGTAATATTCATAAATAAATCATATATTTATAATGAAATACCATAAAGCATTTCCAAAGCCTCTGCCTTTTAGGCCTCCTCAAGGGAAGAAGGAGGAATCAAAGTATTTTCCTTCATTCCCCAAGGAATCCCTAGCGGATGAAGGCTTGGGAAAATTCTCAGTTCTCTGCGCACTCTAAGGTGTCCATTATAAAATATACAGTACCTTATATTCCAGGCACCAAAATCCTTTGATCCAAAGTATTTTCAAGTTAAACTGGTTGGATTTTTTTTAACCCATTCTCCATCACGAGGATGAGTGGTCATTTCTCTTTTAGAACTTCCAGGCAACATTCAGAAACTCTGTATCTGCTTTGAATCTCTTCAAAATGCTTTCATCTGCATCGCAGACATTCGGTTTATTTGAAAATCAGTTTGCTCAAGTTAGTCACCCGACAGAAGAAACCTTAGAAGATTTGGATAAATATGCAATTTTATGTCTATTGTTTGGACAAGCACACACATACATATACATACATGCATATACATATATATATATACATAAAGTCATGTGCAAAATATATGATGACACTCTGCTGAAGAATGAGAGATAGAACTGAGAGAAATTTACTTGAGATCAATGTTTAGATCAAACAGTTGTTAAAAAAGCATGTTTTTTTCACTGATTTAACAAAGGAAATGTGTTAGATCTATGTGCTTTTCCAGATTCTGAAAAGCACTTTGGCGTATATGCACTTTTTCTCTATTGTAGACCTTTAATATAGGAGTATGCTCTTCAGTGAATGGATGCTCTCAGTTGGGAATTTGCGTTCAGAGGCCACACAACCCAGTCTTCCTTCCACTCTATTGCTGCCTTGTCCTCCAGTGTTCATTCCAGGTGAGAATATGCCAAAGCCATCCATATTATTTGAACCATCAACATTAACAGCACAGAAGGGAGTTTGCCTACTCTTTGCCTGGCCAATTCAAAATGAGTTGTGTTGCTTTCATGTCAGAGACCCGGCTCTTCAAATCTATGACACCACAGAAAACGTAAAGTTACATGAAAAGGGTCCAGCAGGCAATGGTTGGTTCCGCTGCTTGAACTCAGACAAGCCAACAGACTCCAGCCAAACTCAGTGCTCAACCCCCTGCTTCCTCTTCCCTCAGGTCAGCCAATATGACAATCCTCCCAGGAGGGTTTGGCAGTGCTCAAGCATTGACTTGCTATTCCCAAGAATTGAAGACCAACGCCCTTGATACTGCTGGAAAATCCAATGGACAATGAGTCTTTCTGCTTCCCAATTTGTGTAGGAAGGCAGTGCATTGTAAGTATTGCGTATTGGCTGAATAATGCTTGGAATGTGGTGTCAAGTCATGTGGTATAGCCTCCATGAACAATTAATTAGTGTTAGCAAGCCCACCTCTTAGTGACTTCCTGCTGGACAAGTATCTGGCTGTTGACCATTAGGGGAGGTGATAACCTAGTGGCATCATCATGAAACTATTAGCCCAGAGAGCCAGGTAATATCCTGGGCACCCTGGTTCAAATCTCACCATCAAAATTGAATCCAATGAAAGTCTGGAACAAACAGTTCTAATAATAACCAATGAAACCGTTGCCAATTGTCAGAAAAAACCCAAATGGTTCCCTAACATCCTTTAGGAAAGAAAATCTTACTTGGTCTGGCTGGCATGTGACCCATAGTAAATTGGTTGACTCTTAACTACCCACTGGACAATTTGGGATATGTAATAAATGCTGGGCCAGGCAGTGACACCCACATCCCGTGAAAGAACTTTTTAAAAAATTACACCTCCCTTAGTAATTCTGAAACAAAGAGAAGCTCTTGAATAGAGTAATCAGAATGAAAACTTGCCATCAATCAACAAAGTAGATTGGATTCAAGATTGGCTGCACTGTAGAATGGTAAATGGTGTGGGGTGGCTCAATAGTTAGCACCACTGTCTTACAGCGCCAGGGATCCAGGTTTGATTCCTGCCTCTGAGTGACTGTTTGTGTGGAGTTTGCACATTCTCCCTGTGTCTGTCTGGGTTTCCTCTGGGTGCTCTGGTTTCTTCCCACAGATGTGCAGCTTAGGTAAATTAGCTGTGATAAATTGCCCATGGTGTTGAGGGATTTGTAGGCTAAGTGGATTAGCCATGGGAAATGCAGGGTTACAATGGGGCAGGGGGATGAATCTGAGTGGGATAGACTTCAAATGGTCAGTACAGGCCAAATAGTCTGTTTCCACACTGCAGGGATTCTATGAAGGCAATTATTGTCATTCTCCTAATAAATTGCTGATATATTTCGTACTTCTGCTGGTACCAAACAAATATAATTTCAGATTCATTCACCCCAAGACATGATGATTGTATTCAACTGGTCATTTATACACAGAAACCATCTGAGGAAAATAAATGCTGACACCAATATTTCATATCTGTCCCTGTGATCGTGAGATTTGTACGAGATACGTACAAAATTGAATTTTAATGGTGCCCATAGTCTAACAATAATATTTTCATTTTTTGTTGCCTGTTTTTTTTTTGACTATCTGGTCACTGCTATGCCTTGAAATTAGCATTTCAATTGCTCCATGCAGGCACGGTTAAGAGGCTGAGCATTAACAGGAAAACTTTTGTTGAAGACTGGATCAAGGAGAGCATAGTTGGTGCAACCCAAAATAATGTCAACTGTGAGGTGCCTGATAAAAACTAAAATGTCTTAGGCAAAGCCTTTGACACTCCAGATTTAACATTGTTGGGAATCTCAGAGACATTCCCTGTTGGAGGGAACTCTAAACCACGGTTTTGACCCCTCACTTGGACAGTTGTAAAAGTATTCAGGCAACAATTTTTGACGAAAAGCAATGGAACTTTCCCTGATGTTATTGCCAATATTTATCCCTCAACCAATATCACAAAAGCGAAAAACAGACCAACACGGTCAATAGCACACTGCTGTTAGAATCATAGAAATCATAGCGTGGAAGCAGGCCATTCAGCCCATTGAGTCCACACCGACCCTTTGAGCAGCATCCTGACATTTCCCATGGCTATGTCACCCAGCCTGCACATCCCCGCACACTACGGGCAATTTAACATGGCTAATCCACCTAACCTGCACATCTTTGGACTGTGGCAGGAAACTGGAGCACCCAGAGGAAACCCACGCAGCCACAGGGAGAATGTGCAAACCCCACGCAGACAGTTGGCCAAGGGTACTGTTGATGGGATCTTGCTGTGCTTAACTTGTCTGCACACACCCCTCCACCTTCGGCTTTCCTATATTACAGCACTGTCACTATGCATCAAAAGTGCTTCATTGTCAGTAAATTGGTACATCTGAAGTCAGACACATATATCGTTTCTGTACATCAACCCTGTTCATTTGATTCACTGAGACTGGATCCACATTCTGGGGAGTATATTCATTTGAAAAATTCTTATCTTTCTGTTTATGAAAACAGAAACAGTGGATGCTGGAAATGTGAAACAAGATCAGTAAGATGCTAGAAATACTCACAGATGGCATCGCAGGAGAAAAGCTGACAAACCATAGAAACACAGAAGTGATACAACACAGAAGGGGTCTATCTTGTCCAAAGATACCCAGCTACCTTTTCCAATACCATCTTCCTGCAGACGGTCCATTGCCTTGCAGTGAACAGCACCTAAGGTGCAGAATCAGGTACTGGTTAAAAAAATGTATCGCCTCTGCCTCCATCGCCAACTCAGGCAGTGAATTATTCCCAAGTTCTTTCTGCACTTTTGAAGCTCATCTCGTGCTTTGCTTGTGGCCACCTTTGTCCCTTGCCCAGTGAGCAAGGGAGGCTGGATCAATTATGATAGAGATAGGCAAGACCTTTAATCAAGGGGGAAATCAAGGATTATCACAAAATCATAGAATCACTACAGTGTGGAAGTAGGCTAATTGGTGTATTGAGTCCATACCAATCCTCTGAAGAACATCCTACCCAAACTCCCCTCCCCCCCATCACTGTAATTCTGCATTTCGCATGGCTAACCCACCTAGCCTGTACATCACTAGACACTACGAGGCAATTACCATGGCCAATGCACCTAACTTGCAGATTTTTGCACTATGATTCTAAAGGTTATGGGTAGGGTGTGAGGAAGGGGAGACAGGAAAATGATGTTAAGGTCATAAGCAGGTCAGCCATGGTTCCACCAAATGGCCGAGCATATTGAATGGTCAAGCAGGCTCCTCAGTACTACTAAACCTGGCATTACACATAATATGTATGGACACATGGCAATATCACTGACTGCAGTTGGGCCTAACACTCACAACCTAATATAATTGAGGGAACAAAACTTCTAACTTGTAGCAGTGGTACCTGTTGAGCTAACTCCAGACTGTTCATTGTGTCTCCTCTTAAATTTTCTGAATTCACTCTGCATTAGCATCTGTATGTCGGAAGTGGGTACTGCAGATGCTGGAGATTAGAGTCAAGATCAGCGTGGTGCTGGAAAAGCACAGCAGGTCAGGCAGCATCTGAGGAGCAGGAAAATTGACATTTCGGGCAAAAGCCCTTCATCGGGAAGATTCCTGATGAAGGGCTTTTGCCCGAAATGTTGATTTTCTTGCTCCTCGGATACAAGGAACAAAGAAAATTTACAGTTCAGGAACAGGCCCTTCGGTCCTCCAAGCCTGAGCAGATCCAAATCTACTTTCTAAACCTGCCGTCCAATTCCTAAGCATCTGTATCCCGCTGCTCCCCACCTACTCATACACAGGATGCTGCCTGACCTGCTGTGCTTTTCCAGCACCACCCTGATCTTGACTAGCATCAACATGACAACTCACAGAATGTTTACAAGATGGTTGCTTCTTAATAAATTAAAGCCTTTTTGTTCAATGATGTGAGTTGAAGGACAGAAAGATAGTAACAGTTCCTGTGTGGATTTGGCAATTCAAGGGTCTTGGAAGGCCTCCTACCTCACAATGTCAAAGAGTTACTTACATGTGAATTTTGAAGGAAGCTTGATGGATTAATCATGCAGTCTTTATAAGAGTAAAGTTACAACATTATGTATCAAAGCTTGGAGAACAACCTCAAAGATTCATCAACCTGAACATAAGACATTGCAATACATGCAATTCTGAGAGGAGTGAATGATTAAAAATAGTTTGGCTCAAAATGCAGCTCTGCTTTCTCAGTGTGTGTTTTGCTCCGCAGTTCAGATTTGTATAATCCAAATGTTTGGACAAGGTCCAATCTCTCAAGTCAGAATGTATCCAAATTGTTAGACCACATGTTGTGCCAAGCAGCTCTGCAGAATTCTGCAGACACAGAGCAAGACAGGGAGACACATCAAGACAATGTGCACAGGGAACTCATCAATAGCAGATCATTATCAGAGCCTCCTTAATAAAACATGGTCTTCTGGTACAAAGGCTTACTCTGTGCTTGCTAGGGTTGCAAAAGCAGAGCCGATGAGCAAAGCTTCTTATTTCGTCCAAGATTAATGATTTCGGTGCTGAGATCTGAGACAATGTGCATTGCCTCTCACATGTAGCCTAGCATATCCGTAGGGCAGATCCACTGGGAAAAAGCCAGAGTGGGGAAAGGAAAAGAGGGTGGGATTGATGTAGTCTGCAAACAGTCACATGGAGAGTCAAAGAAGAAGGAATAAAATTGACAGCACCCCGTATGAGTTGGGTGCTGCAGGGAGATCAGCCTTGCTTGAAATGTGAAGAATCAGATAGATGATTGATTGTTGAAGGCAGCTTGCTGAACAGAAATAGAAATAATCATATGATAAATAGAACAAGTTTGAAAATAAACCAAGAAGGTTCATAGACTTAATGGCAGTAATGGCAATACTTTGTCAACAGAAATCCAGTCAATCTCTAATGACTTAATTGGGATCTAAAGTCCATGAAAACATGGTGGTTATGTCACAAATCAATAGTGCCCAATCCATAGGCCTGGACTTTGGCGATATGGATTTGAATCCCAGCACAGCAGCTTGTGGGAATTTAAAAGCAGCTCACTAACAAATCAAGGATAATATGTTCAGTTCATTAAGATATTATCAGCTATTTATTTAGAATCTAGCTGATTCCCGAATATCATTCAGAAGGGGAAATCTGCCCCGTTTACCCAGCCTGCTCTCTACATGATGCCACTCCAACACAACTTGTAACTGCCCTCTGAGACGGTGGAGCAAGACCCTCCATTGAAAGGTAGAAGAGAATGGACAATAAGTGCCAGATGATGCTTATGTTACAAGAAAGAACAATCTGAGGATCAGAGTGCTCCAGTCCAGGGGGAAGCCATTCAGCCCAGCATCTCTTCACTGGCTCTTCAAATGAGCATTATGACCTTAGTGCCATTTTACTGCCTGTTCCATGGAGCCATGCATAATATTTAATGCAAAGACTATCCAACACCTCATCAAATGCCTCAATTAAAATTGCTATTTTAGGGAACATAGAGTCATACTGCAGGGAAACAGCCTTCAGTCCAACTAGACAATGCTGACCATAATCCCAAACTAAACTACCTACCTGCTCCTAGCCCAGATACCTCAATTGTGCCCAAAACAATTATTTTTTTGAAGATTGCCTTTTGTTAAGTTACAACATATCCTATAAATCTTTTATTTCAGCTTGTCCGGCCAAGTCTGTTCTTGTCCCATTGTAGTCAGCTCCCCCAGTTAAATATTTCTACCTTCTTACCTTGGCCTATCATCCTTTTCCATTATCATCCTAAACCTTATGATACAATGATCACTGTGTCCTAAATGTTTCCATTGACACTCAACACTACTTGACCTCCCTCAATGCCAAGAATCAGGCCTAACATTGTAACAAACAAGAATTATGGATGTTGAGGATCTGAAACCAAAATGGAAGTTGCTGGTGAACCTTAGCAGGTCTAGTAGCATCTATGGAGAGAGAAAGTAGAGTTAACGCTTTGGGTCCAGTGGGTCTGCTTCATCCTTTCCTACTGGACTGTACACACAATGTTGTAGATAATTTTCCTGACTGCAATCTAGGATCATTGGCTTTCGCTTCCTCTTTACGTTATCACTGTCCTCAGTTTATATTTGTGTAATTAAAGTCCCACATTAAAGCTGCTCTATAATGACTCACAAGGTCACAGAGGTCTTACAATGCAGAAGGAGATCATTCAACCCATTGTGTCTGTACTGGTACTTCAAATGAACATCATTACTCAGGGCCAGTCTCCTGCTGTTCTCCTGTATCCTTGTGCATTTATTTTATCCAAATAATTGTTCAATGATCCCTTGAATATCCCAACTGAACCGTCCTCCACCAAACTTCCAGGCTACGCATTCCATACCTGAATTACTTGCCGAGTGAAAAAGTTTTTGTTTCCCTCATATCACCTTTGCTTCTTCGGCAAACCGCTTCAAATGTATTCTCGTCACATTCCTCTCAGTCCTTTTACAAGCATAAGCAGTTTCTCCTTGTCTATTCTATCCAGCCTGCTCATGGTTTTGAAAACCTGTATTATATGTCCTGTCAGCCTTCTTATCTCCAAGGAGGACAGTCCGAACCTCTCTCAGTCTATTCTTTGAACTTTCTCAACCCGAGGCTCATTCTTGTAAGTCGTTTCTTCACTCTCTCCAATACCTTCACACCCATAATGGTTTCATCTCGCTGTAATTTCTTTACAAATTTGGTCCTCCACATCCTTCCCATTAGTTGGTGGTCTGTAGATTATACCAAGCAATGCAATCACACTGATGTCTTTTTTTTCCCCCTCTAGCCAATTTGATAAAAACATAAAGAGAACAATAAGAGGTGAGGGACCAACATTAGATTGAGTTAAACCATATGAAGGGCAGGGGGAGACCAGCTGATTGAGAGGTAAAGACAGTGTGGATAGCAAGAAGCTTTTTTTTCCCTGAGTGGGGGACTCAATTACTAGGGGTCATGAGTTCAAGGTGTGAGGGGGAAAGTTTAAGCGAGATATGCGTGGAAAGGTCTTTACGCAGAAGGTAGTGGGTTCCTGGAAGGCAATGCCAGTGTAGCATCATTTAAGATGTATCTAGGCAGATACATGAATGGGCAGGGAATAGAGGCGACAGGTTTAGATAGAGGATCTGGACTGGCGCAGGCTTGGAGGGCTGAAGGGCCTGTTCCTGTGCTGTAATTTTCTTCATTCTTTGTTCATTGTTTAGCAATCCTGCCCTCCCATTTATGGTAGATGGAACCATTCACTTCAGGCCCCATCCTTTCCCAGCAGACTATGCAACTGCTCAAGAGGCAGGCAAGAAGAGAAAATGTTTACAAGAAGAGAAAATGTTCAATGGTGAGCTCATCCTGACAGCTGTGAATGACAATATCAATTAACAAACACATCATGGTCATGGATTAGTGCAGAGTTGAGAGTGTGGCGCTGGAAAGGCACAGCAGGTCAGACAGCATCTGAGGAGCAGGAGAATCAATGTTTTGGGCATTCATCCTTCATCAGGAATGAGGCTTATGCCTGAAACATTGATCCTCCTGCTCCTCAGATGCTGCCAGACCTGTTGTGTTTTTCCAGCACCACACACTCTTGACTCTGAACTCCAGCATCTGCAGTCGTTACTTTCTCTTCCATGAATTAGTGCAGATTATCTCTTTGAGAGGACAGAAGTCACATAGGATTGAGAGCGAGAGAGGCTCTGATCTGATGGGACAGAAAAAATGGGCTTCTGGAGAATTGACAGCCTAGTTTTCATTTTCTTTGAAAAGATTATTAAGATTTAGTCACCATATAAGTAAATATGGGAAACACATCCACTCGACAATTTTGAACTATCATTTGGAGATCTTTTGTATAAAGGAGGACTAGAATCATTACAGTGTGGAAGCAGACCATTCAACCCCTCAAGTCCACACAGACCCTCCCAAGATCATGCCACCAATTTTTATCCCACATTTCCCATGGTTAGCCTGAACACTGTGGGCAATTTAACTTGGCAAATCCACCTAACCTGCACATCTCTGGACAGTGGGAGGAAACCCACACAGATACTGGGAGAACATGCACTATCCACACACACAATCACCCAAGGCTGGAATTGAACTCTCATCTCTAGGGCTGTGAGGCAGCACTGCTAACCACTAAGCCACCTGAGGCAGTTAGGCAGGGTGAAAAAAAAATCAATCAGCTGCCAGTCTACGCATTTCACGAAGACACTGTGAAGCAGAATAGGCTTTGAAAGAGCACACTGACCAGCACAAACTGGCTGGGCTGAATGGCCTAATTTCGTCCTGTCAGTTCTATGTAATGAGATCTTATTCAGGTTTGCAGACACCTTGCTGCACTGAGTCACTTGCACCCATTTATGGTGGTTGCAAACATGCAAGTGGACAGGCAGATTCTCTGCTACAGCGAACAATCACTCACTCTGTGTGCTGCTTTAGTGTAATTGAATGTAATCCATGGGCAACATTCGAAAAGCAAATAGCGATAATTAATCTTTAGAGTGTTTTTTAAAGTAGCAGCTGATGTTAAAAACGTCCAGAGGTCTATTAGGGTGTTAATTTTCTCTGCTTATAACCAAACCTATCAAAGACACAAGCCTTTTAACATGCCATTTGCACAGGCTCTGGCTACAGTATACAGCACTCATCTGCGATTTCAGATAACAGGCTGTGTTTGCACCTGATTGCATGGAATAGAATTTTTTTCAGAAGATAAAAAAGTCATTATGCTTTATTTTTCTGTCCACAGAATATATCAGTCACATTTATTCATTCTGTTACGATTTCTCTCGACCCTTTCTCTCTTTCTCCAGGAATTGATCTGATGTGTGCAATGTGCTTCAATGGTATTTTTTCATAAGTTCTACAACCCTATTTTCTTTTTAATGAGTGAAAACGTCTACAAGACTGGTCCTAGGGATGAAGGGCTTGTTAGATGGGGAGCGATTGAAGACTCTGTGTCTGTACTCGATGGAATTTAGAAGGATGTGGGGGGATTTCTAACAGAATACTGAGGGGCTTGGATACAGTGGGCATGGAAGAGATGGTTCCACTAGTAGGAGAGATTGGGACCCGGCACAGCAGCAGAGTGAAGGGGTGAACTGAGATGAGGAGGCATTCCTTCGACCAGAGGGTGGTGAATTCGTGGAACTCATCGCTGCAGAGGGATGTGGAGGCCAAGTCAATGAGTGTGTTTAAGACAGAGATAGGTTCTTGATTAGTAACGGGATCAAAGGTTAAGTGACAGAGACAGGAGACTGGAGTTGAGAAACATAACAGCAATGATCAACTGACAGATAAACTTGATGGGCAGAATAGCCTAATTCTGCTCTTCTGCACTATCTTAAGGTGATCATTTTAATCCTTTTCACCAAGGAGCTGGCTAATTCAAATCTCTCTTCTGTGTAGATTAGATAATGCCAATTTGTTTTGGTTTCTGATCGACCGTGCCTGCCCAAAGCCCAGGTCCTCAACCTCAGCTGTTTCTCAGGCACTGGTGGCATTGTGTACTTGCTTGCCAACAGAATCCCTAGAGTGTGAAAGCAGGTCATTCAGCCCAATGAATCCCCACAGACCCCCTGAAGAGCATCCCACCCAGACCCACCACATCCCTGTAACCCTACATCTCCCATGACTAATCTAGACTGGACATACAGTGAGACAGTCTAGAGATGTACAGCACAGAAACATTCCCTTTGTTCGAACTCATTCATACTGACCAATATCCTAAATTAAAGTAGTCCCATTTACCAACACTCGGCCCAGATCCTTCTAAACCCTTCCTGTTAATTTACCTATCCAGATGCCTCTTAAATGTTGTAATTGTACCAGCCTCCACCACTTCCTCTGGCAGCTCATTCTATAAGCGCACCACCCTCTGTGTGAAAAACTTACCCCTTAGGTCCTTTTTAAATATTTCCCCTCCCACCCTCAACCTATGCCCACTAGTTTTGGACTCCCCTACCCCAGGGGAAAGACCTTGTCCTTCCTATCCATGCCCCTCATGATTTTATCAACCTCTATAAGGTCACCCTTCAGCCTCTGACACTCCAGGGAAAACAGTCCCAGCCTCTCCCCATTACTCAAACCCTCACAACATCCATGTAAGTCTTTTGGATTGTGGGAGGAAACCAGAGCACCCTGAGGAAATGCACACAGACACAGGGAGAATATACAAGCACTGCACAGTCACCCAAGACTGGAATCAATCCTGAGTCTCTAGTACTAACCACTGAGCCACCATGCTCAGGCATTTACAGATTCAGGAACACATGTTCGGTCATCAGTAAAGCAGGATGAGAGAAGAGTGATAATTCAATTGGGGTGCAATTATTGATAAAGTAACAAGCCAAATTTAGCTGCGAGTGTCATGGTGACTGAATGATTATTAACCCACAGGTATCCCAGCAGGTTAGTAGTGGGGTCATGATACCTACTCAATTGGAAATCCATTAAGAATTGCTCAGAATTTGTACTGCTGCACTGTGTAACTCTCCATATATGGAATCTTGAGTTTAAACTCCCTGTAGTTTCCAAGAAGTTGCAGCATTTGCAATTTAATTGCCCATTAAGCTCGCCACAGAAAGTTAATCCAGTAATTAATAGTCAGTACCCTTTTAACGATGTGATCATTGTTAATGATTGCCAATCAGCCTCCCTTGCCCAGAAAGGAAACAATGGTAAATGAGGGCTTCTCATTCTTTCAGGTTATGAATTGTCTTAATTTATACAATGAGAAACTGGCAGAATTCAAACAATCACTGTCAATCGAAATTACCAGCTGGTTTGGCTTGAAACTAACCCCAGGTATGCTAACGTCCTACCAGACCATAGGGCAACTCTCTCATTAGAGAGAGAGAGAGACGACCGGTGGTGGTTTAACCTGAGGGTCACCATGACTCAAGTGAGGGGAGAGAATCATAGAATCCCTACAGCGTGGAAACAGGCCATTCAGCCCAATAGGTCCACACTGACCCTCTGAAGAGTGTCCCACCCAGAGCCATTCTCCTACCCTATTACTCTACATATATCTCTGACTAATGCACCTAACCTACACATCCCTAAACACTATGGGCAATAGTGTTTGCCCACCTGCACCTGCACATCTTTGGACTGTGGGAGGAAACTGGAGCTGCTAGAGAAAACCCACGCAAATTCCACATAGTCGCCCAAGGGTGGAATCAAACCCAGGTTGACAAGGAGAGTCCTTCATGGCGACCTCAGGCAGTACAGGATTGAACCCACACTGTTGCCGTTATCCTGCATTGTCCTGCATTACAAATCAGCTGTCCAGCCAACTGAGCTATCCAATCTCCTTTCTCTGAGTCAGGAGGCCCAGCTTCAAATCTCACCTGCTCCAGAGGTGTGTAATAATATCCCTGAATGGGTGACAAGCGACTGTAGCCCCACAATATTTGATCTGACTGGTCTAAGGTTTAGAACAAGGGGAGGACAGATAAAAATGAAAAGCCCATCGTAGCTGATAAGAGACGATTGCCTGATATGTTGTCGAAGAGTGTGGTGCTGGGAAAGCACAGCCGGTCAGACAGCATCGGAGGGGCTCTTCATCAAGAAGCTTATGCTCAAACATCAATTCTCCTGCTCCTCGGATGCTGCCTGACTGGCTGTGCTTTTCCAGCACCCCACTCTTCGACTCTGATCTCCAGCATAGATCAGATTAGATTAGATTACTTACAGTGTGGAAACAGGCCCTTCGGCCCATACAAGTCCACATTGACCCACCGAAGAACACCAAACCAGACCCATTCCCCTACATTTACCCCTGCACCTAACACTACAGGCAATTTAGCGTGGCCAATTCACCTAACCTGCACATTTTTGGACTGTGGGAGAAAACCAGAGCACCCGGAGGAAACCCACGCAGACATGGGGAGAATGTGCAAACTCCACACAGTCAGTTGCCTGAGGTGGGAATTGAACCTGGATCTCTGGTGCTGTGAGGCAGCAGTGCTGCCCACTGTGCCACTGGGCCACCCACTGTGCCACCATGCTGCCCACTGTGCCACCATGCTGCCCTCTGTGCCACCGTGCCACCCACATCTGCAGGCCTCACTTTCTTCTGATATCAAAGTCTTTTCCCTCGGGTGAGGGAGTCCAGAACTAGGTTTAGGGTGAGAGGGGAAAGGTATGAAAGAGACCTAAGGGGCAACTTTTTCACACAGAAGGTGGTACGTGCATGGAATGAACTGCCAGAGGAAGTGGTGGAGGCTGGTACAATTGCAACATTTATAAGGGATTTAGATGAGTACATGAATAGGAAGGGTTTAGAGATATATGGGCTGGGTGCTGGCAGGTGGGACTAGATTGGGTTGGGATATCTGGTCGGCATGGATGCGTTGGTTCGAAGGGTATGTTGCTGTGCTGTACATCTCTATGACTCTATGACTATGTTGTGTACGTTACCCTAATTATTAACAGGTACTTGCTTTCAAACTTTTGTAACTTCAGTCCGATAGAAGAGGGTGGAAGAGAATAGCCGGGGTGGTTTTGATTATCTTGGCTCTTTTCAGAGGTGGTGGGAAATGTAGGTAGAGACAATAGGTGGAAGCCTAGTTTTCATGATGAACTGGGCTGAATTCACAACTCTCTGTAATTTCTTGCGATCTTGGGCACAGCAGTTGCCATACCAAACAATGATGTATCTGGATTGGATGCCTTCTTTAGTGCACCTATAAAAAAATTGTTAAGAGTCATTGTGGGCATGCTGAATTTCTTTAGCCTTCCGAGGATGTAGAGGCATTGTGTGCTGTCTTGACTGTGATGTGAAGTTGCCAGTGTTGGACTAGGGTGGGCAAAGTCAGAAGTCACATGACACCAGTTTACAGTCCTCCAGCTTTATTTAAAATCACAAGCTTTCAGAGCTCTGCTCCCTTGTCAGGGGGACACTTCAACCTTGTCCACCCCCACCAGCACCTCCACATCACAATTAAATGTGGGAAACGATGCTGGTCTTGTAGACAAAATATTGAAAAATTATTTTTTTGGATGGACTTTAAAGGTTAGTGGCACCCGTCAAAGTTTTCCGGATGTCCAAGCTAACATTCCTTCTTTAACAAATACCACAAAACACAAATTAATTGGCCATCATCTAACACATTCGGAGATGTTGGTGGTGAAGAATGGCTCCTATACTTGATCTAAATGATCTCCATTCCTACTCTTCATAAACGGGTTGATCATGTGAAGGATCTAATTCGACTTTTCCATCACTTCACCGATTCCCTTCTGTTGTCAGATTGCCTGACATAAAGCCATTGCTGAGGTTAAAACCTCATCCATCTGACTAAAATCTCATCCATCTGACTATCAGGAAGATCAAAGCCCTCACTTTCACCCTGCCTTAAACTCCAACTCCCTTGCCACTGATTAATTCTTTTCCTCCATCACCCGCTCAAGCTTGGAATTCCGTGGGCCACGAAGTTGCTTTCCATTCATCATCAGGATGACTTGATGTCTGCAAAACTATTTTTATGCCAACTTCAGTTTCTTCCACTGTTCGCAGTCCACGTTGTGTTCTGTAACCTGGAGGGGAACTTCGAGATGCTGGCCTGCCCAGGTTTGTGTCACCCTTCTCCTCTTTTGGTGATAGAAATCAGGATTCTGTTGGGCTGCTGCTGAAGTAAAAACCTTCACATCCTTCCCATGATCGACCTGTTTCTTACACTTCATGTTGGCCTTGACTCCACAGGTAGTCGGGTATAGGCAGGCCAGCTCACTGCAGTGTATGAACAACTACTCGCGTTAACGATTGCTGCCACCATTGTCTTTAAATGTAGGGAAGTACAGGGCTTGCTTGGTCTAGTGTAGGAAAATAAAACTGCTCCCTGGTCTAAGTCTCAATCTAAAAAAGCACGAGTATTTCTTATCGAGTCATAGAGCTGTCCAGCTTGTTCATGCCGACCAGATATCCTAAATTAATCTGGTCCCATTTTCCAGCACTTGGCCCACATCCCTCCATACCCTTCCTATTCATGTTCCCATCCCAATGCCTTTTAAATGTGATAATTGTACCAGCCTCCACCACTTCCTCGGGCAGTTCATTCCATACATGCACCACCCTCTGTGTGAAAACGTTGCACCTTAGATCTCTTTTAAATATTTACCCTCGCACCCACAAACCTATGCCCTCCAGTTTTGGACTCCCCCACCCCATGGAAAAGACCTTGTCTATTCGGCCAGTCCATGCCCCTCATGATTTAATACACCTCTCAGTCTCCGGCACTCCAGAGAAAATAAACTCAACCTATTCAGCCTCTCCCTATAGCTCACACCATCCAACCCTGACAACATTCTCATAAATCTTTTCTGAGCTCTGACAAGTTTTACACCAAGTTTCCTATAACTGGAAGACCTGATTGCATGCAATATTCCAAAAGTGGCCGAAGCAATGTCCTGCACTCTTGTAGTTAGGCAGGTGTTGTTTGTTGCAGTTTAGCAAATAGTTACAGGTTTAAGTTGATTTAAATTTTATTATTGTCACATATACCAAGGTACAGTGAAAAGTATTGTTTTGCATGCTATCCAGGCAAATTATACCTTACATAAATATATTAGGATAATAGAACTGAATGCAGAATATAGTGTTATAGCTACAGAGAAGGTGCAGAGAAAGATCAACTTTAATATAGATTAGATTCTAGATTAGATTCCTTACAGTGTGGAAACAGGCCCTTCAGCCCAACAAGTCCACACTGACCCTCTGAAGAGTAACCCACCCAGACCCAGGGAGAATGTGCAAATTCCACACGGACAGTTGGCCAAGGCGCTGATAAAAGCAGGGAAGCAGTTGTTCTTGAATCTGTTTGTATGTGTTTTCAAACTTTGGTATCTTCTGCCTGATAGAAGATGGTGGAAGAGAGTATAAATGGGGTGGGAGAGGTCTTTGGTTATGTTGGCGACCTTATTCAGGCGGCAGGAAGTATAGATGGAGTCAGTGGATGGAAGGCTGGTTTTTTTGATGAACTGGGCTGTGTTCACAACACTCTGTCATTTCTTACAATCTTGGGCACAGCAGTTGTCATCCCAAGCTGTGATGCATCTGGATAGTATGCTTTCTATGGTGCATCTATAAAAATTGTTAGGAGTCCTTGTAGACATGTCAAATTTCCTTAGCCTCCTATGGAAGTACGGGCATTGATGTGCTTTCTTGACTACAGCGTTGACATGGATGGATCAGGACAGATTGATGGTTACAATTACTCCTAGGAACTTGACATTCTTGACCATTTGTGTTCTGAGCAATTTTCAGTGTTGATAATAGTAGAAAGCATTTCTACCACCTCAGTGCAGTCACAGGCTCCCATCTCTTTGACATTACAAACCAATTTTTTTACGCCAACGTAGCCAGTGTCATTGGATTCTGTTTTATGTTTAGGTTCTGTCCTCAGTAACTCTCTCAAATAGTCTAAAGAAGAGTCACTGGACCCAAAATTCTGTTTTCTCTCCACAAATGCTGCCAGGCCTGCTGAGCTTTTCCAACAATTTCTCTTTTTGTTTCTGATTTACAGCATCTTCAATTCTTTGTTTTATGTTTTCCTCTCGAATAGTTTACCTGCTGTCCTTTGATTGGTAGTTCCTTGACAATCAACACTTTTCCTTGGGGCGGCACGGTGGCACAGTGGTTGGGGCGGCACGGTGGCACAGTGGTTGGGGCGGCACGGTGGCACAGTGGTTGGGGCGGCACGGTGGCACAGTGGTTTGGGGCGGCACGGTGGCACAGTGGTTGGGGCGGCACGGTGGCACAGTGGTTGGGGCGGCACGGTGGCACAGTGGTTAGCACTGCTGCCTCACAGCGCCAGGGACCTGGGTTCAATTCCCACCTCAGGCGACTGACTGTGTGGAGTTTGCACGTTCTCCCCGTGTCTGCGTGGGTTTCCTCCGGGTGCTCCGGTTTCCTCCCACAGTCCAAAGATGTGCGGGTCAGGTGAATTGGCCATGCTAAATTGCCCATAGTGTTAGGTAAGGGGTATATGTAGGGGTAGGGGTATGGGTGGGTTGCGCTTCGGCGGGTCGGTGTGGACTTGTTGGGCCGAAGGGCCTGTTTCCACACTGTAAGTAATCTAATCTTGACTGTCTGTTACTTAACTATACATAGTTTAACTTCTTCTGCCATTCTATCATGACCCATTCTATCTTGACCCAGAACTCAAGCCTCACTAGTTTGAAGTCATTATATATATGAATATCTTAATTACCTAGCAAAAATGTCAATTTACCTCTGACTTACACCTACCCATAACTGAAACAACATCACGTTCCTTCAGTAACAGTAAAATAATGTTATTTATTGTAACCATCTTAGTTCAGCATTAACAGAAGAAGAATAGTATTTCTAATTTATGAATCTTAAGTTTTATCCCTTTTTAAAGTTACAAACAGAGAAAAGAATACAGACAAAACACAAATATTAAGATTGGAGGGGAAAGGAAATTTGGAGGAATATATTCTGTATTACCAGTCTAAAATCACAAACAAACACTTAAAAAGTTAACTTTAGAGTCCTTAACCTTTCTTTAATGATGCCTTGATATTATCTGCCCATTGATAGTCAATCTTCAGTTCGCTGGCGTTGTTGGTTGGACCAGAGGTCTTTCTTGTTATAGAATCACAGAATCCCTATAGTGCAAAAAGAGGCTATGCAGCTCAGCAAGTCTGCACCAACCCTCCGAACAGCATTTCATCTGGACCCAGACTCATACCCTTACCTTATCTGCATAACCGCACATTTCCTATGGCTAATCCACCTAGTCCACAGATTACTGGACATTATGGGCAATTTAGCATGGCCGATCCATCCTAACTTGCACATCTTTGGACTGTGGGACGAAACTGGAGCACCCAGAGGAAACCCACGCAGACCCGAGAATGTGCAAACATCACACAGATAGGCACCTGACAGTAACCTTCCACATCTGAAGTTTAGAACCCATAGCTGGGTAACAGAAGCTAAAAAAGACCTTGGTCTATGAATAGATTCAGAAGAGCAATTGAGTACAATCACCCTAAACTCCTAAATTCATACCCCACGCCCCAGTCCCACATCCTGGAATCGTTGAAAAGCATAAAATTATTACAGCCCTTCTCAGTGTAAATGCTGAGAGGATGTTTCCCTCGGCTCACGAGTCTAGAACAAAGAGTCACAACTTCAGGATAATTGGTCAGCCATTTTGGATGGAGACAAGGAGAAATTACCTACTCAGAGGATTACGAGTATTTGGAATTCTCTGCACCGGAGACTTGTGGACACTCAGTCAATGATTACACTCAAGAGTCATCTTTGAATTTCACAAGTTTTTCTTCCAGTTTTATCACATGTATCATTTCCTTCTGCCCCTTCAAAAGCACACTGAAGATAGCAAGTTTATAGAGAAAGAGAGAGAAAGATTGATGCAACCAACTTCTAGCTATCTCCTTGTTTCTCAATGTTACACTTCCCTCAGAGTCTAGGTTTATCTACAATCTGATCAGTCAGAGGGCTGTTGCTATGCTGAGCTCTTCTGGATCCAAAACAAATGGCACCCGTTTGTCTGAATTCAATGTCCCTAAAAAGTAGCATTCATTCTGATGCTTCACCTATTTTCTGAAAGCTCTAAAGAATTCACTGGTATTTATTTCCTCTTAAAGTAGTGTTCAATTTTTTTTCATTTCAGTTTGCAGTCCAAAACTTTAAAAAGTTGTGATCTCTTCTATGTTGGCCAAGATGTAGGTCAAGACATGCCTCCTGACTCAACAGTGAGAATTCATGATCATGAAGTATGTACAAGATATTTACTATTTAGTGTGGCCTCAATTGGAGAGTTGTATTGAGTATGTATTCCTAGGTGGACCATGTAGTTGTTCTGTTAGAACAATGGTAATGGAGGATTAGGAGTAGATCATTCAGCCCATCTCACCCCCTATCAATTAAAACAATCATGGTTGACTAAATATTTCAATGTCTTTACCCAACCCATCCCCACAGCCTGACATGCCATTGGTAATTGGAAATTCATCAATCTCTATCAGAGTATACTCAAAGGTTAGGTCTTTAGATCATTCTGTGGTCGAGAATTCCAAAAGGTTCACAACATTGAATAAAAATTTTCTCTTTTGATAGGATCAAAGTGGCACACCCCTGGTTTTGAACTGCATCCCCCTACCCCCAATGAAGGGAAATACCTTACTTGCGTCCACCTTTAAGTATTTGCAGTTTTCAATAAGATCACCTCTCATTCTTCAAAACTCTACAGACTATAGGCTCAGTTTTCCCAATCTCTTTCTATATGACAGTCCCACCATCCTGAGAACAAGTCAGGTGATCCTTTATTAGCTTCTCTCTTTGAGCATCTTTCTTGAGCTAAGGAGATCAAAACTGCACACAGTATTCCAGGAGCAGTCTAATTAAGTTCTGATACAATTGAAGCAAGTCTTCACTACTGTACTGAAGTTTTCTTGCAATAAAGGCTAATTTAAGACATTACAGCAGGTCAGGCAGCATCCGAGGAGCAGGAAAATCGATGTTTCGTACATAAGCTTATTATCCTGCTCCTCGGATGCTGCCTGACCTGCTGTGCTTTCCCAGCAACACATCTTGACTCTGATCTCCAGCATCTGCAGTCCTCACTTTCTCCTAATTTCGGAGATTGGCATGTTGTGTCCTTCTAGAATTATTATTTTTTTGATGAGAGGTTAAGTTGAGATATCACTTGCCTACTGGGCAGATGTCTTTTTCCTTAGAAGCATTTTCCCAGTATCTTAGTCAATATTTGTCCCTCAATCAACATCACAAAAAATAGATCATCTGTCGTTTGACCATCTAGTTCACGAATGTATTTTACCCATCCTAACCTACACGTGACTCCAGACCCACAGCCTCAGTGGTTGACTCTTAACTGATCTCCAAGCAATTAATAAGGGAAAAAAAATGCTGACTTAGCCAGTGATGCCCATATACCATTAACAAATAAATGAAAACATTTGCGAGCCATGAGCAGTGCTCTACAAATGCAAGTGGTTTTTTAAATCTTTGATACTTTGAAGTATGAAGTAGTGACAGATGCCGTGTTGTACTGCACACAATGAGCTAGAAGAGATTTTGTTTTCGAACAACAGAGGCATGATTCACAAAGTGTGACAAAGGAAGTGTGAAGAAATATGGTACGGACAATTATGCCATTTACAGGAGATGCAAGCTATCTGGAGGAATTCCAATTGTCAGCAGATTTATAAAAGTACACAACATCCCCTCACAACAGTCGATGGCACTTCTTATTCATACGCTACATCATCTTATCCTTGCTAGAACAATATGAGGTTTATAATTGGACATCAAGCAATCGGAGCATCTTTTGGTGTTGATAGCTCTGCTTACACTTCCTGTTAGCATCCAAGACACATTCAATCCCCCTGTTTCTTAAGGACAAATGAAAGTGAAGTGTGACTTCCATGAGGTCAGTGGGAGAGCAATTTTCGTGATGTTTTCTGCATCCCAATGGTCTTAGGTGATACCTTGGCAAAGTGCAGTCAGCTATTGATCGCTATAAAAGTTAGCTGATGGCTTCAGTGTGAGGAAGTCATTCATTTCTAATAAACAGAGCTCCACTAATGTACAGTTTATAGTCAGATTACCTCAGTTATTGAGCTTCTCCATGGCTGATAGCTGTGGGAGAAAGATTGATAGGGTATACAGGGTGAAAGTGTAGATCATTGCAAAGACTATTAAAAAATCATTATGCTTCTTCCTTCCTAATATTGGTGTTTTGCCTGTATTCAGTCAGAAGATGTGAGGGATTGTTAAGCTTGTATTGTGGTTAGTTGTCTGCTGGACTTGCATAGACTCTGGAGGAACCCTTTGCCGTTTGGTCTGGAAGAGCACAATAGAATTATCATATGTTACAAATATTGCAGCCGATTCCACTGAACATCAATCGTTGATGTTCAAACTTTTACATTTGTGTTTCTATCGATCAGAGAAACAAGGACTTCGATTTTGGTTTATTCAACGCTGTTCTGTAATCTCAACCAGCTGAGGTTCCCCTGTAATTTGTTCTGGTTACAGATAGGATGCCCAAAACTCGTGGGCGAGGAGGGATGAAATAGTTCCCCTTCTCTATCCATCTACCCCTTCAATTGGTCACAATAAGGCTAATTTGCAAAAAGACCCTTTTCCATGGACGTCTTCCCCCAGACCCAATGAATTCCTTTTATAACAGGCCAATTCAAACAGGTAAAAGTGAGCTAAAAAAAGAAAGACTTGGTTTTCTTAGTTACTAAATACAAGGAAGAATCATTCCACAACACGTGCACACAGATTAGGAATAAGAAAGAAGTCCAAAAAAAGATGAAGGTTAAAAAAATACATGGATCATTCAGGATCATTTGTGACAGGTCGATAGGGAAACACCGATATTGGAGCAATCAATTGAGATCCTGGCTTTGTAGGGTAGCTACAATTCTTGTGTCCTACTTCCTTTTGAAATGGCTCACTAATTAGCTAGGCAAAAGTGAGGACTGTAGATGCTGGAGATTAAAGTTGAGAGTGTGGTGCTGGAAAAGCACAGCAAGTCAGGGCAGCGTCCCTGGAGCATGAAGATCGACATTTCGGGCAAAAGCCCTTCATCAGGAATTTCTGATGAAAGCTTTTGCCCGAAACATCGATTTTTCTGCTCCTCAGATCCTCATTAATTAGCTGTTAGCATTCAGAGCAATAGACCTGCAACACAGGGGTGACTAGTAGATAGTTATTTGCCTGTGACTTTCATAGCACAACAGCACTCAAACTTAGGCTGGTACAAATGAGTATCTCAACATCTCAGCACTAACGAATATCTTAGCCACTAGCTCACACAGTTCGGGGTTGAAACTTTCATTTAACCTTGGTATTCTTGAAAAGGGCAAATGCTTATCTCTTTCATAGAGATGTACAACGTGGAAACAGACCCTTCAGTCCAACATGTCCATGCTGACCAGAGATCCTAAATTACTCTAATCCCATTTGCCAGCAGTTGTTCCATATCCGTCTAAACCCGTCCTATTCTCATACCCATCCAGATACCTTTTAAAGGTTGTAATTGTTCCAACCATCAGTACTTCCTCTGGCAGCTCATTCCATACATGCACCACCCTCTGCATGAAAAAGTTGCCACTTAGATACCTTTCAAATCTTTCCCCTGTCACTTTAAACCTATGCCTTATAGTTTGGACTTCCCTATCCTGAAAAGCAGACCTTGACTCTTCATCCTATCCATGCCCCTCATAATTTTATAAACATTTGATAACTAGAGACATTGTGCTAAACCTATAACAAACCTCAGTTTAGGGTTCTTGTGGCACAGTTTCTCTACCTCTGGACCAAAAGGTTTGAGTTCAAGTCCCAAACATATGTCATAACATCTCTGAACAGGTTGATTAAAAATTATCCATACATATTGTCACTTAGCAGTGAAAGGATTCTGATGGCCATATTACACAAAGGATATCAAGGAACTGAACGGATGCAAAGAGGACATGCAAGGATTAGATTAGATTAGATTACATCAGAATGACATCAGGATGACATCAGAAGTGTCTCGGTGTACAGGTCTGACAAATGATTACATATTGGGTCCATGGATCCATGGTCCTCATGATCTCATAAATCTCTATAAGGTCACTCCTCAGCCTGTGATGCTCCAAGGAATATAGCTCCAGCTTATTCAGCCTATCCCGATAGCTCAAACGCTTCATTCTCCGCAAAACCCTTGTAATGCATTTCCAAACCTTTAACAAACAAGCATAAAAATAGAGAAATGTAGAAAAATAGAAGATTTGAGCAGGAAGAGACCAGTCAGCCCTTAAGAGCCTGCTCTGCCATTCATCAACATCATGGCCTATCATCTAACTCAACAGCCTATTCCTGCTATCTCCCCATAACCTTTGATCCCATTCACCCCAAGGTGCTCCCTTTAGCAGCCTTTTGAATACAATCAATGTTTTGGCATCAGCTACTTCCTGTGGTAATAAATTCCACAGGCTCACCACTGTTTGGGTGAAGAAATATCTCCTCATCTCCGTCCAAAATGCTCCACCCCAAATCCTCAGCCTCTGACACAAAACAAACTGCTTGAGCTTCTGATGAGAAGTTTTGCTTTTCTCCCTCTACATGGTCCTGATGAGCTTTTCCAGCATTTTCTGTTTCAGATTGCCAGTTTATGCAGGATTTTTATTTCTGATTCAGACTTATTGGTTCAGAGATAAATTGGTCAGGATTTATTTGAATACTGTCAATGGATTTCTTGCATGAGAGGATAGATGATGTAGATTTGAGCACATGAGTCTCGACAGGGAGCATATCTCGAATTATAGTCAATAAATCCTACCTCCATATGATAAACTAGACCCATGACTGTATCATACTTAGTTTTATCTTCACATAAAGACACGTGTGATTGTTTAAACAATTCTTAGATTACTTACAGTGTGGAAACAGGCCCTTCGGCCCAACAAGTCCACACCGACCCGTCGAAGCACAACCCACCCATACCCCTAACCTACCACTACGGGCAATTTAGCATGGCCAATTCACCTGGCCCGCACATCTTTGGACTGTGGGAGGAAACTGGAGCACCCGGAGGAAACCCACGCAGACACGGGGAGAACGTGCAAACTCCACACAGTCAGTCACCTGAGGCGGGAATTGAACCCAGGTCTCTGGCGCTGTGAGGCAGCAATGCTAACCACTGTGCCACCGTGCCGCCCACCATCTTGAGAAGATGAACATCAGAGATGGGGCCTCAGTTTAACCTTGCATCTGAAAGACAGCACATCTAACAATGCAGCCCTCCCTCAGTAGTAACTGGAGTGTTAGACAATATATTGTGGTCAAATGTCTGGAGTGGGACATGAACCCACAACCTTTTCATTCACTGTGTCGCCAAGATAATTCAACAAATCAATGATTCAGTTGAGGGGAGTCTAGAACCAGACAGCGTAGTCTCAGAAGTAAGAGGAGCCAATTTAAGACTGAGATTAGATTAGATTAGATTAGATTAGATTCCTTACAGTGTGGAAACAGGCCCTTCGGTCCAACCAGTCCACACCGACCCTCCGAAGAGCAACCCACCCAGACCCATTCCTCTGACTAATCCACATAACACTACAGGCAATTTAGAATGGCCAATTCACCTAACCTGCATATCTTTGGATTATGCGAGAAAAGTTGAGGAAGAATTTCTTCTTTCAGAGAATTGAGAGTCTTTGGAATTCGTTGCCACAGAGAGCTGTGGGGGCAGAGTCCTTGTGTATATTTAAGTCTCAGAGAGACTGACTCTTGATCAGTCGGGGAATCAAGGGTTATGGGAAAAGGGCAGGAAAGCAGATGTGAGGAATGCCGAAACAGCCGTGATCCCATTGATTGGTGGAACAGGTGAAAGGGCTGAATGGCTTACACCTGTTCCTATTTCTTATGATCTTTATTGATAAAATATAAAAAGGAAGAAATACAGAGATTATTTTCTAAACAGCTGGCTGTTATGACCTGGAATAAGAAGGGTGATGGCAATGGAACCTGTAGTATATGTTAAAGGAGAATTGAAAGGAAAACATTTTTCAGACTATAAGGAAAACATGTGAGAATAGGATGATTTGAATAGTTCTTACAGAAACAACTTGATGGGCCAAATGGTCTCCTTGTTGGAAATATTGAATCCATATTCCATGATGGGATTTGAACTTTTGTCCCAGGACTAATTAATCCCATGTTATTACCACTACACCAACCTTCCCCCTCGAACTGAAAACTCAGTGTGACAAATTTCAAAATAGTATTCCATTTGCAATGTCAGCAAATTCAATTTAGACAAATGTAATGAGAGAACTTCCTATCAAACAACTCTTCTGGTAGTCCTGAGTAGTTTGAAGCAGTTATACTGTCAAATAATGTGATGCTAAAAATTTTATAAGCATTTTTCTAAATTATTTTCACTCATTATGAGCAAAATTGACAAGGCATTAATGTATCTCAGTCCATTCAAGTTGAATTGAGGATGTTAAGAATCAGTGTGGAGATTACCAAAGGCAGAATCCCTCTCTAAGTAACTTAATACCTTTTACAGTAAGTTAAATGGCTGATCAACACTTGTCACAAAGCTAGTCCCTTTGTTTCTAAAAGCTGTTCCTTGGCTCAAGGAGACTCTGTCTTTGATTTTTTTTCAGAAGGCAATAAACCGGGCTGGGCTCCCATCAGTCTGGTTTAGTACAGAGATGAAAAGGATTTTGAGAGGCCTGTTGTTTATATGTAAACAGCTGAGACTTCAGGCCAAAGTGGTCATGCTTCAGAAGTGTAAAAAGTGAGGTCTGCAGATGCTGGAGATCAGAGCTGAAAATGTGTTGCTGGTTAAAGCACAGCAGGTCAGGCAGCATCCAAGGAACAGGATGAAGGGCTCTGGCCCGAAACGTCGAATTTCCTGTTCCTTGGATGCTGCCTGACCTGCTGTGCTTTAACCAGCAACACATTTTCATGCTTCAGAAGTGACCTGTATAAAGAGAGGGGAGTGGTCAGTCCTTTAGCCAAGCTGAGCTGAGCACTTTTAGTTCAGTCTTGAATGAGGAAGTTCAGCAGGGAGCTGTGTGGAAACTCTTTCTCTTTTCTGCCCTTCAACTTCAACCTGTAAGCAAGGGAGTTTGCTTATTGGGACTGTTGTGTATATTCAGAACAGCATAATTAAGTCTAGATGGGCTGAGTTCTGTAGGGAATCTTTATTCTTTTCCTTGTATTTCATTGTGTAATTTTGTGAATTATTTTGGTCTGTTTTAAAATCTAGTAGTCAACCTCACTATCTTACTCTGGGTAATTTTCACTGTACACTTGATGAACCAAATTGCAAAGTTATGGTCTGGGGCTGCCTGCTTAAGAATGTTTTGAGTGTCTGGCTTAATCCGTAGCACACTCTATCCGTTGGGTAAAACTAATACTCCCTCCACTAGTGATACTCTGAGGCTACAATGCATATTGACAACAAGATGCACAAAGTTATCTTGAATGCAGTATCTCCCAAATGGACAACTTCCACCAACCTGAAGGACAAGAGTAACATGTCCATGGGAATGTAATCACCCTAAAGCTCCCCTTTCTAAACACAAAACAACCTCAGTTGGACGTGAACCACTATTCCTTCATTGTCACTTAACTTAAATTAACAGGCACTTTAACCAGATAGCCTGCAGTTGTCACAAGAAAGTAACTCTGATAACTACCTTGAAATGGACGATGAAGAACGTCGTCACCTGTAACACCCACGTCCCAAAAATAGCATTTTGAGAATAGTCTTGGATTTGCTCTCACAGCACCATATCTGGCAGTCAACTGCAACTATTCTAGGTTAAAAATCACACGACACCAGGTTATAGTCCAATAGGTTTAATTGGAAGCACACTAGCTTTCGGAGCGATGCTCCTTCATCAGGTTATTGTCACCAGCATCTCCAAATCATGACTACTATCGACACCACTAACCGCCAACGTAAAATGGAGAGGATCTCCAAGAAGATCGCACATATCGACACAGACATCACAATCACCTGATGAAGGAGCAACGCTCTGAAAGCTAGTGTGCTTCCAATTAAACCTGTTGGACTATAACCTGGTGTTGTGTGACTTTTAACTTTGTGCACCCCAGTCCAACACTGGCATCTCCAAATCATGGCAAATATTTTACACACCTCAACTAATTGGTGTTAGCACAGAGTCATAATGTTTCCAGTTATCGGATACCTTGTCTCATCAAAATATTTAAAATACAAAACAACCTGAATTTGTGTTGCAATATCGATGGTAATGGGAAGCTTATATTGTTGAAATACACAGACACACACACACAGACACACTCTCTCTCTCTCTCTCTCTCTCTCTCTCTCTCTCTCTCCCTGAGTTTCAGTATTAATCATTCATATGATAGGGACATCTTTATTAACAATTCCAAATTGTCAGAGGATGGAAAATTGGTGGGGGGGAACCATTTAATTCTTGAGTACACAATATTTTGCTTGCATTACCTTGACATTAACAGTGCCAACTCATCATTCCTTCCCTTGCTCACACATATTGCCTCTCAGCCTCCAAATGTTGGGTTTAACAGAGGCCCAGGTGAAGGAGAAAGTAGATGACTAGACATTGGCCAAGGACAACACAGACTCGGTTGCCTTAGCAGCTACATCTGACCTTATAGCAATGGACAAATCTGCAGGGTAAATGTTTCTCGAGAGTGAGCATTACCACAAAACATGAGCACTTATATTTTAATATTTAGCTAATGAAGTGGAGAGAGATGATAAAGTGGCCAGAGTCCAACAAGTCGGGAAGGTTAGTTAATTTAATGTATTTTTAATTAGGATGAATAGTTTCTAATGTCATGATGGATTGTTTGCATCCATCAAATGTTCAACACTTCAGAAGTATTGGCTGCTCAAACGTCACACACATAATTCTTTAATGCATTATCACACATGTGGAAAACACACAAGTGTTCCATTAGCCTTTGTGATTATTTTCTGTGATTGTTCAAGACCATTTTTATGCTCTACGTACTTGGTCCACCCCTTTATGTCACTTTGGACCAGTGCTGTTTCCAGAAAGCACTCCGAAAACAGAAAGGACTCAATGTCAGTGTGGCAATAAAAAACAAACAACTCTTTGTCTAACTAGGGCTTGGAATGGAAACAATATTCAGGTGATCAGAGATATCCAAGTGTGAACAGTACTGTAAACACAGCAGCTTGGAAACTCATTACAAACAGTAAGTAAATTATAAAGCATATGTAAATGGTAAATTGGCCTTGGTAAGATTCCATGCACAAAAAGTAACACAAAGGTTAAAAAAAGAAGGACTGCTTGATAGCAAGCTGTCAAATAACAACAACTCGCTTTATCCAAGGTCTGTAATTTTGTTAAAATGACCAAAGGCAGCATTATCAGATGAAATTTGGTGCCAACCCATAAAAGTTGATGTTAGGACAATTGACAAAGGCAAGCTTTAATGATTTGAAGATGCCGGTGTTGGACTGGGGTGTACAAAGTTAAAAATCACACAACACCAGGTTATAGTCCAACAGGTTTAATTGGAAACACACTAGCTTTCGGAGCGACGTTCCTTCATCCTCCGCAATCACCTGATGAAGGAGCAGCGCTCTGAAAGCTAGTGTGTTTCCAATTAAACCTGTTGGACTATAACCTGGTGTTGTGTAATTTTCAAGCTTAATGGGTGTCTTAAAGGCAGAACGAAAGGGAGGGAGGGAAAGACAGCAAGAGAGAGAGAGAGAGAGTGAAAAAGAGAGCGTGAAATAGATTGAGAGAGTAAATCCCAAAACTTAGGGCTTTCATGTAAAGACCGACTGATGGAGGAATAAAGGAACATCAGAATACAGTGAGGGTCAGAATTGGAGGAGCACAGAGATCTTGGAGAGGTGCCATGCCGAAAGAGGTTACAAACATAAGGGTAAGGCTGTAGAGGAATTTGAAAACAACACAGTAAATTCTAAAATAAAGATCAATTTCCCGAGCTGCAGGAGACAATGTAAGTCGAAGGGCACAGCAATGATGGGATTTAGTGCATGTTAGGACATGAGCAGTCAAGTTTTGCATGTTTTGTAGATAATATTTCACTTGTGCTGTGCTGCTTTAAAACAACTCAAAGAGCTTGCCACAAATAAGCACCTTGCTAACACAGCAAACTAGGTAGCTGTTTTGGTGCAAAGGTATCCCACAAACAGCAACGAGGTGGGGTGAGCAATTGATTATTGTCAGAGGTCTACAGCACAGAAAAATACCTTTTAGTCCATTGAGTCTCTGTTGATCAAAACCGCCCACCTAAACATTCTAATCCTGTTTTCCCATACTTGTAAGATACAAGTTAGGGGAGAAATGCTGGTCCCTTGCAAGCATTACTGAACTGATGTTTAACATCGGTGACAACGCGAAAGTTTATAGAATCAAAAATGCAGGAAACAGAAAGAAGTCGAGTCATGGCCGTATCAGCTTTGAAGCAATCAATTCTCCCTCATCTCAGCCTTTTCCTCTCAGCCCGCTATTTTATTTTCCTATGCATGTCTGCACCAATTCTCCTCACCTTGAATTCATTCAGTAATTTCTTTTTTAAAAAAAAGCTCAAATTTGTATTAAAAATCTTCTGTTCATTATCAATATTCAAAATGGGGGTCATGACTGTTGCCTCACCTCAGCTGACAATTAAATGATCAGTTATACTGCTAACTAGAACAGAGTATTTGAAATGTTAATGTACCCTTTGTTTAGAGGAAATATATGTTGGAAAGGACAAGATCTAAGCATTAATATCTTACCTCACAAGGCGCATGATCTTGTAAACTCTATTTACAAGAAAGATAGTAAAGCATGAAATATAGATGTGTCCCATGCCACAATCTACTCTTTCAACTAGAAAAGACAATAGAACTCTATGAATAAACTAGAAGTTGCGTTGTCCACGTGTACTTTTCATCTTGAATATTTGCCAAGAGGCAATTCATTTCATTCCAAAAGCCCTATTTTGTTGATCAGACACTAAGAAACATCTTTCAGTGAAAAGAAATATTAACACAATATGATTGAAGTGTGGTTTCACTGATGTGACATTCTGTGCATTTCTTACTTCCAGGTAAATCTGACAAAGTTGGCTTAGCCTGCCTGAACAAGTATGCTACTGCAGATAAAAAATTGAGAGCACTGGGCATTTTATTCCATTCATGGGCAACATTTCCTCTTGGAGTGTTTTGGTTTGCTTATAGGCATGATCTTTTTAATCATAAATGCACTTGGGAGAAAATTGGAACAACTACTTCACCTCATTACCACACAATGCATTGATAGTAAACACAAAATGTCAGTGAGCTCATTGGCTACACGGCCAGATTGCAATGTAAAGTGATGTCAACAGCGTGAGTTCAATTCCTGCACTAGCTGAGGTTACCACAAAGGATTCCCCCTCTCCACCTTGCTTGAGGTGTGATGATCCTCAGGTTAAACCATCACCAGTCATCGATAGAATCCCTACAGTGTGGAAACAGGCCATACAGTCCATCGAGTACACACCGACCCTCTGAAGAGCATCCTACCCCCTCTACCCCCGTTGTTTTGCATTTCCCATTGCTCAGCCACCTAGCCTACACATCCCTGGACACTATGGACAATTTCTCATGGCTAATCCACCAAACCTGCACATCTTTGGACTGTGGGAGGAAGCAGGAGCACCCAAAGGAAACCCACGCAGACATGGGGAGAATGTGCAAACTCCACAAACACTTGCCTAAGGGTGGAATCGAACATCTTTCTTGAATGAGAGAACAGCATTGTGATCCGGTACTTCAGTTAACCAAATCCTGACATGACACTCTAACCCAACTCAAGTCAAAATGACATCCATCTGAGACAAGCCCCATACAAGTATATTACATGTTATCCTTTATGATACATATCAGGCTAAGTTATTTAAAATGAGACATTCATATATTTACATGAAACAGTTTCGCTTTCATAAAACAATTTGCTTTTCACATATTGAAAGACTGGTTAACAATCCCCTCCTGTTCATAAGTGTAAGCTACAACACTCAAGAGGTTTATTGCCGTCCAGGACAAAACAGCCTGCTTAATGAGCACTCTATTCTCCATCTTACACATTCACTCCCCTCTGCCACTGCTGCACAGAGGAAGTAATGTGCACCATCTACAAGATGCAATGCAACAACTCACCAATCCTCCTTTGAAAACTCCTTCCAAATCCTTAGCATCTTCCACGCCAGAAGGACAAGGCCAGCACCAACACCTTGAGGTTCCCCTCCAAGCCCCAAACTATCCTGGTTTGGAAGTATATCACCAATCCTTTGCTGGCACTGTGTCAAAATTCAGGGGCTCCACACTGTAGATGTGCCGACTTAAAATGGACTACGACAGTTCAAGAAGGTATACACTGGGTCTGAAAGGATTAATACTAAGGACTGTCAGACCTGACACTTAACTTCATTTGGTTCAGAATTGGTACTATGTACAGTGAAAACATTTGTTTTGCATGTAGAACAGAACATTAAAAGTGCACTAGGGTAATAGAACAGAGCAAGAAATACAATGTTACAGCTACAGAGAAAGCGCACAGAGAGTGAGATCAACATTAAATTTGAAATTAGAGAGGTCCATTCAGAAGTCTAATAACAGTGGGGGAGAAGCTGTTCTTGAATCTGTTGGTCCATGTGTTTAAGCTTTCGTATCTTCTGCCTGATAGTAGAGGTTGGAAGAGAGTATAACTGGGGTGGGAGAAGTTTTTGATGATGCTGGCTATCTTTCCAAGGCATGGAGAAGTGTAGATGGAGTCAATGGATGGAAGGTTGGTTTGTGTGATAGACTGGGCTGTGTCCACAACTCTCTATAATTTCTTACAGTCCTGGGCAGAGCAGATGCAACTGGAAATAGAATTCTTTCTATGGTGCATCTATAAGAATTGGTAAAAGTCTTTATAGACATGCTGAATTTCCTTACCCTCCTGAGGAAGAAGAGGCATTGTTGTGCTTTGTTCATCATTGCATCAATGTGGATGGATCAGGACATGTTGATGATAGAGAGATCCATTCAGAAGTCTAATAGCAAAGAAGCTATTCTTGGTATGTGTGTTGAAGCTTTTGTACCTTATGCCTGATGGAAGAGGTTAGAAGAGATTATAACTGGGATGGGAGGGGTCTTTGATGATGTTGGCTGTCTTCCTGAGACAGTGCAAAATGTAGATGGAGTTAATGGAGCAAAGGTTGTCTTGTGTGATGGACTGGGCTGTGTTCACTTATATTATTTTATATCAACATGTGGACAGAACAGCACAGAATCTCAAAGAAGTGAGACCTAATATCTCGGTGTTCCTCAAAATCCCTGAGCAACAGCACATCAAATTAGTTGCAAACATATGAAGAACTAAATCATGATCACTGCAAGAGAGTCTTCTAGTTAGACCAAGAAGTCGCTTTCCTGTCCCACACTTTCCACTCCCACAAGCAGACTTTGTAAATTCCTACAGTTATAAAGAATGGTGGTAGCAAGCATCATCATGAGTTCTAGCTTGTACAATGTAGTGAGCCAGCCTACTGGCACAACAATTATCATCTTCTCAAGGCCAATTAGGGATGGGCAATAAATGCTGGCATGGCCAGTGAATAAAAACAAAACTCACACAAAAGGCCTTCCTCAACCTCTCGAAGGAACTAACTAGTGCAGGTATACTGGATACAGACAGCTGCCCCAGTCAAAGGAACATGAATAGGGCCCTTAGCTTTTGACACTCTTTCCCCTATCAATCTGATTCGGTTTGGGGTAGTTATCTGCAATGGAGAGGTGATATTTTTCATATAAGTCTACATTGTAGTTTTGAAAAGTGGGGCGCTGGAAAAGTACAGCAGGTTGGGCAGCATCTGAGGAGCAGGAGAGTCGACATTTCTGATGAAGGGCTTATGCCCAAATGTTGACTCTCCTGCCCCTCGGATGCTGCCTGACCAGCTGTGCTTTTCCAGCGTTACACTTTTCAACTCTGACTCTCCAGCATTCACATTTACTCTACATGGTGGTGTTGATCGATTATTTTCATGATGCAATGCAACTGTCTGCATTGCATTAACCAATTTGGGCTATTGTTGGAAAGGAGTTACTCATAGCAATCAGAAGGAGCAACCTTATGTTCTCCCTTCCTCCAGCCAAGCTGCTGTAGTTGATTATACAAGTCACTGGTTTTCCTTGTTTGTGGAACAGTTCACCTTCATTAACTGAGGTAGCCGATATCACTGAGCTGGTTTCAATACCCACTTCTCCTGCTCCCTCGTCCCTTCTTAAATATCAAAAACATCAAGTTAGCCCCCATCTACCACCCCATGAGTAAAAGAACAGGAAATGTCATCAGCACAGGGAATGACATCAACACAGAAAATGACATCACCAATTCAAAGCAAGCTAAATAGAAAGCAGGAATCATGTATAGTGATTCGCCTGAGGGCCCACAGAAGATGTTGCCTAGTAGGGTGATGAAACATCTGGAAATGAACCTTCCAGTTCAGTGAACAAACCTACATCCAGAACCTCAACCTGAGCTACAAATCTTCTCAAAACCTGCTATCAAAAACATCATAAATGGTTTCACCATTAGTACATTGAATGACCATAGACTTAGTGTTGTAGCAAAACCCTCCACCTTCCTGCAGTCCAGCCTCTGACTGCCACGGGTTCCATTTTCACCAGCAACGAGTCACAGGGACAAACTGGATGAAGCCTTTACTTTTAGAACATAAACCGAGTTGGCTCTGGGTATTGTGCAAAAGGAGGATTTAATCCCACTTTCCACCAGTAAATTATTGAAATGGATAGGTTTGGCCACCAAGTCCAGCCCAATGTTTACACTCCACTCCTGCATCCACCCATTTTTCTTCAGAGGATCAGTACAGACTCAATGGGCTGAGTGACTTGCTGCTGCACTGTAGGGAATCTGTGATTGTAGCTCTCTACTCCCTTCACCCTAATTCGCTTATTTGGTTCCCCTTAGCAGCATCCAAACTATTCATTCAGCTATTCCTTGTGACAGAGAATGCCACATTTTCATCATTCTTTGGATGAAGAGCTTTATTCTGGATTCTCATATTTTGTAGGTGACTCTTAAATAATGATGGTCTTCCCTTTCTCATGAGAGGAAATATTCCCTCCACATACATGCTATTAAAATCTTGCGCTATTTTAATGGCATCCATTGGGTCACCTCTTTGCTGCAGGAAAGGTGTCCCAGTCTGTTGATCTTCTGTCAGACACGTACACTACACATTTCTGGTGTCATCCTTGCAAGTCCTCTCTGCATCTGTGCAGATCCTCTTTATCCTTTGTGTAATACAGGTCGTTCTGCTCAACACGCGTTTCATTAATGCAAATTTGCTGTAACGTGATTGACAAATTGAGAACACTGTTTCTAAAGCGCAAACTTTTAAAACATCTGTTGGCTCTGACGCGATTACACCACCAACATTGTAAGTACTGTTTCTAAAAAGTAATTTTTCTATAATGTAAGGTTGCACAAGCATGTAACCTTTGCATTCTCAAAGATCAGTCTGTATGGTCGTCAGAATCTATTCAGTACTAAATCTACAGTGTGCACTAATTTTTTTTAAATCAACCTGCTCAGAGATGTTATGACATACATTTGGGACTTGAACCCAAGCCTTGGTCAAGAGGTAGAGAAACTGTGCCACAAGAACCCTAAACTAAGGCTTGTTGTAGGTTTAGCATAACATCTCTAGTTAGCAGAAGTTTATAAAATCATGAGGGTATGGTGAATAGCCAAGATTGCTTCCCCAGGGTAGGGGAGTCCAAAACTAGTGGGCACAGATTTAAGGTGAGAGGGAAAAGATTTAAAAGGGACCTCAGTGGTAACTTTTTCATGCAGAGGGTGGTACGTGTATGGAATGAGCTGCCAGAGGAAGTGGTTGAGGTTGGTACAATTTTAATATTTAATAGGCGTCTGGATGGGTCTCTGAATAGGAAGGGTTTAGAGGGAAATGGGCCAACTGCTGGAAAATGGGACTAGATTAAGTTAGGATATCTGGTTGGCATGGACAAGTTGGACCGAAGGGTCTGTTTCTGTGCTGTACATCGCTACGACTCTAAGCCCAACCAGCTAGAAACAAAGAGGGCTGCTTATTTTGGTTTCTTTCATGGCATTAATTAAGGAAATATAGACCAGCTAGTAGCAACACATATCTCCCTTCATGTGAATTAGTCTGAACCCAAGCTTTCTAAAGCTTTTCTTTTTTTCCTCAAGAACGCCATCTAGATTCTTTCTTAACCAGTACAATCAGACTCCCTTTTGCTTCACTCTTACTGTCACACCTACATAGCATGCAAATGACTCATTTTCCTTTCCACAATTCATTTTACAGCCCTTTCTCCTGTCCCAAAGCTCCTTTAATCATCTGTAATCATCAGTAACCTTGACACTGTTAAGATATTTTTCCTCCCTCTGCACTCAGCTTATTTCTCATGCAGGTATTACTCCGAAGACCATCCCGGGATCCACTTTTTAAAAAAAAATAGATTTTTTAAAACAATACTCACGTGTGATTCTATAGAGGAAAAACTGGTGGCTCATGACATGAAAATTTGCCTTTGCTCCCTCTTCGCATAAAGCCCAGCCCTAGTTATCAGCCAATTGTTGTAACATTCTTAAGGGACACAGTGCTGCTGATGTTCGCTACATAATGGAAATTCAAAAGCTCAAATTAAACTGTCAAATCGTAAGATTTACTGCCTGTTAACTTGTTACAAGGCACCGTGATTCATACAAGTGAACTGCCAAAGATGCCACTTTCTCTCTGCATCGCTCCTTCTCTTGCAAAGTATTTTATTGTTAGGAAACCAAAGTGTAAATTCAAAACAAACGGGGCAGAAGGAGGCCATTTGGCCCGTCAGGTTTGTCCCTAGTATTCAGTATAGCTATCTTGGGTCTTCATTTCATCGACTTCACTTGGTTCTGACCATCCAGCTGGAGAGAAGCAAAACTACAATAATCCTTACATTACACCAAGACTGGACTTGCAAACCACTTCAAAAAAAGCTGCACAAAACAAAGGCATATTCGTTTGTTGTAGAATCTGGGGAACAACAAATTGGAATAGAATATACAATTATAATTTATAGATTAATTTTATCCTTCATGAGTACTCATATATCAAATTACTGAAAAGTACTTTGGGGAATGTGCCATTAATGAATATATATTCACTTTTTATATACAAGATGTGACATGTTGATAGCCACTCTGTAGTGCCACTTACTGACAGGAGTGTGCAACTGCAAATCACAGAAAACTGTTTACATACAAGATTTCTGTTCCAAGTGTTTGCACAAGGATTTTTGAGTGATATCTCTCCATTCAAACAGGTTAGAAACATTTGATACAATAGCACTTTGAGTAGGAAGTAGATATGAAGCAAAGTATTTAATTATTGATATAGGTAGAAGATACGGTCTTATTTGTGTACAAATAAAAATGTAAAATTGTCATTGTCCAAGCAGATCATAGGGTTGGTTTCTCCTCAAAGGGAAACAACTGGTGGAGGTTTAACCTGAGGGTCACCGTGACATTGGGCAAGCATGGTGGTACCAGAGACCTGGTTTCAATTGCACCCTTAGGCTACTATCTGTGTAGATTAGATTAGATTCCTTACAGTATGGAAACAGGCCCTTCATCCTAACAAGTCCATACTGACCCTCTGAAAAGCAGCCCACCCAGACCCATTCCCCTACCTTGTATTTACCCTTCCCTAATGCACCTAACACTATGGGCAATTTAGCATGGCCAATTCATCTGACCTGCACATCTTTGGATTATGGGATGAAACCCACGCAGGAACAGGGAGAATGTGGAAACTCCCCACAGACAGTCACCCGAGGCTGGAATCAAACCTCGATCCCTGGCGCTGTGAGGCAGCAGTGTTAATCACTGAGCCACTGTCCCATAGAGTTTGCACATTCTCCCTGTGTCTGTGTGGATTTCCTCTAACAGCCCCAAAATGTGCAGGCTAGGTGGATTGGCCATGGGAAATGCAGGTTTACAGGGATGGGGTGGGTCTGGGAAGAAGGCTCTTCAGAGGGTCAGTGTGGACTTGCTGGGCTAAATGGCCTGCTTACACACTGTAGGGACCCTACGAGTCAGGTGGGGGGAGTGGTTGAGAAGGAAAGTCTTCTGTGGTAACCTTAGTTAGTCTGGCAATTCAACCCGAGCTGTTGACATCACTCTGCACTGCAAACTAGCTGTCTAACCAACTGAGCTAAACCAACCTCCAACTTGTGGAAATGCAGCATTCAAATCATTTTTAAAACACACGGAATAAGTATAATCACTGATGCTATGCGGACAGGTTGGAGAACAGGATTATCCTTCCTCCAAGAATATCTACTGAGCACGTGACAAAGGGTTATTTTTGTTATAATACAGATTCAGGCTTTTGTATCTAGATAGGAGGCTGATGGGTAACCTTATAGAGGTTTACAAAATTATGAGAGGCACGGATAGGATAAATAGACAAAGTCTTTTCCCTGGGTTGGAGGAGCCCAGAACAAGAGGGCATAGATTTAGGGTGAGAGGGGAAAGATATAAAAGAGACCTAAGGGGCAACGTTTTCACACAGAGGGTGGTACGTGTATGGAATGAGCTGCCAGAGGAAGTGGTGGAGGCTGGTACAATTGCAACATTTAAGAGGCATTTGGATGGGTATATGAATAGGAAGGGGTTGGAAAGTGATTCTAGATTGGGTTGGGATATCTGGTCGGCATGGACAGATTGGACCGAAAGGTCTGTTTCCATGCTGTACATCTCTATGACTCCATAAGTTTCCAGATTAATGTCTCTCTTATATTTAGCTGTGTGCTAACAAAGTTTATTGACATTCACCTACCAGAGTGTACATCATTCTATGCAGGTCGGTGCAACTGCAATGTTGATTGGGTGCAAAATTCTATCAGTCACTTTGCACACAAAATGGAAGGATAATTTCATCTGTTTTTGATTTGGTTTGCTTTATTATTGTCACGTTCTGCGATATAGTAAAAAATATTGTTTTGCAAGCTATCCAGACAAATCATATCTTACATAAGTACATCAGGATAATAGAACAGAATGTAAGATATAGTGTTACAGCTACAGGGAAGTTGCAGAGAAAGATCATCTCGAATATATGAGAGTTCCATTCAAAGGTCTGATAACAGCAGAGAAGAAGCTGTTCTTCAATCTGTTGGTATGTGTTTTCAAACAAGAGAAGGCAAGTCAAAAGTTGATCTTTAGACTTATTCTTTGAAAGAATGTTATTTATTAAACTTCACACTATAATGCATGAATATAGAGTTCAATGCAACTAAATGTGAGGTGGGAAGAATAACAGGATGGCAGAGTACTGGGCCAATGGAAAGATTCTTGGTAGTGTGGATGTGCAGAGGTATCTTGGAGTCCATGTGCATAGATCCCTGAAAGTTGTCACCCAGGTGGATAGTGCTGTTAAGAAGGCTACGGTGTGTTAGGTTTCATTTGTAGAGGGATTGAGTTCCGGAACTGCAATATTATGCTGCAACTATGCAAAATGCTGGTGCGGCCACACTTGGAATACTGTGTACAGTTCTGGTCACCCCAGTACAGGAAGGATGTGAAAGCTTTGGAAAAGGTGCAGAGGAGATTTACCAGGATGTTGCCTGGTCTGGAGGGAAGGTCTTATGAGGAAAGGCTGAGAGACGTGGGTCGGTTCTCATTGAAAAGAAGAAGGCTAAGAACGCATTTGATAGAGACATACAAGATGATCAGAGGATTAGATAGGGTAGACAGTGAAAGTCTTTTTCCTACGATGATGACGTCAGCTTGTGTGAGAGGGCATAACTACAAATTGAGGGGTGATAGATTTAAGACAGATGTCAGAGGCAAGTTCTTTATGCAGAGTGTGGTAAGGGTGTGGAATGCCCTACCTGCTAATGTAGTCAACTCAGCCACATTAGGGAGATTTAAACAATCCTTAGATAAGCACATGGATGATTTTGGGATAGTGTAGGGGGACGAGCTGAGAATACTTCACAGGTCGACACACCATCAAGGGCCGAAGAGCCTGTTCTGCGCTGTATTGTTCAATGTTCTATGTTCTATGTTTTATCACTTAACACCAGTTAAAGATTTACAGTTATAGTAAATAAACATAACTCTGTCTTCTTCAAGTCTTCGTGTCCACATGTTTTCTAAGTGTCTCTTCCAGACCGTCACAATCTCTTGTGGTTGAGTGGTTTTGAAGCAGCAATGCAAATTCATGTGATATTCTTGGAAGAAAGCTTTTCAGCAAATTGTCTTTGATTATTGAAAAAGATAGTCAAACAATGTCTTCACACAATTATCAGAAGCTGTGAAGAAGTAAGAACACTGACAAAATGGTGACAAACCAGACACTGTCAATTTACTTCTTTTAATAAAATTTATTCTATCTACCGGGTGATCCAGGAAAAAAAATGCTCAGCGTTTGTGATATTTACTCCCACGGATACTCATCCTTTCAGTCGGCTCCACACTACTGCTTAATTACAGCATCATCCTTGAGATCTAACCTCATTGTCTGGCATAATGAGGTACATGCTATTGTGAATACCCCACAATGGAGCACAAAAATCAAAACTGAGAAGGTTGGAAGCGAAGGCCCATTAGCTTCATAACAGAGTTCGCAAGAAAATAGGATGAGACCATATTTGAGAAGTCTACTTTGTAATTTCAAGGACACATAGAATTGGCATTGTAAGCCAGCACAAGAAAGTGCATCACTTTTCGAAGTTAGTTTGTTTAAATGCATCACAAATGAACAAACCCGCATGACATTGGAGTAATTCAAAATCTTTAACACATGTCGTGGCAAGAGTAGAGACTAATCTCAAAGTCATAGAGGTGTACAGCATGCAAACAAACCTTTTGATTCAACTTGTCAATGCAACCAGATATCCTGAATTAATCTATTGTCATCTGCCAGCACTTGGTCCATATCCTGCTAAACCCTTTCCTATTCATATACCCATCCAGATGCCTTTTAAATTGTATCAGCATTCACCACTTCCTCTGGCAGCTCATTTCATACACACACCACCCTCTGTGTGAAAAAGTTGCCCATTTTAAATCATTCCCCTCTCACCCTAAACTATGCCTTCTAGTTCTGGACTCCCCCACCCTGGGGAAAAGACCTCGTCTATTTACTCTTTCAATGCACCTCATGATTTTATAAACCACTACAATGTCACCCCTCAGCCTCCGACACTCCAGGGAAAACAGCCCCAGCCTAGTCAACCTCTCCCTATAGCTCAAACCCTCCAACCCTGGCAACATCCTTGTAAATCTTTCTGAACACTTTCAAATTGCATAACATCCTTCCTATAAGATTATTTTCCTGTTCAGTTTTCCATTGGAGTTAAGTTATTCCAATTTCGTATTTCTTTTGTTGTCTTTTAACTATAGTGTATGAATAAAGTGTTAATGATTTTTGAGAAGATTTGTAGCTCAGGTTGATGATAAGTATGCAAGTGCCTGTTCGTTTGACCAATCGAGTTGCATCTGGAATGCAATGCCTTGCACTTACCTCTAAAATAAGAAAACGTTAGGGTCTAGGCTACCTTCTGAATACACAAGGAGAAAGTGAGGACTGCAGATGCTGGAGATCAGAGCTGAAAATGTGTTGCTGGAAAAGCGCAGCAGGTCAGGCAGCATCCAAAGAGCAGGAGAATCGACATTTCGGGCATGAGCCCTTCCTGAAGGGCTTCTTCTCCTGCTCTTTGGATGCTGCCTGACCTGCTGCGCTTTTCCAGCAACACATTTTCAGCTACCTTCTGAATACATTTGAGGTGGGGGTGGTGGGGTGGTGGTGTTTGGTGTGGTCCATAACAGTGTGCTATTCTGAATTACCTGCTGGAGCAGAGGACAAGCTAAAGAGCATCATGGTGGCTCAGTGGTTAGCCTCACAGCGCCAGGGACCCAAGTTCGATTCTGGCCTCAGACGAATAATCTATATATTCTCCAGTATCTGCGTGGGTTTCCCCCAAGTGCTCCAGTTTCCGCCAACAGTCCAAAGATGTGCAGGTTAGGTGGATTGGCCATGGGAAATGCAGGATTACAGACAGAGGGGAGGGTTCTGGGTGGGATGTTCTTTGGAGGGCTGAACGGTGTGCTTCCAAACTGTAGGGATACTATGAAACAGCTGGATCTTGACCTGCAAGTGGAATTTCAACCCCTGCAGTGCCATCCCAGCACAAAATGATATCACTGTCACTGGATCCTTCCTCACATCACCATGCATATAATGTGACCCTTTTAGACTGCAGCAGTTCAAGGACGCAGTTTGCCATCTCTACCTCCGGGTGCAAGTACAGCTGGACAACAGATACTGTCCTTACTGGTGAAGCCCATACTTAGAGAGAGGTTTTCTTTAAATAATAAATCTCTCCCTTTATTTCTAAGAACAAACTAGATGGTTCTATAAATGGAATTCCTCATCTTAGCATCTCGTTGCAGAGAATATCAAACATCAATTGATGTTTAAAATGCAAAGAAAGAAATGGATTGCAAGGCAGAAATGTACTGACCACTTGGTTTCAATTTTAGAATTATTCCCATTCGCGTCACATTAAAGTGTCAAGGCTGACAAGCAATCATCTATGGTGCCAAGGACAAAATTGCTACTGACTGCGGTGTGTTAGGTTAAGAAGAACTCTTAACTTCCACGAAGAGAGATAAAACGTTCTTCAAATGATTGGGCGAAAGCAATATAATTGTTCTTTGCAAGTTTGAGGAAGAGATAGTTGTTAAACCATTCCTCTCCAGATTTGAACCAACAACTCTATGGGGAGGGAAAGCTTTTAAAGCTAACCTCTTATCTCCATTAAGCTGGGTTGAAAATATCCTTACTTTGTAGCAGAACCTGCTGTGTTATCTTTAAAAGGTGAGGGGACAAAGTGAAAGGGAGGAACAAATTATTAACAATGTTGCTGAGAACACAATATGGAAAAGAGAAGGAAACTGGTTTGTTAATATGCCATATGCTGGCTCAACCCTCCGAAGCATTTCACAATAAAGTTTATATCGGGAAATAGGAACAGGGGCAAGCCATTCAGCCTGCTCAGGGTCCTGAATAAGGGATACACTTTAAACATCAACTTCTCCAACACCTGATGACTCCCAGTTTGCTGTGTTCTCCCAGCCTCCTGTTTGTGTACTGACTATTTATTGTGGTCATGACCGATCGAACATTTCAATGTTACCACATCCTCATAACACTTTACGCCAATGGTAATCAGAAATCTATCAATCACCACTTTAAACATAATCAAATACTGAGTGTCTACAGTGCTCTGGGGTAGTGGGTTCGAAAGATTCAATGAATAAAAAAGAATTCTCCACATCTGAGTCCTAAATAGTATCCCCTAGTTCTGGACTCCCCAACCAGGGGAAACATCATACCTGCACTTACCCTGTCTATCCCTTCAGGTTTCAATGTGATCACCTCTCAGTCTTCAAAACTTTAGAGAATCTAGACCCATTTTTCCCACTCTCTCTTCATAGGACTGTCCTGCTATCCCAAGAACAAGACTGGTTTACTGTTACTGCATTCCTTCAATGGCAATAGTAACTTGATTGTATCTGCGCTCCTGTTAGTTGGAGATGGCGGGTGGGTTTGTGCATTGTTGTCATGAGTTGGTAGCCCCTGTTCCCCCAATAACCAGCCTTGTAAGGCATTGGGAACCACAAACAGATGGAGGAACTAAACAGACCTTGCACAGATGAAATCGGTTATTGTCCTGGTGCATTTGTGGATGCATGACTAAGAGATCCCACACAAGTCACACATTGGTCTCAACAGGGAATCAATTGCATAGATGTTCAGAGCGACTATCCCCTTCACAGCCACCTGGAAGGTTTGGAATTCCACTCCTACAGATCCTGCTCTAGTGACCCCAGGACGCATGGAGCTTGTGTCGACACAGTGTGCCATTCATAAAGGCAGCATACCTCCACCACACCACACACGTAACAAACATAGCAACTGTGCATGAGTCTGTGTGAAACAGCACATCAATGCAGCAGCGCTGATAGCCTGCAGCTTGAGACAGCAAAGCATGGCAGCAGGGACCACGTGGGTAGCGAGCAGCCCTGGGATGCAGCTTAGCCATCCAGTGCTGGTATACAGACCCCCACAGACACAGGGAGAACATGCAAATTCCACAGAGACAGTCACCCGAGGGTGGAATCGAACCCGGGACCCTGGCGCTGTGAGGCAGCAACACTGTCCACTGAGCCACTGTCTCACCTCCATTCTCAGTCTCGAGCTGATCAATATATTTGCTAGCTGAGGTGAGGTTGCATGGTTCATAAAGGTATTCATTAAATTCTAACCCCTTTTAATTTGTAACTCACCACGACCTAGCAAGAAACACATCTCAGCTAATGCATAAACGATTGGATTCCTCACTAGTGTCTACCACAAATCTCACATAGTCCAAATGCTCCAATAAAACCCAGAGACACAGCGCTCTGGGTTATACCGAGACCTGTGGGTTTCAAGGCCCAGAGTCTCCGAATGACAGACAAAACACTGAAACACATTTGTATTATTTCCCTCACTCAAACTGTCCTATCTGTTGGTTTTGACTGAATATTTGATTAAATTTAAGTAGGAAGCAACATTGTGTAAACAGGAGGAAGGCTTTTAAATGCAGTTAAGACTGACACGGGGAAGTATTTGCATTTCATCAAACAATACAGTGTCACTGAGAATCTGACAATTGATTTGAAAAGTAGAAATTAAACTTTGACATTTCAGAGAAAAAAGACTGATGTTTAAATAGTGTCTTGCACAACAAGAGGAGGAGAGATGCTAGTGTTCCTACGGTATTTCCCATTTGATTAGTGCTGGTACCTCAGGCATACTGCTACCAGTCTATAGTACACAGTAAGGACAGGCTGTTACCAATCCTCCTTTGTCTATGCTCTATCTTGGGTGTATCTAGTGATAAAGTGTGGTGCTGGAAAAGCACAGCCAGTCAGGCAGCATTCGAGGAGCAGGAGAGTCGACATTTCAGGCATAAGCCCTTCATCAGGAATGAGGGGGTGGCCCAAGGGGGCTGAGAGATAAATGGGAGGGAGCGTGAGGCTGGGGGGAAGGAGACTGGGAGTGTGATAGGTAGATGATGGCGAGGGGTGATAGTGATAGGTCGGAGAGCAGGGTGGAGTAGATATGTGGGAAGCAAAATTGCCAGGTAAGACAGTTCAAAAGGACTGCGCTGAGTTGGAAGAGTGGATCTGGGATAAGGTTGGGGAAGGGGAAATGAGGAAACTGGTGAAATCTACATTGATGGAATATCTCCGGAACACATGCACTAAACAACTCCACCGCCCTGTGGCCGAACACTTTAACTCCTCCGCCCACTCTGCCAAGGACATGCCAGTCCTGGGCCTCCTCCACTGCCAAACCTGAGCCCCCTGACCCTGGAGGAAGAATGCCTCCTCTTCCGCCTTGAGACCATCCAACCATATAGGATAAATGTAGATATCACCAGTTTCCTCATTTCCCCTCCAACCACCTTATCCCAGAGCCAACCCTCCAACTCGGCACTGCCCTCTTCCCACCTATCCACTCCACCCTCCGTTCCAACCTATCAACATCACTCTCGAACTACACCTCCCTATCACATTCCTAGCTACCTTTCCCCCAGCCCTACCCCCCCTCCCATTTATCTCTCAGCCCTCTTGGGCCACACCCTCATTCCTGATGAAGAGCTTATGCTCGAAACGTCGATTCTCCTGCTCCTCGGATGCTGCCTGGCCAGCTGTGCTTTTCCAGCACCAACACTCTTTGACTCTGATCTCCAGCATCTGCAGTCCTCATTGTTTCCTGTATCTAGTGATAATTGGTTGAGGATACACCACTCGGGAATATCTACAGGAGAGGCACTGAGCAAAAGAAAAGGATTGCATGATAGCAATAAATAACTTTTTCTTAAAATCTGATCTTAGTGTAACTGGCTAGTGTAACATTTATTGCCCATCCCAAATTTACCCAGAGTGTAATTAATGATGTCACCTGTAGCTCAAACTATGTTTGGAATGGCAGATTACCTTCATTAGTGAACCAGATGGGTTTTTCCAGCTTTGAGCAGCATGGTATTTCAGTGGTTAGTGCTGTTGCCTCACAGTGACAGAGAGACCTGGGCTTGATTCCCGCCTTGGGCGACTGTCTGTGCGGAGTTTGCACATCCTCCCCATGTCTGCGTGGGTTTCCTCCAGTAGGTCTAGTTTCATCCTACAGTCCAAATATTTGCAGGTTAGTGGATATGCCATAGGAACAACAGGGTTACAGGGATAGGGTGGCGGGTAGGGGTGGTGGTGTGGTGTTTCTGGCCAGGATGCTCCTCAGAGGGTCAGTGTTGACTTGATGGGCTGAATGACTTGGTTCCACACTGTTGGAATTCCATGAGCATGGTTGTCACTAGACTCTCAATCCCTCACTCTTAATAAATTTAAATTCCACCCTCTACTGTGGTGGGATTTGAACTTGGGTCCCCACAAAATTGCCTGGGTCAGTGGATTAACATCCTACTCTTGACTGGGGGAATCGATTTAGCTCAATTGGCATGATCATTGATTTACACATCTGGATGATGCCAACAGCCTGGGTTCAATTCCCATCACCGATTTGAGATTACCATGAAAGATGCGCTTTCTCAACCTCTTCCCTCATCTGAGGTCTGTTGGCCCTCAGGTAAAATCACCACCAGTTGCTTTTCTCTCTAATGAGAGAGCTGCCCCTATGGTCTGGTAAGATTATGGTGACTCTTGATTGGACTAGGATTGATTTGGAAATATCTGTTCCCTCCAAGTGGATCTCCACTACTACTTGCTCCTACCTCTATGTGACTCCAATGGCATGCTGGTGTGGTTGGCTTTTATTTGTGCTCTGTTATTGCTTGAGAAGCCTCTTAGATGTGGCAACAAGAGTTGGTGATAAATGCTGGCCTTGTCAATGATGCCCATATCCAAAGAATTAATAAATTAGATACAGGTACTGTACTTCATTAATGTACATTGAGTCTCACCAGATGAAATTACTTCAGGACTTAACATGAAGGTCAACTTCAGTGTACTGTTACCTTTGCCCAATTCTCTCCCATGTTTAGGTGACTAGAGCTCCTTATCTCCACCCTCAGACTGAGACATCAATGTCATATGCATTTAAAGGTCCTCAAGAACCTTTACATAAGTGCTGAAGCATATTCCAACAGTAAAGCATTTTTGAAATTGACTGCAAACACCATCTGCCTCACCTCATAAGGTATTAGATTCCCTACAGTGTGGAAACAGACCCTTCGGCCCAACAAGTCCACACCGACCCTCTGAAGAATAACCCACCCAGACCCATTTCCCTCAGACTAATGCACCTAACACTATGGGCAATTCACCTGACCTGCACATCTTTGGACTGTGGGAGGAAACCAGAGACAGAGAGAATGTGCAAACTACACACAGACAGTTGCCCAAGGCTGGATTTGAACCTGGGTCCCTTGTGCTGTGAGGCAGCAGTGCTAACCACTGAGCCGCCATGCATATGTATAAATCTAACATTAATCTGTTTAAATCGACTCAGGAATCCCTACATCAGAATGGAAGGAAGCTACCCTTGATCCCAAGGGATTGCCTGAGAGAGGGAAACCTTTTAGAAGTGTGGTTATTGCTGTAATGCAGGAAACATGGCAGATAGCTTTGTGCACAGCAAACTCCCACAAAGAGCACTGCAATCATGGCAGGTGTTATTTTTATGGCAGTATTTTCATCTCTGTTTCTCTTACCTCCTCCACAGAAGTATTTGAGCTTCAGTGAGTTGACATAGGTTCATCCCTTTCATCTTTGAACAGTAGACCAGGGTGCTCATGGAATGGCCAACTCGAGCAGGTACAGCACTTGAGGTTCTTGAACACCTTGTATTATTGAGTCCAACTGCAGCACCAGTTAACACAACCTCATCCAACACAGCATCGAACATTACCCTTCAACGTTCTCTGTCCAGTGGCTATCTGATTGCTTAAATGCAATCAAGAGACTTAGCGCCCCACTACCCCCTTCCCCACCAGATGCCTTTCCTTCCCTCCAGTGCTGACAGCAAAGACCCTGGCATAAAGACAGCACAGCTGTCCTTTAACTAACATCGGAGCCACATGGCATAGAGTCATACAGCACGGAAACAGAGGGTAGGAAAGACATCTGGTGGGGAAGGGGCAGTGGGGGCGAAGTCACTTGATTGCATTTAAGCAATCAGATAGCCACTGGACAGAGAATGTTAAATGGTCTACACAGAATTGTCTCTGTAACCAATGGGCACACAGAGATGGCACACGGTGACCCAGTACCAAATTGGGATACTCCTGACACCATTATGCTCAGATGGGCAGAAAAAGTACAAGATAAATTTGCCATGGTTTTACCAGACCATAGGGCTGCTCTCTCATGAGAGACAGAAAGAGACAACTGCTGATAGCTTAACCCAAGGGTCAACAGGAGAGTATGAGAATGTGGCACCTGGTGGTAACCTCAGCTGGTACAAGAACTGAACCCATGCTGTTGGCATCACATACCAGCCATTCTGCCAACTAACAACAATTGGGTGGCATGGTGGCTCTGTGGTTAGCACTGCTACTTTAATGCACCAGGGTCCAGGGTTCGATTCTAGCCTCCGGGGACTGTTTGTGTGGAGTTTGCACATTCTCCCCGTGTCTGCGTACGTTTCCTCCCACAGTCCAAAGATGTGCAGGTCGGGTGAATTGGCCATGCTAAATTGCCCATAGTGTTAGGTGCATTAGTCAGAGGGTCTGGGTGGGTTACTCTTTGGAGGGTTGGTGTGGACTGGTTGGGCCAAAGGGCCTGTTTCCACACTGTAAGTGATCAAATCAAATAACCATCAAGCAAGACCTGCACTGTCAAGGGCACAGTGCTTCAGATTGATCATTCAAGCTGGTCTCTCTCTCTGGAGGTTCAGGGGTTATTTTACTTGGCTGTTAGCCATGATTAGTAACAAGCACTCACCCTTAACCAACAACACCAAATGCAGAATCGTGAGTCATTTATATTTGTACTTCATCTTGCGGTGCTCTAAATGCCTGCCATATTTGCTTACACAACTTGGGTGTCGATGACTCAAACAAAACCCTGTGAAACACTAAAAGAGCATTCTACAAATAAAAATAAATTCTTGAACCCCCATGACTCTATCCCAGAGAGAGTGAGGAGAAAGGAGAGAAATGGAAAGAGAGGGAGAGACGAGAAAGCATGATAGAGAAAATGGCAGAAAGAGAGCAGACAGAAGAAGGTAGAGAAGAGAGAATGAAAGAGAGAGAGAACAGAAGATGAGAGACATATCAGAGAGGGGAGAAATAAAGGGAGAGAGTTGGAGAGAGAAGAGACACAAGACAGAAATAGAGATAGATACAGAGAATGTTTTACATTGACAGCTTATCTAAAGTAACAAGAAACACGATGCTACAATTCTTCATTCACTTCCTGCAATAAAACAACAGAGTGGAGTCAGATATGAGAGATAATACAATCAAGTATTTTGTTTGACATGGGTATGAATTTATTTGCCACGTGCAAACTTAGGGAGGCACATGATTGGTTAAAGATATATGGAGAGTAACAAAAATGTGAACTACCTGAACCCAATTGTCTTTACATCAATAGAAGTCAAAGAATAATGAGTTCGCTGTCCATTTGGATCAATACTGCACTAATCCACTAGGACGGAGATAGTGGAGGTTACTGTAGCTGTAACAGAATGAAGTAAATCTCCATCTGCGAATTATAATTTATGGCATGGATGTTTTGAGAAAATCCTCTTATCAATCTGAACTTTCTGCAAGTTTTTTTTTCTGCTGGGCTCCATTGTTCTGCTTTGTCACACAACAGAGATGAGAGCAAGGAATTGAGACAGACACTGTCGCACAGCAGTGAGGGAGTGCTGTACTGTCAGAGGTGTGCTCTTTGGCATGAGACAAGAAACTGACATGGAACTAAAAGTGCTAATAATGCTAATTTGGACCATTCAAGTGCCACCAGCTTAATTAGGGGCGGGCAACACAGTGCTAGTCTTGGGAATGGTGCTCACATCCTATGAAAATTATTTTTAAGAAGTAACTGCAAGGCGCTGGCTTCAATGTGTTTAACCCAGATATTCTCAGTTGCCAGTGCGTTCACACGAAACGAGAGCTGGGAGCTGTCGGATGTTCCAACTTTGCCCTATTTTGAGTTCAAAGCAAAGACAGTTGTTCAGAGGTCATGATTTTAGACTGTCATTCCTGCAGAGAACAAGGCCCAGATTGGGACGATGGCTGGATAAGACTGCAGGTCTGTCCACGGCAAGAAGCAAAAGGCAGCTGTGGTTCCATCACAGGACGAGACTAATAACAATTCCCAACAGCGAACACTTAGGTTCAGGACGAAAAGGAGAGGCAGATCTGCTGTTCAATAACTGAACGCGTGCTTTTACATTTCAGTCCTGCCCATCCTTCCTAATTATTTCGAAGCTTAATTACATACTACAATCCAATATCAGAGCAGCAGAATGCACTTTTTTCCACCTGCTAGCAAGATGTAATTAAGATGATGCTAACAAATGCTTTTAAAATTTCAAAATCTTTTCATTGCAATTAAAAACTACAGAGGAATTTTTCTTTTTGTGAACAGCAAACGCTAAATATTTCCACAGGAATTCCTGATAACAGAAGAAGCTTATTTGACAGAGAAGGACAGAACATAAATGTATATTTGATGGTTTCAAAACCAGCCAATTTAAGTCAACAGGGAAAAAAAAATACTGTCCAGAGATGGTAGCTGGAGATTTTAATGTTAGGGAGTGCAAGCTGAAAGGAATAAAACTTCTCATTTATGTCTTGTTGTGTAACTGTTCACTAACATTCTCGCCATTCAGTGCAGATATCAGTGCAAGGACACTGAAGTCAAAATTATGGGAACTGTGAGCTACTAACACAGTAGATTCAGCCTGTTTACTTACACCAATCCCATTCCCCTATCTCTCCTGTGCACAACAAACTACTTTGGATAAATAGCAGTCGAAGAAACTGCAGATGCTGTAAATCAGAAACTACAACAGAAATTGCTGGAAAAGCTCAGCAGGTCTGGCAACATCTGTGGAGAGAAATCAGAGTTAACATTACAGTTAAGTGACCCTTCCTCAGAATTGTTCTGAGTCAGTTCTTTGGTTCCCGGTCAAGTAACATCTGATATGAAAACTCTCTTTTCAGATCTCTTGCTCCTTTTTATCTCTATAACCTCCTCCAGTTCCCCCAAACCCTTGGATAGGAGCATTCTTTTCATTCTGGTGTCTTGTGCACTTCCACTCAGAATCACTTCAACCATCAGTGACCATTCCTTTATTTCTAATTCCAATGTTTGGAAATTTCCACCCTGTTTCTCTCCATCTCCCTAACTTACTTTTTTCTATTAAGACTTAAACCCTAACTCGTTTGGGTCACCTGAGCCAATATCTTTTAATGTGACTTGCTGCCATCCTTTATTTTATAATGGACTTGTGGAGTTTTCATGATGTTAAAGGCACTCTATAAATGATAAGTTGTTGTTGCTGTAGCAATGTTACCGGCCTAGTAATCCAAAAACCTGGGTTAATTTTCTGGGAAAGTGGGTTCAAATCCAATTCTGGCAGACAGTGAAATTTGAATTCAATTGGCCTATCATAGTCACCATAGTTTCGACCAGACCTTAAGGCTGTTCTCTCGTTAGAGAGAGAGAGAGAGAAAGAGAGAGAGAGAGAGAGAGAGAGATAGAGAACGCGTGTTGATTTAACCTGAGGGTCATCCTACCTCAGGGAAGGGATAAGCCTGAGCAGAATAGTCCTTTAAAACTAACCTCAGGTCGCTCGGGAATTGAACCCATGCTGTTGATATCACCAGCAGTTCAGCATCTTTCACACCCCGCTACCCCTCCAATCATCACGCATTGATCTACTTCTGTTTGTTAATTATCATGTTTCAATGGACAGGTGAATGCCAATGTTTAATTGAGTACCTAGGACACTTATAAAGAGAGACTGCCAGTGACTAGTGGGTACTGTGGGGGCCGGAGAGCATTACCAGCTCTGGAAATGATAATTTAAAGTTTTATTTTCCGATGATTACTTGACCATCGTTACAGTAGACTTTAAGGATTAGTTACTCAAATTGAATTAGTGCGTTGGATTTCACAGGTCTATAAAATAATATAGACAGAGAGAGACTGGTGGGTTAACATGGTTTAATCGAGAGCACTCCAAATGCTGAATCCAACAATCAGAGTTCAAATCTTGGTGAAATCTTCTTACTTGATTTGGTGATAGAAGACAAAAGTACTCAGTTTTGTCTAAAATAAGAAAAAAATGAGAGTGACTTTTAGGATGCTGGGTTGTTGATTAGGAAGTAGATGTATATAATGTTACATGCAGTAAAGAGAGTGACTATTAAGAAAAAAACTTGTTTAGTTTCATGTTTCACCACTTGGCTCGGGATTCATTTACCACAGATCTACAACTGTCTCAGGAAATAATCTTTGAATGTAAACTTACTTCATAGTGCCCATTGGAATCGAATTCTGGGCATTGGAGCTTCAAAGCTTTAAACTTCATACATTAATGAACAGAGGGTCAATCCTATTACTGACAGATTACACTCATGGAAGACTCACAAGTCTTTTCCCACCACTATTCCATTTTGAGGCTTGAATATCATCACAACCCCTCTGAATGAGAGCACAGGACTGGAGGAATGGATGGGGAGAGCAATGAGGAAAAAACACATGGAAGGCTTTGGAAACTCAACAGGTCTGACAGCATCTGTAGAGAGAAAAATCAGCGTGATAACATTTTGACTGTTCATCAGAACTCTCCTGTATTTGTCTCAGATTTCCTGGGGTGGCCGAGCTAAAAAGTGGCTAGCCCATCTCTGGATTTCTGTCCACCAATATTTTAGTTCATGACCTTATTTGGATGTCCCAACTCCCATTTTGGGACTTGAGTTGCAAAACATTGTACATTTGTCACCAGGACACATTTGCCAGACCCCTCAGTTCATCCTAGAGTTTCAGAAACAAAATAACTTTTTTTTTGGTCACTGGGACAAGTTAATCAAGAAGAATATCATTGTGACATTCAGAAAAATGTTTCCCTTTACTTTAATATTGAACAAAATATCAGAGATGGACAGTGATTGAGAGGCTTGTACCAGTTGGTTGTTTGGGAGGGTGGTGGAAGGGTGTGGGAGAGAGGGGTTATTTGATGTAACCTCCAGGACCACTTTCAGAGTAAAGTCAGCAACTTAAGGGTAGGCAAGGTCCAAGTGGTATTACCATTCAATTACTAATCCAGTGACCCAGGTAGCATTCTGGGGACCTTGGTCGAATCTGACCATGGCAGATGATGGAGTTTGAATTCAATAAAGCATCTGGAATTAAGAGTCTAATTATGACCATGGATCCATTGCTGATTGTCAGAAAACCTATCAGGCTCACTAATGTCCTTTGGGAAGCAACTCAGCTGTGCCTACCTGGTCTGGCCTACATATGACTCCAAACCCACAGCAATGTGGTTGACTTTTAACTGCCCTCTGGGCAATTAGGGATCAGAAATAAATGCTGGCCTAACCGGTGATGTCCACATCTCATGAACAAGCTCTGCATCAGGGGGTTAGTTGTCCCTCAGAGAACCAATCCATTCATGTTTTCTCCGGAATCTGGAGACTTGATCAGAATATTTATATATTTCAGAAAGAAATTAAAAGCAGAGTGTGAGATGATATATTAGTAGGGGCAGCCAAGACCACTGTGTGTGTCAGTTTTGATTTCCATGAGATATTCCACGCCAGGTACTACTGCAGATGTGGGCCCCCAATACTGGGACGATCAATGAAGTAGCTCAGCTATCTCCTTCAATCATATAGATTTGTTGGGAGCAGCTTAAGGTGAGAACTAAACTTGGCTTTCCTATTACGCAAACACAGCTGCCTCAACACACCAATTTTTTTTTTAAATGATTCTTAACGATTACAATAATGTCACTTATTGCTTTTGGGTGCTTTCTTTAAGAGGGAGAAGTACATCTGAATGGATTTTTGGCCAAACCTGAGAGGTAGCAGATTAACCTAAACTGGTGCAATTGAAAACTGAATTTCGGCCTGACATTTTTATTCCTGCATTTTGAGCCAAGATTAACGCCAGTGACCCTCCTCAATCTCAGATTGCAACAGAGGGTTAAAAGTATGCAGAAAAGTGAAAACTTTCATGTGTTGCTTCCCCAGTGATCTGAAAGGGAATGAGAAAACCAATGCAGTGAGAAATTAAGTTACAATGAAGTTTTATGCTGCAAGAATTTAAACAAAGGTTTATTCTGGGATGTAGTCATTTCCTGAAAAGCCAGAATTTAATGCCCATCCTGAGTAACTCCCCTCAAGAAAGGTGGAGATGAAAGATCCTCTTCAACTAATAGAGTCCCTGTAGTGAAAGTTTATAGAATCCTGACAGTGCAGAACATGGTCATTCAGCCCCAGCAAGCCTGCACTGACCCTTCGAAGAGCATCCCACCCAGACCCACCCCATTCCTGTGACCCTGTATTCCCCATGGTTAATCCACCTAGCCTACACATCCTTGGACACCAGGGGCAATTCGGCATGACCAGTCCACCTAACCTGCGCATCTTTGGACTGTGAAAGGAAATTGGACAACTCAGCAGACACGGGGAGAATGCACAAACTCCACACAGACAGCCACTCAAGGCTGGAATGAAAACTGGATCCCTAGCATTGTGAGGCCACAGTGCTAATCACTGAGCCACTGTGCCAGATGGTTCACTCATAATGTTGCTGAGTGTGGTGTTCCAATGACAATGATCAAACAGCAATGTCAGGATGGTTTTCAGCTGGGAACAGAAGTTGAAGTCGATGATCCCAAGTATTTGCTGGTCTCACACTTTATTAGGTGCTGGGGTTATTTCCCTATATCTGCTACCCTTGCCTTGCTTGGGTTCACGAGATGCTCTCTAAAGGAGCATCGAGGAATTTCTATTGTTACTGAGTGTCAGTGATGAATGGAGTGAATACCAGTTGATGAGCTTCCAATCAAGACGACTGCTTTGTCCTGGATGATTTTGAACTTCTTGAGTGTGTGGGAGTTGCACCTATCCAGGCAAGTGGAGAGTATTCCATTACACTCCTGACTTGTGCCATGTAGACGCGTATTGCTGAATCAGGAGGCAAGTTACTTGCTGCAGGATGGCCAGCTCTTGTAGCCACAGTTTTTATGTGGGCTGCTCCAGTTCAGTCTCCACCTAGTAAGTATTCTTCAAAAAGCATTCACTGATTGAAAAGAGCTTTGGAGGACATGAAATGGCTGCTTCTTCAAAACTTGATCGCGGGACATGGCCATCACTGGCAAAGTCAGGATGGAATCAGTAGCGAGGGTGCAGAGTACAGTTAAAGGGCATCGTGAAACATAGAAAATAGGAGTAGGCCATTTGGCCCTTCGAGCCTACTCCGCCATTCAATATCCAACACAGTGCCCTGTTCCCACTTTCTCCCCATACTCTTTGATCCCTTTACCCCAGAAATTATTTCTAACTCCGTCTTGCAAACTTGAATATATAGATGATCCTCTTTAGGAAAGCTATGATTTCGCAATGACCTTAGTCATTTCGAGTTACTGTTCCGTAACATTGTTGGAGGCTGCCCTGCTCAGACCTCTACACCCAATACACTAACAAGAAGCATAACTTAACCACTCCAGTGAAACCTGGCCTGAACTTCTTAAGATCCCAAGAACTGACTCTTCAAACACAGTATGGCTTTGAAGAAACCCTTTGCTCAACATTTAATTGGAAAGTATTTCCACTTATCCAGGACCAGATGTCAGATAAACAGATTGATTATTTAATCCTGCTCTTAAAACAAATGGGGGATTATGACATCTTTGAAAATATTAACAGCTCTTCTGAGGCACTGCCCACTGTACTGCGGAACAATTTCAATTCATTCAGAGACTGACAGTGATACTGACGATGCAGGTAAGGACTTATCCTGCCCCATCTAGTGGTAGCAGTGAGCATGTCAAGGAGCTGATTGAGAGAAAGGTGGCCTTGCAATGGGCTAATCTCACCTGTACATTGGAACGAGATGTTAGTGCTCAGTTGAGAAATACATGACAAATTTAACACATTGCCAATTTATGCAGATGTTCAGGTTCCACTGCATTTTCAGCATCACGTTTTCATGACGAGATTTGAAATCTGTATGCAGGTCAGTACCAGATGAAACTGATTCGGAGAAAGCAGCAGGAGTGATGGAGAAAGAGCTACCCCATCAGGCCCCACTGTACTGGGAGCTGCAGGTTGAATTGGTTCAGACTGTATAAATAGGAGGGCAGCACAGTGGTTAGCACTACTGCAACACAGCGGCAATTCCAGCCTTGGGCGATCTGTGTGGAGTTTGCACATTCTCCCTGTGTCTGCTTGGTTTTCCTCTGGGTGCTCCAGTTTCCTCCCATGGTCCAAAGATGTGCAGATCGAGTGGATTGAACCTGGTAAAATGTGGGGTTGGGGGAGGGAGGTGCTGAGGTAGGATGCTCTTCGGAGAGTTAATGTAGACTCAATGGATCAAATGGATACTAGAACTACATAGTCTGAGAATTATGGCCAGACTATTCAAGAGAGTTGTTAGAAGGCACTTCTACACACAAAGGGTCATAGACGCTGGATCAGTTATTAATTTTAAACCGGAGATAAATAAACATTTGATAAGCAACAGTACTAAGAGAAATGGGCCAGAGACAGGGGTATGGAGTTAGGCCAAAGATCAGCAATAAACTCACTGGAAGGTGGAATAGGCTCGAGGGGCTGAATGGCCTACTCCTGTTCCTTTGTGGCTCGTTTCATAACCACCATCAAATCACGAAGTAAAAGCAACAGAACTGCAGGTGTTTGCAATCTGGAATAAAAGCACTCAGCAGATCCAATAGTGTCCAGGGAGACAGAAACCGAGCAAATGCTGAAACAGACATGACCCTTGATCAACATCCCCAGAGTTGAAACTCATTCCCCTTCTCTCTCTCCCCCACTTCTCTCTTCAGATGCTGCTAGATTTCCAGCACTTTCTGTTCTTTTAAATTATCTCGCACTGCTCAGCTAATTATTGCTGAGAGGCTCTTTAACGTGTAAGCCATGGAAAAAGCTGCATTTTCAATCAACGTCCTTGTTGTAAATAAGGGTTACTATTCGAACATAATTATACACTTGCGCTCGGTTCAATAATGATCACAGAATACCTTTTAGTTCCAGCATTAAGCACCAAAGGCAGCATTCAGCTTTGCTGTAAAGCCACCAAGTTGCATTTGTGTGGTGCTTTTAAGAAGATGTCACTCACACATAGACACACACACTCTCTTCTCTCTCTCTTTCTCTCTCTCTAAATGGTCACCGAGCAGCCTAGCAGAAATTACGAGATACGGATTGCCATAAATAGAATAAAGCAGAACACTGCTTCTTCCCAGTAGGAAAGTGGGAACAGCAAGGGCTAAGTTCTGAAGGAAGGGCTGAGACAGCTAAAGATATTGTCAGAGAGGGAGAATGGAAGCCTTTTGTTTGGGATGAAACATTAGAAGAAGTTGGAGAGATAATATGAGCAGGGTTCGTTGATCACTCAGGAGGGGAATTCGGAAAGTATTTTGAGACTTTGCCCTGTATTACAATACTTGGATTTCCACCCCACCCTAAGTTTATTGTCTTTGTAAAGAGATTCTGCACAGTGGGGGATGGGAGAAGATGTTGGAATAAAACTGATGATAATGCCTCTGTGCAAGTCAGACTTGGTGGAGCAGGTGATTTCGTAAAGATTCATGTTAGAACTAAAAGAAATTTTGCCTTTTAATCACTACTAAAGATACTGAAAGATTTTGTTTTAATTTTAAATTTGCAACGCAGCTGGTCAAAGTGCAGAGTGCCATCTAGGGTGAAAAGAGGCAAGACATCAAAAACTGTGGAGCTAAACAGGGGCTTCACACAAGTTCCCTTCTCTCCAACCTGCAGAATGTTAGAAGTTAAAATCCATTCCCAGTAAAATCAGACAGGCTCAAGATTGAAATACAGACAGATGCAAATCTCACACATTCAATGCATTGTCTGAGCTGAGATGTCACTTTTTTAAAATAAAACCTTAAATTATCTCAGGAATGTGACTTGAAAGAAGTTCTGGGATTTAAATATTAAGAATTGATACCTGCAACCCCATTCTAAAAGACAAAAAGCATAACAGCAATTTAGGTTTGTTCAATATATCATTTCAGCTGCATGACACTATGATCTTTTGCTATAAATTCTGCGTCTTATGAGCCTGCCCCACGAGTTACCTGTTGAAAGAGCAGCTCTCTGAAAGCTAGTACTTCCAAATAAACCTGTTGAACTATATAACCTGGTTTTGTGTGATTTTTAATTTTCCCCAGTAAAGGCATCTTTTCTCCCAAATACAGACTGAGAAACTAAAAAGCCCTTTGTAAGTCTTGCAGTAATGAAGGAGGCCATTTGGACCATCATGTCTCTGTTGGTACATCCCCTGCCATGCCCCCCCTCCCACCCACCCCCTTTGCAAATATTGCCTCTTCAAGTATTTACCCCATTCTGCTTGGAAAGCAAATACTGAATCTGTTCCCCTGCAGACAATTATAGAGTCATAGAGATGTAAAGCATGGAAACAGACCCTTCGGTCCAACCCGTCCATGTCGACCAGATATCCCAACCCAATCTAGTCCTACCTGCCAGCACTTGGCCCATAACTCTCCAAACCCTTCCTATTCATATACTCATCCAAATGCCTCTTAAATGTTGCAATTGTACCTGCCTCCACCACTTCCTCTGGCAGCTCATTCCATACCTGTACCACCCTCTGTGTGAAAACATTGCCCCTTAGGTCTCCTTTATATCTTTCCCCTCACAGCCGCAACATGACCTCCCAACCCCTGCACTCAATTTTCAATAAAGAATGGCTAATGATGCTTTCGATGTGGCCATTGCTGTAAGACTTGAAAGAATGTTGTTATCCCCTGACCCACCATGTGTTGTCAGATGATTAGCATTAAATGGGATGGACTACATGAGGCCTGTGGCGAGTATAGCATGGATTAGTCGATCAGCTGGCCTGTTTCTATGCAGTGGACTCCAGGTGAAACCTACATATTCAGAAGTCAGCGAAAAGACACTTTTATGAAGGAATCGCAATGTTACACAGATTCATAGGAGTACAGTGCCATCACTTCAGCACTTAGTAGTCTTCACTTCATTGCTACCCGTTAATCTCCACAAGATTTCTCCCATCTTAGACACTTCCGCCACGAGCAAAACTCACAAGTATATCAAAGATGCCACCTAAATATCTGCAGCTTAGAGTGTCTCTGTAGATTATCTGTGAAATATCATTCTGGTGGGTTATGTAAATACAGAGAGACATCTCGTTAGAATTTTAAATGCAACACAGTCCCAGAGCCAGAAATTCATTAGACTGTCTGTTGACAAAGATGATGTGATTTCTCCAAGTTCCCTTGATAGAATGCAAAAAGTCAGAACCTCAATTCAATGTTCCATTTATAAAATGATAGAGGTGATGAACGATATAGATTTCTCATCTCATTTTTTGAAAGCTAATATGAGGCTCCACCAGATATACTTTCACCACTTTTTATACCTATGATTTGAAAAGATTTCTCTTTGCCTACAAAACAACTGTCATTCTATTGATGGCACAGCTCTGTGCTAATGAGTTCACTCTAGACTTTGCAATTTTTCTATTGGGATGCACAGACAGAGGTTCGGAAAGTATTATATATGTCAGACTCGAAATGGTGTTTTTTTTTTCCCATAGACTGCAGGATGATATAGATTGTAAGGAAAAGACTACCTTAAAGCCAAATGGAATGAAGGTGCATTGAAGGAAAAATAAACTATTTCAAACTTTGAAGATAAAACATATATCATCGACGGAGAGCACAATGGGCTGGATTTTTGAGCCAGAAGTTATATCGAGATTAACTGACAAATGGCAAGATGTTAAAAACGCTTGGAGTCATACAGTCATACATCCCCTTCGGTCCTGGGTGGCATGGTGACTCAGTGGTTAGCACTGCTGCCTCACAGTGCCAGGGACCCAGCTGACTGCCTGTGTGGAGTTTGCACATTCTCCCCGTGTCTACATGGGTTTCTTCCGGGTGCTCCAATTTCCTCGCACAATCCAAAGATGTGCAGGTTAGCTGAATTGGCCATGTAAAATTGCCCCATAGTGTTCAGGGATACATAGGTTACGTGCATTAGTTAGTGGTAAATGTAAAGTAATAGGGTAGGAAATGGGTCTGAGTGGGTTACTATTTGGTGGTCAATTTGGACCTGTTGGGCAAAATGGCTTGTTTCCACACTATAGGATTCTATGATTCAACTGGTCCATGCCAACCATAATTCAAAACCATACTAGTTTCATCTGTCTGCAGTTGGCCCATATCCCTCCAAATGTTTCTTATTCATGTGCTTATGTAAATGCCTTTTAATTGTTGTAACTGTACCTGCATCCACCACATCCTTGGGAAGTTCATTCCACACATGGACCACTCGTTGTGTAATAAAATTGCCCCTCCTTGCTTCTCTTGAGAGGAGGTTTATTTACAAATGACCAAATGGCCCAGATTCCTTTACTTAAAGAGACTATTTTAAAAGCAACCTCATTGCACACGTAATGAGGTGCTTCTGGGTAGGATCGAACTTGGGCTATCTGGTATGGGGTAAAGGCTCACTAAAATTGCTGCCCTTCCTGGAAAAAATGATCAACATATCCTGACACTTCATGATGAGACATGAACCTAGGCCTTCTATTCCAGAGGTATGGATGCTACCATTGCACCACGAGAGCCTCTTTACTTACAGTCTCAAGTCAAACATTTCAGAGAAGTTTCTGGAGCATCTGGCACTTGAACCCAGGCCTCTTATTCTGGAGGTAGGGGCACTACCACCGTGCCACAAGATTTTCAAATCTACATGTTCATAGATATTAGAAAACACCAGTGGAGCTGATGGGACTTAAAACTGGGTCCCCTACCTCAAAGACAGGGACACTACCACTGAGCCTCTGACATGTTCTCAAATCTTTTAATCAATCAATTCCCTCCAGCTGCTTATTCTTAACATTAACAATGCAATTGAGTTAAGATTAGATTGTATACCCTACAATATGGAAACAGGCCCTTTGGCCCAACAAGTCCACACTGGCCCAGCAAAGTGCAACCCACCCAGACACTTCCCCCCCACCTTATATTTACCCCTGACTAATGTACCTAACACTATGGGCAATTTAGCATGGCCAATTCACCTGGCACGCACATCTTTAGATTGTGGGAGCACCCAAATGAAGCCCACGCAGACACCGGGAAAATGTGCAAATCCACACAGACAGCCTCCCAAGGCAGGGATTGAACCCGGGTCCCTACTGCTGTGAAGCAGCAGTGCTAACCACTGAGCCACCATGCCACCCACAACACAAACACTGTTATTGAAATGGAAATCTGGCAGCGATGACCACACATCCTTTTCGAACGTGCCCATAATACCCTAGCCCTGCTATTACAGTGATGTCTTATTATTTGATTTCTTGTTCAAATAGACAGAAAGGTGCAAAGTTGTGTTCTTATCCAGTATGTACGGTTGGTTCACTGTCTGGACATGAGAGGTTGAGGTCATTACTTGCACCATTTCTTTCCTGCTCTGGTTCATCTGATTCCCACCAAGTTTATTTCTGCATCTGCAAGAGTTTAAACACCAAAGTGTGAACCTAAGCATTTAAAAAGGTTGTGATCCAAGAATGCCCCACATCCCCACAACACACAAGTGTTAATGCATTTGTTCCATTCCAGCCTACTTGGTAATTCCTTGTATTGCACAAAACTAGAACGGAGCTCTGAGTCCTGCTCTGCATTTGCTAACTTGTTGTCACCTTGATGACTTGCCCTTATATAGTGCCTTTCATGTTCTGGGTTATGTTGCAGCCTTTTGAAGTGCAGTCAGTTTTGTAATGGCAGAAACATTGCAGTCCATTTGTATAGAACCAGCGGTCATGAGGAGTAATGGGTGCACAAGCAGGTCATTGGTTTTAGTGAAGTTCTTTCAGGGCTAAATATTGGGCAATTCAGAGAGAACTTTTCTGCTCTTCTTTAATGGAATGGGCTTGGTATTTTATGCAATTTGAAGAGGTAGATGGGAATAAACTTTAATATACAGGATGCTCAGAGAAACCCTACAGTGTGGAAACAGGCCATTTGGCCCAACAAGTCCACACCAACCCTCTGAAGTGTATCCCGCCTAGACTTTTTCCTCTACCCTATTTCTCAACATTTCCCCTTACTAGTGCGACTCGCCTACACACCCCTGGACTATTTTAGTGTTGCCAAACATAACCTGCACATCTTTGGGTTGTGGGAGGAAATGAGAGCACCCAGAGGAAACCTACACAAACACGGGGAGAATGTGCAAACTCCTCACAGATAATTGCTTGAGGCTGGAATTGAACCCAGGTCCTTCCTGATGAAGGGCTTATGCCCGAAACGTCGAATTTCCCATTCCTTGGATGCTGCATAACCTGCTGTGCTTTAACCAGCAACACATTTTCAGCTGTGATCTCCAGCATCTGCAGACCTCATTTTTTACCCTGGCACCATGAGGCAGCAGTGCTAACAACTGAGCCATCATGCCTGAGACTTTGGGGTGAGGCCTCTTCTGAATACTGCGTCCAGTTCTGGACTCCCTTTATAGGAAGGATATTATTAAGCGGGAGATCGTTTTAGATTAGATTAGATTACTTACAGTGTGGAAACAGGCCCTTTGGAGAGAATTACCAAGATGTTGCCGGGAACAGAGGGTTTGTTATGAGGAGAGGCTGGATAGGCTGGGACTTCTCTCACCGGTGGGTAGGGAGTTGAGAGGTGATCATTGGGAAAGGGGGGGGGGGGGTACAGATAAGGTGTATGACAGGTGGCTTTTCCTATAGATGGGGATTTCAAAACGGGGGTATATTTTTAAGATGAGAGGAGAAAGATTTAAACAAGACATAAGAGGCAACCTTTTACACAATTAGCAGTTCATGTGTAGAATGAACTGCCATAGAAAGTGGTGGATGTGGGTACAATTACAATGTTTAAAAGACATTTAGATAAGTACATGAATCAGAAATGTTTGGAACAATATTGGGACTGGTTTAGTTTAGGATTATGGTTGGCATGGTTGGATCAAAGTGTCTGTCTCCGTACTGTATGGCTCCATCTGAATGAAGAGGTCTCATTTCTGGCTGCACACCACTCCTTCAGCACTACACTGAAGTAATGGCTTGGATTATGCACCCAAAATTCTATACTGGGAAATGAACTTACCTCCACGAGACCTATTCAGTGGACCACAGGCCAACAGTGAATTTTAAAAAGTAACTGACCATTGAGATTCAAGATTTGGAGGAGCAGGTGTTGGACTGGGGTGTACAAAGTTAAAAATCACACAACACCAGGTTATAGTCCAACAGGTATAATTGGAAGCACCAGCTGATGAAGGAGATGTGCTTCGAAAGCTAGTGCTTCCAATTATACCTGTTTGGACTATAACCTGATCTTGTGTGATTTTTAACTTTGAGATTCAAGTATGAGGAACCGTCGCTCTGATTAGCTGAGTTGACTCCACGAAAAAGTCAACTCCAAACAAGAAAATAATCCTTTTAAGACAGGAAAAGGAAGTAGAGACGAAGAATCTCCACACTGCTCACACACAAAAAAACAAATCTTATTACCACTATCACTATCAGAAGTTTGACAGTTTAAAAGCTTTCTTTTTTCTCTTTTAGTTCCCTAATCCCTTCTGTTCTTGAAATGCTCACTTAAATACTGTGGAGTAGATACTGGGTAAAGTGACAAAGAGGGGTTATTGAATCCAGTGGCAGCAAGGAACTAAAATGAAGATTAGTAGTTGAAATCTCTCAATAAAAGCGCTCCAGTGATTTAAGAGGGAGGATTTTTCTTGTTTTGCTGTTTGTCGCCAAGATCGTATGTGTTCATATAGGATGGGTTGACGATTTTACTACCAATGCCAATCTGAGCAATATCCCTTTCCTCTAGTCAGGTTAACTACATGTGTTAATTCATCTCAGTCAGACTGACTCCCTGAGCTGCAGGTCTGCATGCTGAACTTTTTTAAAATATGCAAGAAAACAGGCATCTTTCCCACTACTGATTAATTTGCAATAAAACTATACATTGTGGGGAAAGTTAGTTATTAAGAATTTTATTGTTGTAGCAAATTAAAAGCATTATGATTATCAAAATGGCACCTTTTTTTTCCCAAAAAAAAAATCTGTTGAGTGGAGGTGCTTAAAATGCAACAGAAATAGTTTCTATAACAGAAGGATAATGATAATCCATAGTTATTGTACACAGCAGAATTATGTTTGAGATAATTGGAGGTAACCATGAGCCAAGGCTATGCAAAATAAAATGAATCCCTTTCAAGTTTTATTTGGCATTTAATGTGTCCTCCTGCAAAAAGAAGAGAAACTCTTGGACAGCCCCTTCCTGTATCTGGAATAATAGACATCACAGATGCACAGAGGGAATTCTAAATTGGATTAAGATAAGGAAAAGGTAGGAAAGAGATTTTTTGAAACTCAAAAAACAATTTAATGTCCATTGGAGTGATATACCTCAGTTTCTCTTGCTCACTTTTTGAGTGAAGGAGATTGAAAACCAGGCTGGGAGCAGAATCATTATATGCAAGATCCGTATACTGTTTAAGGACACGATCTGACTTGCCATGATGAGTTTTGTGAGTATTTACAGTGCAGATTGCAGTAATTACACTTCAAACTCAAGACATGTTGAAGGGAAGTGGCAGTTGTCGTGAGGGTAATAGCAAACATAGAAAAGAACTGCAGCTGTAGACTAGACCCGGGTTCAATTCCCGACTCAGGCGGCAGACTGTGTGGAGTTTGCACGTTCTCCCCGTGTCTGCGTGGGTTTCCTCTGGGTGCTCCAGTTTCCTCCCACAGTCCAAAGATGTGCGGGTCAGGTGAATTGGCCATGCTAAATTGCCCGTAGTGTTAGGTAAGGGGTAAATGTAGGGGTATGGGTGGGTTGCGCTTCGGCGGGTCGGTGTGGACTTGTTGGGCCGAAGGGCCTGTTTCCACACTGTAAGTCTAATCTAATCTATTCAGCCCTTCGAATCTGTACCACCATTCACGGCTGATCATTCAATTTCACTGTCCCACTCCTGCCTACTTTCCATACTCCTTTAGCTGCAAGGGCCACTTCCACCTCCCTCTTGAATATATCTAACAAACTGTCTCTGACAGTTTCCTGTGGGAGAGAATTCCACAGGTTCACAACCCCTGGGTGAAAAAAGTCTTCCTCATCTCAGTCCTGAATGGCTTACCCCTCGTTGTTGGACTGTGACCCATTGTTCTGAACTTCTTCTACATGGAGAACATTCTTCCATCTAGCCTGTCCAGTCCCATCAGGATTTTATATGTTTCCATGAGATTGCCCCCTCTCATTCTTCAAAATTCCATTGAGTACAAACCCAGTCAATCCAGTCCTTCTAATGTCAGTACTGCCATCCCAGGAATCAATCTGGCGAACCCTCGTTGGACTCCCTCAATAGCAAGAATGTATTTCCTCAGACTAAGAGATCAAAACTGCACACAACTACTCAAGATGTGGCCTCACCAAGACTCTGTATAACCGCAAAGAAACAATGCAAATCATTGAATTATTTTCTTTTAGTTTTTCATGAGATATCACTGGCCAGCTCATCATTTATTATTATTTAGTATAATTATTCAGAATACTGAATGGCCTGGACAGAGTAGATGTTGTGGATGCAAGTTTGCTCACTGAGCTGCAAAGTTAATTTCCAGACATTTCGTTAACTTACTAGGTAACATTTTCAGTGGGCCTCATGCGAAGCAATGCTGAAAATTCCTGCTTTCTATTTTTATGTTGGGGTTTCTTTGGGTTGGTGATGTCATTTCCTGCAGTGTTGTGTAGATGTAGGAAAGATTAGATTAGATTAGATTATTTACAGTGTGGAAACAGGCCCTTCGGGCCAACAAGTCCACACCGACCGCCGAAGCACATCCCACCCATACCCCTACATTTACCCCTTACCTAACACTACAGGCAATTTAGCATGGCCAATTCACCTGAATTGCACATCTTTGGACTGTGGGAGGAAACCGGAGCGCCCAGAGGAAACCCACGTAGACATGGGGAGAACATACAAACTCTACACAGTCAGTCGCCTGAGGCGGGAATTGAACCCGAGTCTCTGACGCTGTGAGGCAGCAGTGTTAACCCACTGTGCCACCGTGCCTCCCACTGATGTTTCAGTGGTTCCATTGATAGAACAGATTGGGACTGGAGGACACAGCCTTACAGTAAAGGGGAAGACCTATTAGAAAGGAGAAACCTCTTCAGCCAGAGAGGGGGTGAATCTGTGGAATTCATTGCCACAGAAGGCTGTGGAGGCCAGGTCATTGAGTATATTTAAGACTGAGATAGATAGGCTCTTGATAGGCTCAAGGGTTACAGGAAAAAGTTTGGGAGAAGATTTGTAGCTCGGGTGCTCGTTGTTGTGGTTCTGTTCGTCGAGCTGGGAATTTGTGTTGCAGACGTTTCGTCCCCTGTCTAGGTGACATCCTCAGTGCTTGGGAGCCTCCTGTGAAGCGCTTCTGTGATCTTTCCTCCGGCATTTGTAGTGGTTTGAATCTGCCGCTTCCGGTTGTCAGTTCCAGCTGTCCGCTGCAGTGGTCAGTATATTGGGTCCAGGTCGGAAGCGGTAGATTCAAACCACTACAAATGGCGGAGGAAAGATCACAGAAGCGCTTCGCAGGAGGCTCCCAAGCACTGAGGATGTCACCTAGACAGGGGACGAAACGTCTGCAACACAAATTCCCAGCTCGGCGAACAGAATTACTGGAAAAAAGCGGGAGAATAGGATTGGGAAACTTGATTGAATGGTGGAATGGACTAGATGGACTGAATGGCCTAATGTCTGCTCCTATGTCTTATGGTCTTATCCTTAATGGTCCTTCAGAAGGTGATGAGTTGTTTTCTTGAACTGCTGCAGTATTGAAGGGACACCCACAATGCTGTTAAAGATTGAGCTCCAGACTTATAATTCAGTGACCATGAAGGAACGATGATAGTTTGATATTTTTCCAAAATCAGAATGGTGTGCGTGGCTTGAAGGTGGTGGTGCTCCCGGAGAGCTGTAGCCACCGTTCTACCAGATGGCAGAGATTGCAGGTTCGAAAGGGACCTCAGTGAGTTGCTGCACTACATCTCGTAGATGATGCACATTGCTGCCAATGTGTCTTGGTCACGGAGATGAAAATGTTTAGGTTAGTGAATGGGGTGCTGATCAAGCAGGCCACTTTGTGTTAAATGGTGTTGAACTTTCTGAGCTGATTTACAACTCATGCCACATCTCTTCCAGGCCAAAGATTGCAGGATAATTTACACTTTAATAAATGCACTACAGTTAACTCAGCATTAGTTTGTCAGCAGATTCTGCTGATCCCATTACTCCTTCGCATTGTTCACACTATTGTGGCACAGTTTACTCATTTATTTCAAACCTATGTTAGATAGAGTTTAAATAGTCCACACTTCCAAGCCACAAATCCCATGTTTCTCTAAAAATCATTTGTTTAATTCAGTCTAAGTCACACACACAATATATTGTAACAGTACTGAAATGGAAGGAGCAGAACTTGCTACACCATTTTATTAATTATCTAATAAGACAGATTTAAATCTCAAAGATTTCATCTTAACAAGTGAGCAGCAACTTTGATGATTTCTTGACTAACTTCCCCCTAAGTTTATCTATTCAACTTTTTATAACAGGTTGTAACTTCCAACTACTTAGTCATCTATGCAATTGTAACAGATCAGATGAATTTACTCAGTTTGTCAAAGCCAATAAGTATAATTAGTTATGGCATCATGTCAACTGAATCAGCTACAAAATATAACACCAACACAGTCATTAGAAGAGGTCTTTTAAAGTTACGAGCTTATAAAACTGAGTTGTCCTTGATGCAGTTTGGCCCATCAAACCTATATCAACTGTCCAAAGTTACAGTTCCACCGTATCCCCATGACCCCATATGGATTTTTACCATGGCTAACCTGCACATTCTTGAACCCTGCAGGAAATTATTAGCATGACCAATTCACCCAACTTCCACATCTTCAGATTGTGGGACCAAACTGATGCACTTGGAGGAAACCCACACAGACACAGGGATCCTGTGCAAACTCCACATAGAGAGTCAGCTGAGGGTGGAATTTGAACCAGGGTCCCTGGCGCTGTGAGGCAGCAGTACTAACCATTGAGCCGCTGTGCTGCCAACTCTATGTGTCACTCCATCCATCTCATGTGTAGGTGCAATCTGTTACAGAGGAAGCTCTAAGTGTTCTGGTTCAATCTCGTGTGCAGAATGCAGGAGGGCCAAGATATGCAGGTTACCTTCATGTTTATTCAAACAACCTTAGTTTTAGACTGGCCAGACTGAAGTCTGTCTGATACTCAGCCATAGCTCTGAACTATCCTTCTCTTCAGAAAAACATCAACGTTTATACTCTTGCAATTATATATGTATATATTGTTTACATTTCAACTTTGTATGATAAAGATAAACCTGCCATTCTAGGTTTTGTTCATTTGTTTACAGGAACCTGCTTATACTCTCCCCAGTCTGCTCTCAAGGCTGGTAGTGCCTTTCGTGTGTAAAGATTCATCTCTGCCGGTGTGGGTTATCACGACGTTCAATGTTCGTGCCTACGAACATATATCTTACTGTACCAGGTTCTCTCACTCAGGTTGAAAATCTTTTATAATTTAATTGTTCTATACAAGATTCTGACCTCATGATTAGTAAAGGACTAAGCAGTATAGTTTCAAGTTAGGATGCTGTGTAACGTGCATGTGCTAGTGTTCCCATGCATCTGCTGTGCTCTTCTTTTGAGATGGAAGGGGCAATGGATTGGTAAGGTGCTCAGTGAAGGAACTTTGGTGAGTTGCTGCAGTTTATCTTGTAGATGGTACACACTCTTGCCCCTGTGCTCCTCTAGTGGAGGGAACAAGTATTCAGACAAGGTACCAATCAAGTGGGCTACTATGTCCTGGATAATTATAGAATCCATACAGCACAGAAGCAGGCCATTCAGCCCATACAAACCATCTGAACAACATCCCACCCAATCTCCCATGGTTAATCCACCTAACCTGCACACCCTGAATAACTTAGCATGCCCAATCCACCTGACCTGCACATCTTTGGACTATGGGAGGAAACCGGAGCACCCGGGGGAAATGCACTCAGACACAGGGAGAAAGTGCAAACTCCACGCAGACAGCTGTCCAGAGGTTGGAATTGAACCCAGATCCCTGGTACTGTGAGGCAGCAGTGCTAACCACTGAACCACTATACTGCTCTGGATATTGAGCTTCCCATCTGTTGCTGATGCTTGGCCAAATCCTCACTTCACCAGCAATGCCCATATCCTATTAAAGAATAAAATAAATCTCACTTGACATGCAAAAAGTTCTAAGCTGCCCAAAAATTCAGTCTTTTGACTGAATTGTGAAACAGACATGGCCCTGTTGGCACATTTAAGAAGGAATCACAGCTTCACCGCTTTTAAAATAGATAGAGACTCTCGATCATTTCTACTCTCATATTTTATCAGAGAAAATCTCCTGCAAACTGACTTTCTGATGCTTGAAAAAAAGACTCGGAGATATGTCAAGAAGGGCAGATAGTGGCTCAATGAAGGATAGAGAGAGTGCACTGAACTGACTGCGGGGAACATGTCGCTGAAAACAAATAAGCAGCAGTAGCTATTCAAGAATTCTCTCAGGTTTTCCCATGACCTTAAGTTATTACGAGAGGAGGAACTTAGGACACTTTAGAATAACAGGCAGATGAATAACATTCCGTGTAGATCTATAAGTCAAGTCCAGCCAATGAAGCAATCCAAGTTGTATGCTTTGAACTTTCTTAGAATTTTGTGAACAATCTTTAAAGCCAAGATTCTATTGGATTGCAATTTTGTAAAGTTACACATCTCAGAGCAAAGCACCATTGGATAACTCTCTCAAAGCCAACACAGGAGGGAGATAGGCTGATTGGCTTCCTTCTGTTGCCATACAATTTTATATTTCTGTCTCCAACACTGACCATGGGACAAAGAAGGTCAGAAAATGCTCCATTACGTAGAGGCGGCTCAGTGGTTAGCATTGCTGCTTCACAGTGCCAGCGATCTGGCCTCGATTCCACCTTCGGGTGACTGTCTATGTGGAGTTTGCATATTCTCCCATGTCTGCGTGGGTTTCCTCCCACTGTCCAAAGATGCACAGGTTAGGGTGGATTGGGAAATTGCACCATTGTGTCCAGGGATGTGCAGGCTTGGTGGATTAGCCATGGGAAATGCAGGGCTGGGATGGGATGGGATGCTTTTCAGAGAGTATAAAAGACCTGATTGTCTTCACAAGAGATGCAGAGTATTATTTTCTCCAAAGAAGTTGGGTTAATGGTGGGTCAGTTATTCTAAGGAAAAGCCCAGCTACCTTTTACACGGGGCACTGCACTTGGGAGTCTCAAAGGTCTGCTTCTGTGGTTGTTCAGGCAAAACCACCTGAAATTCTTTGCGAAAATTATTGCATTGAGTGATGGATGGCCAAATAAAAAGCGAATTAGATTGACAGATAGTGCTTGATAAACTTCTACATCCAGGGCGTTTGAAGATGATTGGATAGATGGCTTTTAGTCTGCCAGACTGGAAATTGGTCTTGCTATTGGAGGTAAAGGATGATGAAAAATAGGCTGCATCTGAGCATCAGTTAAACAGAGGCTTCAAAGGGACTGTCTACAGGTCTCTATATTTACACTATTTGTAAATGACATGAAGGTGGACATTTGCGATATAATTGTCTGCCCAGCAAACAAGGAGAGGAAAGAAAAAGGATCTGGACAATTTAAGTTAACAGTTAGATAATGGCAGACAGCATTAATACAGCACCACCACATGGGATACAAAATAAAAGCTGTGTGACTACAATAAATAACACTGCAATTCAATTCTATTTCAGCTGTTTTTCAACCTCACTGTACACTACTTCCATTCACATTACAACTTTGCATTTTTCATTTTTAACCCTTTGCACAGGCGTATCAGCCATCACTGACTGCTCCCACAACGGTGAGATATTTTCAACTCAAAGAGAACTTGCAGGAGGTGGTGTTCCATGTGTCTGCTGCCCTTGTCCTTCTCGATGTTAATAGTTATGTGTTTGGAAGGCGCTGTTGAAGAAACAGTGAGTCTTGAAGGTCGAACATAATGCTGTTACTGAGTGTCAGTGGTGGAGGGAGTGGGTGTGAGGTCAGTCAAGAGGGTTGCTTTGTTTCGGATAGTGCCATGTATTTGGTTTCATTGAAAGTTACAGTTTAAAATTGCTTGATAAAGTTGCATTGGTTAGTATTGTACTGATAAAACTAGTAACCTTTACTAATGTGGGAATGCAGTGAGTACCAGGTAAATTGCCTCATAGTGGATCTCTGCTTCACCACTTCCAATGCATTCTGATTTGGCTCTTTCAGCCACAGCAGTTTGGCACTCAGCTCTGTTTTCGTTTTTATAAAATGAAAACAATCATTTCCCAACAAATTAGAGCACACTTGGTTTGCCAATGATCATTCTATCTCCCAAACGGATGGTTGAGAAATTAAAGGCAATTTAGATTCCGAGAAAGGACAGAAATAATTGAAGGGAAGCTGAAGACAGAATAAGGGGAAACACTGTCTTTTTTTTTAAAGAAAATCTATTCACTTGTGGGGTGCAAGTGTGACTGGCTGGGCCAGCATTTATTTCCCATCTATAGTTGCCCTTGAGAAGGTGGTGGTGAGCTGCCTTCTTGAACCGTTGCAGTCCATGTGTTATAGGTAGAGCCACAATGGGAGGAAATTCCAGGATCTTGAATGAACAAAAATGAAGGAATGGTGAGATATTTTCAACTCAAAGGGAACTTGCAGGAGGTGGTGTTCCATGTATCTGCTGCCCTTGTCCTTCTCATTGTTAATAGTTTTTTTTAGATTAGATTAGACTTACAGTGTGGAAACAGGCCCTTCGGCCCAACAAGTCCACACCGACCCGTCAAAGTGCAACCCACCCATACCCCTACATCTACCCCTTACCTAACACTACGGGCAATTTAGCTTGGCCAATTCACCTGACCCGCACATCTTTGTGACTGTGGGAGGAAACCGGAGCACCCGGAGGAAACCCACGCAGACACGGGGAGAATGTGCAAACTCCACACAGTCAGTCGCCTGAGTCGGGAATTGAACCCGGGTCTACAGGCGCTGTGAGGCAGCAGTGCTAACCACTGTGCCACCGTGCCGACAGTTGCGTACTGTCGAAGAAGCAGTGCATCTTGCAGGTGGTATACACTGCTGCCAGTGAGCATCAGTGGTGGAGGGAGTGTGTATGATGCCAATAGAGGGGCGCTTTGTTTTGGATAGTGTCATGTATTTGGTTTTATTGAAAGTTACAGTTTAAAATGGCTTGATAAAGTTGCATTGGTTAGTATTGTACTGATAAAACTTCTAACCATTACTAATGTAGGACTGCAGTGAGGTTTGCTGCAATAAAAGGAAATGATAAGGTTGGGGGGGAAGAATAGAAGGAAGCTTCTGTAATGAACAATGGCGTAGTGCAATTGGACTGAATGGTCTGTCTCTACCCTGTTGACAGAATGTGATTCTGTCATCTTAGGTCAACTCAGCTAGCAGATACTTGTATCTGAGGCACTTTGAAAACAAATTTACCTTAAGGCTAGAAAGAAAATGTATTAATAGTCATTCCAGAAATATGTAAAAATGCAGAATAAATTACTGCTCTAGCACTAAAAAGGCCAGCATAAATATTGGTTAAAAAGGACCATGCAAATTTTCTCTGCCCCAATTCCAAATGAGTCCACAAAGGAAGAAGTTCAAACACAGGCCAAGTCCCATGGAATTGTGGAATGTATTAATTTACATAATTTCACGTCAGAATTTAATGAGGCCAAGGCATAATAGAAAAGGGGCCCAAGCATTGAGCTGGTATATCGCTAGAATTGCAGGCTGGTAAGGAATGGGCACTGGGCCACCGCTTTTTAACACTGGCATCAATCTTCTTCCCATAGACGGATGGAGAGACACACACATACACACACACACACACGCGCGCACACACACACACACACACACACACACACTGGAGAAAGGATGCAAACTCTTGGTAGGCAGGGAACGATAACCTGCCCACATCATGCATCTCCATGAACCAAGATGGCAGAAGCTCTGTAACTAGCCAATCACGCTCTCACCCCACTTGGCCCTCGCCCTTAATCATGAATCCTTTCTATAGAAGCAACAGACCAGAGGAGAAATATCCAGAACGATTACAGGATAACATGCTCTGAACAACTCCTGTTGGAGTCTCACATCTCTCCCCTTACCCCCCTTCCCCCCCACCCCAACCCTCTTCACCTTCACAGTTGTGCAGAAGGGACTCAGAACTAGTCCTTGAAGAAAGGAACTCTCTGACATTTACATAGCGCCTTTCATATCCACAGGATCTCCCAAAGTCTTTTGCAGCCAATGACATCTTTTGAAGGGCAGTCACAACTGTAATGTTGGCAACATGGCAGCTGGTTAGTGCACAGCAGGATCCCATAAACCACCTCCCGAGCTCACAACTAGTTTCATGCTGCTGTCTGCAGAACAAAGTGGCACAAATCACTGCAGATAACTCCCCTGCTATTCTTCAAAATAGTACAGTGGGAGATTTTTAAAAATAAAACCAGCCGCTAAGATGTAAGATGGTGTCGCAGTTAGATGACCCGAACTGAAAGATGGCACTGCTCGTTGTATCATCACTTTAAGAGCAATGTTGCTTTAAGAGTTTGATATTCAGCTGGGCCAAGGACCAACATGTCAACACATGACCAAAGGCTGCAGTGGTGTTGTATTATCCTTGACAAAAGACATGTCTTGTGATTATTCTGTATTAATTTTAACTGCAAATAAATCCAGAGATATTCAATTAAACAAAATCCATGTTATTTCATTCATTTTACACATAGAAAGCGTCAGGAGTTACTGCACTTCAAACAGTGCAGCACTTCCTTGGGATTGTGCTGGAGTGTGGTTGAAGGTTTGACGTCCCAAATCTTGGACTTAAAAACATACTCAAACTCAGAGGTATACTGTGAGTCAGAACTGACACAGGACCAATGTTACCTTGCATATCAAATTTTCTCTCTGCCCCTTTCCGATTGCTCTCAGTTGTGTTACATCTTGCTGCTTGATTTGCATTCAGTGACTCCAAAAGTGAATTGAAAATATGTTTTCCGAATCCACTTTCACATAAGAAGGTGTCAAAGAGAATCTCGGGTGTCTGAAAGAACAATACTATCAGCCGTCAGATGTGTCAGCTTGATGGCATTCTGTCATTCAAATCAAAGTCATTCCTATCTGAAAATATACTTATTATATTTGTGACATATATGAATATGTTGCTGTTTGGTTATTTTGTCTTTATTTAAAACAGTAGTATTCCTATGGGTTTCACATCCTCTTGCCTCCTGCACTATTGTTCTCTCTTGCAATTCATTGTTCCGTCATAAAATTCAAAGTATTTGAAATAAATTTTGTCAAATAAAATGACAGTCATAATAAAAGGAGCCAACTACTATCTTTAAATTATCTTATAAAATAAAATGACTTTGAAGCATTCGGATTGAGCCTATTAAGAGCAGTGGTGACTTTAGTGCAAATAAGGATAAGGCATGCAGACGACCTGATTAAAATTAACAAGCCGTGTGCTTGGATGAGGGGTTTGAATGAATTGTCGATTGTCGAGTCCAGATTACATGAACTGGCTGGTGCAAAGTCAGTTTACTGACCACCATTGCGACTGGAGAAGGATACAGCCAGACGAAAGATAATGCAATCATTCCAAAACACAGGCACAAAACAAAAATATAACTTGTTTTGCCCTTCCTTTATTTTTTTCACCGGTTACAGCCGTCACTGGTGTTGATAGCCCACCCTTTATTACAACTGAGGGACCTGCAAATTCGTTTCAAGCAATTGAGGGTCAACGCATGTTACTTGGAGTCTGGAGTCACACGCAGGCTAGATTGAGACAGCGTGGCAGATTTCCTTGCCAAGTGAAAATCCAGCCATTGCCCACTTCAATAGGGAAGGATGACTGACCTGATGGGGGCTATCTATCTTATATGCTTGCTGTGACTGGCACGTTGTCCCACATATGTTAACCTTAATGGACAATATTTAAACATCACCATTGTTATATTTGGTTCTGAATGGATTAATTGAGTGTAGTAAACACCACATACTGTGATCATCTCTTCGGGACCTAGTCAGACCTAAGCAGAAGCTTGTGGGAGATGTGTTGGCGTCTCATGTGCTGAATTACTGCAACAATGTAGGCCATAGTAATGTAACCTGCATATGATTGCGGTAATGCAATAACATCAGTATTGTTTAGTTAACAAGAGTCTTCTAGTTAGACCAGGTAATCCTGATGCACACAAAATCAGGCTTGAGCAGATCAACACACAACAAGGTGACAGGAGTGGGCACATGCCACATGTAGTGAGCAGAGGTGTGCAGCTCTCATTCTATGTGGTATCAAACATGAAACAATCAAATTTTGTCAGGGAGAATCAGGGAACTGACATGTAAAAGACTGCAAAAGAAGCAAAGACAGCTGATTAGTGATGGTAGTGAAACTTTGTGGCAACACAACACTTGAGAGAACAACACAGAAAGCTTCTAAGAGCAGTCAGCATAACCACAGGGACAGAGGAAACCCCTAGCACCAAAGCAGAGGTGCAGGCTTCATTGTGAGGCAGTGGACAGTGGGAGGTGTCCTGACTGTGAGTTGAGCCAATGAGCCGACACAATGTCGAGGATTGTATGAGTCCATTACAGCCATGAAAACACAAGCAAATCTCCATTACAGCTACAAAACTTCCACAAGTCCATTTATTTTCTTCATTTCTCTCCCCTGCAACTAAGGATTGTACCTAGGTACTCTGTGGAGACAGTGAGGCCTGCAGATGCTGGAGATCAGAGTTGAGAATGTGTTGCTGGAAAAGTACAGCGGGTCAGGCAGCATCCGAGGAGGAGGAAAATTGACATTTCGGGCCGGAGCTCTTCATCAGGAAGGTAGGTACCCTAGGTATTCTGTACCTAAGATGACGCTATGTGTTGGTGACATTGTTACACAAAACTAATCTTGTAACTCAAGAAGCTGTCCCTAGGTACTTTAGTACCTAAGATTGCACTGTAGGTGGCAACTTACCAACCTTTCACTGTACTCATTTGAGTACATGTGACAATAAAGCAAATTTAATTCAATTACAATGAGGAAACGCAGTGAAAATCCTTTGGTACAAAAGCGAAACGCAGAACTGCCATTATTGTAGAATATTATCTTTAAAGATGATAAAATATCAGATAATGTGAAGGTGCTGGTGTTGGACTGGGGTGCACAAAGTTAAAAATCACACAACACCAGGTTATAGTCCAACAGGTTTAATTGGAAGCACTAGCTTTCGGAGTGCTGCCCCTTTGTTAAAGTACTGATGACGGAGCAGCGCTCTGAAAGCTTGTACTTCCAAACAAACTTGTTTGACTATAGCCTTGTGTTGCGTGATTCTTAAAAAATATCTGATCACATTCGGAAGCTGTAGCACCTGAAGTATTATTACCAGGAAAGTTTAATTTCAACCAAGTAGAGCACTTGAATTTACTTGATAAATGGACTGTTGCACTGTAAATAAAATTATAACTTTACTGAGCATCGTTACTGAGCATGTGCAAACAGAATCATTCCACAGTGACATCAGATCACTTTGAATTGGAGCCTGGATCTGTAAACCTCCAGGTAAGTAAGACATCCTCTCTTGCTGAAAATGTGTTGCTGGAAAAGCGCAGCATGTCAGGCAGCATCCAAGGAGCAAGAGAGTCGATGTTTCGGGCATGAGCCCTTCTTCAGGAATTCTTCAGGCTCATGCCCGAAATGTCGACTCTCCTGCTCCTTGGATGCTGCCTGACCTGTTGCGCTTTTCCAGCAACACATTTTTAGCTCTGATCTCCAGCATCTGCAGTCCTCACTTTCTCCTCGAAGACATCCTCTCTTGCCATGTTATGTGCATAGTTTTGCTCACAGTTATCCCCCTGAGCCATCTGGATTCACTGTCACCAATCTTTCTTGCTGTTATTAGTCTGGGCTACTAATACCATCTAGATAGTCTCAATCTTGATGAACAGGTTTATTATGTCTTAATCAGGAGATAGTTACATTATATCCAGGGAGCCCATCTTGTGGTGCAGTGTTAGTGTCCCTACTCCTAGACTAAGAGACCCAGGTTCAAGCCCCATCTACTCCATAGATATGTAATAACATCTCTGAATAACTTGTTTAGAAAAAAAAGGTTAAGCATAAAATAAAACTTTTATCAAAGTGCTCTTGTAGTGCAGTAGTAGTATAAACAGAGTCAATGGATGGAAGGCTGGTTTTCATGATGAACTGGACTGTGTTCATAATTCTCTGTAGTCACCTAAATAAGCTTGCCTGCTATATTAGTATAACAAAACCAAGTTCTAATCTGATCAACTTTACCACGACGTGTGAGAGTTACAAGTGAAAAGTCTTGTACTGACAGCTACCCCCATTTAGCACGAGTGAAAATATTCCTAAAATCCAAAGAAAATTCTGTGCAAACTGTGACAACAAAACATCCCAAGATAAAGTCTCATAGCCACTGCATAGCCAGTAGCAATAAACCCATCTTTGCCTAGAAGATTTTAAAACTCAAAATCGACAGCAGTAACTGTAGGGAAGTATTTGTTTCCAAACCCTGTTACTCTGATGTAAAATTTCACACCTCATGTAACTGGCAGTCTGCTCACTATTTTGGCTGTAGTCAATAGTCATCTTTATTCATCTTCCACCAAGTACCCCAAGGCCTTGGCTCACCACTTCCAGAAAATAAAGGGCAGTTGGGTTTGTGACCTGGCACGGAATCAAAAACAGTATTCCTTTCCATCTCACCATAGGATAACGTCCTTTGATAGCCTCCCCGACACTTTTCACTCCAGGAGAATATATTTGGAATTCAGGCAATACCTCCTACTTGCGACCCTACAATTCTTCCATTCTTTACTTATGCGGGTGAAGATTTATTCCCACATGTTGCTGCTACACCATATTTCTTGGATTTACTGTAAGAGCAGCAGAATTGATGACTTGCATGTAAAGCTCTTTCAAGGACAGAATTTCAAACACTTTCCACTAAAACTGAAGCCATCACACATTCAGACTGTTTCAGTTCTCTCGAGTTTATGTTAAACAGAGCCTATTTAAGTAGCAGCAACATTAGAACGGCTGGAGGTGAAATAGGTTTAGGTTTTTGTGATACTAGTTATTTTAAAATAGGAAATTGGCACATTCAAATCATTGTATTTAGGTTTAAGAGCCAATTTTCCAAAAGCACTGGACCCTGAAGTTACAGACGTCAAGGTAGATGTGATGGCTGGTGTTGGTGGAGAAAACTCTCCAGAGTCTAATGGAAGGAGAAACAAGACAATTTGCCTCATTTGCGCCTTCAATATAATCAAAGCTGATTGCAATCATGCAAACAATCCAGTTAACTGAGCTATCATTTGACTGCATAATCCAAACCAGCTGCACTTCCACCATTCAAGGGAAAAGACACTCTTCATCATTTCCCACCCCAGCGTCCAAGCAAAATGGAAACACTTGATGATAACTGCATTTGAATTTGTCTTGGTAGTTTACAAATGACCTAAATTTAATTTAATGCTCAGTGCTCAGGAAAAATTGGGGAATACTGTTCTGACATAAAATGTAATTGTTGTGAAAAGTGCTATAATGTTACAGTTATCAAAAAAAGCCAACAGAAGATCTTTTAGTCCTCCCTCAACTGGAACGCTGAAAGGACAGGTTTCTCAACTCTTTCTCCAAAAGAAACAAACCAAGTGCGTGATGTCTATGGATTTACCAGCACCACAAATTTGGGTGAGTTAATTCATTTAAAAAGGCTCTGTCTTTCTGAATTGAAATTTCACCTCAGGTATTCATAAGCTGGCTGTTAAAGAGTGTGATGCGCTTTCAGATGTTATTGTTGTCACCTGGATTGTTCCAATGTGACCATCTTATGTCAGGAGAACTAAAGGCCCAGAACAAAAGTTGCATTGGCTGGTGGCCTTTCTGTTCTCTGGTCTTGAGTGTTGGTCTGTCAGCATGTGATTGTTTATAAAGACTCGTTTAACCCTTGGACTCTAAAAAAGAGTGATACAGCAAAGAAACCGACCCTTTGGTCCTGTCAGTCCATGCCAAACAGGTTCCCAAACTAAACTAGTCCCACCTGCCTATGTTTGGCTCATATCCCTCCAAACCTGTCCTTTTCATGAACTTATCTAAGCATCTTTTAAACATTGCAACTGTACCTGCATCCAATAATTTCTATCAGTTTAATCCACACAAGAGCCGCACTGTTTTAAAAGAATATGTTCCTCATCTCCTTTATGAACTTTTCTCCTCGTACCTTAGAAACGTGTCTTCTAGTTTTGAACTCCTCCAACTTAAGAGAAGATCCTTGTCATTCATCTTATCTGTGCCCCTCATAATTTTATAATCGTCTATAAAGTCACCCCTCAACCTCCTACACACCAGTGAAAAAGTCCCAGTCTTTCCAGTCTATTTTTGTACCTCAAACACTTCATTCCCGACTATAACCTTCTCCAACTTAATAATATACTTCCTACAACAGGGCAACCTCCAGAACACAGTACTGCAGAAGAGGCCTCACCAACATCCTGTACAACCTCAACATGGGGGCGGCACGGTGGCAGCAGTGGTTAGCACTGCTGTCTCACAGCGCCTGAGACCTGGGTTCAATTCCCGCCTCAGGTGACTGACTGTGTGGAGTTTGCATGTTCTCCCCGTGTCTGCGTGGGTTTCCTCCGGGTGCTCCGGTTTCCTCCCACAGTCCAAAGATGTGCGGGTCAGGTGAATTGGCCATGCTAAATTGCCCATAGTGTTAGGTAAGGGGTAAATGTAGGGGTATGGGTGGGTTGTGCTTCGGCGGGTCGGTGTGGACTTGTTGGGCCGAAGGGCCTGTTTCCACACTGTAAGTAATCTAAATGACGTCTCAATTCCTGTACTCAAAAGATCTGAGCTATGAAGGCAAGCGCTCTCAATGCCTTCTCAACCACCCTGTCTACTTGTGACACAAATTTCAAAAGAGATGGAGCATCTTTATGTTGTGCAAAAAAAAATGGTTCTGCAAGTTTTTTCTTCTTCCTCTCCATGGAAGGAGGTCATTCAGTTCACCATGTTTGCACTGGGTCTCTAAGCATTTTCTTTTGGTGATCGTTTCCTGCCTTTTCCCCATTAGCCTTGCACAGTGTTTCCAATTAATCACCTTATGCTGCCTAGAATGTCTCATTTGAACCTGCTTCCCTCACACTTCCTGGCCCTAACTCCTTGCTGTGTGAAAAAAGCTTTCTCTCCTCACATCTGCATCTTTTCATTAAACACTTTAAAACTGTTCTGTCTGGTTGTCAATCCCTTTATGAGCGTGAACAGTTTCTCCATATCTATTGGGTTGAAAGTACTTTATTTTTTGTTACGCCCCTTTAAATGGGATAAAGCATGTTTCTGTCAATGACTTTTTCCCTTTGATGGATTTTCTTTCTTAAAATAAAACATGCAATCAATATTTTAATATGACTAAGGGTGAATGCTATTGAAAAGTTAAGCAATTTGCATGAACACTGTATCGTTCAAGGTCACATGTGAATATCTTGGGAAAGAAACAATTATTGAAACACATAAAAGTGGATAAATCGCCATAAGTTGATCAGGTGTACCCTAGAACTCTGTGGGAAGGTGGGGAAGTGATTGCTGGGTCTCTTGCTGAGATATTTGTATCATTGATAGTCACAGGTGAGGTGCCAGAAGATTGGAAGTTGGCTAACGTGGTGCCACTGTTTAAGAAAGGTGGTAAGGACAAACTAGGGAACTATATACCGGTGAGCCTGACATCAGTGGTGGGCAAGTTGTTGGAGACAATCCTGAGGGATAGGATGTACATGTATTTAGAAAGGCAAGAACTGATTAGGAATAGTCAACATGGCTTTGTGCGTGGGAAATCATGTCTCATAAGGTGTTTGACAAAGTTCCTCATGGGAGACTGGTTAGCAAGGTTAAATCTCATGGAATAGAGAAGGAATTAGCCATTTGGATATAGAACTGGCTCGAAAGTTGAAGACAGAGTTGCTTTCCAGACTGAAGACCTATAACAGCGGGGTGCCACAAGGATCAACGCTGGGTCTACTGCTTTTCATCATTTATAAATGATGTATGTGCACACGGGAGGTATGGTTAGTAAGTTTGCTGATTACATCAAAATTGGAGGTGGAGTGGACAATGAAGAAGATTACCTCAGAGTACAATGGGATCTTGATCAGATGGGCCAATGGGCTGATGAGTAGCAGATGGAGTTTAATTTAGATAAGTGTGAGGTGCTGTATTTTTGGAAAAGCAAATCAGAGTAGCACTTATATACATAATGGTAAGGTCCTGGGGAGTGTTGCTGAACAAAGAGACCTTGGAGTGCAGGTTCATATTTCCTTGAAAGTAGAGTTGTGGGTAGATAGGATAGTGAAGAAGGTGTTTGGTATGCTTTCCTTTATTGGTCAGACCATTGAGTAAATGAATTGGCAGGACTTGTGGTGTTTGTACAGGACATTGGTTAGGCCACTTTTGGAATATTGTGTGCAATTCTGGTCTCCTTCCTATCAGAGGGATGTTTTGAAACTTGAAAGGGTTCAGAAAAGATTTACAAACATGTTGCCAGGGTTGGAGGGTTTGAGCCACAGGGAGAGGCTGAACAGGCTGGGGCTGTTTTCCCTGGAGCACGGAGGCTGAGGGATGACATTCTGGAGGTTTATAAAATCTTAGGAGTCATGGATAGGGTAAATAGACAAGGCCTTTTCCCTGGGATGGGGCAGTCCAAAACTAGAGGTCATAGTTTTAGGGTGAGAGGGGAAAGATATAAAAGGGACCTAAGGGGCAACTTTTTCATGCGAAGGGTGGTGCATGTACAGAATGAGCTGCCAGAGGAAGTGGTGGAGCCTGGTACAATTACAACACTTAAAAGGCATCTGGATGGATATATGAATGGGAAGAATTTAGAGGGATATGGGCCAAGTGCTGGCAAACTGGATTAAATTAGGTTAGGATATGTGGTGGCATGGACAAATTGGATTGAAGGGTCTGTTTCTGAGTTAAATTAGATTAGATTACTTACAGTGTGGAAGCAGGCCTTCAGCCCAACAAGTCCACACCGACCCACCAAAGCGCAACCCACCCATACCCCTACATTTACCCCTTACCTAGCACTATGGGCAATTTAGCTTGGCCAATTCACCTGACCCACACATCTTTGGACTGTGGGAGGAAACCGGAGCACCTGGAGGAAATCTACTCAGACACGGGGAGAACGTGCAAACTCCACACAGTCAGTCGCCTGAGGTGTGCTGTACATCTCTATGACTGTATCTCTGACTCTACTGCATGTTCCTTCTTTCAAAAGAAAATCAGTTGTTGGTTGTGTTTTGTTTATAGTTGCAACCTTTTGTGAAACAGTATCATCGTTACACATTGTCCATCCTCACATTTGTCTGGAATGTAGCCACCTTAACCAAGGTTGTTCCAATGAAAGTTTATCAGCCTGAAATATTAACTCTACTTTTGACATTCACAAGTGATGTTTGACCTGATATTTTTCTATTTGGATTTCGGATTTTCATCTACACAGTACATTGAAATTATAAAACATATTTTGTGAAATTAGGTTTTTATCCAATTGTGGAATGTCTCTGAAAACGGCAAGGCCAGTGTCTGTTGTCCTTGAGAAGATGCTGGTGAACTATTGCCTTGAGCTGTTGCAGGCTTGTGTGCTGTAGGAGCACCTATAAGGGTATTAGGAAGAGAGTGCCAGGATTTTTAATCAGATGATAGTGAAGAAACTGCGATATATTTCCAAATCAGTATGGCAGTTGGCTTGGAAGGTGACTTGGAGGTGGTGATGCTCCCATTACCTCTGCCCTTCTGCTGGTAAAGGTCACACCTTTGAAAGATACTATCAGAGGAGATGTGTCGCTGCAGTGCATCTTGTAGATGTCACTCACTGCTGCTACTGGTGGGTGGGGGGAGGGGGGGGGGGGTTGGGAGAATGCTTAATTTGTTGGATGGCCATTCAAGTGGGCTGCTTTGTCCTGGATGATGTCGAGCTTATTGAGTGTTCATTCGTGCAAGCAAGTAGAGAGTATTCCTTCTGACCTGTACCTTTTGGTTAGTGGATGACCATGGAGAATCAGGAGATGAGGTTCTCTTTTCAAAGTTTCTCGCTATTTTCCACTGTTAAATGTCTGGTCTAGTTCATTTTCTCATCAAGCGTAGCCCAGAGGATTTTGACAAGAGATTTAGATAAGGTAGTGCCATTGAATGTCAAGGAGTGATGATGCTTACATTCTCTCTTGTTGGAAAGAAGCACACGCTGAAACTAGATACTAAGTTACTGGTCTTGAATTTAAAAGTCACACAGCAATAGGTTGGACTATAACCTGCCAATGTGTGATTTTTAACTTTGTCCACCCCAGACCACCACTGGCACTCCACATCACGTTATTGAATTGGCTGTGGCTTTGGTCATCATTAAGTGTTTGGTGGCTTGATGAGTCAAACACTTTGAGACTTGACTGATTCATCCATAAGCTCTTGTGAACACTGCCAAGTCCTCTCAGGGGTTTCAAACATGCTTTTGAAGATTTGACAGAATACAGATGTTGCTGGTGAAGTCTATATTTGGTGCCCATACCGAATTGTCCTCGAACTTAATGTATTCAATTCTGGTCTCCCTGATGTAAGAAAGATGTTGTGAAACCTGAAAGCATGCAGAAAAGATGTACAAGGATGTTGTCAGGGTTGAAAGGTTTGAGCTATAGGGAGATGCAGAGTAGGCTGGGGCTATTTTCCCTGGAGCATCAAACTCTGAGGGGTGACTTTATAGGGGTTCATAAAATCATGAAGGGCATGAATAGAGTGAATACCCAAGGTCTTTTTCAGAAGGGAGTCCAGAAAACTAAAGGAAATAGGCTTAAGATGAAAGGTGAAAGATATAATAGAGATCTATGGAGCAACTTTTTCACACAGAGGGTGGTGTGTGTATAGAATAAGCTACCAGAGGAATTGGTGGAGGCTAGTACAATTACAATAATTAAAAGGCATCTGGATGGGTGCATGAATAAGAAGGGTTTAGAGGGATATGGGCCAAGTGCTGGCAAATGTGACTAGATTAATTTAGGATATCTGGTCAGCATGGAAGGGTTGGAGCGAAGGGTCTGTTTCTTTGCTGTACAACTTTATGACCACTTAATTAGTCAATAGAGTCAACCACACTCCATTGGCCAGGGGCCACCATGAGGCTGAAACCAAGCAAGGATAGCAGATTTTCTTTCAGAAAAGTTTGCCAGTGCTTACACAGTTATAAGAGAAGATTGGGAGCCTGCATTTTGAATGGAAGAATTTTTGAAGATGTTTGTAAGAAATCCCCAATTGATATGGTGCTGTTAATGATTGGTTATTAGAAAGTATTTTCCTGATCACAATACATAAATAAGTATTGCTGTCTAATTATTCTGTTTGAATTCAGCATCAATGAAAGAACAGATGCAATAATCTTTTCTGTACTTGAATATTTACTTCTCTCCCCTTCACTTGGTTGCTTTAATGAATTGTCTAAATAACCAATAGCTGAAAATTGCTGGAAAAGCACAGCAGGTCAGGCAGCAGCAGGTCAGGCAGCATCCAAGGAGCAGGAGAGTCGACGTTTCGGGCATGAGCCCTTCTTCAGGAATCCTTCCTGAAGAAGGGCTCATGCCCGAAACGTCGATTCTCCTGCTCCTTGGATGCTGCCTGAGCTGCTGCGCTTTTCCAGCAACACATTTTCAGTTCTGATCTCCAGCATCTGCAGTTCTCACTTTCTCCTAAATAACCAATAGCCTGAGTGTAATTTTTCCTGTCGTGAAATTTATGTTGGATTGATGTAAAAGTCCTTCAAATTATTTCCTATTTTCTTTCCATCATACATTTTACCTCATTTGATAAAGTGAAGGGATAGCAAGGTGTGATGGTGTTCATAACATTCTTGCATGTTCTTTGAAAGATTTAGGATCAGTTGACTTGACAACTCCACTTATTTCTTTAAAAAAAATGTAACCAGACTGTTTTATTGAATGACAAAGCTACCTTAATATTTTTTAGAAAAACAAAACTGAAAGAAATGCAGAATTTGTTAATCAGAATCTGCTAGAAAAGCTCAGCAGGTCTAGCAGCATCTGTGGAGAGAAATAGAGCTGACGTTTTAGATCAAGTGACCCCTTGAGGTTACATGGTTACTCTTATGCCAGCACTGTATTCCAGATTTTTACTGAGTTCACATTTCACCATGGTGACATTTGAATTTAGTGTCCCAAGAACATTGGCCTGGGCTTCAGGTTGATTTGCTCAATGACATTACCAGGATGCCACTATCTTCCTCAAATTTTGATATCTTGATCTGTGGTGATCCATGATCATGTGGTCTCATCTCGGGCTTGGATATTTACCATTCATAGCATTGATGGGAATGCAATGGGAAATTGCATCCGGAACACAACACCTTACACTTGCCTTTTAAAATAAGAAAAAGTTAGGATCTACACTATCTTCTTAATATATTTTGAGAGATTTGGTCTGGTCCATTACAAAACCAACCACCTAACTATTCTAATCCTATTTTCCAACATTTGGCCCTTGGTCTTGTATGACTCAGCATCGCATGTGCACATCTAAATTATTCTTAAAAGTTATGAGGGTTTCTGCCTCTTCTACCCTTACAGGCAGGAGTCCCAGATTCCCACCATCCTTTAGATGGAGAAAAAAAAAGGGTATTCTCACATCTCTGCTAAACTTTTAACTCCTTACCTTTAAGTCTATGCTCCCGGTCATTCATCCCTCCGTCAAGGGGAACAGTTTCTTCCTGTCTGCTACATCTACGGCCCTTATAATTTTATATGTCTCAGTTGTCTCCTCTCTCGATCTCTTGTCCTCTAAGGAAAACCACCTGAGTCTGTACAATCTTTCTTCATGACTAAAACATTTTGTTACTAACTCATCAATACTAGAAAATCTGCCTCATACTTCAGTCAGAGGCAAAGGTTCTCTCACTTGTAGGAACCCCTGCACTCCCTGAAGAACTATTTTAAATCATCCTGTAGAGCATGTCTGGAGCAGTTGGGAGTTGAATGCAGGCCTTCTGGCTCAAAGGTAGGGACATTACCACCGCATTATGAGCCCTCCACACTCTGCTATGTTTAGCTGAAAAGCCTGAGGTTCCTTTTGTCAACTCATTCTTTTCACAATGTCTACATATTCGCAGCAACTTAATTGTCCCCTCATTAAGTATTGATTTTTCCACCTGCAGTGATCTAAAGTGGTCTTGCACCATTATGTCTGATCCATATTATTAATTACCTATTAACGGGCTACTGGTGCAGAACTAATTTGAAGTTTGCTCTTATTTTCATTTTATCACTGTGTGCGTTGTAAATGCACATAGACAGCAAGTTATAATAGTCAGGTAGTTCTACAACTGGACAACACACAAGGCACCAACTGGGCAGCTGCCATTTGCATTGATCTGCCATTTAGAATGGAAAACAGTAACAGGATAGCAGAAACTCCACCTGCGATTACTTGCTTTGTGGGAAAGAAACAATCATTACAGATAACTGTGCTGCAAACTAGACATTTGGTAAAATGAATTCCTGTGCAGTAAAATCATTACTCAAAATAAACCTTGGCTTTTGATTTAAATCATGGAATGTGGGAAGTGTAACATGTATTATCAACCCTGAATCATCCTTGGGTATGCGTGAACAGCATGCTTGGCCAATCCAGAAGGCAGCTGGAAGTTAACAGCATTTTTTTGGGTCTGGAATTACATATAGGAAAGTAAACCACAGATGCTGGGGATCACAATGGATCAGACAGCATCCACGGAGAGAGAGCAAGCTGACAATTCCAGTCTAGATGGTTCTACATTAGAGACATCTAGACTCGAAATGTTAGCTTGCTCTCTCTCCATGGATGCTGTCTGACCTACTGTGATCTCCAGCATTTGTCGTTTTCTGCCCTATATGTAATCGGTATACAATGCAACATCTGCAGTAATTTACTCCTACATTGTGCTCTCATATTTAGGACAGGCCAGGTAAGGATGAACAAAACATCTGATTAGTCAACCAGATGGACTTTGTGGTGACCATTGCTGTTCATATTTTTTTTAAATTAACTGTCCTTTTGTTTAATAAATTGGATTAAAACTCCCCAGTTGTTGTTGTGGTAAGATTTGAACTCCTGTCACCAAATCATTAGTCCAGACTGCTGGCTCACTTGTTAACAGTGCCAGTTAGTAGGGAATGCTTCATTAGTGGCCAACTAGCCCCTGCTAGTCCTTCTGTTACCCAAATAATATGTTGCACAACGGAACAGGTTAATGCTTGAGAGCTGACTCTTCTATACATAACATATATCGGAGCATGCTTTATACTGTTTACAGGAACAGGTACAAGGAGCTAATTCACCTTGTACATTTAATTCCCTGTCACTTATTTCAATGTAAGACCTCCATTAGCTGATAAAATATTCCCATTCTGCGGAGTTCTAATTTGTCTGTGTGCTGATTCAGAATTTGCATTGATCCATTTTTGATCTGGTTGATTCATTCTCAGAATAAACTAAATTAAATGCTTGTTGTAATCAACTAAATTATTAGTCTCGAACAGAATGATACTCTGTATAATGTGGTTTCCAAACACTAGGGAAAAAAATTAAGTGTGCTTTTTTTTTATTTTAGTATCAAACATTTTCCAAAATGTTTGCTTTCCCTTTTCCAGAAAGGTAAATGGAGTTGAAGCCATGATCTAATCAAACGACAGAAGGTTCTGGAGGCCAAAATGGTCTCCTCCTTTTATTTCCCATACACCCCAGAGAAAGGGTAGGGCCGATCAGGGATAGTGGAGGGAACTCATGTCTGGAGTCTGAAGAAGTAGGGGAGACTCCAAATGAGTTTTGCTTTAGTATTCACAAGAGATAGTGAGAACACTGTGGACCAGGTTAATAGGCTTGAACAGGTTGATATTAATGAAGTGGATATGCTGAAATTTCTGGGAAGCATCAAGATAGGTACGTCCCCAGGGCCAGACCAGTTATATCCAAGGTTACGAGGGGAAGCGAGGAATGAGATTGCTGTGCCTCTGGCGATCATCTTTGCGTCTCCACGCTCCATGAAAGTAGGATTGGAGGGAGGTGAATGTTGTTCCTCCGCTCAAGAAAGGGAATAGGGAAATCCCTGGGAATTACAGACCAGTTAGCCTTAGATCTGTAGTAAGCAAGGTACTGGAAAGGATTCTGAGAGATAGGACTTATGACTATTTGGAATAAGATAGTTGATTAAAGAGCATGGCTTTGTGAGGGGCAGGTCAAGCCTCACAAGTCTTATTGAGTTCTTTGAGGATGTGAGGAGACAAGTTGACGAACAGTGGCTGTGGTGTATCTGGATTTCAGGAAGACATTTGATAAAGTTCCCCAAGGTAGGCTCGCTGAGAGAGTTAGAAAGTATGGGATACAGGGAAAAATGGCTGCCTGGATACAGAATTGACTGGCTGAAAGAATTCCACCCGGAGTTTGGTGACCATTTGTGTTCTTGGACCTTTGCTCTTTGTAGTTTTTATAAATGACTTGAATGAAGAAGAAGAAGGGTGGATTAGTAAGTTTGCCGATGACACAAAGGTTGGTGGTGTTGTAGAGATCTGTTGCAGGCTGCAACGTGACACTGACAGGAAGCAGAGCTGGGCTAAGAAATGGCAGGTGGTGTTCAACCTGAAAAAATGCAAAGGGATTCATTTTGGAAGGTGGAATTTGAATGCTGAATACAGGGTTAAAGACAGGATTCTTGGCAGTGTGGAGGAACAGTGGGATCTTGGGGTACAAGGATCCCTCAAAGTTGCCATTCAAGTTGATAGGGTTGTTAAGAAGGCATATGTTGTTTTGGCTTTCATTTAACTGTTTTTCTGCATCTCTATAAAACCCTGGTTAGACCACACTTGGAATATTGTATCCAGTTCTGGTCACCTTATTATAGGAAGGTGCCTTAGAGAAGGTGCAGAGGAGATTTCCCAGGATGCTCCCTGGGTTGGATGGCATGTCTTATGAAGGGAGGTTGAGTGAGCTGGGGCTTTTCACACTGGAGAGAAGAAGGAAGAGTGGTGACTTGATAGAGGTGTACAAGTTAATGAGAGGCATAGATAGAGTAGATAGCCAGAGACTTTTCCCCAGGGCAGAATTGGCTGTCACGAGGGGTCATAATTTTAAGGTGATTGCAGGAAGGTATAAGGGAGTTGTCAGAGGTAGGTTCTTTATGCAGAGTGGTGGGTACATGGAATGCACTGCCAGCAGTGGTGGCAGAGTCAGAGACATTAGGGACATTGAAGCAACTGCTGGACAAGCACATGGATGGCAATAAATTGAGAGGTGTGTAGGTTAGGTTGATCTTAGATTAAGATAAATGCTCCGAACAACATCATGGACTGAAAGGCCTGTACTGTGCTGGAATGTTCTATGTAACGTCCTAGCCAGAAGGATCATGAGCTTCCTTCTGGTCTGTATGATCCTTCAGTCCATTGTGCCTGGGCCAGTCTGATGAATGAAATAACCAATTACATGACCAAGCCTTCTGCCCATTTTGAACTAGTTTGGACTCAACAGTTCGTCATTGATCCCAGAGATGAGAGGTTTGCCGCATGAAGAGAGATTGAACAGCTTAGGCCTATACTCTCTGGAATTTAGAAGAATGAAGGGGAGATAAAATTGAGGTATTCCAGATGATAAAAGGTGTGAATAGGATAGACGGGGAGCAGATGCCTCCTCTTCTGGGGCATTCTAGGATGAGAGGTCATAGTCTTAGCATAAGGGCAAGCAAATTTAAAATAGAGTTTGAGGAGAAACTACTTCTCCCAAAGGGTTGTGAATCTTGGAATTCACTACCCCAAAGTGCAGTGGATGCTGGGACAGTGAGTAAGTTTAAGGAGGAGTTAGACAGATTTTTAATTGATAATGGGTTGAAGGGATATGGAGAGAAGGCAGGAAAATGGGGGTGAGGAGCATATCAGCCATGATTGCATGGTGGAGCAGACCCGATGGGCCAAATGGCCTAATTCTGTTTCTATATCTTATCAACTATTTTCTTTCTATGACTATGTTTCAGTCAATCAAACTTGACATCTAATTGGTGCCCTTTTCTCCTGTACTATTAATTGTTATGATCATTTGAAATTTAACATTCTTATATATTCCCGATAGACACTCATTGCCGAAAGATTTTGTCTTAAAATTCAACAAGTTTTACTCTTTCCCCACATATTTGACATCGTCCATACTTCACACTCCCAGAAAAATTCATTCAATTCCTCTTTTGAATTCTGATTGAATCTAATTCTGCCATCATTTCAGTCAATGCATTCTTGATCATTGACCCCTCGCTGTGTAAATTATTTATAAAAATAATCAGCGTGAGGTATTGAAAGAGAAAATTTTCTCACCTAGAGAGTGGTGAGCCTGGGAGATTCTCTGCCACTGTAAGTGACTGAGGCCAAACCAGTGAATGTTTCCAAGAAGGAGTTGGATATAGTTCTTGGGGCTAAAGGGATCAAACAGTATGTGGGAGAAAGTGGCAACGGGGGACTGAGTTGGATGGTCATCTATGGTCATATTGAATGGCGGAGCGGACTCAAAGGGCTGAATGGCCTGCTCCTACTATTTTCTATGGTTGATCACTCACTTCCTCAGTGCTTTTTGACCTGCTCAGGTATACTATGATAGAACACTGAACCCAGATCTTGGCTCAGAGATAAGGCCACTGTCATTGCACTACACAAGCCCCTCCATCTTCTTCAATAAACTTCAAGCAAGTAGACAGCAGGCAAAAGGTATTTGAATGAAGGAATCCAGTTACTTCATGTGTGTGTCTATCTTTGTTGCTCAAACAGGTATGGTTAAACTGCCAATAGCTTCAAGAGTAATTTTTTTTCTTCTTCTTTTCCATTTAATTTAGTGCTTTGTATATTTCTTAAAGGTGCCTTTTCATCCTTCACCGTATTTGATAACTGAATAATTTATTTTACTAATTTCATTCTTTTGGTGATAGATAAATTGAGTTCAGCATCACACTTCAAGTATTTTGCTTGTTTGTGGTTAATATAAATATAGGTCCTAAACAGATATCAACTTAGCTTTGGTTCCACGAATCAATATGGTGACCATCTTCCTGTACAAGGAAAGTCCTTTTACTCAGAGGGCTTATAGTCAGACAATATCCCCTTTTAATTCTACCTCTCTATTTTTATGACGCTTCCATTCTAGATTTTGCCTTGTGGTTGCATAATGTTTTGAGTCCCGTCTTAATGATGAGGTAGAGCAGCAGAAGGGAAAGAAGGAAAAGGGAGCAAATTCAGATCCTACCACCTCAGACTTCCTGACTGAAGCATTCTAAAGTCTATGGGTTAACAAGTTCCTTCGAATGAAGACTTCACCCGAGAGTCTTGTAACCCTAAGCAGATGTTGCTGCTGAATTGAGGGACAGCCAACATCTATGTCAATCATAAGGTGTAGAAGCCAAGGTAGGCTTTTCAACCTTTTGGGCATGATTTCCCACAGAATGAGAGCATAGCTAATATGATAATCCTCAACTCTACATTTCCTACTTTTATCCCGTAACTTCACGCCTTCTGCCTTTTGCATCATAATTCTTGATTCTCTTACTGATTAAAAAAACTCTTAGTTGTGAATATACTTTGTGAGGCTGCTGAGGTAATGAATTCCACAGATTCATTACCTGTCAATAAAGGATATAATTTTAAAAAGTTTGCTTTATTTCTCCTTAAATGAGCAATCCCTTATTCTGAGATTTGCCCAGTGATGCAACACTCCGCCACAAGGGAAACAACCTTTTTACATCTACCCTGTCAAATCCCTAAAAAGCTTACAGCTTTTAATTAGATCTTCTCTCATTCTTCTCAACTCCAATGAGTAGAAGCCCAACTGAGTTGAACTCTTCTCATAAGAAAATCCCTTCATACCCTAAATTAACCTAATGTACCCTCTCCCTGTAACAAATACCGAATATTGCAGATGCTGAACAAAGTGGTGACACAGCGGCTCCATGGTCAGCACTGCTGCCTCACAGCGCCAGGGACCTGGCTTCAATTCCAGCCTCATGTGACTGGCTGTCTGGAATTTGCACCTTCTCTCTGTGTCTGCAGGGATCTAATCTAGTTGCTCTGGTTTTCTCCCACAGTCCATCAATGTGCAAGTTAGGGTGGATTGGCCGTGCTAAATTGCCCCATAGTATCCAGCGATGTGCAGGCTAGGTGAATTAGCTATGGGTAATGCAGGGTAACACAGGGATGGGATAGGGGGTGTGTCTGGGTGGGATGCTCTTCAGATGATCAGTGTGGACTCGATGGGCTGAATGTCCTGCTTCCACATTGTAGGGATTCTATGAAAGCACTGGAGGAACTTACTTGGTCTTGTGTCCCTATGGAGAAGGAAACAGAGTTAACAGTGGGAGTCCAGTATGACTGTTCCTCAGTACTCTTGTTCTCTGGGCTGCCTCCAATGCCTGTGCATTCCACTTTAACAAATCTCTACCATAACTCGGTTAATTTACCAAAGAATTGAGTTTTTAAAAAAAGAGAGAAAGGTTAATTGATAAATTGCTAGGACTGGGGGAAGAGACATTTGAGACTGTGTTTTAATTGATAAATGCTCGTTCCAGAAGTAGCCTTGTTTGTAATGCAGCTGCAAACTTGGATCCAGTAAACACTGTCAAATTTTGTTTGATGATGCTATGAAGGACTATGTGAAACTTTGACCAGATTAAAGTTGCTATTTAAATGCAAGTGATTTGTGGTGCTAGGTCTGAGGAGTGTAACAGTGAAGGGTCATTTTGTCTTGAACTGCACACCACAGATGCAACATATCACATGTCTGAGCATACTGATGGGAACCTTGACACACAGTTCTAGCTTACTCTAAAATTCAAGAACACACCAATGTTTGCCCACTTTAATGGATTGTCAAATTCAATAAAAGAGCAACCTCTGCACGTGCTATCCTCTTGTACAAAGCAGCACCGAACTCCCTCCACAGCCCTTGGCTGCCTGAGTGACTTGCAAAACCTCTTTCACAAGAGCCTGCACAAATCAAAAGAAGGTATCCAGCACCCAGATGCAAAGTTGTCTCTCTGAATAACCAGACATGGCTAATGAATTGTCCATTATTTCAGTCTCTGAGGGAAATTCCCATTCTGTGCTGTAATTACTGTTCATCTACCTAACGATGTACAACTGAGCATGGGAGCCTGCGTGGGGAAGACTCATTTCCTTTTAGGCAAGTTTCAGCTAAAAATATCTTCTGTTCAAACACGTTTCACTGTAAAATAACTAATTAGGAATCCAAAATGTGGACACGGGGAACTGATTTCAGAGAATTTTTTTTAATGGGATGTGGGTGTCACTATCAAGCTCAACATTTGATGTCCGTTTATAGTTGCTATTGAACTCAGTTGGGTGGCCAAAATTGAGCTACATGGAGTCATGTATAGACCACACCAGGTAAGGATGGCAAATTTCCTTACCTAAAGGACTTGGTGAACCAAATGGTTTCCTATGACAATCGACAATAGTTGTTATGGCCACTGTGACTGGATTCCAGATTTGTTTAATTGAATTTCAGGCTCTTGAACTCCTTTCCTCAGATCATTAGCCTGGGCTTCACATTGCATGTCCAGTGATATTACCAACATTGAACAGTACAGCACAGGAACTGACTCTTCAGCCCCTTATGTCTCTGTCAACCAATCTAAAGTAATCCAATCTGCCTCTAATGATATGTATCCCTATATCCCCTGCCTGTCCACATATCTGTCTCAATGACTCCTAAGAGAGTTGCCAGCATGTCTGCTTCTACCCCACGTCCCCTGGCTGTGCATTCCAGGCATCCACCATCCTCTGTGGTTTATAAAAAAAAACTTGCCTTGCACATCCCATTGAAACTTGAAATCTGTGCCACCATCAACTTATTGTGAGTTTGAGCCACTTTATCTGGATGGGTTTTGATTTGTAAGAGAGATTTTATGAAGTTCTGCATTGGGGAAGCAAATTTTGCACTTGGGTTATGTAGGAACAGGAGAAGACCATTCAGCCCCTAGAGCCTGTGATACCTTTCAGTGAACTCATGGCTGACCTGTGGCCTAATTCCATACACCTTCCTAAGGCCCATTTCCCCTCTTTGTTTGTTGAGAAAAGATATTATCCATCTAACATTTGGATATATCCAACTTTTTTTCTCATTTGTATATTAAGATGATTCTGCTGTTGCGTTTCCACTCAACCATTCTAGTCTAAATTATTTTGTTTGACATTATGCTTGCACTTAACAAGAGAAAAATATCCTTTGAAACAATTGCCCAATGTTATTTTTCTTTCTCATTATGAGCTGATGGTTGGAGTGAGAGTTGACAGGAATTTCTGATGGATCCCTATTTCAGAAAGCACCATTTCTGTTTAACATTTAATTAAGAGCAGAATGTGGAAGATCCTGCGGACAAGGAATTTTTATGTACATATACAAAGTTTATCTCTGCCAAAGTTTGTGCGGGATGACATTTAATTAGAATTGAAAAGCTCAGGGCTTCTAGTATTACCATTGGTCCACCTGATTAAAGAGTTCTAGCACTGCTTTGCTTAAATCCCATTTATCTTCCAAGCCAAAACATTTATTAAAGAAAAAGAATAAGTTTAAGAAGGCAACTATCCAGCGAGTAACAGGAGTAGGCCATTCAACTCTTGAATTAGGGGCAGCAGTGGTTAGCACTGCAACCTCGCAGCACCAGGGACCCAGGTTCAATTCTACCCTCAGGTGACTGTCTGTGTGTAGTTTGCATGTACTCCCCATGTCTGCTTGGGTTTCCTGCAGGTCCTGTGGCTTCCTCCCAAAGTCTAATGGATGGGTATATGAATTTGAAGGGTTTAGAGGGATATGGACCAAATGCTGGCAAATGGGACTAAGTTAATTTAAGATATCTGGTCAGCATGGATGAGTTGGACTTATGGGTCTGTTTTCATGCTGTACATTTCTATGACTATATGTGCAGGTTGGGTGGATTGGCCACACTAAATTGCCCATAATGTCTAGGGATGTGTAGGTTAGGTGGATCAACCATGGGAAATGCAAAGACAGGATAGAGGGGTGAGATGCTTTTTGAAGGGTCAGTGTGGACTCGACAGGCTGACTGGCCTGCTTCCACACTGTAGGGATTCTATGATCATAAATCATATGATTCGATCAAGGCTCCACTTATCTACCTTTGTTAAGTGACACTTGATATGGTTATTCACCAAAAAAATCTGAGAGTCATTCCAATTATTAAATAGCCCGTGAATGAGAACATTAATGTGTCCATGAATGGCAGTGTGGTTAACTGTGCTAATCTTTGAAACAAACCAGCAAAATGGATTAATGGCTAATAACACTGTTGTCAACCATGGCTTGGTGGCATTATTACTACTGCATCTGAGTCTTTGGGTTCAAACCCCACTCTAGTCATTGAGCATAACAATGTAGGCTGAATATATTAGTGCAATTCTGAGGAGGTACACATGGTCCATAATATTGTCAGATACAAAGTGAGGTACCATCCACTTGCTTATAACAGATCCCCTAGAATTTTTATTGGTTAGAATACTAACAGCACAGTGAGTGTCCCTAAACCATGTTGACTGTGTTTCAAGGAGATAACTCCCCAACGACTTTTGTCAAGCACAGTAAATGTTAATCTAAACGTTGCCATGTTGGGATTCAAACCCAGGTTGGCAGAACATTCACTCGTGATCATCAGTAAAGAGATGGAAGGTGTCATCAACATTGCTATCAAGCAGAACCTGCTCACTGCTACCCAGCTCGGGTTCCATCAGGGCTATTCATTTCCTGCCTTCATTACAACCTTAGTTCAAACATGGACAAAACAGCTGAACTCCAGAGGTGAGGTGAGAGTGACAGCCCTAGACATCAATCTTACATTCGGCAGAGCGTGGCATCAAGGAGCCTTAGCAAAACTGGAATCAATGGGTGTCGGGGGCAAACTCTCTACTGGTTGGATTCATATCTGATGTGGAGAAAGATGGTTGTGATTGTTGGAGGTCAGCCATCTCAGCTCAGGACACTCTGCAGGAGTTCCTCAGGGTTGCGTCCTAGGCCCAAACATATTCAGCTGCTTCATCAATTAGATTAGATTACTTACAGTGTGGAAACAGGCCCTTCGGCCCAACAAGTCCACACCGACCCGCCAAAGCGCAACCCACCCATACCCCTACCCCTACATATACCCCTTACCTAACACTACGGGCAATTTAGCATGGCCAATTCACCTGACCCGCACATCTTTGGACTGTGGGAGGAAACCGGAGCACCCGGAGGAAACCCACGCAGACACAGGGAGAACGTGCAAACTCCACACAGTCAGTCGCCTGAGGCGGGAATCGAACCCAGGTCCCTGGCGCTGTGAGGCAGCAGTGCTAACCACTGTGCCACCGTGCCGCCCCTAATTACTTACCCTCCATCATAAGGCCAGAAGTTTGGATGTTCAGCACTATTTGCAACCACCCATACTGAAGCAGTCCATGTTCAGATGCAATAAGATCAGGATAATATCCAGGCTTGAGCTGAAAGGTGACAAGTAACATTCACACCACACAAATGCCAGCCCATGACCGTCACCAATAAAGGAAGATCTGCACACCACCCCTTGATATTCAATGGTGTTGCCATCACTGAATCCTCCACTATAAACATCCTGGGGGTTATCATTGACCTGAAACTCAAATGGACTCACTACATAAACACAGTGGCTACAAGAACAGGTTAGAGTCTAGGAACACTGCAGCAAGTAACTCCCCTCCGAACTTCCCAAAGCCGATCAATCAAGGCATAAGTCATGACTGCGATGGAATACTTTCCACTTGCATGGATGGGTGCAGCTCCAACAATACTCTCAAAGCTTGACACCATCCAGAACAAAGCAACCCGCTTGATTGGCACCACATTCACAACATCCACTCCCTCCATCACTGCTCGGCAGCAGCTGCATTGCAGAAATCCTCCTACAGCATCTTCCAAACTTACAACCATTTCCAACTGGAAAGACAAGTGCAGCAGATATATGGGAACACCATCACCTGCAAGTTCCCTTCCATTCCTCTCACTATCCTGACTCGGAAATGTATCGATGTTCCTTCACCGTCACTGGAATTCTCTCCCTAAGGGCATTGTGGGCCAACTAGCAGCAGGTGGACTGCAGCGGTTCAAGAAGGCAGCTCAGACCCACATTCTCAACACCAGCTAGGGACGGACAATAACTGTTAGGCCCAACCAACGACACCCTCATCCCACAAATGAATATTTTTAATAAAAATACAGGCTGTACCTCACTTGTCCCGTACCCTCAGAATGAGGTCTTTGCTCAACCATGAGAAGTCAAAAGACAAATTCAAAACAATTGTAAATTAAGCACATGGTTATTAGTTCCATCGTCAGTGACTGAAACCCTGATTAACCCTTTCAAGGCATCAAAAATATCAAGGGTATTGAATTGCACACCACCGCACTCTTTTTACGGGAAGGGCACTGTTCTTAATTAACAAGATGTTTCTTGCATGATAGCAGTAAGTACAACTTCACCACCAGTTGGGAAGAATCAGGAGGACTCTGAAAAGCTGTACAGAATAAATTTGTTCCCTATGAAGGCTGGTGTAAAACTTTGACTCCAGCACCCTTACCACAGGCTCAGTCACCTCATCAGACTGGGTGAAGCTAATGCAACTTCAGTATTGACTCGTTTAGAACTATAACTACATGCAGCAGCATTAAAAACCAAAAAAAAAGGCTGGAAATAGCAGCAGGTCAGGCAGCATCCATGGAGAGAGAATAAGTTTCAAGTTGAGATGACTCTTCATGAGAGCTGACATGAAGTGTGAAGGGGGCAGCATTTATACAATAGTGGGAGGGGTGGAGTGTTGGGAGAGAAAGGCTTGTAGTGCAGATTAAGTGATTGGAATGTGAGAATGGCAGAACAATAGTGTGTCTATGTGTGGAAAGAATTTAGAGACCAGAAAAAACTGCAGATGCTGGAACCCAAAGTAGACAAGCAGGAGACTGGGAGAATTCGGCAGGCCAGGCAGCGTCAAGCAGAAGGGTTACACCCGAAATGTCGAATTCTCCACCTCCTGATGCTGTCTGGCCTGCTGTGTTCTCCCAGAGGAAACCCAGGCAGACACGGGGAGAATGTGCAAACTCCACACAGTCAGTCACCTGAGGCGGGAATTGAATCCGGATCTCTGGCGCTGTGAGGCAGCAGTGCCAACCACTGTGCCACCGTGCCGACCACGGTGATATATGTAGATATCCTGTTGAAATAACATGAATGAATGGTTTACAAGAGCTTTAAGTTTCCACACCCATCAGCATGGAGATTTCTCACTTAAGTATTTAATGGAGCGAGAATAGTTGGTGTTTGACTCTATTCCACCTTTTACACACCTCCAAAACAGTGTATCCCTGATTATCCTGAGTATGCCAGTGACTTGCTTGAATAACAATAAAGGGGTTACCTCTATTCTAGTTGGCATTGGGAGTGATCTGATCACCTCACATTCCCTGAAGATACTCACGTGGTTTCTTCAGGGAACCTTTTCTTTAAAAAGAGCCATTGGCGATCAAAGAGTGAATGCTCATGAAGACACATTCAATCCTGTTAAAGAAAGACGTTGAATTTCATGCAGGCTCAAGGTTTTGTCATCGTAATATTGAATTGCCGAGGAGCTAATTCTACAAACTGTCAAATAGACTGGAAGATCCGATTCAGGGAGAGATACATCTCTATTTACATGGTTACTCGTCTGGAGGGAATTCTCTAGAAATGGGAATAAAGGAGGCTAGATTTCACAGTGAGAACAGAAAACAGTGTTGTACATGGGGTTAAAGCATATACAAAGTATTTAATTCACTTGCATGAGATGTAAACACTTGTTGAGAGCAGTTTAATACACAGATTAGTCAATACTTTGGCAGCCTGCAATTACAATCAGCATTTACACAACTAATGAGGCTGGGATATATCTGGCAGGTGCATTCCATTGAAAGATTTGATTTGGATGTTTGGTGAGAAACCAAACTGGAATTTATTAGCAAGAATTCCCTACAGAGAAGATGTTCTGCTTGTGGGTGGAGTCATAAATTGGGAACCATCAAAATTAAATAGCCATTAATCTATCTAAAGAGTAATTTGAGGTGATTTTTTTTGTGTGAAGAAACAAGATTTAACTAAAAATATAAATAAAAATCAAACTGCTTCATCCAGAGAGGAGTTAATATGTTGAAAATTGTCAGCTGGAGTAGGTGGTTTCTTTAAAATTTCATTTACATCATGAGGGCATCACTGGCTAGACCATCATTTATTGCCCATCCCTAATTGGCCAGAGGGCAGTTAAGAGTCAATCACATTGGCAGTTTTCTTCCCTCAACAACATTAGTGAACCAGATGGGTTTCTTCCTGACAATGATTATCAGAATCTCGACTTTTTTTTAAAAATTGAATTCAAATTCCACCATCAACTGAGGTGGGATTCAAACCCAGGTCCCCTGAAAATTACCTGAAATTACCTAAGTCTATTGATAAGACTACCTGGCCCTTGTCCTCCCCTCCCCACCCCTCTCTCCCCCCAGGGTTGAAGAGAACAGTATGGATAGATCTTAAAGAGAAGCTGGATCTGGGACAGAGGAAGAGTAGGATATTTTGGTGGCTGAGATGAAGCAGTGTAGGAAGTTTTGAAGAGTCACACCAGACTCGATATTGTTTCAGTCGTGTTCTGAACCATACCCACAACTCTTCCTCCATTACATCATTGGTAGTGCTTCCTTCTCTCGTCCAGAATTGGAAAAGCTCATCAACTTCGCTTTCAATTTCCACCTTATCCTCACTTTCATCTGACTCACCCCTTTCCTTCCTCAAATCTCTGTTTCCATTTCTGGGTATAGACTGGTCACTGAAATCCAATGTAAACCCACCAACTCCCATTGCTACCTTGACTATGTATCCTGCTTCCTGTAAAGACTCCATTCCATTCTCCCAGCTCCTTTGTCTCTGCCGCATATGTTAATTTGAAGACAACCTTGATAAAGGAGCCTTCACAATGTCCACCTTCTTCCTCAACCAAGGATTCCCCTGCACCATTGTCAACAGGGCCTTCAACTAGGTCTGACCCATCTCCTGCGCTTCCACACACCCCTCCTCTCCTCCCTCCTGCAACAGCTATAGGGTTCCCATTGTCCTTACCTACCATTCCACCAGCATCCACATCTAGAAGATCATCAGCCACCATTTCCGCTGCCTCCAGAGAAACTTTCCCCTTCCCTCCCTTTTCCACCTTCCTCAGGGACTGTTCCCTTTGAAACACCATGGTCCACTCTTCATTCACTCCTAACAGCCCCACAACACTTTCCCCTGCAACTGCCGAAGGTGTAACGCCTGCCCATCTACTTCCTCCCTCCTCAGTATCCAAGGGCCCAAACACACTTTCCATGTGAAGCATCGCTTCATCTGCACTTCTCACAATCTCGTTGCCTGCACTCGCTGCTCACAGTGTGGTCTCCTCTACACTGCAGAAACAAAATGTGGACCGGGTGACAGCTTTGCAGGACATCCAAGTTCTGTCTGCAAAGAAAGACCCTGAGCTTCCAGTTGCCTTCCACTTTAACACCCCACCCTATTCCCTGGCCAATGTCTCTGTCTCAGGCTTGCTGCAGTGCTCCAGTGAAGTCCAGCTGAAGCTGGAAGAACAACCCCTCATTTTCTACTTGGTGACACTGCAGCTCTCCAGACTCAATATCGAGTTCAATAATGTTCCGGTCTGAACTCTCCCAGGTGTTAGCCCCCTACCCCACACACCAGGCCTTGTTATCACATAGTCTGCCATTGCACGCTACCTAATGTTAGCTACCAATGGTCTCCCAGCTATTCACCCTCCCAGCCAGATTGTTATTCACTCCTTCATCTGTCCAACTGTTCTTCTCTCTCTCTTTGGGCTCTATCCGCACCTACCATTTACTCTCACCACCTCCCCCCCACCACCCTAACTTCTGCATTTAAACTGACATTTGTCTAGATACCACCAGTTCTCAGGGAGGGTCACCAGACCCAAAACATTAACTCTGTTTCTCACTCCACAGATGTTGCCTGATCTGCTGAGTTTCTAGTGTTCTGCTTGATCTAGTTTTCCATTAGCAATATTTTGCCTTAATTATTTTAAGAAACTCCTGTATTTTATGGGATGTTTGCATTGCTGTTCAGGCCAGCATTTTCATAGAACATAGAAAAATACAGCGCAGCACAGGCCCTTCGGCCCTCGATGTTGCGCCGATCCAAGCCCACCTAACCTACACTAGCCCACTTTCCTCCATATGCCTATCCAATGCCCGTTTAAATGCCCGTAAAGAGGGAGAATCCACCACTATTATTGGCAGGGCATTCCATGAACTCATGACTCGCTGAGTAAAGAATCTACCCCTAACATCTGTCCTATACCTACTACCCCTTGCCCATTTCTATATACCCTTGAACTGAATGGCTTATTAGCTGATTATATAGGGCTGTTAAGAGTCTATCAGATTACTATGATCTGCAGTCACATGCAGGTCAGATTAAGTATGCACTGTAGATTTCTTTCCTTAAAGAGCATGAAGGAACCAGAAGAATTTTATGATGACAGATAGTTAGCTTCATAATCCAGTACCAGGACAGGCTTTTGTTCCATATTTGCGAATGGAATTTAAATTCTCCCAGTTGCTTTGCTGGGATTTTGAACCCGTATCCTTAGAGTACTAGCCTGGTCTCTGGATTACAAGCCCAGTGACCTTACCACCACACTGCCATCCTTCCTCTTTTATGCTCAAATGGAGCAGGAAACCCCTGGGACTTGGTTCTATGCTGTATGTTTAATGTCTTGGCTCAGTTGGTTTGAGATGTGTGCAATGGAAGCTACATTTAGAAGATTCTTTTTTCACTTTCTGGACTATGCCAAGAGAACTGATTTCAGACATAATGAGTTGACAAAGCAGTGCAACATTAGACTCAGAGGCCCAGTGCTATGGAGAGGGCAAAACCCAAGACACTGTTTATAGAATCGCTATAGTGTGGAAGAGGCCATTCAGCCCACTGAGTCCACACTGGCCCTCCAAAGAGTATCCCACCCTATAACCGCACATTTTCCATGGCTAATCCACCTCACCAGCACATCTCTGGACACGATAGACCATCTCCCATGTTGAATCCGCCTAACCTGCACATCCCTGGACACACTAGACTATTTCCTGTGGCCAATCCAACTAGCCTGCACATCTTTGGACTGTGTAGGGAATTAGATTCCCGACAGTGTGGAAACAGGCCCTTCGGGCCAACAAGTCCACACTGACCCACCGAAGAGCAACCCACCCAGACCCATTCCCCTACATTTACCTCTTCACCTAACACTACGGGCAATTTAACATGGCCAATTCACCTGACCTGTACATTTTTGGACTGTGGAAGGAAACCGGAGCACCTGGAGGAAACCCACGCAGACACGGGGAGAATGTGCAAACTCCACGTACAGTTGCCCGAGACGGGAATTGAACATGGGTCCCTGGTGCTGTGAGGCAGTAGTGCTAACCACTGAATCATCGTGCCACCCTGAATTGTAGTAAAAGAATATACCTTGTAAGGATACATTGACATTGGATATGTTCCTGTCTATTATTTCCAACATTGTTGAATCGATGATGCATGGATTAGGTTAGCAATGGAATGGAAGACACTGATTCAGAACTAGAGTTTGCACTTTGAAGTTAGAGTTTTCAGTGTGGCTACATAAAAGACCCCACTCCATTAACAAGCAATATGTAAGTTTGTGTAAAATGGTCTGTAGCGTAGAAAAAATTCCAATATTTTGAAGCCTTGCTCAGAAATTCAGCCAATTCAAGTGTGAAAGATACAATAATGGGTATGTGTCATTTACAATGATGGAGGATGCTGCCAATGACGCAGTCAAGAAGATCTCTTGCAATCCTTCCAAAGAGAATACCGAAAGGCATCTCATTTATTGGAGGTCTTAAGACAGATTTTGTCTGGCCGCAAAGCTCACCTGAAAATGGTATTGCAAAGTCAAGACAACAAAGAAGGACCTGCATTTCTATAGCACCTCTTCAAAACCACAGGACACCTCCCAAGTGCTTTGCAGCCAATGGATGCACCTCTTGAAAGCTAGTCATTGTTGCCTCGTAGCAAGCACATAATCAATTTACACTGAGCAAGCTCCCACAAGCTGCAATATATTGCCACCAGGTAATCAATTGTTCCCAGTAGGTCAATTGTGTGTTCCATGCATTTGACTGTTGTCTGTAATTTAAGGCTGAGTGGAAGTCTACGGTGTGAGGTTTTTCATGGGAAATAACTGAGGAAAAGACACTATGCTTTAAACAATTTCAAGCCAAACTGAATTGAATTCAGGCAGTTTCCAAATTGTTCTTGACACTCTAAAGAACATTGTAAATGACGTTATCGCAATAGGATTGTTCTTTTGAAATTAAAATAACAACTTTGTGTACAGCATTCTTCATGTCATCTAAGCTGTTCCAAAGCACTTTCAATATGCTTGCAAAAACTGTTTGCTCTTTGAATTGCAGAGCTACATAGTAGCTATGTCTCTGCTTCTATTCACTGCGCAGGATGCTGCTTGTTGCAATGTACAATTGCTTTGTAATTAATGCATGGCTGCACACGCAAATCTCTTAAACGACACGAGTGCTCAGCCTGTTCGTTTTCCTGAACAGTACCGTTGTAGTTGCTCAGCTAAGCTCTGGTGCAGTACTGAGAGAATGTTAGCTAAGAGTAACGTGGGCCGCTCCAATATGGACACAAGAAATGGACTTGGAAATGGGCAAATGGGAGACCCGCTAATTACTCTAACGTTTATCTTTGTGAGGGATGAGGGCAAGTTGTCAGAGAGAAGCCCAGGACTGTTGGGCAGGCAAATGTACTCCACCACCCCTGACCCCACCTCCCAAAAAATGAAAATCAGGGCTGGGAGGGGCCACTAATCAAAGGAAAGTCATTCGTGTACGTGAGAGAGATACAATCCGTGAAGGCCTCCTCCAATCACAGGTCGTTCTTCTCCTGTGTTTTGATGGTGAAGCCTGTGATTTGGAGGGGAAGCGAGGTGTTGGGAAGGTGAATGGCAGCCTTGGGGTGCCACCTGCTGGAGCAGGCAGTGGGAGTCATCGGCCAGAGGTGAGGAGCTGGGGGGGCTGAGACGGAGCTCACTTTGCGAGGGTTGAGAGAAGGAGGCAACAACAAGGTGGAGGGCAGAAAGGAGTTGTGAAGGGAAGCTGTCGGGTGTGGATGAGCAAAAGGCACGTAGGAAAATACACGATTCTGGGGGACCATAGCCGATCTAACTACTTCATATTCTTGTATACCACCGATAACCTTTCACCCGTCTGCTGCAAATTGTGAGAAGAAGGTGAAGGTAGAGGGAAGCTGTCCATGAGAGGGAAAGGTTTCAGACCTGTCAGCAAAGGAAGGCTCAGCTAACTGGGAGCCAGGATATCTCCACGCTAAAACAATGATTTCCTTGAAAATTAATGTGAAGTCTCAAGCTTAAGGCTGTGTAGGTCCAGGACCTAGTACATGTATTTGTTACATTGTAATGAACACTATTAATTGTAGATCTCAATTCCAGATTTAAATTCAAGTTACACTAAAAAGGATGAGAACTGCCTAGTCATAGGCTTCTAGCTTTGTGCATTTTCTGTGACGTCACCAGTCTATAGAAGGAATGTTTAGGTTGAATGTCTTTGTGCATAGAAATGTGTGCCAAATATTTTAGGAGGCCAAAAAAAATCTCTAGCTACCCTCATGCCTGTACGTTTGCTAACCTTATACTTGTTATCCTGTGACAATTTAAAAACTGCAGAGTCTAGGAAGTTAATAATTTCCTTCTGTGATGTAGCTTTAACTTGAATGCAGAATTGATAATAATTGAGGAGACTAATTTAATTCTACTTCTGAGAGAGTCAAATACTTCATATGTTAATATAAATAGAGGAGCCTTTTATTACCACGTGACTGTACTCTAATAAAGGGGGTGGCCAGAACATAAAGGAGCCCCTGAAAACAAAAAAAAATCTCTTGTTAAATGTCAAGACACTTTTGTGTTTTGGTGTTGCGTTTCTGAACACAGAACTAACTAAAGTCGCTGTGAAGTCACCATAGTCCCAGAGGACCATTGTCTTAACAGAGAGAGATGACTGGTGGTGGTTTCACCTGAGGGTCAACAAGCATCAGGTGAGGGACAAAATTTGAGAAGGTGGAACTTTCGTGGTAACCTCAACTTGGTATAGGAATTGAACCCACACTATTGACATCTATTTGCATTCCAAACCAGCCATCCAGCCAACAAAAATGACTGATTGCCTTTCCTGGATTAGTAAGGACTGTAGGTTCAGCCTACTTGAAAATGTCAAACCATTTTGCTTCACTATCTGATGACGTACAGTTGAAATGCAACTTATGCTTACACGTTCTCAAAATTGACTGCTGCAGTTTGGAGTACTCATGGCTGTTGGTCTTGTGGTGTCACCCTGGACCTTTGCTTTTTAAAACTCCTAAAGCAGTAACACAACTGAGCTTGAGAAAGTAAAAACTTTTTTTTGACTCCTGTTAAGTATGCAATTGAAAGAATGAGTGCCCCCTTCCACCTAGAACTACAAATTGAAGTAAACTATGTATTGCTCAATTTTTGGCACTCTTCCGTTATTTATCCTACTCCATCCTAAGCATTAGTTGAGAGGTGAAACTGAAGTCCCGTTTTAACTGTTCCAGTCAGTCTGCCAAATATTAATAATCCCATGCCACTACTGGGGCAAAGAAACTGTGTCAATGTCCTGATTAACACTCTTCCCTTTTTATTACCCTCAAAATAGATTGATCATACATCACATTGTGTCCAATCATTTTTCAGAGCATGACCCTACTATCGCTTGTTTCCCTGGAGTAGGTGCAGTGGAAGCAATTAATTGTACATGGAGACATTTCTCCAAAAGACTGCTAAGCATTCCATTAAGTGCAACCCTTTCCTTTCATTGAATTTTCCTCGAAATTTCCAACACTGCAGGAACTTCTTTCTGTATGTTTGCCAAGTCTGTGGAAGGTAGCTCGGTAATAACTCTATTCAAATCCATCTTTTTGAACTGAACCCATTGTAATGTTTGTGAATATATCAAATCTATTGTTAGGGTTCAATGGACTAAGGTTTATTGAATAACAATAGACCTATTAGTGCAGATCTGAAGGCTATAAAATGTAACCAAGAGTTCAACAGGAATGCGTTATGAGGCCACAACTGATAAAAATGTGACTTCAAGGCAATAGATTGTATCAGACGTGGAATGGAATGGAAGAGATAGCAATCTATTGCAAGCTTTCACAAATCATTTTGCACACGCATATGATACATATTGTAATGGGCAACAATACATTAAAGGTCTCAATCATAAAGAAGAAAGAAACAAATTGGAAATAAAATTAAAGCTGAAAAGAAAGGAAAAAGCCAATTTTTCAAGAAGAAAGTCTCTGGTAGAACATTTGCACAGTTGCAATGTATCACATGCAGTTAAAGAAATCCCTTATTGATGCACTTAAATGAGAGAGAAGCCAGAGAAATAAATTCGCCAAATGTCTGAAATATTTGCTCAAACAGTACTTTCTTCAATCAAGCCCATTAGAATTTGCTTGTCGTGTATTAATCAAACTTGAATTCAAATAGCACTGTTCACCACTTGGGTATTCCAGAGTGCTTTGTAGCCAATGCATTGTTTTCCCTTTTTGTAGGAAACTGCATTACCAATCTGTACACCAAAGTTCTGCACTGAATCAACAGTTTGGTAATCTGTTTCAGTGGGACGTTGTGGAAGTACAGAAAGCAGTTATCCTGTGATCTAACATTCAAATATGTGAGGGTCAGCAGTGATCATCATCCATACTTAATTTTATCCTTTTTTAACATCTTTCATGTTTTTTTTTAATGAGTCACTATATTGTGTTATGACTGAGGATGAGGAGTGCACTGATACTCTAGTCCCACTATTCCACAGTTCACAACATAAAATTACTTGTGTCAATAATGGGTCAAATGGACTTCCTCTGCACTGTAAATGTCAATGAAGGATGTGGGCTAATCGTCTATCAAATATTTAAAGTAAAATTGTTCCCTTGACCAATGCAGCTTGGACTTTTTTAAAAATTGATAGCTTTTAAATTATTATTAATAGGCCAGTCATCTTGCATTCTGAAGGCCAGCATAGTCACACATCTGCATTGTTTCTTTAAAAGATGGTGTTGATCTGCCTCCTGAAATGACATTCCTAAACATGCAGCTCACATGGTGCAGGAATATCAGTTTTGGAGATCCAGATATTGACTTTTGGTAGTGGTCTTTGTACTTCTGTGTGGCAGAGTCTGTGGAAATGTACTTTTAGGGGAACCTTAGGGAGTTGTTGCAGTGAATTTCAAAGATAGATAGTATACAATATTATCATGGCGTTTCTGTGATTTTTGAGGTGATAAATATTTAAGCTGATGCACATGGTGCTAATCAAGTAGACTATTTTGTTGTGGTGTTTGAGCTGTGCACATCCAGGTAAGGGCAGAATATTCCATCCCATTCCTGACGTATGCCCCAAACTTGGGCAGTCGGGAGGAGATTTACTTCTGCCTGAATTCCCAACCATTGGTGCCGTCTCCTACCCTTGTGTGGGAAGATTTATATTTAATTCCTTTTCTTGTGTAGACAGGGAATGCAACCTACGTGTGGAATGCCTTGATTTTTTTTTTCTTGTTGTTAGCTGGGTCACACATTAAGATCTAGGCTTCCAAAAACTGATCCAACATGCAAATCATATTGGAGGAAGAAGAATAAGCAGCCTGAAATTGGACTAAAATACAAGAAAGAAAATCAAGTCCACATACCAGATGAGCTGAAAGTTCACTAAAATGTGGAACATAAAGAGAAAACAACCCATTTTAAAATCTCTACATTAACTACAATCTTTTTTTTTGTTTAAGAATTTACTCATGAAACACAAGTGTTGTTGGCTGGGCCAGCATTATCGCCTACCCTTCGATGTCCTTGAGAAGGTGATGTGTTGCATTCAGGAGCCACTACACTCCATATGCTGTTGGAAGACCCAAGTGTCATTTGGGAGGAAGTTCCAGGACTTTGACCCAGTGACACTGAAAGAACAGTGATATATTTCCAAGTCAAGATGGTGAGAATTGGAAGACATTGTGCAAGTGGTAGGGTTCCCCTGTATCTCTGTGGGTGGTACAGTGGTTAGCAGTGCTGCCTCACAGCGCCAGAGACCCGGGTTCAATTCCCGCTTCAGGCGACTCTCTGTGTAGAGTTTGTACATTCTCCCCGTGTCTGCGTGGGTTTCCTCCGGGTGCTCCGGTTTCCTCCCACAATCCAAAAATGTGCAGGTTAGGTGAATTGGTCATGCTAAATTGCCCATAGTGAAGGGGTAAATGTATGGGTCTGGGTGGTATGCGGGTCGGTGTGGACTTATTGGCCTGAAGGGCCTGTTTCCACACTGTAAGTAATCTAATCTACTACCCTTCTAGATGGTTGAGGTTGTGGGTTTGGAAGCATGTTAGTTGTGTACTGCTGGATGGAGCAACTTGAGACATACCCATCAGTCTAGCATCATGATCTTGCTAGTTACATGCCTATGTTTGTGCTAAATTGGCCAATTATTGTTTTTATAGTAACTGTTGTGGTTACTGTACGTTTGTTCAAGACTGAATGGTGGAGATTGGAAATGGCAAAATATTTCCAAGCTTCATTTGTCTTCAGTGATCAGAGAGAATGTTTCTTTGTTGAATTCCTGGAAGATGGTCATTTTTTGTGTATGTTTTGACGAAGCTATTCTGCATGTTACATGCCTCTTGCCAGTGGATGGCACTCCTAAGCTCCGATTTCATAGCTTGACAGTGTTTTCAAGAGATTCTAGCTTTCCATATATTGACTGTCTGACTGGAGGGGTTGGTTAGCTTGGTTGACTGAATGGCTGGTTTGTGACGTAGTGATCTAGCAGCATGGGTTCAATTCCCTATATTGTCATCAAGTCACACAGTATGGAAGCAGACCCTTCAGTCTAACCACTCTGTGCTGACCATGTCCCCAAACGTAATTCAGTCCACCTGCCTGCACTTGGCCTATACCCTTTCAAACCATTCATATCCACATGTCTTTTAAACATTGTTACTGTACCCGCATTCACAACTTTCACTGATTGAAATTATTATGAAAAGCTCTACTTCAATTCCTCAATCTTATCCTGAGGGAGGAAATTCCAAAATGAATGGTCAGCCAATTTTTTTATTTCAACAATATACTTTATTCATAAAAATATTTTTATCTATACAATTGGTGATGCTATTCTTTTGTGTACATTGCATTTCTTTACCTATACAGATCAGACTGAATCATTTGTGTATACAAGTCTGTATGTTGACCATCCAAATGTTTAGCTGAGGCGTCGGCGGAGCCCAATTATTGAGTGGGCCTCCTGAAATACTGAAAGCAGAATTCCTACTTCCCTCAAGGAATGTGGTTTGGGTTTTTTTTACATACTTGATACAATGGTCCAGTAGGATTATGGTGACTTTGCCTTTTAACATTTTATCTATTAGGAACCTTTGGTTAGTGATCAGATGTCAAATTCCTGGCTGAGGATAAATGTGGAACTGCAAGAGGAAGAATTAAATACCATTGATAAGTGTGAAGAGGAACCTCTTGTGATAATGACCTGGAACATATTGCCCTCTGGGATAGTAGAAGGGGTGGTAGGTATAGGACAGATGTTAGGAGTAGATTCTTTACTCAGCAGGTTGTGAGTTCATGGAATGCCCTGCCAGTAGCAGTGGTGGACTCTCCCTCTTTATGGTCATTTAAGAGGGCATTGGATAAGCATATGGAGGTTATTGGGCTAGTATAGGTTAGGTAGGCTTCGATCGGCGCAACATCGAGGGCCGAAGGGCCTGTACTGCGCTGTATTTTTCTATGTTCTATGTTCTAGAAGTGAACCAATCAATGATTTGAAAGGAAGGTAGTTGGGGAACCTGAGGGAAATAAATGTCCAGGGCTCCAGGGAGGGCGGGAGGAAATGGGACTGGTGAGATTGGTCTGCAGAAAATCCAGGTGCACTTGATGGGCAGAGTTGCCTCTTCTGTGCTATTGTTACCTCTATATCCCAGTCTTCCTCCAGAGCTTGCCCAATCTGTGAATGAACTTGCTCCTGTCTGTCTTGATTTTTATTAAAATAGTAAAATAAGGAAATTCAGACCAGCACAAGTGCATGTTAAAATCTCCACCAGATTAAATAAAGATGGCACGTTTGGTTACCTTTCAAGTTCACATATCAATAAATGCCTCCTTAATATGATTTCTTAATGTCCTCTTAAGATGTGAAAGAGTTGCCCTGCTCCTCACAAATTGTGCTGAGCTCAAAATTGTGGTGCTGCATAGGAATTTATGACAATCCCTTTATTCATTTTTTTAATTCAACGGTTAATTAAAAAAACCACCACTAGAAGAATCTAAAGACACAGATTCTCTCAGTTGGGAGCTTTTCCTTTCTCCCATGTGAAGAAGTGCTTGAGATTAGATTTTGAAAAACCCCACACATCTCAATTAAAACTGGAGCTGAAAGAATAGTGTTCAGGTTTTTTTTTCAGGCAAAACTGTAGAAAGAGCTGTGATAACAAAGTGCTGCAGTTCCAACCTAGTCCAGATATACTACATGGGCTTGATTTTCTTTAAAACTAATTTTTTTCCCATTGATTAATTCTTCCAGTCATCTTTAGTGTCTTCTCAAGCCACTGACTTGTTATATTCCAAACCCCTGCTAGCTTTATGGCTTTGGTACAACATTAAGCTACTACCCTTAGTGATGGTGTCTCAATCCTGAGTGAAAGGCCTTGCAGCTAAACCAATGTTATTGAAGAAAGACGTACATCAATATTGCACACTTCACAGCTACTGGATATCTTCAAACATTTTGCAATCAATGAATTACTCTTTGAAGCAAAGACAGAAATTGCTGGAAAATCTCAGCAGAGCTGGCAGCACTGAGGGGTGGTACGGTGGCTCAGTGGTTAGCACTGCTACCTCACAGCACCAGGGTCCCCAGTTTGATTCCAGCCTCAGGCGACTGTGCAACTCCACACAGACATTCTCCCCATATCTGTGTGGGTTTCTTCCGGGTGCTCTGGTTTCCTCTCACAGTCCAAAGACGTGCAGGTCAGGTGAATTAGCAATGCTAAGTTGCCCATAGTGTTAGGTGCATTAGTCAGAGGGAAATGGGTCTAGGTGAGTTACTCTTCAGAGGGTCGGTGTGGACTGGTTGGGCCGAAGGGCCTGTTTCCACACTGTAAGGAATCTAATCTAATCTGTGGAGAGAAGGTAGAGCTGATGTTTTGGGTCCAGTGACCCTTTTTTAAAACTAATTTACTCTTTGAAACTTATCCATTGTTGTAACATAGGCAGTATAGTGGCCAGTTTGAACTCTTGTGAGCAGCAGTGTGATAATGACTACGTAGTTTGTTTTTGAGATGTTGGCTTGAGTGATCAATCCAGTCAGAGCACTGATGGTAACCTGCCTGTTGTTCTTTTGAAGATATGCTATAATTTCCTTGAGATCTAACCAAGAGGGACATGTGACCTGTTTTCTCTCACCCAAAGGATAGTTCTCTCCAGCATCACAGCAGCCTCTCTTCAGAGTGTCAGTCTTAAGTTTTACACTAAAATTTTGGAATGGGACTTGAGCCCAGACTGTTGTGACTGACAGATAAGACTGCCCAACTGGCCCAACTGTAAATGCCTGCCATGGCCATTGTATATTTGATCTTTTGATTTAATTGTCACATGTACTCCAGTACAGGACTACAGAGAAAAGTGTACAATGTTGCCACACATGGCAACATCTTGGGTACCAAGGTATAGTCCAAGAGCATATAGTCAGTTCTACAATAACACGATGGGTGCATTTTTGTGCAACCCCGTATCTTAGAAAAGCTATACTTTAGAAACAGTGTTAAAGTGTTATTGATGTAATTGCATTATAGCCAACACCTGTTTTAAATGTTCACACCTTAGAAACCGTGTCCCTGTAATGACACAGTGATGAACCCCTCTGTTAATTTAAACCAAACACCCAGAAAAGCTCAGCTCACCTGATAATCTGTTAAAATGAGTGACCGAGAAGTTCCAAATTCCAAAATGAAATCAAGTTATTCTTTAACGCTAAGAGTGAACATTAAACAACTATTCAAAACTCTAAGTCACACGTTCTTTTAGCTACTTATTATTTGCCTCCAATTCTATAACACTATATTGTTCCAATAAAACACATATTAAAATTACATCAACGTAATTTCAAAATGATACAATGGCTGTCATCAGTGTCTTTCTTCTTCCAACTGAAGATCTCCCTGGGTTGTCACCTTTCCTTATACTACAAATATGTTTCTATGAAAAAGGTACCTTTTGATCGAGAGTGTTTCAATGGCAGTTACTCTGTCTGACTTTCAAACTGCCTGCCTTTTGTTATATCCCCAACATTGGATCATCTTATTGGTTCAGTGTTGCCAAAAACAGTAAATTCAAAGTTGATTGTGTTTTAGTATCCTGGGGCATAATTTAAACTGATTGGTTAAATCCGAATTGTTGTCAAAATATCAACCAACTCAGCTATCTATTTCACAGCTAAATGTTACATATTTTCAATTTTCCAGTACACACTGAGACTGCTAGTTAATTATATGACAGGTGCTTGTAAGCTCTCAGTTCAGAACAGATTCAACTCTTTCATAAAGATACAGACCACGCTTCAGCTTCATGACAATTTGTCAATCACATTGTGGTGAACTCATGTGGACAAAACATGTGTTATAGTAGGTACAAAGTTGTAACAGAAACAAGAGTTAAAAAGTTAACATTATTTCATAGAATAGTAGAAAAATAAGGTAATAGTTAACATTAATGTCTTTTGTTGTTTAAACTAGGAAAATAAAGGAATAAGTTAAATGATCAATAGTCTTTGAGTCCTCCACTTATCTCACTCTCCAGAGAGACCTCAGCTGTCTGTTCTCACTGCCGCTGCAGATACCACACTGATGCTGAAACTGCTGCCTCTCCGATCCTGCCCAATGCCTCGGGAACATACCCAAGTAGAACCTAATCGCCTGGCGAGTCTAGACACTGCCATGAGCCACTAAGAATCCAGCCAATGTACTGCTGGGAGAGCCAACCTAGACTCACCATGAACTGCCAAGAATCCAGCCAATGTACTGCTGAGAGCTGTCAAGAGGCCAAGCTGAGAACCACCGAGAGATCAGACCAGGCCCTGCCACAAGCCCAACAAGAGCAGGATGAACTCTCTTAGTCCAGGCATCGGGAAGCAAATTCATCAGTCGTGCATGTTATCCTCCATTCATTCTGCATTACACATGTCACAACTCAATTAGAACATATGTGCCAATAAGGGCCCCACTGTTCTAAGAGCCTTCACGCATTTAAAATCCCAATGAGACCACGAAGATGACTTATTTTACTTGATTGATCAGGATAAATTCACACCAGGTTTCATCATTGATGGAAAATAACTCTATTGTAATGTACCTGAACAAATGGTAGGAAGAGGAAAAGATCCCTAATCTACTACTATATGACTTTAACTAAACCTCTTTGAAAGCACCAAAGACACACATTATTCATCACTAAGACAGACAGAATACAGAAGGTTTGACACAGATATTAGGGATGAACAAAAGTAGCTGGGGGAAACAGAATTTCAAAGCTCAAAAGTGCAGATCTCAAGGGGAGATTAAATTTGTCCCTCACCATTCCTTTTGATTTCTGCAGTGACTTTTGTCTGCACAGTGACAATTGTACTTCACTTCAATAAATGGCTAATGTAGTCCTTGTTAAAATTCTTTCTTAAATGCTCTCTTCATTTTTCTGTTCATCATTCTCAGCAGCAGAAGCACCTCTTCACTGCTTATGGGGGTTTCCACAATGTACTTTGTAATCTATCTCATTGACTCCACAAGAGAGAGTTCTACTAGCCACATCTGATCCAAGTCATGAGTCAGGCAAAACCAGGTTATAACCCAACAGTTCTATTTGAAACCACAAGCTCTCAGACCGTTGCTCCTTCATCAGGTCACCTGACAAAGGAATAGCGTTCCGAAAATTTGTGATTTCATACAGAATCGTTGGACTGGTGTCAGGTGACTTCTGACTTTGCCCAGCCCAGTCCAACACTGGTATCTCCACATGATCCAGGAATATACCCCAATGCCAACTGCTTGTGATGCCAAGTAAATTTAACTGCAGATTGACATTTCAGGACAATCTGTGAATGATTTTGTTTTTGACTGTCATCTAACCAGATGATTTTAAAAATAACACTCGGCATTGTTTTACACTTGAAGATGTTGTGTATATGTTTCTTCATGTTCAAGAAGGGAAGTTATATACGTTTGAATCTTTTTTTTGCTCATATCTTTGCTGGAGGAACATATTTAGCTTGTTAACTGAGGAAACCTGGCTGATTGGTGTCTGATAATAATCCAAATACAGTCTGGCACCAATAGAATTGGCAATACCACTGCCCATTTTAAATTCAAGTTTTGTTTTGACAAGTGGAGGAGTGGAATAAGAAAACAAAGCTGTTCAGCCCTGTTATGACCCAGTTAAAAAATTTACGAGCAATCGAGTTTTCTTTTTAAAAATCCAGTGGACTATTCAAAAGTGTTTCAGCTATTACAAGGCTGTGCTGACCCTCCTGAAAAGTTGTTTGAATGCTAACAAGAGTTAAAGTGCTATTTGTTTAGAGTTGCACGTTTTTTCTTATTACTCAGCAGGATGAGGGCATCGCTGACTAGACCAACACTTATTGCCCACCCTTCATTGTCCTCAAGGAAGTCATGGTGAATCACCTCGTTGAATTGCTGTAGATGTCCACATAGTGCTATAAAGGAGGTAGTTCCAATATTTTGACTCCATGACCGTCAATGAATAGTGATATTGTTCCAAGTCAGGATAGTGTATAACTCGAGGGGAACCTGCAGGTGGTGGTGTTCCTCTGTATCTGCTGTCCTTGTCTTTCAAGGACAATGGTGGCATGGTGTCTCAGTGGTTAGCACTGCTGCTTCACAGCACCAGGGACCTGGGTTCGATTCCTCTGGTGACTGTGTAAATGGCACACAGACATTCTCCCTGTGCCTGCATGGGTTTCCTTTGGGTGCTCTGGTTTCCTCCCACAATCTTAAGATGTGTATATTAGATGAACTGGTCTTGCTAAATTGCCCATAGTGCTCACGGACCTGTCGGTTAGATGCATTAGTCAGGGGAAATATAGAATCATAGGGTAAGGGAATGGGTCTGAGTGGTTGACTCTATTGAGGGTCAATGTGGACTTGTTGGGCCAAATGGCCTGTTTCCATACTGTAGGGATTCCATGAAGGTTATAGATTGGGACGGTGCTGTTGAAGGACCCTGGGTGAGTTGCTGCAGTGTGTCTTGTAGCGAGTGTACCCTGCTGCTACTGTTATCAGTGACAGAATGTTGGAGGTGTTGGTAAAGGAGTCAAAGAAATGTCTATTTTGCTTTGGATGGTGTGAAACTTCTGGAATATTCTTGAAGCAGCAAACCAGCAGGTACATGGAGTTGTAATCTGTGACTTAAATATGTAAGCAGAAAGCTCCTGTTCAATCTGTATCACTCACCTATCTTATAAATGCCTCCTTTTATATGGCTCATTTGAAGCACTTTTGGATACTTTGGCTACATTACATAAGTCGAAGTTGTTGCCAAGCAGGGCGGATGTAAAACCAGAACCTTGACTGTACTTACTGCAAAAAGTAAGGACCTAGTATTCAAGAAAGATGTGATCAGCAGAATCTATCCAATAAGTTATCCATTAAGAGGTTGTTCCTACGCACTCGGTTTTACCAAGCTGTAAACATGTTTATACAGAAGAGCTTCTTATCTCATTACTAATAGTGCATAGAGGAAATCATTCCATTCCATATGGCACTTGTGTTTCTAACAAACAGTGGCTCGCTCCTGATTCCAGCTGTTGTCGTCTCTGCAGTCTGTTTCTCTTTGCTCGTTTTCCAAATGCAAGGGAAACTGCAAGTTTGACACAAACACACAGTCTGGCTCTATTTTCCCCACAATAGACACACACACACACACAATTGGTGCAACACAAAGGCCGTCAGTGACCTGAATTATAGGACGTTACTGGTGAGGTTTGTTTCTGCAGTAACTGCAGCTGAAAAAAAAACACACATTTAACTGAAAACCAAAGGGCCAGAGGGCCTGGACTATTCCTAGCACCTTCTCATTGCAAAGCGCTGAGTGCTGTCCCCTCTGTGTTCTTTCTCCACCCTCATCACCCCACCCGGCTCACTCTCCTCCACTCCCCCCATGCGCTCTCTCTCTCTGCTATTTTTCCTAATCAGTCTGTTCAGAGATGTTATTATACATTTCTGAAGCAGGTGGAATGTGAACAGTGGCCTCCTGGCTCAGACACAATCATTTCACGACAAGGGCCCTTTAACACTTACGTTTTAAAAAATCTATTATACTGAGTCATGAAGGGGTGCGTGTACTGACCATCAATGCTCAAAGTTTATTCTCATTAGCTAATTTATTTTGGCTTCAATCTTAAGCCAAATCTAGAGATTCTACAGCATGGAAGGAAACTCTTCACCCAATAATATCTTTGTTTGCTCCAACCTAATTCTACTTTTGAGCATGCAGGTCCATAACCCTGTTATGACTCTTCAAGTACATCTCAATGTATTTTTTTAAATCCATGAGAGTTTTTTCCTCCAGTTGATTTCAGGCAGTGAATTCTTGATCTCTAGCATCTTCTCGAAAGAAGATGTTACTTCTGAACTCCTCTCTAATTATTTATTTTTAACTTGTTCAACCTGAAGCTAATGCATGGAAAAGTTCTTCAAATGTGATTTTTTTTTAAAAGTTCCTTCATGGGATAAGGACGTCACTGACTAGGCCAATATTAATTGCCCATCCCAGCAGGCAATGAAGAGTCGACAACATTGCTGTGGGTCTGGAGTCACAAGCAGGCCAGGCAAAGATGTCAGTTTAATTCACTAAAGGGCATCAGTGAACCAGATGGGTTGTTCTAACAATCAACATTGAATCTGTGATGATCATTAAACTCTCAATTCCAATTTTGTCTTTGCATTCAAACCCATTTGCTGTTGGTGTGAATCAAACCCATTGGATCAGAAGATTACCTGAGTTTATGGATTTATACCACTAGGCCACTGCCACTCCATGATTCAACGCTGACTTGCTCACTTGGGGATTAAGTCTCCCAGACACACATACAGAGTGTCCACCTGGTTGAGGTACTGAGCATCAGTTGGCATCTGTCCAACTATAAACCAACACCACCTACTAATTTCAAAGAAAATAAGGTAGAGATCTACAAAATCATGGTGGCCTAGAGAGGGTGGTTCATCTGGGGCTTTTCCCAAGGTGAAAAGTCAGCTACTGGAGGCCAAAGGTTCAAGTTGAGAGGGTAAAGTTTAAGGGAGAAGTGTGAGGAAATTTTTCGCATGGACGGTGGTGGGGTCTGGAGCGCACTGCCAGTGGAGGTAGGTGAAGCAGACATGTCAGCAATATTTAAGACAAATCTTAATTGATACATGAGCAGGAGGCAAACAGAGGGTTAGAAACCGCAGATGGGCAATAAGTATTCAGCTTGATAAGGATTAGGAATCAATGCAGTCTTGATGGGCTGAAGGGTCTCTTCCTTTGCTGTAATGTTTTGTATAAGATGGAAGGAAATGAGAAGCAAGAAACTGGGTGTCTTGGAGGAATATTAATTCACATGTTCAAAAAACATGTAATCTTGTTCTGCTTTGATCTTTCTGCAGTGATAACTACTCCATCCTTTCAGGGGTTATCTAAACCTGGGAGGCTCATTATGTATCTATAGGCGACAGTCATGTTTGGCTTCCTAACCACGTCATGTAATTCTGTGATGAATTACTAGTCTGCACAGAGTTTGAGACTAAGGGCAGTTTGTAGTTTTAGGCCAGAGATACTTGTGAATGAGATTTTTCTCTTGCTTTTTTTTCCAAACACACTTGCCAGCTGCTGGTTTCCTCCCCTCAACCCCTAAATCCTCATTAGAAGGAGCAATGCCACAATTATTTCCGTTTTCTCCATTCCCCTGAAGGTATTAAGTTAGGAATGTGTTTCTGTCCTTCAGAGTTTTGCAGTCTCGATCACTTCACCCAAGTCTTTATTAGCTACCATGCTTAATGTAAGAATATTCAGTTATACAACGATAAGGAGTAGGACCCTGAGGTGACCTTTTCTCCATTTCCAAACTCTGAAGCACAGTTAAAAGCCTAAACGTCATCAAGCGACACCAAGCAGACCCCCAATCAAATCTGTGACGTTGCAACTCTCGTTGGCTCAATGTTACAACTCTCTGGTAAAGCCACTTTTTTCTTAGCATGTAATCAAATATTCCACTTCTACACTATACTCCAAGAGTTATCCTGGCATAGTGGTAGTATCCCTACCTCTGGGACAGAACCTCTGGCTTCAAGTCCCACTTGTGTAATAAAGTGACAGTTATGATTAAAAATATCTCTTCTGCACTCCAGTTGAAATCAGTTTCTTTGTGGGAATAAATGGGGAGTGTTTATTCATTGTTAACTTGCAGGCACGGCGCCTCAGTGGTTAGCACTGCCGTCTCAGAGTGCCAGGGACCCTGGTTCGATTCTAGCCTCGGGCAACCATATGTGGAGTTTGCACATTCTTCCCATGTCTGTGTGGGTTTCCTTCACGTTCTCTAGTTTCCTCCCACAGTCCAAAGGTGTGCAGGTTGGGTGGATTGGCCGTGGGAAATACAGGTTCTTCGAGTAATGGGGTGGATGTGAGGGGAATGTTATTCACAGGGTTGCAGTGGACTTGATGGGCAGAATGACCTGCTTCCGCACAGTAGGGATTCTATAATTGTACTCAGCTAGTGATCCTGCTTTAGGGGAGTGTGAACCCAGCTATAGTACGTGTATCTGAGAGAGACATCATTAGAATTCTAAGATTTCTATGGACTTCTCCAAGAGCTGAATCATCTGCCTCTACTCATGTTCAAGGATCCTGTATGATGATTGGCTTTCTAGCCTGGATCCTAGAGAATATCGTGTCGTCCTGGATCCTGGTTTCCATGAATGACAGACAACTTAAATTAATTCCGAGTTTAGACTTTTTGTTTGGGCAGGGGAGAAGTTGCCATACAAATATACATACATTTTCAGTTAGCTCAGTTGGCTGGATGGAAGATTTGTGAAGCAATGCGATGCCGACAGTGTGGATTAAATTCCAACACAGACTGAGGTTATCTTGAAGGACTGTCCTCCTTAACCTGTTCTCTTGCCTGAGGTATAGTGACCCTCAGGTTAAGTCACCATGAGTTATCTCTCTCTTTAATGAGAGAACACTCCAATGGTTTGGTGAAACTGTGGCAACTTGACTTTACTTGAAACCGCCACCAGTCATCTCCCTCCATGGTCTGGTAGTCCTAAATCTTGTTGTACCATTTGATAAGAGTCTGATTGTAATGTCATCTCTGTTTTCCTATCTACTGCTGGCACCCATTGTATTTCCATCTTAATGAAGTATCATCTCCTATTGTGTTAAAAACAAAATTCAATGACCCTACCACCAGTGCTCTTTAAGGAAGATGATTCCACATACAGCTGACTCTCTGGCAGAAACATGTAAGTTAACCTTTTACCCATCTTAAATGGGAGGTCCCTTATTTTTCAATTGTGTCCCTTAGTTCTAGTCACCCCCAACCCCTTCAAGACACAACCAACTGGGAGAACATCCTCTCAGAATCCTTATATAATTCCCTGAGGAGGTTGTTTTTATAAAATTGTCTTCCATTCTTCCAATATAGGGTCAGCCAATCCAATCTCTCATACTGAGATTGTTCATCTCCAGCGTGAGCTCAGTCAATCTACTCTGAACTCTTCTCATGCAATGTCCTTTCTCAAGTTAGGAAAGTGAAACTGTACACAGTACTGTCTCACCAATGCCCTGTACAACTGTAACAATACTCTCCAACATTTTGTACTCCGTCCCATCCCCGCCATCCATATGGTTTTTTGCAATCTGAATATATCCAATTCCAGCAGTCTAGACTTTTCTGATCAACATATTCAGAGATGTCACAACACACCTCTAGAACAGGTAGAACTTGAACCAAGTCCTTCTGGCCCAGATGTAGGGACACTACGACAAGAGCCTCTGGAGTCTATGCTCTCGTGCATCTGGGAATTTTCATCAGTTAGGTTCATGTCAGCACCAAGGTAATCACTTTGAATAATCAATGACATAATTTGAGTCCACTTAATCACTCCCCAGCTTCCCATCTCTTGCTCTAGAGTTATCCAGTGCAGAACGGGTGGTGGGAAGTTCTTTGGCAGTTGTGACTGGTTTTATCTTGGTTGCAAGCCAAGTTTTGGAGATAGAGGCAAGTAAACTGCAAAGAGAAAACTCCAGCTTTGACTAAAGCCAAGTAGATTTCAATAATCAGTCGACACTAGATTAATCTCCAAACATTTTTTTTTCTCTCTCCCTCACCACCTTCTGCAACCTCAGTCTTTATTCACATATCCCTTGCTAGTTACTTGGAGTTGAATGAAAGCCGGTTGCCTGGCAATATAGATGCCAGAATGTGGAGGTGCATCCATTTGTCTCCTGGAGATGCATTTTGTCCCAACTCTCAATTTCAACAAATTGTAGCACCGTTTATCTTGGCATGAATGATTAATGTCCTTGCTGCCGTGTTCTTTTTAATAAGATATTGCAGAAATAATTCAAACAGCTATTAAAGCTAGGACTCCAAGCTCGCCGATGCTTACTATTTATGCTTCAATGAAAAGACGTTTCCTCATGTTTATTTACTTTGTACTTGTTCTCCTTGTGTGTGTGCATTAGAATCACATCTGCAATTAATTTCTAATTAAACTGCCGCTGGAGTACGTTTCCACGTTGCAGTTATGCTTTTTCTTCCAACCATCTGTCTGTCTCTGTATCGCGCTCTCTCTCTCTCTCCCCCTCTCCCCCTCTCTCGCGTTCTCACTCTCTCTCGCTCTTCACTCACTCCATCGTTTTTGCAGCATTGTAATTCCATAGGCTTACAACTTCAATCACGTCCCTGACGCTTCTTCCCCAATGCCTGTTGATAACAGCAGCGAACAGATTGTATTCAGCCCTCACCTTCCATTCTGTACAGAATCTTGCACCTTGTGCTGCTTCCAAGGGGTGTTCCTTTTTAGACTGATACTTTTTTCTTGAGGTGTGGGCAGCGCTGGCAAGGACATCTCTAATTAGCCTTGAGCTGAACGGCTTGTCAGAGCCGTTTTCACAGGGCAGTTAGGAGTCAAGCACTTAAGACTCCTGTGGATCGGGAGTCACATGTAGGTCAGACCAGATAAGAATGGCAGATTTCCTTTCTTAAAGGGTATTTAATGAATCAGGTGAGTTATCATGGCAATTGATGCTACTTATTATGGTCACCATTACTGAGATTAGCTTTCTATCCTGGTTATATTTTTGTGGGTTTTGAATTCCACCAAGTGACCGAGATTTGACCTCCTTTCTCCAGAACTTTGGGTCGGAGCTCCTGGATTTCTGGTCTACTCTCAATCACTCTCTCCCTTTTTTTAAGGGCTATTCTGAGCCATTGACTAACAGATTAGGAAAGTGACCAGACACTTGTTTGAAGGAGAATCTTGGCTTCAAGGAGAGGGCTGTGTTTGACATATTGGCACATGTGACTGAAGTTATAGCCTCCACTGGGAGGGCAAATGGGGAGAGTTATGGCAGGATCTGGAGCCTAAGAATAGAACTTTTTGGGAATGAGAGTTGAGGAGGGGACCTGCAGAAACAATGAGAAAAGCAAGGCAGCTCAGTAGTCAGCGCTGCTGCCTCACAGATTCCACCCTCTGTGTGGAGTTTGCATATTCAACCTGTGTCTGTGTGGGTTTCTTCCGGGTCCTCTGGTTTCCTCCCACAAACCAAAGATGTGCAGCCTAGGTGGATTGGCAATGCTAAATTACCCATAGCGTTCAAGAATGTGCAGGCTAAGTGGGTTAGCCATGGGAAATACAGGGTTACAGCGATAGAGTGGAGTTTGGGTTTGGGTGAGATGGGTCAGTATGGACTTGAGGGGCTGAATGTCTGCTTCCACACTGTAGACATTCTAATTTTCTCATGGCAAACCCAGGGGAGGGATTTGAACACCAGGACAAGAAAGTAACACAATAATTAGACATGGTACGAAACATTCAACAAGCTGTTCTTACAGCTCCTAGCAGCTGCATATTCTATGTTTGGTTTAGATTTATTGTCACATGTATATGGAAATATAGCAAAAAGGGATTTTTCAAAGTGTTATAAAACCGAGTGCTGCCATGCTCTGGCTCATCTTAAATATAATGGAGGATTTTACCGCAATAGAGTTCATTTTATCCCCCTTCTCTTTGTTCCTCCCCTGCTTGACATTGGCTGGGGTTTCTGACAGGCCTCTTTCACCGTCACAATGGTGAGCACTGCATCTGAACTGAAGCCATAGGCCTAGGGATGCATGGGTTCCATCTCTACTGTTCCCCATCCCACTGCTGCCGATCCACACTCCCTCCCTTTCACCAAGGTTTCAGCTCCTTCAGGCACCCAAATCTAGCTGTGGACCTGGCGTCTCAGCTCAGCCTGCAAGTCCAGGCTGAGGAGGGGCGAGGGCTGGGAGTGGGGAGAGGGGAGGTTGGAGGAGTTTGCCCAGGCTCTAGGCCCAGCAGGTGGGAGGCCCCAGGCTGGAGTGCGGCCATGTTTGGCTCATCCTGGTATTGCTGCTGCTCCAGCCATCCTCCTTCACCCCGACCCTCTAGGCTTTAAAAGAAAAGGAAATGGAAACAAAATAGAAAGAGGGGAAAAGTAAAAAGAGAAAGGATGATCCCCAAGCTCCACCCTGCTTCTCTGCTGCCATCTTCATTATACTCTGTGAGCTCAGGTTATGTAATTTGGATGGATATAAACTGTAGCTTTATGATTTCAGGGTGTGTCATGCTGCAAGAGAGGACTGAATGAGTTGAAGTCAGAATGGTACTCTGGCTAATGTACCATTGAGGGTACATTGCATGTTAGCTGTAAAACATAGAATAACAATGTCAGCCAACAATGGGAACTGTGTGGATAGGGGAGTCAAGAGAAGGAAAGTATAATTGTGGGAACGGAAGGAGGTGCTATTTGTAAGTCTGATGGAACACAGAGATAAGGAGATATAAAGACATTGAATCATGAGAATAGACTTGATTTATTTGAGGAATTGGGAAGCAAGACACTTTGGAGGCTTGGGGGCAACTACAAAAGAAACTACGTGAGGTATGGGCAGCACAGGTTTGGATAAGCTTAAAGGACATGGTTGAGGAAGTGGGAGCTGCATTCCTTTGAATTACTGTGTGAATTTCCTGAGGTCTGTGCATGGTCACAGCTGGAAAAACTGCATGTGAATATGTTGGCACTGCAATTGCCATGCCTAACCCTTTAGAACCAGTGGCAACGTTAACAGGTGGGTATTGTCCTGCAACAGGTAGACCAGGGAAGTGAAGAAGCAAGTAACTAGCGGCTGAAATAGGCAGCCATTGTAATGGAGAGGATAAGGGGTTAGGTTTTAAATAACATCAATAAAACTATGGACGGCACGGTGGCTCAGTGGTTAGCACTGCTGCCTCACAGCACCAGGGTCCTAGGTTATATTCTAGACCTTGGGTGTTTGCCTGTGTGGAGTTTGCACATTCTCCCCGTTTCTGTGTGGGTTTCCTCTGGGTGCTCCAGTTTCCTCCCGCAGTCCAAAAATGTGCTGTTCAGGTGAATTGGCCATGCTAAATTGCCCATAGTGTTAGGTGCATTAGTTAGAGGGAAATGGGTCTGGCTGGGTTACTCTTCGGAGGGTCAGTGTGGAGTTGTTGGGCCAAAGAGCCTGTTTCCAAATTGTATGGAATCTAATCTAATCAAATACAGATATTGTCCCCATCTCCATGTAAAAATCATACCACTGTTACAAATCCATTCATTTTGTTATTGTTTTCTAGACAGTAGTGATTCAAACTGGGAAGATCAACAGGTATTTTATGCGTGCTACTTTAGGGAAAAAAGTATTTATTCAATTTGAAATAATTAATTTAAAGCACCCCATTAAACTTGGAGTTGGGATCTATTAAGTAATGCTTCAGTACTAGCTTCCAAAGGAGGTGAAGAGGGTCAGTTTATTATGATGAAGAATGGATATTATGTCACACACATTTCCCAAAAACATCAGAATTTATTTTAACTCTGGAATTTGGTCAAGAAATTGGAAGGTGAAAATCACTTTGGATGGGGAGACAAAGTGACCTGAACCAGATTTGACTCCATTATCCGTTCTGCTCAATATTGAAGTCAGTAGAATCCCTACAGTGTGGATGCAAAGCCATTCAGCCCACACTGATCCTCTGAAGAGCATCTCATCCCTTATCCTATTTCTGTAACCCTGCATTTCCCATGGTTTATCCACCCTAACCTCCACATCTCTGGACTCCAGGAGGAAACCAGAGCACCCAAAGGAAACCCGCATAGACACAGGGAGAATGCGCGAGCTCCGCACAAGTCACCAAAGGGTGGAATCAAACCCAGGTCCCTGGCATGTGTGAGCAGTACCAACCACTGTGTCATCCCACATTGGACATTGTTTCCCTAGACAGTGGTTAAAATATGGAACTTTCTGCAAAAGATTGTGTGATTTGTAGAATAAAGAGTTAACACAACTACGTAAATAGAAAAGCACTGACAGTGATTATGTAAATTACATGAGTCTTTGAAATGGGAAGCAAGAAACAAATCTTGCGGGTGGACTAACTATATTGTAATTTTTTGCTTATGGGATATAGGGGTTGTTGGTAAGTCCAGCTTTTGTTGCCCATTACTAATTGCCCTAAAGCTAAGCTGACTGGCCGGTCCAGTCAATCACATGACTTTAGGTCTGTACACACCTGTAGGTCAGGTAACAAAGATGACAGATTGCCTTCATTCATGAGGCAGACAGTTTCATCATGGTCATTGAAATAACTGCACAGAGGCCAGTATCCTATCCCTGTATATTTACTTGTGCACATTACACTGGCCATGGCCACCCAGCTTGGAATCCGAACCCTAAACTGAGGGGATTCTAAACACCGTTTTTTTTGTATTTTATTACACAATTCACAGTTTACAAAACAATTAGCATTTACTGCTGTATACAGAGAAACAGCGATTTTACAAGGGAGAGGAGTGGCAAAGCCAAGCCCCAAACCCTGACATTCAACCGGTTTTCAGGGCAATGAGGAGAAACCTCAAATCCCAGTTTCAATCATTACAAACAGTAACAATCATATTTGTACATATAAGACAGTCCAATTATGTAAGAAACAGTGCATAAAATACAGACCACCCCCCCCCCCGCCAAAAAAACCCCAGCAAGCTCCCACCTTCTGGCAAATCCCCTGTTTATCTAGGTCAACCAGGAATTCCTGATTGGTCCAGGCTAACAAACCCAATCAAGGAGCTCATAGTCAATACCATCCATCTGGTTTCAATTACTGCAATCACTATTGTTGAGACAAGCTTAACGTTGCAAGTTTAGAAATTGAAATTTAATTCCACAACTGCCATGGTGGGATTTGACCACATGAGTTCCAAGCAGTAGTTTAGGCCTCTGGATTACTTATCCAATGAAGCTACCACTATGCCACCAACTCCGCTTAACATAACATGAATAAACCTTTGCTTTGAGAAGATCTTGGACTCCAGAATCTCTTTTGTGATTATACACCCAATCTCATCGGTTAGTACTGCTGCCTCACAGCATCAGGGACCCGGGTTCGATTCCAGCCTTGGATGAACTATCTGTGTGGAGTTTGCACATTCTCCCTGTATCTACATGGGTTTCCTCTAGGTGCTCCAATTTCCTCCTCCAACCAGAGGTGTAGTGGTTAGCTGGATTAGCCATGCTAAATTGCCTATAATATCCAGGGATGCTCAGGTTGGGTGAGAAATGCAGGGTTACAGGGATAGGGTAGGGTCTGGGTGCAATGCTTTTTGAGGATCAGTGTGGACTCAATGGGCCTAATAGCCTCCTTCCACACTGTAGGGATTCTATGATTCATCCAAGACCCCCCACATAACAATGTAGTTGAAGCAAACAGCCTGGACACATTTAATGGCCCTATCTTATTTCTGGTTGAATGTAGTATTTGGATCTGAAAGGGGTAGGATAAGCACCACCTAAAATGATATCATTAAAACTTGTGGACAAAATATCTTAGAATCTCAACAGAGTGTGACCTAACAGATGGTCCTCCTCAAAGTTTCTGTAGCAACAACTCTATATTAAAGCAACCAGTTGTTAAGATGAAATAAACTGGATCTCGTTAACTACAAATAACTTTTATTGTTAGACCACACTAAACCAAACAAGTCCTGTAGTTTCCCACATTGAAAGAGGACAGTGGCAGCAACTCCCAGCATAATAAGCTGCTCATAAGATGCAATGAGAAGCCATACCATCCAATGCCAAGGAAAAAGGAATAGAATGATTTGGTGGTAAACAGCAAGTGTACTTATTTGGGTCATAGACATTGGCATTGATTGATTGGACCCTATGATTGATTCTATTCTGTAGTATGTAATTTCAAATAGCACCACACATTCATAGTCTGGATGCATCCCTGGTATCTTTTCTAACTGTACATTCCCGTTACTTAATTTTCGCCAGTCTTGGTGTTTGTTTGAATGGCTTATGTTGTGCACTGGAACTGAATCCATGAGTGGCAAAGTGAAAGGAAGCCACGAAGTACAGCATTCACAGGATTTTGAGTCAGAGGGGCAAAGATTTCCTCTAGTCGTTATGTGCAATGACATCTTAAATGTGTTCATGAAAGATTTCCGCTTTCCGCTTGAAATGGTGAACCAAGTTAACCTCCACAAGCACATTTACGATATTACTGCACAGAGCAATCAAAGGAATTCTTGCCTCCTGCTGTTCGACACAATGATGCGCTACAGAATTCAATCATAAGTTGAAGGCATTGGAAGAGAGAGTTTATGCTTAAGTTGATGGTTTCTTCTGTGTTTAATAGTATTTATAAATCCTGGACTTTCGATACTAAAGCAAGATTTCTCAACCATACTCAGTTAGGGTGATTTTCTGTGTGTAAGATGTAGGGCAGAATGCATACAATACTTTAAAACTGGAGCAAAGAATGATTATAATTGTTTTTACCCAGAGAGTAGGCGAATGTGGAACCCTATCCCAGATGGAATGATTGAGGTGAGTACCACAGATGCCTTGTCCTTATAAATGGACTGTACAAACGCATAGGACAATACTTGGGTAGGACGGCAGAATTGTTAGATGGAGGATAAATTCTTCTGTATTGGGCTGAATTGTTCTGTGATGGACATTTGGTGGCTTTTGATCCATTTTTTTTTCTCCCAGCCTCAATTCCAAATCTTGGTTCATTTGTTTTCCATTGGATGAATCCATTTTGGTGGACACGATGCTGCATTGGTTTGGCCGTTGCCTCTGAAGGTTGGCCAACAAGGAAACCCTCCTACCCTTGGGGTTTACCGTCAAGGAAGTATTAGTTAATAATCAACCTGTTTGTCCACGTTACAGATGTACTTTTGAGAGATTAGAAATCCGTCGTGGGAGTTGAACCAAGGCTTTTGGTCCATATATCAATGAGGTAAAAACAATGACTGCAGATGCTGGAAACCAGATTCTGAATTAGTGGTGCTGGAAAAGCACAGCAGTTCAGGCAGCATCCAAAGTGCAGCAAAATTGATGTTTCAGGCAAAAGCCCTTCATCAGGAATAAAGGCGGTGAACCTGAAGCATGGGATAGATAAGCTAGAGGAGGGTGGGGGTGGGGAGAAAGTAGCATAGAGTACAATAGGTAAGTGGGGGACAGGATGAAGGTGATAGGTCAGGGAGGAGAGGGTGGAGTGGATAGGTGGAAAAGGAGATAGGAAGGTAGGACAAATCCGGACTAGTCATGGGGACAGTACTGAGCTGGAAGTTTGGAACTAGGGTGAGGTGGGGGAAGGGGAAAGGAGGAAACTGTTGAAGTCCACATTGATGCCTATATCAACTAGTCTACCAAAAAACTCCCTTACAATATTTGGTGCACATTTATCAAACTCATATTGACAGCAAATAGTCAACATTTTGAATCTTTTCTCTCTAAGCCTGAGGGGGCTTGACTGGGTGGGTGTTCTCTTGTGGGATAATCTAAAACCAAGGATTATAGCTTAAAAACAAGGGGCAACCCATTTAAGACCGAGATGAGGAAATGTTTCTTTATCTTCACAGGTTGGGATTCTTTCCTCCAAAAGGCAGAAAAATTGCAGAATCTCTAAATATTTTTAAGGCAGAGGTTTCTTTTGTTTACCAAGGGGATGAAAGATTATCAGGGATATGTAGAGTTCAGATTCAAAATGTGATCTTATGGAATGGGAGAGCAGGCTTGAATGGGGCAAGTGGCCTACTGTTGTTCCTTGTTCATATGAATATATCCTATTAATATTTGTAAATCAATATCTCATTTGTATCAGTATTGAATCCTTCATTCTTGTAAACACTGTTTTCTTTGGGAAAATTGATAAGTATCACTTGTATATATTTTGAGTGGGTGTCAGAAGTCGAAAAAGTGAATCTAAAAGCCCACTCCACAGAGTCACCTTTCAGCCAGCACCTATTCCTGCACTCTCTCAATCAAGTTTCGGCCCCCTCTTTATTTTGGGGCACTAGTATTCTCCTTCCTCGTATCTGAATACTGGTTAATTTTTTTTTTAATGGATAAGGAAGTCTAAAATTAACTTTAACAGGCTCCCCGGTGGTTTAATGAACCACTTAAGAACTTCTGGCTTCAGGCTCGGCTGCAGTTATACTGTCGTGGGCGTAAAAGTCAAATTGATATGTTTTCTTCGAAGAGAGGTACTGGCGAGGGGAGAAGGATAGAGACAGAGGGAGAGAGCACTCATTGATTCCCCCTACTGTGGTGGATTCAAACTTTTTTGTATTGATTTGTTGGAAGCTATACTTTGCCAGACAGACTTCAATTTCAGGAAGATCATTTATAAAGGGACTAAAAATAGCAGGAGCTGCTCTGTCGTTGCGACTCCAGCAAATTTGTCAGTGTTAAAATGAAAGCAAAAACACAGAAGAGTCGATAAATACCATTTTTGATTGTTTGCACTTTAACTGATGTGTGTAAGAATAATTGTGACAATCCACTTTGTGTCGAAAGAAACAGCACTGTCTTAACAGATAAATGGTAGTGGATGCCATATTTACTTGTGTATAAGCTGCAGTTACATTTACAGCACATCCTGAATTTTGCATTGCTTTTCCCTGATGGAAAATATACATAATAATCTCTTTGTTTATAAGTCACCTGACCGCTTAAATCAACTTTCTGTTAAAATTGAGTTTTATTATTTGCTGAAGTAAATATAATGTCCCAATGCTATATTCCCTATGACAGATTTATTATCAAGATTCTGAACTATGTTTCACCCTGAACAACGTGTCCCTGTACTGATAACATTTGAAAATATTATAAAAAATAATAACTTGCAACAATCTAAACTTGACTAAAAATGACATTGGTCTTTATAGTTGACATTATCTGAACCCTTCAGTTGGAATACTGCTTTGTTATTGACTGGCATTCTTCATTTTCTATGTATTCCTTCACTCTACAGCTATTAGGTACAATGCATCAGCAATTTGAGATTTGCTGTTGCTCGCATTGATTCATGACCGAGTTCAATCACAAGTTGTAAGTGTTGGGAGGAATGGATACGTTTAAAGATTTTGATGGCTCAATCTCCATTTTAATTGTAGTTATATATCCTATGACTACCATTCTGACGCACACATTCTAAATATCTGCAATCCACTCTATGCACAGTGACGGGAGATGTAATTCAAGATTATGCCTTGTTCAGCTATATGGCAACTATAAAATCCTCAGGTTCTCCTTGCTCTCACGTTCTTTAAGTTTTGTGTTCAGTCTTACTGGCACATTTCCTACAGGCATTGTATCACTTGCCAGGTATAGTAAAGTCTGAGTCCTACAAAACGATGATTTTTATTGCTTTTTCTTATCTTCTAGCAACTGATGACTAGAAAGATCCATGGTATCCTTTGAGGGAAAGGGCATTTTGTCTTGTAGCCATTTGAGATTTGTCTTTGTTGCTATGACAAGTGGAAGAAAGGAAAAGATACATTTATTTAGCACCTTTCATGAGTTTGGAGCATCCCAAAGTGCTTTTGATGTGTAGCCACGGCTGTAATTTAGGAGATATGCAGTCAATTTGTATACGGGGAACTCTCAAAAGGAGCAAAGTGATTGATGATCAGGCAGCCCTCTGTCACCTTGATAGATTTTGACCTCACACTCGGGAATATTCACCTATTCTTAGGTCCTATGGTGCTATTTTGACTTTTTGCATTGATCTAAGGAGGCAATTGAGGACTCCACTTAACTTTACATTTGAAAGAAAACACTTTTAACAGTCTTGAAGTCCCTTGGCTGAGACCTTGGAAGAGATAAAACTAGCAGAAGGAGGAGTAGGCCATTCAGCCTCTCATGCCTGCTCCGCCACTTATGATCTAGGCTGATCTTAGCTCAGCCCTCAACTCCACTTTCATGCCCACTCCCCTTAATCCTTTAACCTATTGCTAATCAAAAATCTATCTCCTCAAATTTACTCAATATCCTGGCATCCAACACACTCTGGGGAGTGATTTCCACAGATTCGTGACCATTTGAGAGAAGTAATTTCTCCTCATCTGTTTTAAATCTTCTACCCCTTATCCAAAACCTACAATCCCTAAGTCTAGATGGCCCCATGAAGGAAACATCCTCTGTACATCTACTATTGTCAATCCCCTTTGTGATCTTTTATATGTCAATTACATCTCCTATCTGCCTTCTAAACTCTACGCAGTACAAATCTCTCTTCTTAAGGAACACTCCTCTATGAATCGCCTCTAAAGTTCCTCCAGTGCAACTCCATCTCCACTCCAACTAATGGCACCAAAATTGTGTGCTATACTCCAGGTGTGGTCTGACTAATGCCTTGCATGATTACAGCAACATTACCCCCTTTATACTCTGTTCCTTTATGGATAAATTTCAAAATTCCATTTGCCTTCCTTATTTCTTGCTGTATCTGCAGATTAGTTTGCCATGATTCACGCACAAGTCCACCCAGAATCCTCTACACCATTGCACTCTGACATTTCTCTCTATTTAGATAAGAAGTTGCCTATCTCTATTCTTCCAGTCAGTTAAAAAGTTTTTTTTCCCCTCAAATGTAGCATTTATCACCTTGAACGTAATTTGCAAATTCAGCACCATGGATAGTTCCACAGGAGAGCAAAGGACCTGTGGGAAAAAAAACCGAAACAAAGTCAAGATATCAAATGCATAGAAGTTCATAAAACGCCAGAATAGTCAAAAGGCGCTAATGAATCTCGAATTGAAGATTTGAATGTTTAGTCTCAGATGGATAAGCTGGGCTTTTTTTTTCACTGGAACATAGGAGCTTGAGGGGTGACCTTATAAAGGTTTATAAAATCATGAGGGTCATAGACAAGGTGAATGGTAGGTTCCTTAGGGTGCAGAATTTCAAGACTAAAGGGCATAGCTTTAAGGTGAGAGGAGAAAGATTTCAAAAAGACATGAGGGGCGTTTTGTTTTACACAGAGAATGGTTCATGCGTGGAATAAACTTCCAGAGGAAGTGTTGTATGCAGTTAAAATGTTAAAAAGACATTCAGATAAGTGTATGAATAAGAAATATTTGGAGGGATATGGCTCAAGTGCAGGCAGGTGGGACTAGTTAAGTTTGGGATTATGGTTGGAACAAAAGGTTCTGTTTCAGTGCTGTTGGAATCTATGACTCTGGCTCTATGACTCTGAACGGGGTGGTATTGGTGCTGAGTACAATGTTTCGTCCAGTCATGTTGGACAAAATCCTGAAACACCCTTTTTAACTTTTTTCGTGGCCTGACTATCTGCACCAAATGGGCAGCAGTTATCCAAAGGGGCAAATCACCTCCACTTTCTTCAGGGTAACAGCCACATGCAAATGGATGTAAATGACCCCGTGGCTTTTTGAAGAAGAAAATATTTCCTGTCACCATGCTGAGGAATTTTTATCCCTTCCATGCCATCTCAAAGAAAACTGTTTTATGGTTATCACGTTGCTATCTGTGGAAGCTTGCTGTGTGCAGATTGGCATTTGATGTTTCCCTCATTACAGCAGTAACTACACTTGAAAAATATTTCAGTCATTGTAAAATACAGTGGAACAGTCTAAGGTTCTTTGTAAATGCCAAACCTTCCATTTTTTATGATATGGATTTGAGTTTATTCTTTCAGAAACGAAGATTCCTCTATTCATGTCATCTTAGCAAATCCGTAGAGTTTCACTTTGATGATAATTGCCACTTTGCCAGATTTGAAAGAAAAAATTTGATTAGTTAACTTTTTTTTTTGCACCTTCTTGAAGTTCACACCACCTGTTGTGTATGATTCAAGGTGATCCTGTACCATTTACCTGTATTTTGAAGGCCTTGCAATACTAATCTAGAAAATTGACTTTAATGCCATCAGTTGACAGACACAATCACAGAATTGTTACAGTGTAGAAAGAAGTCACTCAGCCCACCATGGCTTTGTGCACTAGAAATCATGGCTCACTAATTTGATAGAGTTTTTTGAAGAGGTGATAAAGAAGATTGAAGGCAGACCAATAGACATTGTCTATATGGGCTTCAGCAAAGCATTCAACAAGGTGATAGACCTGTTAGTAAAATTATATGACATAGGATCCAGGGAGAGCTAGCTATTTGGATACAAAATTGGCTTGAAGGTAGGAGACAGAAGGTGGTGGTGGAGGATTGTTTTTTGAACTGGAGCCCTGTGACCAATGGTGTGCCACAAAGATCAGTGCTGGGTCCACTGCTTTTTGTCAGTTTATATAAATGATTTGGGTGTGAATGTGGGAGGACTGGTTAGTAAGTTTGCAGGTGGTTAAGGAGTGGCAGACAGAGTTTAATTTTGATAAGTATGAGGTGCTGCATTTTGGTAAGGCAGGGCTCATGCAGTTAATGGTGTGTCCCTGGGGATCCTACCGAACAAAGAGATCTGGTGGTGCAGGTACATATTTCATGGAAAGTGGACTCGCATTAGGCAGGGTGGTGAAGGAGGTATTTGACACGCTTACTTTCATTGGTCAGAACAATGAGTATAAGAACTGAAATGTCATGTTGTGGCTGTATGGGCATTGGTGAACAAATGTTTAGATTACTATGTACAATTCTTTGTGTGCGTCTATAGGAAATATTTTGTTAAACCTGAGGGTGCAGAAAAGATATACAAGAATGTTGCTGGAGGGTTTGAGATTTAGGGAGAGTCTGAAAAAGCTGGGGTGTTTTTCTCTGGAGTATTGCAGGCTGAGGGGTGACTTTACAAATGTTTATGAAATCATGAGGGGCATGGATAGGGTGAATAGCCAAGGTCTTTTCCCCAAGTGTAGGGGAGACCAAAACTAGAGGTCATAGCTTTAAGGTTAAAGGGGAGAGATTTGGAAAGGGATCTGAGGGATAACTTTTCATGTAGAGGGTGTTACATCCAAGGAGCGAGCTGCCCGAGAAAGTGCTGGAGGTGGGTGAACTTGCAACATTTAAAAGGCATCTGAATGGGTACATGAAGAGGAAGGAATTAGAGGAATATGGGGCCAAATTTTGTCAAATGGGACTAGGGTTAGATTGGGATGTCAGGTCAGCATGGACAATTGGACTGAAGGGTCTGTTTCCATGCTGTTTGACTCTTTATCTGCACTGGATCCCTGAGCATTTTGATTTGTTTCCAAATATCTGCCTTGTCCTATAACCCTGCACGTTGGATGTTTATTTAAGTATAATCTATATATTTTCTTGATTGCATCAATTGAATGTTCCTCCTCCACCCTTCCAGCCAATGCATTCCAAACCTGGACTACTCACTGTGTGAAAATCATTTTCTCTTACCTTGCATTGCTTTCTCTAAATCAATGCCCTCTGGTTCTTGATCTTTTTACAGGTGGGAATAGCTTTGTTACCTATACTGTTCAGACCACTTCAGATTTTAAAAACTTCCATCAAATCTCCCCTTAGCTGCCACCTTTTCAAGGTACATACTCCCAACTTCATAAAGTAATACTCATAATTGATGGTCCTCATCCCTTGAACCATTGTCATAAATCTCCCCTTCACACTCTCCAATGTATTCACATCCTTCCTAAAATGTGGTGCTTGGGACAATAAGTAATGGTCTAGTGATATTATTGCTGGACTGTTAATCCAAAGACCCAGGCAATGTTCTGGGGACCAGGGTTTGAATCCCGCCATGGCAAATGATGTAATTTGAACACAGTAAAATCGGAAAATGTCTAACCATGACCATGAAACCATTGTCGATTACTGGAAAAACCCCACTGTTCACTAATCCCCTTTAGGGAAGGAATCTGCCATCCTTACCCTGTCTGGCCAACACGTGACTCCAGACCCAAAGCAATGTGGTTGAGTCCTATCTGCCCTCTGGGCAATAAATGCTGGCTTGGCCAGTGATGCCCTTGTCCTGTGAATGAATTAAAAATAAAAAAAGAATTTAAAAAACAATGCACTGGCTGGCCTAGCATAAGTTCAGCATAAGCTCCGTGCTCTTGTACTCTATGCTGAAAATGTGTTGCTGGCAAAGCGCAGCAGGTCAGGCAGCATCCAAAGAGCAGGAAAATCAACGTTTCGGCCAGAAGCCCTTCTTCAGGCATGGGCTTATGCCCGAAACGTCGATTCTCCTGCTCTTTGGATACTGCCTGACCTGCTGCGCTTTTCCAGCAACATATTTTCAACTCTAATCTCCAGCATCTGCAGTCCTCACTTTCTCCTCTTGTACTCTATGCCTCTGTAAATTAAGCCTCCAATACCGTATGTTTTGGTACTATACACCCTGATACCTTTTCATGCTTTAGACATGTAGAACCTAGTTCTTTATTCTTTTGAACATCCTTTTGCGACCGAATCACATCATTTTGTGTTTCTCCATGTTGAATGAGATCTGCCACTTATCTGTCCACTACAACAACATGTCAAGGAATTTTTGAAGTTTTATGCTGTCATCCTCAGTTCTCCATTCTCTTCAGGTTTGAGTCACATACAGACTAAGATCCAGATTGTTATTATAAGGAAAAGCAGGGGCCTCAATGTTGACCACTGGAGAGCTTCATTACAAACCTCCCTCCAATCCCAACATATTTACTCATCAACATTGCTCTGTTTCCTGTCATTTTTAGACAGTTTAGTATCCATGTTGCCCTTTATTCCATTCCTCACAGGAGGCAGCAAGTTGGCTCAGTGGTCAGCACTGCTACTTCACAGCACTAAGGACCTGGGTTCAATTCCACTCACAGGTGACTGCCTCATTTTCCCAGCGTCTGTGTGGGTTCCCTTTGGGTGCTCCGGTTTCCTCCCACAGTCCAAAGATGTACAGGTTAAGTGGATTGCCATGGGAAATGCAGGATTACAGGGACAGGATTGGGTATAGGTGGGATGCTTTTTGGAGGGTTGGTGTAGACTCGATGGGCTGAATGGCCTGCTTCCACAGTGCAGGGACTCTGAGATCAGTTGTATAACACTGTGTTAAACACCTTTTGAAAATCCTTGTGCACCATATCAACAGCCTTGCCTTCTTCAACCCTGTGTTACCTCTGCAACAAATTCCAGCAAGTTAGTTTTAAGGAAAGTTCTGTTAACAAATCCATGTTGACACTTCTTTTCCATATGACTATAAACTTATTTCCAACTAACCTGTTCAGAGCTGTTATTCCACCTTTGGAATAGGTGGCACTTGAATCCAGAACTCTTGGTCCAGTGTTAGAGACATTGTTCCATAGAGCCCTACCATGTGGCTACAAATTCTATCTTAACTAGTTGTTTTCAGACTTTCTCCCCTCCACTGAAGTTAAACTGACATGTCCAGCAAATACAGCCCGATCTTCATTCCATTCTCCCTACTCCAAATTAATTTGCTATTCTCTACTATAGTGCGAGCTGCCTCTCCCAACATTTTGTGCACGTTTGTGCTAAATTTTAATATTCTGCTCAATGTGTGGAGTAGTTGGGCTAGATGATTAATTGCTCCAGTTTGGTCATAGAAATGTATCCAATCTCCAAGCCCTCAGTTCTCTTCATACTGTGTGGATTTTCACCATAACCTTCTGAAATTTCATCCCCGTTGTAACATGTCTGGTCTCTGCTTTGTCTGACTGATTTTCTTACTTTGTCACTGTGATCAGCATTAAACAAACTGCACCTTGTTCTAGGAACACGCTTGATCACGACTTGTAAAGTGAACAATTTGTTGGAGACTTTCTGTAAGAGAACAGAAAATTGTCGAGCCAGTGTCAAAGAGAAACATAGAGTTCCTGTCGAGCTTGTCAGTGAGCAAAGCCTTTTGCAAAGATCTCTTCAGAATCTGTACCCTTCCTTCTGCAGCAATATGCATTGCTTGATAATATGATGACATTAGTATGTGTTTGACTCCACTCTTGCAGTATACTGCTTCAGACCCCTCTGATGTTAACTACAGCCCATTGTGACACCCTTACCTCTGGCAATCCACAAATTGCAAACTAACATTTAAAGACTGGATAGTTTGGCACTTGTTGTATTAGGCAGAGACTGAACATTTTATAGATTTGCCATAACTATTGACCAAAATAAAACACTTTTTCTCCTCAATGAAATTGATAACTACACAGTCCCATGTTTTTCTCCTGATTGAACACTCAATGAAATTAACATTAGTTGGATCATTTTTCATTGAGATACACCACAATCTTTCACTAACTCATCATTTACAGTTACTAACTATGTATAAGGAACTGATCCAGCATTGCAAAATTCAGGCTGCAGAATTGTCCTTTTACCTTGGCTTCAACCTTGTGATGCCTAATCTGACCCCTTGGTCAATTTTTCTCAAAGGCTACTTTAAGATATTTTGACAGACACATTCTTACAGATCCCTGCTGTACCTTTGCCCGGGTGCTTGAGTCAGTTTATCCCCACTGGGGAGATTTTGTTCCATGTGTTAAGACCAAGGAGGAAGGTATGTGCTGTCACTCTAATCACAAGGGATCTCGTGTATTTTACTTTTATCTTTTGTATAAAATTATAGCAATTCTACTTCCAACTAAGCAGTAACCACACTGGGTATCCTGCTGTGAGACCCCACTTCTCTGTTACAACTGAGTATGGAGGAATACACCAATGCTCTAATCCCACTCTAGCATGGGTCATGGTGAAAATGAACTATTCCCAGTTTATGAGGTGCCAAACTAAGTGCATTCATCTATATTGGGTTTCAAATTTCAGAAATCTATCAACCAATATTCTTATTAATTCAATCGATGGTTTATTATCAAAACAAAACTTAACCAATGAATGCTAGGGGGAAGAGAGGACTGCAGATGCTGGAGATCAGAATCGAGTGTGGTGCTGGAAAAGCACAGCAGGTCAGGCAGCATCTGATGAGCAGAAGAATTGATGTTTCAGGCATAAGCCCTTCATCAGCCGTTTGACAGTCCCTCATGCTTTCTGCTACTCCACCAATCTTCTTGTCAACTGCAAACTTACTGATCAGACCACTAATGCCCTCTTCCAAATCATTTATGTATATCAGAGACAACAATGGCCCCAGCACTGAGCCCTCTGGATAACCATTGATCACCTTTCTCCACTTCAAGAAATTCCCTTCAATTACTACTCTCTATCTCCTGTTGTTCAACCAGTTGTTTATCCACCTCGTTAGAAAACCCTGTGCACAATATGATTTCACTTTCTCCACTAGTTCACCACAGGGAACCTTTCAAATGCCTTACGAAAGTCCATGGATATGACATCTACAGCCTTTTCTTCATCTATCAACTTGATCACTTCCTCAAAAAACTTTAATTTGGTAAGGCATGATCTGCTCTGCACAAAACCATATTGCCTATCACTGATAAGCCCATTATTTTCCAAATATAAATAGATTCTATCCCTCAATAACTTCTCCAGCAACTTTCCCACCACTGACATCAGGCTCACTGGTCTATAGTTACCTGGAATAATCCTACTACTCTTCTTGTACCGGGGGGACAGCATTAGCTGCTCTCCAGCCTTCTGGCACCTCATTTGCACATAAGGATGCTGCAAAGATATCTGTCAGGGCCTCAGCTATTTCCTCTCTCATCTCCCTCTCTCATATTGGAATATGTAGTTGCTTTCACATTAGGTTAGTGTAAGCAAATATGACACCGAGTATTGGTGTGCTTATCTTCCAAGGTAACAAACACGCTGGATCAACAATGAAACTGAGTTCTGTAACGTTTGGCTGTCATTTGTACTGTGGAATGTTATCTTCATCCCCACCACATGCTCTTTCTGTGTGCTGTTTCTCTTCTTCTAGTCTTCCAGCTTGATTCTACATCTGTCACTTGTACATTCCAGAATTTCTTGAAATATGTTGCATTTTAACAAGAACATGACTTGTTGTGGGGCTGCCCTGGAGTATTTTTGTTTCCTCTATAACTGGCCTTCACACAGGCACAGCATGTTGTCTGGGACCGAAGTTATTTAACCAGTTGTTAGCTGCAATGATGATGGTAGCATTGACATTTCAGTAGACAGGTGAATATAGTTGTTGCAGGCTGGGTCCCTCTGAAATCCAGTAAAGCCTCCCAGTTATAGAGTCATAGAGATGTACAGCGTGGAAACAAACCCTTTGGTCCAACTTGTCCATGCAGACCAGATACCTAACCTAATTTTTTTGTTTTATTGTTAGCTAATGCCTATAATGGATTAATTACAATTCAAATGTTTGATAGTAGTCTGTTTCTTTTCAAAAACAACCTGATGTTAATACTTTTGAGAAGTCTATATTTTGTCTGCTATAAGATGCATTTCGTCAATGTGAATTCAGTGTAATGCAATTGACGAATTGGGGATGCTGTTTCTACAACTTTAAAATGTGTGTTGTGATTACAACACCAACACTTTAAGTGCTATTTCTGAAGTGTGATTTTTCTATAATGCGGGGTTTCACAAGAATGCAACCATCGCATTATAGAAGAACTACCTGTACATGCGTAACCCCCTAAATATCCCCAATACACACTTGTTCTCACCATCATGTTCTCTTATGCACACTCTCTGTCACTCTCTTGGACATGGTCTTTTGCATGCTCTCTCTTTCTCACTCTCACCCTCTCATGTTCAGACTGCGTGAATTATTCATGATTATGATTATTTCTTGGAAATTTGAACAAACAAGTGGTGACTTCATTTGACAGAATATAACACAATTTGGACAATTTTGAAAATGTGTAAGCTTATTTTAAGTTGATAGATTTGAGCATTAAGAGGGTTTTCATTTTAATTAATGAAATCCATGATTGCACTCTGAAAAACAGGAACAAATTCCACTTTTAAAATCCATTTTAATTAAACAGAATGGTAATGCGAACCAAACATGAAGTTATCAAAACACAATTGTCAAGACAAAGACAATCTACATGAGGCCAGTAATCTGGAGGGCTAGACTTTTATCAGAAAGAGAGAAACTATTTAAACAGTTGATCAATCGGAGGACAAGTGACAGGGATTCAAATAATAGTGAGACACATTTTATTGTGAAATAACAGTGGTGCTAACAGCATGCTTAAGTGACTGTATTTGCAGATAAATGCAACAACCCAGAAACTACTTTCTGAGAAATTATGTTCCTTCAATTGAAGAAGGGTCACTGGACCCAAAATGTTAACTCTACTTTCTCTCCAGGACATTCAGCCTCAGACCTTCGGGTGACCATCCTCCAAGGTGGACTTCGGGACAGGCAGCAGAGAAAAGTGGCCAAGCAGAGGTTGATAGCTATGTTCGGTACCCATAGGGAGGGCCTCAACTGGAACCTTGGGTTCATGTCACATTACAGGTGATCACCATTGCACTACACACACACACTCTCACATACACACAGACACAGGTACACACAGACACCCACACACACCCTTATAGTCACACACACTCCCACACTCACACATGCACCCCCTCACAGACTTAAGATACTCTGTATACACATACACACACACACACACACACACACACACATATATTTTGTGGGGTGAATTTGTACTTGCAGAGTTACATTACACTTTGTTCAAAAACTGCATATATTCATGTAGAGCTCTGAGCTTAAAAACTTCATGAATTTATATAAAACTCTGTTATCTCACTTTTTAGATTAGAATCAATCTAAACATCAGGTCATAGACAGAGAACACAGAGGGCTAACACCTTCAACATATTGTCTAGCTATAACAGCTAACCTGAGAATGCAACTTTTAAAAAAAGGTTTTGGGATTTACACATGAAAGAAGTGAAACTATTACTGTATTCTAACGGATGAAAGGCTTAACAGACAATCAGTTTTTCAATGTATAATTTCAGTTACATCACACTGCAAATTTTTGCAATAAATTCTGTGTTATAATCGAGCCCTCCACTATTACCTGATGAAGGAGTGTCGCTCCGAAAGCTAGTGTGCTTCCAATGAAACCTGTTGGACTATAACCTGGTGTTGTGTGATTTTTAACTTCTCTCCACAGATACTGTGAGACTTGCTGAGTCATTGTTCCTTCAAATGATGCCTGCAAAGACATCTAGATCCTCATTCAAAGACACTAACGTGGAGGGACAGATAGTGAGCTGGGGGCTGGGGCTATACAGCACATAAACCAAGCCTTTGGTTCAACTTGTCCATGCTGACCAGATATCCTAAATTCACGGTGGCACGGTAGCCCTGTGGTTAGCACTGCAGCCTCACAGCACCAGGGAGTCGGGGTTCGTTTCCTGCCTTGGGCAACTGGCTGTGTAGAGTTTGCACATTCCCCCTGTGTCTGTGTGGGTTTCCTCCGTGTGCTCCGGTTTCCTCCCACAGTCCAAAGATGTGCAGTCAGGTGAATTGGCCACGCTAAATTGCCCATAATGTTCGGTGCATTAGTCAGAGGGAAATGGGTCTGGGTAGATTACTCTTCAGAGGGTCAGTGTGTACTTGTTGGGCTGTAGGGAATCTAACCTAATCTAGTCCCATTTACCAGCATTTGGCCCATATCCCTCTAAACCCTTTCTATTCATATAACCATCCAGATTCCCTTTAAATGCTGTAATTATATCAGCCTCCACCATTTCCTCTAGGAGCTCATTCTATACACGCACCACCCTCTGCATGAAAAATTGCCATGTAAGTCCCTTTTATAAAGTTATCCGTCAGCCTCCGGTGCTCCAAGGAAAACAGCCTCAGCATATTCAGCCTCTCCCTACAGCTCAAATCCTCCAACACTGGCAATATCTAGTGTTGAGGCTTAACTGATCAGCCACTAGATAGTGCAGCAGACTCAATGGGCTGAATGGCCTACTTCCGCTCCAACATACGGTCAATTTGAGAAGTCAACTCCTTTGTAATTTCTAACCAATACCCTCATCACACGCCTTGCTTGAAAGTTTGACCTGGATAGACAAACAGGAGGCTGGGAGAATGCAGCATCAAGAGGTGGAGAAGTCCTGCTTTTCTGCTGTGATTTAATACTTTCAGATCATAAAATATTGCAAGAGTTTTTTTTAACATTCTGTGCTATGCTGAGCAGGCATGAAACACTGGATGAGTCTCAGGCATGAGAGCCAAGATCTTATTGAACAGCAGAGCAGCTTGAGGGGCCAAATGGCCTACTTCTGTTCCTGTTTCTTGTGTTCTTTTATTCTTGGATTGATGCCATGCCCACTGTGATGATAAAGTTGCTGTAAATTAAGAATGGATAAAGTGTAGTGCTGGAAAAGCACAGCAGCATACAAGGAGCAAGAGAGTCAATGTTTCAGGCATGACTCTTGAAGGGTTAAGCCCGAAATGTTGATCCTCTTGCTCCTTGGATGCTGCCTGACCTGCTGTGTCCCTCCTAGCGCACCACACTTTATCGACTGACTCTCCAGCATCTGCAGTCCTCACTATCTCCTAGTAATTAAAGAATGTAATGGAAAAGCATCTGAGCAGTTGTTCGTGTGTGGAATGAACTTCCTGAGGAAGTGGTGGATGTGGGTACAGTTACAATGTTTAAAAGATATTTGGATAAGTCCATGAATAAGAAATGTTTGGAGAGAAACGGGCCAGGAGCAGGTAGGTGGGATTAGTTTAGTTTGGAATTATAGTCGACATCGTCTGGTTGGCCGGAGGGGTCTGTTTCTATGCTCTATGACTCTGTAGAGTGGAATTTTGTTCTTTTTGCGCAGTGTCACATTTGTAAGAAGTTAAGAAATTTCAGAATAGCCCATACTACTGGGGTATCTCCAGTAATAAGTTTGAGAAGATTTCAGCTCAGCGAGCAAACTTACATCCATCTCCAGTAACATTAGCCAAACATCTCCCAAAACATTTAGGCATCACCAAGATGTGGACAACCATTTTCTTGTTTCTCATCACTTATTTTATCCCCTTGCAGCCAAACATGCAACCTGTTCTCTTTCCATCATTATGCTAGTCCACAGCATTTGGGTTGAATTCTTTCCATTAACCCCCAATGTCTTCAGTGATATTTTATTTGATTATGTATCATTCAGACTCACGTGCCTCATTCATGCAGAAGGTGGAATCTTCTCAATCTCTCAAACCTTTCTCAGAAGTATCCACAAAAGTTCGCACAAACAGCGGGTCTCAAGCTTCTCTATCTTCAATTTGCGAAAGGCCATTGGAAAGAAAGTCCCACCTCAGCCTCCTCCTCAGAGTCAGAGAGGACCTCAGCACAGGATAAGGCCATTTGGCCCATCAGTCTGCTCCAACCTAAAACAACCACTTCCTTATTCCAATCCTATTTTCTAGCACTTGACCCACAACCCTTGTATAGGCAGAAATGCGGACTGCAGATGCTGGAGATTAGAGTCAAGGTTAGAGTGGTGCTGGAAAAGCACAACAGGTCTAGTAGCATCCAAGGAACTGTAAAAATCGACATTTCGGGCAAAAGCCCTGATTCCTGATGAAGAGCTTTTGTCCGAAACATTAATTTTTTTTCCATTTCTCGGATGCTGCCTGACCTGCTGTGCTTTTCCAGCACCACTCTAACCTTGTCTCTACCCTTGCCCGCCTTGGTAACTCAAGTACACATGTGAAAATAAATGTTATGAGGATTTCTGTCTCTACCTCCCTTTGAGACAGTGAGTTCCAGATTCCCACTACCCCCTTGGTGAAAAGTCTTTCATCCTATCTCCTCTAAACCTCCTGCCCAATATCTTTTCATCATAGAATGCCTACAGCGTGGAAGAAGGCCATTCAGCCCATACTGACCCTCTGAAGAGCATCCCACCCAGACCCAACCCCATAACCCTATAGTTCCCATGGCTAATCCATCTAACCTGCACATCCCTGGACACGATGGACAATTTAGCATGGCCAATTCACCTAACCTGCCCATCTTTGGGCTGTGGGAGGAAACTGGAGCACCCAGAGGAAACCCACACAGTTACAGGGAGAATGTGTAAACTCCACATAGACAATGGCCTGAGGCTGAAATTGAATCCAGGTCATTGGCTCTGTGAGACAGCAGTGCTAACCACTGAGCCACTGTGCTACTTTTTAAACCCTTTGGTCATATCCCTCCATCAAGGAGAAAAGTTTTTTTTTCCTGTCAACCCTGTATAATTTTATACCTTTGGCATGCCCCCTCTCGATCTTTTCGAAGGAAAATAACTCGAGTCTATCCAAAATCGCTCCTCGTAAATAAAAGTCTTCAGCCCAGATAATGTATTGGCAAGTCTCCTCGGCACCCTCTTGAGTGCATCTTTTTGTTTTGTATTGGTTGCAGCAGGATGAACTGTTGCTCACAATTTCCATGACCATTATTGAACTAAAGTTTAATTACACCTCCCAAGCAGAAGGGGCGGTGGAGAGGGCAATGTAACAAAAGTTCAGATTTTTGCAATATACTGTACTACAAAAGTTACTTTTGCGAAACACGCTCCCATTAATAGGCAGCCTATTGAGCAGCATCATCTCCTTGAGTACTCATTGTACGTGTTCTGTTCAATTATGTTGCCTTTCAGAAAAATAAAGTGATGGGCTAAGATAGCATGAATTGGTGAGACAGTTCACATAGAGTCAAAAAGGAATCTCAAAGTTAGGAAGAAATACCACTACTAAATGTGACACCAAAAAGGTATATGGAGAAAGAGAAGGAATCATCTAAGAATACAATTACAGAAACTTAGCAAGTTCAGTCGCAATAATGTAGAAGGTACAAATTAGCACAATATCGAGGGTGGAAGGGTCTGTACTGTTCTATATTCTATGTAGTCTTTATTTTTGGATAATGAAAGATAGAGGGGAAAAATAAGTGACAGTTATACAGAGAAACATATGAATTCTCGATCTGGGAAGTGCTTCGTGTTAAATGTTAAATTAGCATCTGCTTATCTCTACTGAACAATGCAGGTCTTGTTAAATTGTCTTGCATTGCTTCTGTGTCACCATGTATTGTCATGTTAATTCCCTTTGGTTGCAGAAGTTGATTTGCATGGTTTCTGTTGTTGCCATGCAACTAATTGCAGAGGGTGTGTCACATGTACAGCATCGTTTTGGGAAATCATGGAAAATGTTCTGGAATGTCATCCTTCCAACCCAATATTAAAGTGAGCTCCTGTTCCTGTGGCCATTGAGGTTTCCATTTTGGGTCCGTATTTGAAGAACAGCAGGGATTTCTCCGGGTTGATTGGTCCACATTCCACTAGACTCCGTGGACTTTGAATGTTTTGTGAAATGTTACTGGGACAAAATGGCAGCTGTCATCATTTATCATTCATTCTATCAAGTGCTTCACCACGTTTTAAAGCAATGAGGTGCCACTTTAAAGAAAGGCAAACATTTTTGAACGCACTAGCATTGGCCTTGCTGAAATACGCTTTAGCCTCCCTGCTTTTATTTTCCACAGCTTACATGGTGCAGAATGAAGTCATTCAGCCAAATATGTCAGTCGTGATGTTCTGTAATTCATACGAATCTTCACCATCTCCTGCTCCCCAGCATCACCCACCTCTCACTTATCTAAGCCTTTCACCATATATCTGTATTCCGTTTTCCTTAATACTCACCTATCTTTTGCTGAAGAAAGAAAAGTATTGTTCCCCGCTAGAAATGCCAATAACCTTTGAAAAGTGACACATACTGGTTTGACTTGTGTACAGTGCTTGTAAATACATAGAACATAGAACAGTACAGCACAGAACAGGCCCTTCAGCCCACGATGTTGTGCCGACCACTGATCCTCATGTATGCACCCTCAAATTTCTGTGACCATATGCATGTCCAGTAGTCTCTTTAAATGTCCCCAATGACCTTGCTTTCACAACTGCTGCTGGCAACGCATTCCATGCTCCCACAACTCTCTGTGTAAGGAACCCGCCTCTGACATCCCCACTATACTTTCCTCCAACCACCTTAAAACTATGACCTCTCGTGTTAGTCATTTCTGCCCTGGAAAATAGTCTCTGGCTATTGACTCTATCTATGCCTCTCATTATTTTGTATACCTCAATTAGGTCCTCTCTCCTCCTCCTTTTCTCCAATGAAAAGAGTCCAAGCTCAAAATAGAGCTCCAGTATGAGGGCTTATGCCCGAAATGTCGATTCTGCTGCTCTTCGGATGCTGCCTGACCTCCTGAGCTTTTTTAGCACCGCACTTTTTGACTCTAACCTCCAGCATCTGTAGTTCTCACTTTCTCCAGTATGACCAGTATGTTAATTCTCAAGTATCACTGTTTTTTGTTTTGCTGGCTTCTCTTTATGGGAAGCGTTTTACTTCGACCACTTCCAGTGAGCCACCTCAGAGTTTTCAGTTCTGTGACTGTAAGATTGTGATACCTTTTGACCCATTAATCCAAACCCAATTTGTGTTTAAACTTTTTAAGCCCGATAACTTGCTAATAAACACAAGTTTCAGTTTACCTGGATCAGTCCTTTTATTTCTGTGGCCGATGCAACGATTACAGTAAGAAACTCCTCCAAAACGTCAAGACTTGCTTTATAACCTTTAATGTTGTCCTTAATAAGTGAAAATAAGCAGCAATATAAAACATTGGCATGTTTTAAAAATGTTAGATCTGTGGGTTTTTCTGTTTTCCAATTATTCTATTGTTTCCCCTCCATCCTCCTTTGATTATTTTAACTTTTTAATTGGGGCCATATGTTCCAATTTATCCTTTCCAAGTTTGAAGTTTTCAACTTACATTTCCTTCTGTACTTTACAAATCCAAGTGGTGATGTAAACAATGGGAATAGCATCCACAACACACACTTCCCATTGATTGCCAGAAAATGCTTTGATTTTGCAATCAGGTGCAATGTGTCTAAACACGTTTATAGTCAATGCTCAATTTATTTTTACTCAATGTCCAAAGAGAATCTCCTTGATGGAATTGTTTCATCTTAAATCTTGAAATATTTGATTTTTTTTAAGGAATACTCCTGCTAGGAATTAAATTTTAATTTATATTTCAATTAATTGATTATGCATTCAACAATCTATGCATTTATATATCACCATTCTTGACCATAGGATATTCTAAAACAACTTACTTTTGAAATGCAATTATTGTTGTTGTTTTCTTTTGATCACCCTTTTTGGACACGCTTTGATACATCTTTGTTCAGTGGGGAGAGTTGCTGAACAAAAGGACCTGAAAGTGCAGTTTCATAGTTCCTTGCAAGTGGAGCTGCAGGTAGACATGGTAGTGAAGAAGGTTCTCGCTTTCTCCTATGAAGAAGATGTTTGATATGCTCGCCTTTTAATGGCCAGTGCATTGAGTACAGGAGTTGGAAGGTCAAGTTGCAGCTGTACAGTATATTGATCAGTAAAAAATGAGGTCTGCAGATGCTGGAGATCAGAGCTAAAAATGTGCTGCTGGTTAAAGCACAGCAGGTTAGGCAACATCCAAGGAACAGGAAATTCGACGTTTCGGGCCAGAGCCCTTCATCAGGAATGAGGAGAATGTGCCAGGCAGGCTAAGATAAAAATTTTATCTTAGCCTGCCTGGCACATTCTCCTCATTCCTGATGAAGGGCTCTGGCCCGAAACGTCGAATTTCCTGTTCCTTGGATGCTGCCTAACCTGCTGTGCTTTAACCAGCAGCACATTTTCAGTATATTGATCAGGTCACTTTTGGAATACTGCATTCACATCTGGTCTCCTTGCCATCAGAAGGATGTTATGAAACTTAAAAGTGTTAAGAAAAGGTTTACAAGAATGTTGCCAGGGTTGGTAGAGGCTGAATAAGCTGTGGCTATTTTCTCTGGAGATAAGGCTGAGGGGTGACCTTACAGAAGTTTATAAATCATTAGGGGCATGGATAGGGTAAATAGCCAAGGTCTTTTACCCAGGGTTGAGGAGTCCAAAACTAGAGATCATGGTTTAAGGTGGGAGGGAAAAGAGGTAAAAGAAATCTAAGGCAACCTTTTCACACAGAGGGTAGTGTGTGTATGAAGTGAGCTGCCAGAGGAAGTGGTGGAGAATGGTAAAATTACAACATTTAAAAGGCATCTGGATGTGCATATGAATAGGAAGGGTTTAGAGGGATGTGGGCCAAATGCTGGCAATGGGACGAGATTACAATATGGTCGGCATGGACGAGTTGGACCAAAGGATCTGTTTCCGTGCTGTACAACTCCATGATGAAGTGGGGCTTGAAGCAGAATTTTCTGACGCAGAGGTCAGGTGGGCACCAGTACACCACCAGACCCCTCAATCACTGTTGCGATGCAGTAAATGCTGCAAGCAATCTCCCACAATCATAAATGTGAAAGCAATAAGAAAATCCGTGATGTTGATTTAGGGAAAGATATTGGCCGGATTGCTACCTAGCATCAGGATCTTTAATATCCACCTGAGAGACCAGATGGAGCCTCACACATATTATCTGTAATGGACTGCATTTAAATTCCTCACCTGCTTTGTTGGATTTCCAACTTATGCCCCTGAATTATTAGTTAAATCTCCAGGTCACTAGTCCCACTGTGTGACCAGTTCTGCTGATGATTTAAGATTTTGATGTACAATTAACCTGAAGAAATGGCTTTTCAGTACAAAAGCATTAAACTATTGTCTTGTGGGCATATGGATTTCCCAGCTGTGTAGTGTACTCCCTTGATAACCAGAAATGATTCATTGCCTGGTTGTTGTACTGATAGAGTCATCATGCCTTTGTTAAATAATTTTGGAAGATGCTATCTGAACTACGATGGCAGTGCTGTTTTATTTGAAATGGGTTTTGTAGTGATTCTCAATTATGCAAAGTTACTTATCAGAGCTCACATTTGTCAAAGGAGGAAGTGTGGACTGCAGATGCTGGAGATCAGAGTTGAAAAGTGTGACACTGGAAAAGCACAGCAGGTCAGGCAGCATCTGATGGGCAGGACAGTCAATGTTTCGGACATAAGCCCTTCATCAGGAATCGGAGAAAGTGAGGACTGCAGATGCTGGAGATCAGAGCTGAAAATGTGTTGCTGGAAAAGCACAGCAGGTCAGGCAGCATCCAAGGAGCAGGAGAATCGACGTTTCGGGCATGAGCCCTTCATCAGGAATGAAGAAAGTGTGCCAAGCAGGCTAAGATAAAAGGTAGGGAGGAGGGACTTGGGGGAGGGGCGTTGGAAATGCGATAGGTGGAAGGAGGTTAAGGTGAGGGTGATAGGCCGGAGTGGGGATGGGGGCGGAGAGGTCAGGAAGAAGATTGCAGTTTAGGAAGGTGGTGCTGAATAACCTGATGAAGGGCTTATGCACAAAACGTCGATTCTCCTGCTCCTCGGCTGCTGCCTGACCTGCTGTGCTTTTCCAGCGCCACACTTTTCGATTTTTGTCAAAGCCACCTCCCTGTTGTTAGATGCCAATTTTGGATGTCGAAACTGGAAATTCAAGTTTGTGACATCAACATGAAATTTTTGTATTTTTGACATAACTTGCAAGAATGATTAACAGTCTGAATTTACAGAGTAAGATCTTGTGGATTGCTCTTGACCAGAAACTGAACTGGACTAGCTATATACGAACTATTGCCACAAGACGTGGTCAGAGGCTAGGAATCCTGCAGTGAGTAATTCATCTCCGGACTCCCCAAAGTCTGTCCACTATCTCTAAAGTTCAAGTAAAGAGTGTAGGAGCAAATTACTGCAGATGCTAGAATCTGAGCTGAAAACAAGAAAAAAATGCTGAAAATCACAATGGGTCAGGCAGCATCCATGGGAGAGAAAGCAAGCTAATGTTTTGAGTCTAAACTGATTGAATGATTGGTTGATTTGAATGGCCTATTTCTGAGACCTATAACCTATGGATCATAAGGGTAGGATTATGTTTCAGTTGTAAACCAGCCATAATGATGCTTGAAAGATGAAATATATGGAAGTGTACCAGATGTTCTAGTGAACAATTCCAGAGTTTTATTGATTTCATTGTCCTCTCTAGAATTCCCACCCCCATCGGTGATCAGCATGTGAAGACCAATATGCTGTCATCGCTGTCGAAGTTCCAGTTTGAACCTGCATTTTCCCCATTTTTCAAACCCAGCACCCTTCCATTCACTGGTCCTTTCTATCTCAGTGATTTCTCATCTAGCAAATTCTGAGATCTCTGTCCTCCTCCATTTCTGACTTCTTGAAAACCTTGATTTTCATCGCTTCATCATGCGAGGCTATTTGCTCAGTTGCCTTGGACCGTAACCCTTGTGTTTCTCTGCCCTCCTCCTTTTCCAAAGCCAGCCGATCCGAAATTTTTAGCCGCCTACCCTTGTTACTCCTTATGTAACAAATTATCCCCACATGCATGTCTTTTGAAGTCTTTTGCAAGTACTCAGGATGCTATACCAATGCAAGTCTGCTGATGTTGGAGTAGCAAATCCATCTATTTACCTGAGCTGAGGGATAACTGGCCTGTCTCTTTCATGGCTAATGTCCAAAAGACTTTCAGCTTCATTTTTGAAGTTTCCTGTAATCCAACAGGCTGTATCAAGACTTTAGGCGAAAGTGAGGACTGCAGATGTTGGAGATTAGAGTGAAGATTAGAGTGGTGCTGGAAAAGCACAGCAGGTCAGGCAGCATCCGAAAAGCAGTAAAATCGGCTCTTCGGGCAAGAGCCCTTCATTAGGAATTGTATCAAGGCTTTGTTAAAGCTGGCTTTGCATATGACAGTGACTGATGCACAGCAGCATGATTGATGGCATACATTTCATTTTAATTAGAACCCTTACAAAACAAAGAGTGATTTGCAAGTTAACTGTGTTGCAAAATGTTTCTGAAAGAAGCAAAATTGTCAGTTGAACTTTAGCCAGGACAAAGCCTGAGAATTTGTATGTTAACCCCTAAAGACTATTGTACGCACCTCTCTTAAAAATGCTCTTTGGAAATGAATTGCAAAGCAAAGTTTGAATTAATGATTAAACTGACAGTGTTTGTCATGGCTGCAAATTGCGAACAGTCAAGAGTTCCCAAATCACACGTCACATTCCTTGCTGTCCTGGTTTAAACAGAGACATTGGAAGACTGGAGACTCGATAAAGCTGGTGTGGTATAGGAAGAAGATGGAAGTCTTTCAGTGAGACCCCAGCTGACCAGTAACCTGGCTCCGCAAATACTGCATGCCCTCATATCCCTCCATTATTGCTGCATCCATTTTGTGGCTCAAAACAGTCTCTCCGCCTCACTGAAAACAAATGCTGAAGATCACAGCAGGTCAGGCAGCATCCACAAGAGACAGCAGGCTAATGTTTCGAGTCGAGATGACTTCTTCATCAGAGCTAACATGAAGAGTGGAGGGAACAGCATCTATGCAATAATGTGGGGTGGGGGCAGGAGAGTGAAGTGCTGGTGGAGAAAGGATGTTGAGAGAGTAGATGGGAATGTGAGAATAGCAGATCCATGGTGTGAAGATTAGAGTGGTGCTGGAAAAGCACAGCAGGTCAGGCAGCATCCGAGGAGCAGGAAAATCAACGTTTCAGGCAAAAGCCCTTATCAAGAATGATGAAGGGCTTTTGCCCAAAACGTTGATTTTCCTGCTCCTCAGATGCTGCCTGACCTGCTGTGCTTTTCCAGCACCACTCTAATCTTGACTCTAATCTCTAGTACCCCCCTCCACCTAGAACAATGGTGTGTACCATTGTCAGACTGGACACACCATTGTTCCACCATTCTCGCATTCCCATCACTTAATCTGAACTATCAACATCATCGAATCCCTACAGTGTGGAAACAGGCCCTTTGGCCCAACGATCCACACCACTCCTCATAAGAGTAACCAACCAAGACCCATTGCCCTGCCCTATTACCCTACATTTATCCCTGACTAATGCACCTAATCTACACATCCCTGAACAATAGGGGCAATTTAGCATGGCCGATGTACCTAACCTGCATATCTTTGACTAGGGGGAGGAAACCAGAGCAGCCGGAGGAAACCCACGCAGACATGGGGAGACCATGCAAACTCCATACTGTCACCCGAGGTGGGAATCGAACCCAGGTCCCTGGCACTGTGAGGCAGCAGTGTTAACCACTGAGCCACCGTACCGCCCCAAAAGACTGTCGCCCGTAACAAGGGACCACAACTGTTTCTGCTGAGAACATCCTTTGTTCCCCAGCATTCCAACTGCTGCATTGATGCTGCTCCCTCTACCCTTCATGTTAGCTCTGATGAAGAGTCAACTGGACTCGAAATGTTACCTTGCTTTCTCTCCATGGATGCTGCCTGATGAGCTGTGACCTCCAGTATTTGCTGTTTTTAGTAGAGATTCCAGCATCTGCAGTAATTTGCTCCCTATGGCTTTATTGTGTTGTCTGTGTGATTAACTCTGACAAAGTGTCTGGGAAATCACTGATTAATCTGCTCACGGAGCTTGTTGAGCACATCCCTTTCGTGGCAGGCAATGCCCTTCCCAGCTGAAACTCATCACCTGAGCCCTGCTCTTATGGCACTGTGGTAGTGTCCTTTACCTTGATCTAGGAGGCCTGAGTTCAAGTCCCATCTGTTCCAGAGGTGTGCAAAAACATTGCTGAGCTGGTTGATTTGAAAATAGGTTAGTTATGATCAGTATTTGGGGGATGAAACAGCTCCAGTGGATTCCATTCCCCTTAATGGGCTTTGCAGGTGAATATTGAATTGGTTACACCAGTGTTTTTAACTAGTGTAGTTAGTAGTTTTAAAGAAAATGCAAAAATAAAGTCACAGTGATTTTGGTGGTAGGAAGGTTGTTCAGTTGTGTGTAATAGCACTACAACGTACAGAAAATAAAACAGACCCAGGAATGGGCAGTGGTGGTGTCCCTATCTCTAGACCATGGGGTCTGGGTTCAAGTTCCACCTGAACATATTGATACATATATTTGATTCAGAAAATATTGGGCTATACGTTAGCGCGGTAGTACATACAAGTAGTTCTGGGATTACAGGTATTTTGTAGCACGATTTGGCAATAACGTCGCAGAAGAATTAGGGAACAATATTTTAGAGAATGCTTCTCTCTGTTGGAAACAGCGCAATTCCAGTGGGCATTGGTTGACGCGGTTCATTCTGCGCATTTGCCAATATCAGCTGTTGACAGAGCAGCTTTCTGTGAGAGGTAATGTACAGAGAGCAGCTTTCTTACATTATTTAAATGTACCCCATTAAATTCACTTTTGTTTTGCTAATAAATATGATTTCAACCTATATTCAGGCTGTGCTATACTTTGCGTTAGACTTTTGGGTGATTTTTGAGCGATCGTGAGTGATATTTTCTGCTGGTCTATCACTAACCCCATTTTTCCCATAGGCCCCATTATTTCTATTAAGTGATTTTCTATTTAGCAAGGTTTCACAGGAACCCAACTACCTTTATGACTGGTCTAGTATCCCAGAGTCCCTTTGGTTCAAATCATATGATGAAATGTAAATTCAGTAAAAAATAAAAATAAGAAATAAAAGCTAACCTCATGGTGACCTTGTTTGCATTGTCAGTCGTTGTGAAAAGCCATCTGCTTCGCATCTGTCCTTCAGGAAAGTAATCTGCTGTCCTTACCTGGTTCTGGCCTATATGAGACTTCAGATCCACAGAAGTGTAATTGACTTAGACAAAAAAAAAGCATAAACAGGGTTATGAGCAATTGCACACACTTTTTAGTTATTTGAAAACCATTTTGTTGTGTTCCAGAACCCCGCCATCCATTGTGGAGAGGTGTGGACAGATCAGAGGGTCTGGGTCTCCTCCCGGGCCTGGCCAGGCTGGCTATAAAAAGGCCTGGGCAGCGGCTTGCAGTGGGAGACATGTCTGCCAACTATCTCCTCCCTCCCATGGTTACATTTGTGCCTAGGTGTCCTTGGAGATCCAACATGCAGTATCATCAATACTCTCGATTCCTTCAGAGAGGTGGGCACTGGGGTGGTGGTGGGTGAGTGGAATATACAGTGCTTTATCTCCCATCTCCAACTCCATTTTGATTTCACCCCTTTCTTCTCTCCTGACCCGAATCCTACTTTGTGACTGCTCACAATGTCCATGTTGTGCTTCGCTTTGTAAACTTCTGATTGGCTGCATGGATGATTACTACTGATGGTTAATAGTTTGAAAAAAGGTTGTATTGATTTGGTGGTGGAGATGCCTGTGTGTGTGTGTGTGTGTGTGTGTGTGTGTGTGTATGCTTCTGAATATAAAAAGAGAAAAACATAACCCGGCTTAGTATGAAAATGCCCAATCTCGTTCTGATCTTTGAAGCTAAGCCAACTCAGCCCTTGTTTGTACTTGGATGCGAGACCATCTGGGTGTACTAGCCAGAGTAGAGGGTCTCTTATGATGCAGCGGTAATGTCCCTATCTCTGAGCCAGTAAACCTGGGTTGAATTCTCGCCTGCACAGGGGTCTTTCTTAACAACTCAACGGGTGGATTCAAAACAAAAGCAGACCCAAGAGAGTTCTTATGACATAGCTGCAGTTCCCCTACCAGAGAGCCAGAAGATCTGGGTTCATATCCTACCTGCCCCGATACACTGAATGGGTTGATTTTAAAAATATCAAGAAAACTGACCCAAGTGTTATTATTTGCATCCTATTACAATAGGACGTCAGCAGATGCCATCTCCCTAGCCCTACACTCATCTATGACAAATCTGGAAACAAGAATACCTATGCCAGGCTCCTACTTGTTGACTGCAGCTCTGCCTTCAACACCATAATTCCAACCAAACCTATCTCCAAACTCTGAGACCTAGGTGTCTGCTCCCCTCTCTGCAACTGGACCCTCAACTTCTGACCCACAGACCACAATCAGTGGGGATAGACAACAATACCACCTCTGCGACAATCCCCAACACTGGCATACTCAGCCCCTTACTCTACTCCCAATACACTCCTGACTGTGTGACCAAAGTTTATCTGAACCTGCTGATGATACCATTACTGTAGGCCAGATCTCAAACCATGATGAGACAGAATACAGGAAAGAGATAGAGTGCCTTGTGGTGTGGCATAAAGATAACAATCTCTCCCTCAAAGTTTGCAAAACTGAAGAGCTGCTCATTGACTTCAGGAAGCAGGGTGGAGGGCACGTCCATGTCTGCATCAATGAAGCTGAAGTGGAGATGGTCGAGAGCATCAAGTTCTGAGGAGTGAAGTTCATGAACAATTCTATCCATGATGTGACAGTCAAGAAGGCACAACAGCATCTCTACTTCCTCAGGAGGCGAAGGAAATTCAGCATGTCCATAAAGACTCTTACCAAATTTTTATTGTTGCACCATAGTAAGCATTCTATCCAGATACATCATGGTATGACAACTGCTCTGCCCAAGACCATAAGAAACTACAGAAAATTATGAACATAGCTCAGTCCATCAAGCCAACCAACTTTCCATTCACTGACTCCGTCAAACTTTCTCACTCCTTTGGAAAGACAGCCAACATAATCAAAGACCCCTCCCACCCCAATTATAATCTCTTCTAAACTCTTCCGTCAGGCAGAAGATACAAAAGTTTAAACGCACGTACCAACAGATTGAAGAACAGCTTCTTCCCTGCTATTAATACCTTCTGAATAGACATCTCAAATTTCAAATTTAATGTTGACCTCATCTTTTGTGCACCTTCTTTGAAGCTGTAACTTTGTATTCCTCACTCCACTTTATTCCTCTGGTGTGATTTGTATGGTATGATCTGCCTGTACTGCACGCAAAACAAAACCTTTCACTGTACCTAGGTATATGTGACAATAATAAATAAAACCACGTGTGTGTGTGTGTGTGTGTGTGTGTGTGTGTGTATGTAAATGAAACAGACCCAGGAATGAATCCCTTTTTTGTATGCAGAAATGATCTTGATCATTCCCATTACTTCACCTTTTTCCTGAGCCCTGGTAAGAAAAGCCTTTTTGAGTGCTCATCAAATTTTCTTTTCATGGTCACTATGCATTCAGATAACTCATTCCAGCTTCTAATAGCCCACTGCACTTAAAAAAGGAAGTGATTGTTTTTGTTGTCTACTGTACCATTGACATTGGAGTTCTCAGGTTCTTGACCCTCCCGCCAGTTGGTACAGTCTCTCTCCAGTGACTGCATCAACATCCCTGCGGGATTTAGCTGACACTATCAGGGATGCTTTCAACTCTCAATCATAATGGGTGGCACAGTGGCTCAGTGGTCAACAGTATTGCCTCACAGCGCCAGGGACCCAGGTTTGCCTCCAGCCTCTGGCAACTGTCTATGTGGAGTTTGCACATTCTCAATGTGTTTGTGTGGGTTTCCTCCCACAGTCCAAAGATGTGCAGATTAGGTGGATTGGCCATGGGAAATGGGTTACAGGGATAGGAAAGAGGGTGTGTCTGCGTGTGATGCTCTTCAGAGGGTTGGTATGGAACCGATGGGCTGAATGGTCTGTTTCCACAGTGATTCTATGATCTACCAATCTTTGTTTTAAAATGAACGATTAATGAAGTGCCACAGACAATAGTGATTCCATTTGCACATGTCCTGCAGGATTATCCAAAGGAAGAAATGTGATTTATCCTCCATTGGTAAATACAGGGAAATTCAGTGAATAAGCATAATTGTAGAGTAATGAAAATGTCATACATCATTGGATTGAGTTGAGTACTTCCTAAATTTGTGTTGAGTCTCCATTTTGTACAGCAAAGAGCAGCAACTTCTGTTAGTTAATCCTGAAGCTTTCTTGGTCAACATTCATATTTATATAGTTAAATTAAGTTTACTTTAATCAAATAGTTTATAACTGTTTAAGGGGAGAGTGAACAAATATTTGAAGCAATGGAAAATTGAGTACAAGGTGCTGGGATGTGTTTTAAACTGCTTCTGCTAATCCATTTCTGTGCCATACATTTCCATGATTTTAATTGGTCAGCTCAGTGGTTAGTACTGCTGCCTCACAGTGCCAGGGACCCGGGTTCAATTCCAGCCTCAGGCGACTGTCTGTGTGGAGCTTGCACGTTCTCCCTGTGTTCTGTGTGGGTTTCCTCTGGGTGCTCCGGTATCCTCCCACAGTCCAAAGCTGTGCAGTTAGGTGGATTGAGTATGATACGTTGCCCGTAGTGTCCAGAGATGTGCAGACTCGGTGGATTAGCCATGGAAACTGCAGGGTTACAGGGTTGGGTCAGTATGGGATACTCTTCAGAGGGTCAGTGCGGACTTGATGGGCTGAATGGCCTGCTTCCACACTTTAATAATGCACTCTCTCATTTTATACCCCTAGATCAACATTTCCACATTATTGAGGCTTAACTAAAAACAAAATACTGCAGATGCTGGAAGTCTTAAAGGTAGAAAGTTTGAGAGAAACTCTGCAAGTTCTGGCACCATCTCGGAACACGGAAACAGAGTTAATGGTTTGAATTTGGAATGACTGTCCATATTTAGCTCGCCAATTTTCTTTGTTATTTTAGAAATTGGCACATATCCTGTGAATTTTAATCTCTGTTATCTGTTCTCGAAATGCCTTGGCTTGATTTGTTTACTTTCTACATTGCACTCATGCAGAAATCAGACAGTGGCGGAAGGAAGCTGTGTGTATTTTAAAAGAAAAGTCGATGGCCATTCTGCCTTCAGCCCCATTTTATTGGACATTGCTAAATCTGAATCTTAATTCCATCCACCTGTCAGGATTCTGTTACACAGGTTAGGGTGTAGCAATTATGCAGTGTACTTCCTGAAAAGGAAACCTGTAACAATTAGGGGTAACAATCTGTAACAATCACCTGTAACAAGATGATTAGGGGTTTAGATAGGGTTGACCATGAGAACCTTTTTCCATGTATGGAGTCAGCTATTACGAGGGGGCATAGCTTTAAATTAAGGGGTGGTAGGTATAGGACAGATAGGATAGGGGAGATTCTTTACTCAGTGAGTCGTGAGTTCATGGAATGCCCTGCCAATAGCAGTGGTGGACTCTCCCTCTTTATGGGCATTTAAACGGGCATTGGATAGACATATGGAGGATAGTGGGCTAGTGTAGGTTAGGTGGGCTTGGATCGGCGCAACATCGAGGGCCAAAGGACCTGTACTGTGCTGTATTTTTCTATGTTCTATGTTCTATAATTGGAATAAGGGCTAGTAGATCTCATTGACTATGAGATCTCTGATTGTTAACTTGGGCCAATCAGGGAACCATGGCTGACAGATATAAAAGGAAACTAAATAAGCACCACCGCAGTTAGGCGGTAGTGTGGGGGTTAAAAAAAAAGGAAACTAGGTGTGTCAGGTTGGACCGAGAGCCGGAAGGGGCACAGGGTGGGCTACCTTAGAGTGGCTGGACGGTGGGAGGGACAGGTGGGTTGCTGGGTCTGTATTGTCTGTACTTTTGTATGTAACAGTATTGTCTAATGTACAAATGTCATTGTTGATGTCTCTTTATATTTTTATATGTGAAACTGGGATTTGAGGTTTGTCATCCTGTCCCTGTAAACTGTTTGAACGGTAGGGTTTGGGGACTGGCTTTGCTGCTCCTCTCCCTTGTAAAATTGCCGTCTCTTGTATGCAGCTGTAAATGTAACTGTTTGTTGTAAACTGTTTTCGTAGTTTGTTTAATAAAATTTAAAAAAGAAACTAAATAAGCACTACCACAATTAGGCGGTAGTGTGGGGGTTTAAAAAAAAGGAAACTAGGTGTGTCAGGTTGGACTGAGAGCTGGAAGGGGCACAGGGTGGGCTACCTTAGAGTGGCTGGAAGGTGGGAGGGACGGGTGGGTTGCTGGGGGAAGGGAGCTGTGTTTTATGCATTTTTCTATGTAATTAGTGTCTAACATGCACTTGTCATTGTTACTGTTATGTGATGGCTGAAACTGGGATTTGAGGTTTGTCCTCATTTCCCTGGAAACGCGTTGAATGGTAGGGTTTGGGGACTGGCTTTGCTGTCCCTTTCCCCTGTAAATTGCTGTTTCTTGTATATGGCTGTTTATGTTAACTGTTAGTTTGTAATTTGTACTGGTTAATGAAATTTAAAAAAAAAGGTTCATAACCACTTGATGAAGGAGCAGCACTCTGAAAGTTCGTGCTTCTAAATAAACCTGTTGAACTATAACCTGGTGTTGTGTGATTTTTAACTTTTCCTGGTGTAGAGCTAATGTATCAACTTGCTCTCCTACTAGCAAGTTGGTAAAGTCAGGGCAGAGCTAAAGATCAAACCCAGATGAGAAAGAGTTATGTTGAAAATGCATATTTCCTCCTGGTGATGTCTTTCACATCTCCAGTTAACACCTCTATAATCAAAACTCAACCAAACCATTAACATTGTATCTGGAGTTAGCAACTATTCTCTTCACTATTAACTCTGGGGCAGATTTTTGTGTCACCTGAAAGTTTTTTAATCATGCCTCCCAGATTTAAGTCCAACTCATTCATATATGTACAACAAAAAGCAAAGGACTTGTGAAATGTCATTGAAAACCACTTTTTAGTTTCAAAAACATCCATTGACCAATGCTCTTTGTCTCCTTTTGCTGAATTAATTATGGATCCAACTTGTCACATATCCCTCTATCCTGTGGGTTTTTATTTCCCTGACTAGTCTAGTCCATGTGATCTTGTCAAATTCTCACCAAGATTTGGGGTGGCACAGTGATTCAGTGGTTAGCCCCCTCTCAGTGCCAGGGACCCTAGTTCAATCCCACCCTTGAGTGACTGTCTGTGTGGAGTTTGCATGTTCTCCCTGTGTCTGTGTTGGTTTCCTCCGGGTGCTTCGGTCTTCTCCCACAGCCCAAAGATGTGCAGGTTATGTGGATCGGCCATGCTAAATGGAGGGTTATGGGGACGGGGATGGTCGGGGTGAAATGCTCTTCGGAGGACTGGTGTAGACTCGATGGGCCGAATGACCTACTTCCACATTGTTGGGATTCTATGATTCATTTGGACAAGATGTACTGCATCACTCTGCTTGATCATTTTCGTAACTGCCACTAAATACAAAACCTGGCTGTAACAAGACCAGGCGAAAGTGAGGACTGCAGATGCTAGAGATCAGAGACAAGATTAGAGTGGTGCTGGAAAAGCACAGCAGGTCAGGCAGCATCCAAGAAGCAGGAAAATCTTTTGCCCGAAATGTCGATTTTCCTGCTCCTCGGATGCTGCCTGACCTGCTGTGCTTTTCCAGCACCACTCTAATCTTGTAACATGATCATTCAGACTACTCTGATGACACTGTACCTTAATCACTGAGGCAGGCACTGTGTCACCACCAAGCCTCATGCTATCTTGTCTTGCAAACTTATTAATATTTCTTCACCTGGAACTTCTTCCTTTAACAGTCCTAAAGCACATGGTTGAAGAAAGCAGCTGACCACCACCTTCTCTGGGATAGTTTGGGATGGGCAATAAATGCTGGCTGAACAAATTACTGAACAGATAGGTAAGAAAAAAAAGTGATTGTGTTTCTCAGAGTTGGATTGAATAATTTGCAGAATATTGAAGCTGGCCTGATCAATCAGTAGTTAATTGGTCAATCTCTCATGTAGTTTTAAAACAATGGGGCAACACTCAATCTTCTGGTACCTCTTAGATATTGGTATCGATATACATTTATTAACATTTATGTGTAGTGTTAGTCACACTGCGTATAATAAGTTTACTCAGTCTGTTGGGTATGTAACAAAAACATTGCAATAAACGTGCCCAACTATTCATTTGGAATTTGTTCGCTTATTCCCATCTTTACCCAATTATCTCTTGGTTTCCTTTGTACTGTCCTATAGCTCGCTTCAAGCTGGGAATATGGGAATGAAATCCTTTTCAATTCCTGTTAAACATTTATGCTGTTAGTAGGAGGTGACCAGCTCCCTTTTGAAAGAGCTCCCTTGAAGCTGCCTCATGTAATTCACAAGTTCCATGATACTGAATAGAAACAAACTCAAAGAAAGCGCCCAAGTGCATACTGCCTAATTATTAACTTTTAATAAATCATTATAGAATAAGTAATAAATAATGCATAACAAATCTAAATTGATTCATATATGCGCTTGAAAGAACTCCCACCTTCTACGTTTGGATTATTTTACATTCTGTGAATGAACTGTTACAAGGAATTGTCAATTGTACTGACTTTCTATTTTTCTTTTTGCATTTATACATTTCAGTTCTCTTTTGGCTGGTTGTCATTTGATTCGAATCTGCTTGGCCTTGTTTTAAAGCTGATGTTTCCCCCTGTTTCGGATTCCTTCCTCTTTCCCACCTCCAATTCAGCCACACTATTAGATTAGATTACTCACAGTGTGGAAACAGGCCCTTCAGCCCAACAAGTCCACACCGACCCACCGAAGCGCAACCCACCCATACATATACACCTTACCTAACACTACGGGCAATTTAACATGGCCAATTCACCTGACCCGCACATCTTTGTGTTGGGAGGAAACCGGAGCACCCGGAGGAAACCCACGCAGACACGGGGAGAACGTGCAAACTCCACACAGTCAGTCGCCTGAGGCGGGAATTGAACCCAGGTCCCTGGCGCTGTGAGGCAGCAGTGCTAACCACTGTGCCACCGTGCCGCCCCTATTCCTGAGAACCCCAATATATTGTTGCACAACTTTTGTTTTGTCCATTATGGATTGCTACTGTTGTGGACTAGGCCAAAGCACTCAGCCAAGAGCAGGCAGGAACAGACCATAACTTTGCAATTTGTTTTGGTAAGTGTATTGTGAAAATTACCTGAAGTTACCGAAGTTGACGACCAGGTTTTAAAACAGACAAAAAAAAATCATTCACAGAACTACACAATGAAATACAAAGGACAGAATAAAGAACCCCTACAGAACTCAGTCTATCCAAACTAGACTTAATTATGCTGTTCCGAATAAATATAAAGTCCTAATAAGCAAACCCCCTTAGAAAAACAGTAACATGGAACAAGTGCGGATATGTTGAAGTTAGAAGGGCCGAAGGAGAGAGAGAGTTTAGCAGTCTGTTTCTACACAGCTGAAAACCTAACTAGTTCTGGACTGAGCTTTTGCTTCCAGAGCTGACCACTCCCCTTTCATTGTACAGGTCACTTCTAAAACATGACCACTTTGGCCTGAAGTCTCATCTATTACCATATAAACAAAAGGCCGCTCTACATCCTTTATCATTTCTGTACCAAACTAGCCATATTGGAACCAGGAGGGTTTTATGACACCTCTGAAAAAGATCAAGGACACAGTATCCTTGAGAAAAGGAACAGCTTTTTAGGAAAAAAGGACCAGCTTTGTGACACTGCATCCTGTCTGAAGTACCCATTTGATTTTATGAATAAGAATTAATTCAACAATGTTTTGCACTGAATGTAACAATGGAGGTTGCAATTTTCACCTCTTTTAGATTAGATTCCCTACAGTGTGGAAACAGGCCACTCTGCTCAACCAGTCCACACCGACCCTCCTAAGAGTAACCCACCCAGACTCATTTCCCTCTGACTAATACACCTGACACTACAGGCAATTTAGCATGGCCAGTTCACCTGACTTGCACATCTTTGGACTGTGGAAGGAAACCGGAGCACCCAGAGGAAACCCACACAGACACGGGGAGAATGTGCAAACTCCACACAGACAATTGCCCAAGGCTGGAATCGAACCCGGGACCCTGGTACTGTGAGGCAGCAGTGCTAACCACTGAGCCACCGTGCCACCCAATGTTATTAATATTTATCTTACACGAAAGTAAAGTCCACTAGTGACTTAGCATGCAATTTATCTCAGGAAATGAACTGCTATCTAATTGATAGTTGCTCCAGGCGCAGCTAAGATCATGAACTTTGCAAACTCCTTGCATGTTAAGTTTGGTTCAATCACTTCACAACTAAATTTTTAACCATCAAAAGGCTGGACTAGCTTGCCATTAAGAAGTAGACATTGGAGTTTTTGATGCTGACAATTTTATTTCCGGGCATGCATCCATTTACTCCAAAACTCTTAAATGACATGACAGGATAAGTGCAGGAAGGATGTTTCCCCTGGCCTTTGGGTGGGGTGGGTGGTCCACAATAATGTGATTCAGCATCCAAAAAAGAGGACTCTATTTTGGACTGAGAAGGAGGAATTTCTTCTTTGATTTGATTTATTGTTGTCACGTATACCTGGGCTGTGTTCACAACTTTCTGTAGTTTCTTATGGTCCAAGGCAGAGCAGTTGCTGCACTAAGCTGTTATGCACCCAGATAGAATGCTTTCTGTGGTACATCTGTAAAAGTTGGTGAGGGTTCTCATAAGCCTGCTGAGGGAAAAGAGGCGTTGTTGTGCCTTCCTGACTGTGGCATCGACTTGGGTGGACCAGGACAGATTGTTGGAAATCGGCACTCTTCAGAACTTGATGCTCTCCACCCTCTCCACCTCAGCTCCATTGACAAAGACAGAGGCCTGTCCTTTCCTTTCTGGGGTGGTGAATCTTTGGAATTGTCTGCTCCAAAGAGTGGTGAAAACTAAGATGTCAAATGTGTTCAAGATTGAATTTCTAGACACAGTACAGAAGACATCAAGGGATATGGGAATAGTGCGGCAAAATGATGTTGAAATAGATAATCTAGAATTTTAGAGCCAAATTGATGATGAACAATGTTTCTATTAGTAGATTGGGTTGCCTATTGATGAAGATCTTCTCAATTTAATTAGCGATGTCCAGTGCCGATGTTAATTAATTGCATTAAACATTCAGCTATGGGATCTTGCTGTGCATAGAGCTTTGATATCTCCGTCTTCTGACCGCAGACAGTCTGAGTGTATTCACATCCCATTAATGCTCCATTTTATTTGTATTGCAGCAACTGAAACTGCCTCAGTGCTTCACTTGCTAAATACATTTTGACGTGTGTTTCTCAGAAATAATATCAGGGAGTAATTTGAGGGGTTTCAGCCAGTCTAGACTTTAATAACAATAAAAGCAAAATACTGTGGATGCTGGAAATCTGAAACAAACACAGAGGTTGCTGGAGGACCTCAGCAGGTTTGGCAGCATCTGCGGAAGGAGAGAAACTTAATTATTGTTTTGAGTCCAGTGTGACTCTTTGGTTCAGAACTCTGTTAATTTTGTTCCCTTTCTTTCTCCCTCTTCACAGCTGTGGCCAAAGCTGCTGAATTCTCCAGTATTCTGTGTTCGTTTCAGATTTTAATGGGTTCAGTTTATATCAAACTTCCTGAACTGGGGAATAGGATACCTCCCGCAGGATTGTCTGAAATTCTTCCAAGATCAAACTCCAAAAGTCTCAAATAGTTCCTGCAAAGTGACTTTTTAAAAATTCATTCACAGGATGTGGGGCCACTGGCCAGGCCAGCATTTATTGCCCATTCCTAATTGCCAACAGTGCAGTTAAAAGTCAACCACAATGCTGTGGGTCTGGAGTCAAATGTAGTCAAGACCAGGTAAGGATGGCAGATTTCCTTCCCTAAAGGACATTGTTGAAAAAATTCATCTGGTTCACTAATCAGTAATGGATTCATAGTCATCATTAGACCCTTAATTCCAGTTTTTAAAAAAAAACTGAATTCAAATTCTCCCATGGCAGATTCAAACCTGGGTCCCCAGAACATTACCTTGTTCTCTGGACTAACAGTTCAGCAATAATATCACTAGGCCATTGCCTCCCCCACACTGTTATAACGAAGGCGTTTCACTACCACAAATCTTTTTTGCAGGTATAAGCTCCTGATATCATGTAGGTAAGAATATATTCAAGAGCAAAGGATAGGCTTAATCTTGATGGATAGTGAATGGGTTTATTACATATTGTGTAATCGTGACTCACTTTGCATTTGCAATACATAGAGCAATACAACATGGGAACAGACCCTTCGGTCCAACCAGTCCACGCTGAGCATAATCACAAACTAAACTAAACCAATCCTAACTGCCTGCTCTGGGCCCATATTCCTCCAAACATTTCCTACTCGTGTACTTATCTAAATATCTATTAAACGTTATAATTGTGCCTGTATCCACCACTTCGTCAGGACATTCATTTCACACTTGAACCACCTTCCATTCAAAAAAACTGTGTCTCATGTTTTCTTTAAATCTCTCTCCTCTTACCTTGAAACTATGCTCCCTAGTCTTGAAATCCTCTATGATGTTGTCCTGTGAGATATCTGGCTCAATGTCCAAGTAATTCACATTGCTGCCTTGGGAATATTCCTTCTGTAATTAGCTCTAAACTGGGTTAACTTCTCCCAGGAATGCTCCTCTATATCCTGATGATTTGGGGTTATCTTGTGGTCTTTGTCAACTCTCTCAGGCACTAACTGCCTTAGTTATACCTTTGGAGGGTGGTGCAGCAGGAGTTGAGATCTTTGAAGTGGGTAAAAATTTGATGAGGAAATGTCAGTTGGGAATTATTAAGAATTTTATTAGAAGTTAATTCTTCTGGACATCACCTGTTTGGGAAACGACAAGTTGGAAATCACTCAAACAGGAAAGCAAACTATTCAGAATGTTGGAAGCCTGAAATAAAAACTGAAAATGTTGGTCGAGCAACAATTGTTGAAAAGGGAACATAGTTAATGTCATAGAATCCCTACAGTGCAGAAGCAGGTTATTCAGCCCATCGAATCCACACCTATCCTCCAAAGAGCATTCCAACCCCCTTCCTTATCCCCATAACCCCGCATTCCCCATTGCTAATCGACCCAGCCTGCACATTTCTGAACGCTGTGGGCAATTTCCCTTGGCCAATCCACCCTAACCTGCACATCTTTGGACTGTGGGAGGAAACTGGAGCTAACCCGCACAAACATGGGACAAATGTGCAAACTTCACACAGATAGTCACCCGAGAATGGAATCGAACCCGTGGAGCTGTGAGGCAGCAGTGGTAACCATGGAGCCATCATGCCACAAATGCGGTAATTTTGTGACCTTTCAGCTCAATTGGGAGAACAGAAGTTATAGATTTTTGACAAGTGACAAGGGAAGAATAATGATGAAGGTCTGTGACAAGCATGTAATTTGTCTTTTGAAGAGAGTTCACCTTTTTAAGGGCTCCATATGCTGTGTGTACACAATGTTGCGACTCTGCCTGATAGTCTATATTGTGTACATAAGCTGCACATACAAAGATGTTAGTTCGTGTCATAGAGATATACACCATGGAAGCAGACCCTTCGGTCCAACCCGTCCATGCTGACCAGATATCCCAACCCAATCTAGTCCCACCTGCCAGTATCTGGCCCATATCCCTCCAACCCTTCCTATTCATATACCCATCCAAATGCCTCTTAAATGTTGCAATTGTACCAGCCTCCGCCACTTCTTCTGGCAGCTCATTCCATACACATACCACCCTCTGCGTGAAAAAGTTGCCACTTTGATCTCTTTTATATCTTTCCCCTCTCACCCTAAAACCTATGCTGTCTAGTTCTGGACCACCACCCCCCTCCCCCCACCCCCCCCCCCCCCCCCCCCACCCCAGGGAAAAGAATTTGTCTATTTATCCTATTCATGCCCCTCATGATTTTATTAACCTCTATAAGGTCACCCTTCAGCCTCCGACACAAATGTATCCTGGTATCCCCACAGGAGATATCCTAGTCTTTTCCTGCGAAGACTGGGATTATGTCCTCCCAGGAGGGTCAAGGAGCCTGGTGTCAGGCAACCCTCCAGGTCCATTTTGCCCTGGTGTGGGCTGCTTTCTTCTGGCACGAGAGGAAGTGAGGGAATCAGTGTAAGCTGAAAGTGGCTGGTACAGGTGATAGAATAGTGGGTGGGGTATTCTGACAGAGTGAGTAGGCAGCGCAGTTGGCATGATATGGCAGGCTGAGAGTGGGGCGAGGGAAGATGTTGTGGGACCAAGTGAGTGTCAGGGCGCGAGCATCAGTTGGGCATTAGGCTCAGTAGCAGAGATTGAGGTAACGGAGGCAAGAGTGTGGCACTTATCTTGGGCACAGCGAGGAAAGGCCACTAATCTTGCGGGGACCTCTGGCTATTCCTCTGCAACATGGAGGTGGCACTGATCCTGGCTGGTGACGTTGGACCAGGTTGGCATGTCCTGATGGCATGGCCTCATGGGCTAGTCCTCCTCGGAGAGGGACACCATCCCACCCGACCCTCCCACCCCCATAGCATCCCCTCCTCCGTGTCCACCCCATTTCTATTGGAGAATCGCAGCACCGCCCTCTCCCACTCCTCTGTCTTTGACCCATGCCCATCAATGACTAGAGCAGCTTCGGAATGCCAGTGCTAGTTCAGGTGCTTGGTGACCTTTTCAATATGGGGTGGGTAGCAGGGATGCAGGCGGATATCCACTGAGTGGCAGGTCCCAAAGCAGGGCTGGAGTTGGATTAATGGAACACCATATGAGTGGGGTAGGTAGTTAATAGGAACATAGAAAATAGGTGCAGGATTAGGCCATTCGGCCCTTCAAGTCTGAACCCCCATTCAATACAATTGTGGCTAATCATGCAATCTCAGTATCCCACTCCTGCCATCTCCCCATACCCCTTGATTCCTTTCACTGCAAGGGTCACATTCAGCTCCCTCTTGGATAAATCTAACAAACTGCCCCCCACAGCTTCCTGCGGGAGAGAATTCCCCAGACTCACAGCTCTCTGAGTGAAGAAATTCTGCTTCATCTCAGCCCTGAATGGCTTACCCTTTATTTTCAGACTAACGAGGTGCGTTTGGTCAGATGCAGTGCAAAATCTTGCAGGGCCTCACAGTGAAGAATCCTCCATTAAAAACATAGCCACTGTACACGCTGAAGTGGGCCAAGGATAGAGAGGTCAAAGTGGGAGCAAAGTAGAGGATTGAGGTGATAGCGATTGAAAGTTCAGGGTCACTCCTTGTAGCCTGAACAGTGGGCGGCACGGTGGCACAGTGGTTAGCGCTGCTGTCTCACAGCGCCTGTAGACCCGGGTTCAATTCCCGACTCAGGCGACTGTGTGGAGTTTGCACATTCTCCCCGTGTCTGCGTGGGTTTCCTCCGGGTGCTCCGGTTTCCTCCCACAGTCACAAAGATGTGCGGGTCAGGTGAATTGGCCAAGCTAAATTGCCCGTAGTGTTAGGTAAGTGGTAAATGTAGGGGTATGGGTGGGTTGCGCTTCGGCGGGTCGGTGTGGACTTGTTGGGCCGAAGGGCCTGTTTCCACACTGTAAGTCTAATCTAATCTAAAAAAAAATGTTTCTCAAAGTGGTCACCCAGCATGTTTGGTCTCTTCATTGTAGAGGAGGCCCCAGTGTGAGCAGCAAATGTTGTATAATAAACGGAAAGATGAACATCACTGAGTCACCTAAGTAGGCCTGTTTTGGGGCATCGGGCAGTGAGAAGGGAAGAGGGTTGGACTTTAAGGGAACGTTTCTGTCAGAAAGTAGGGAATGGAGCTAATTGGAAATGAGCCCTGTTTATTGCTTTCACTTTGCAAGCTGATAGACTGCAGAAAGGATACAGCTGGCAGCTTAATGGGCAAGGTTGGCAGCAGGATTTGATATGTGCTATCCACATCTATTCTCAGGAGAAGTGTGATATTCTCCAGCTGCTCTGAGGCCACTCCATTTGAACCTACTAGCTCAAGCACTGCTATCACAAGCAAGACAAACAGTTCCTTATGACAGGTTCAAAGGTTTTCCCAGGGAATATGTCAACCCAAGTCAGAATTGAGCACTTGGTGATCTTGATGGTGAACAAATTACTTAACAATCTGCCATTGCCTACTTGCAAGCGATTGTATCATTTTTTTTTTGGTACATGCGCACTGAGCATTGGCTTGGCAATCAAATGCCAAAGATCTCCATGACTTGCTGCAAATATGCATCCCTAGTTTTTGTTTCAGAAGGTGGGAGAGGAGTTCAGAATCATGAAGGGTTTTAATGAGCGTCATTAGAAGCAGTTTTCCATGGCAGCAGAGTTGAGAACCGGAGGACGCAGATTCGAGATAATTTGCAGAAGAACCAATGACATCAGGCAAGGGAAATATCTGCAGTGTTTTGTCATCCAGGAATGTACTGCAGGAAAGGCTAGAGTAAGCACATTAAATCATAACTTTGTAAAGGAGGTTGGACAAGTGCTAGATCTGGGAAAATACACATGGCTGTACAGAAACAGAAAGGGACTCATTACATAGCTCCAGCACATCCCTGATGGATCAAAGAGCTGGCTCCTATGCTGGATTACTTGATATAAAGCTTGCTGCTTTGGTTCCCTAATATAAAATGAATTTCAGTGGTTTATGTCAGTATTAGTTGCTGTATGCCCGGAGTGGAAAACTACTTTTGATTTAAAACTGACTGTTGCATCCAGGTCACAAATAGGGGCAAGCTGACATTTTAGCGCCTATCTTTCAATTGTTACGAGAAACTTTGTCATCGCTTGCTACAACTGAGAAGCTCTCATGTTCATGAAAATGATTTCAGTTTCATGTCTCACCTTTCTCCAGATATATTTTTTAGATTGGATTACTTACAGTGTGGAAACAGGTCCAACAAGTCCACACCGACCCACCAAAGCACAACCCACCCAGACCCATTCCCCTACATTTACACCTTCACCTAACACGACGGGAAATTTAGCATGGCCAATTCACCTAATCTGCTCATTTTTGGACTGTGGGAGGAAACCAGAGTACCCAGAGGAAACTCACGCACATACAGGGAGAATGTGCAAACTCCACTCAGACAGTCACTTGAGGGAAATGCACCCAGGTCTCTGGTTCTGTGAGGCAGCAGTGCTAACCACTGTGCCACTGTGCCTCCCAATGTTATAATGCACCTGAACAGGTTAACTACAAGTATCTATGTCATGGATTTGAGCCTGTAGTTGTGTATAGACCTGACCATGTGCTATGGACCCGATCAAATCCCCTCAAAATATATTCAGAGGATAGTCTTTACCCTAACTTTTTCTTATTTTTAAGCTAAGTTCAAATACGACATTGCAGATGCAATTTGATTGGTCAAACTACTCAGCATTAAGCAAATCGCACTTTATTTGTGCACTACAGTTAAAATACAACAAAAGAAAGAAGAAAAAGTGGATACCTTAACTCTATTGGAAAACTTAACAGAATTATAGATTATTTAACTACTAAACAGTAACTGTTCCAATATTGTAACATCCCATAACCAGAGCCTTGGTAAAAGGCAAATTTAGTCAAACTGAACGTCTCACATGCAATTCTGGCAACAGGAAGAGAACCCCCAGTTTTCAGTGTAACTGAGAGAAGCAAAACAGTTTCCTCACTCAGCTTCAAGACCCCAGCAACATCCACGGAAAAGCAAAAACTAGAAGTCCTGGTTCTGTGGGGTCTTGCCCTACCCATTCAAGCTGCTTCTACTGTTCCAACTTTAAAAAAAACCAATACCTCGTAGGCTTTGTCAGATTTCAATAGACAGCTCTGTACATCTGTCTATAAAACCTCACTTCAAAAAAAAGACAGGAGAAAATTCACCTCTTAAAGCCATAGTATCGTTACACCTGTACGTTTTGGTTACTGAAGACCTTAGAAAATCATTTAGGCTTTCTGTAACAATCTAGCAGCATTGTAGTGACTTTCCCTGATATTTTGACCGAATTTGGAATGTTGTGCATTATAATTGCAAGAATTCAGAGGCACAGGAGATGATACACAAAAACCTCCTCAAAGAAAACACAAAACTGAGCCAGTATAACCAGTAGTGATGATTGACCAGGCTGGGTTTTTTATTCCCCTCGAGGACTAAAGACTGAATGGTGATGAAACTGAAGTTCATTAAAATAATGAAGTATTTTGATAGGGTAGGTACAAATTTCACCTGTGGTAGTATCTGGAACTATAGGACATAAATAATAAGTGTTATAAATAACTTACCTGTTAGGGACCATTAACATTTAAAGAAGAGATGTGAACTTCATGAATTAACTGACAGAACTGTCGCATGATTTCATTTTTCAGAAGAAAAACAAACTTTATCATATATAGAAATAGAAAAATTAGAGTAAGCAAGTGATACTAACATAGCATTCAATCTTTAAAGATCTATGCTGTAAACTCTTGAAAATACATTTAGTTTGGTCCCAGAAAAATGTATGTCTGGCATTTACATTACTTCTCTTCAGGGTTTCAGCTGTTGTCCCAGGATGATCCTTCCTTTAACTTGAGGCCAAGTGACCTTCTGATTTTCTTTTAAACCGCAACACTCAATCCAGAAATCCATAGCTCAGCCACAGACATCTCTGTGAACCCTTGTGCTATAGTTTAAAACGTCATAAAAGACCCATGACTTCCAATAGCCACTAATGGTTTCAAAATGCAACCGAGTTGATAACTTTGCAAGAGTGGAGCTATCTTTTCTTGAGAGGATTGCTATTGAGTTACTTCTTTAGTATCAAGTTAAACAAATCTTCCTGCTGTTTTACCTCTTGCTAACTTTGGGACTAGTTTTCAGCACAAGACAATTATAGACTGCATTACACAGGATAGAACTTGCATTTATTCTCCTTCGGTTGTGTGTCTGGCTTTATTGTTGGACTTCAAAGGGAAGAAAACTGCCAACCATCCCTGGTCTGACCTACATGTGACTCCATATCCACAACAATTTGGTTGACACTTAAGTGCATTCTGGGCAATTAGGGATGGGCAAAATTTGCTGACCCAGCCAGTGATGCTCTCATCTTATGAATGAGTGGCACGGTGGCACAGTTGCACAGTAGTTAGCACTGCTGCCTCATAGCGCCAGAGACCCGGGTTCAATTCCCGCCTCAAGCAACTGACTGTGTGGAGTTTGCATGTTCTCCCCGTGTCTGCGTGGGTTTCCTCTGGGTGCTCCAGTTTCCTCCCACAGTCCAAAGATGCGGGTCAGGTGAATTGGCCATGCTAAATTGCCCGTAGTGTTGGGTAAGGGGTAAATGTAGGGGCATGGGTGGGTTGCGCTTCAGCGGGTCGGTGTGGACTTGTTGGGCAGAAGGGCCTGTTTCCACACTGTAAGTAATCTAATCTAAATGAATAACAAAAAGCTCAATCAGTCCCAAAGTTGTCACCGTCTCTTGGTTGTTTCCCACACATCAATTATTCTCACCTGCTGACTAACTGAATTCGAAGTTTAATTCAAACAAACACCCCGAACCTCCACATAGCCTAATACATTGTGACGCAAACACACACAATTTGTGACATGCAAATTGACTGTCTTTTAATTGTAAAAGTGGCCTTAATTCTGGACTCCAGACTCCACAATGTGGTTGACTGTGAACTGCCCTCCGGGGCAATTAGATACAGGAAATAATTGCTGGCCACAGCCATTGTGCTCACATCCTTTGAATGAATTAAAAGAATGCACCATCGTGTTAGCAGTATGCCATTCAGTTGGCATTAATAGTAACAATGTCGCCAGACTTCTGGCCAGATGGCACCAGAGTAAAATGCTCCTGATGGTGTTCCTCTGCTGCGCCCTCTCTTTTTCCTTTTTTTTTATATCTCTCTCTTTTCTCTGTTTAGCATTTTCTTTTTCAATTTTTGACTCGGACTTACCCGAAGGCGAATGGAGGATGTGATTCTTAACCGGACTCTGACGCTGGTGAGTCCCGGAGACCATTGTGGGGAAGTAAATCCCAGAAGGGAGGCCATTGTGGGGGAAATGAGAGGTGGAGTGGGAGCTGACATGAGGAAGCAGGTCCTGGAGCAGAGGCCGGCATGGGGATATGAGTCCTGGACCAGAGGTCGCTGTGGGGGAATGCAGTCCTGGAGCGGAGGCTGACGAGGGAGGCTAATCCTAAAGAAAACCTACCTTGAAGCAGCTGAGAGGGAACTGGAGGCTTGGAGTGGAGTGAGGATGGTTGTTAGACTGGGGTTTGGCATGGGCATTCAGACCACATATGGAAGTCCCTGTGCTGAGCTACTGCAATGTAATGTTTATTTGTAAATTGTTTATCTGACTGTAATGTCTACCCTTTTAACTACAGGTGGTTCTGCTATATTTCGTTACCACAAATTTGCTGCAACGCACTTGATGAATTGGGGGCACGGTTTCTAAAGCGTGTATTGGTTATAATGCAATTCTGGTCCCATTAGTTTAAATGGTGTTGCTATTACACAATTTTCTTATAACATAGGATTGCACAGTAACGGTAGTGTCTCGTTATAGCAGAACTGACTGTTTGTCATATTTCTAACATATTTTATGAATCACTATAAAGTCATGCAACTACCTTTTTTTTATTCCTCATTGTATCTAAGATTTGTACCCAGGCACTTTGTACATAACATACACCTTGAAATAACATCATAAGAAGTGACATTGTAAACTTTTCACTGTATTTCTGTACTGGAGTACATGTGACAATAAAACATATGCTAATTGTAATTCTGTTTCAGCGTTGCTGAGGTTGACAGCATGGATTCTGTTTGCTGACACTAATGAACTTTATTATTGTTATTATGACTGACTCTGCATGTGCACACACGAGTGAGATTAAGCCAACTGGCTTTACTGACATGAGGGAGCACATACACAAGCAAAGACCTCTCTCAATGCATTAAAACAAAGACTGAACAAAACAGGCTATCTTTAGATGGGGGAAAAAATGTGACGAAAGAGTATATCACGTAAGAAAAATGAGGTGTTAAACTTAAAATTACAAATCTATTTCTAAAAGGTTGACTGAGTATTGGATAACCATAAGTAATCAACAATGTCTGCATTTACTGGTTGGCTTGTTCACTCGTTAATGTCAACAGTAGTTCCTCACGAAGAAAGAATGAAATAGTCTGTACTTGTGAGGGGTATATTGCAGAGAATATTCCTGTTTGAAGGCAGCCCCTTTGTGGTGAAAGGTGTTTTGCTTACACACTCTTAAAAAGTGAACTCTCAGTCAACTGAAAATCCTACAGGGCGAAGGTGGGTACTGCAGATGCTGGTGATTAGATTAGAGTGGTGCTGGAAAAGCACAGCAGGTCAGGCAGCATTTGAGGAGCAGGAAAATTGATGTTTCGGGCAAAAATCCTGATGAAGGGCTTTTGCCTGAAACATCAATTTTCCTGTTCTGTGGATGCTACCTGACTTGTTGTGCGTTTCCAGCACAACTCTAATCCTCACTGAAAAGTCCTACAGTCTCTGTCACGGGTGGGAGCTGATAGTGCTTGGGGAAATGGGAGGCTACTTTAATGTTAATTGTGATTGTTAAGTTTAACACTTCATTTTTTAACATGATTTACTCTTTCATCACTTTTTCTCATTGACACGCCCTCCTTTCTTTGTCAATGCTTGACTTCAGCTAGCCCTTGGATGTGTGATGATGCTGTGGCTATAAGAAGTTGTTTTGTCCTGGTGTGTTTTGAAGAGAGGTTGTAAGGCAGAGGTACCATGCGGGCTATCAAGGCCGCTTGAGTGAACAGCTTGGGAAGCCTTGGTGTTTTCTTTTACTAAACAGCCTGAATGGGTGTGACCAAGATTCCTGGGTTTTGATTGCTCAGTAACATCAGTAGTTATTTGGGGTTTCAACAGAGTTGGAAGCTTCAGTGAATGTCTCCTGGCTACTGCTCTCTCTGAATTTTCTCTTGACATTTTTCCTCCTGGATGGGAGAACTGCATGTGAGATTCTGTGTATAAATTTTCCTTTTTTAGCCAAGGGGTGTGTTTATTGAATGTTACTATATTGGAACAGTTAATTGGTAATAGGTACTGTACCTATTATTCAATTAAGTTTTCCAATAGAGTTAATTTATTCTGAGCTCTTCCTTCTTTTATTTGTATTTTAACAACAACATTTAAATATTGTTTTGCTTAATGTTGAGTAGTTTGATCAGTCACATCACATCTGGAACACACACTTCATATTTACCTTTAAAATAAGAAAATGTTAGGGTCTCAGCTACCTTCTCAAGTTAAATTGAGGAGGTCTGGTCTGGTCCATAACACATATGAGACTTGAGGTGTACACATCCGTCCCAGGTTAGGGTGACACAGTGGCTCTGTGTCTTTGCATTTGTGTCTTGTGGTTCAGAGTGCTGTTTTGTACATTGCAGCAATGGCTACGTTTGTTTCTGCGGGTAGTATGGACCTTGAAAGGTCTCTCCTTATCTTATTTGCTCTATTCTACTTAATGCCGTTCCCTGTAAAAATGCAACATCCCCAAAGTTGGTCCAAGGAGATGGGAAAGCATTGAATTGAATCCCGACAGTGCAGGAAAGACCATTTGGTGCACTGAGTATGTACAGACCCTCCGAAGAGCATCCTACCCAGACCCACCCTATCCCCATATTTGCCATGGCTAATCCACCTAACCTGCACATTCATGGACTCTAGAATTTCATAGAGTCATAGAATCTCTACAGTGTGGAAACAGGTCCTTTGCCCAATATGTCCACACTGACCCTCCGAAGAGTAACCCAGCCACGCCAATTCCCCTACTCTATTATCCTACACAACCCTGAACACTATGGGCAATTTAGTTTGGCCAATTCACCTCACCTGCACATCTTTGGATTGTGGGAGGAAACCAGAACACCCAGAGGAAATACACGCAGACACTGGGAGAATGTGCAAACTCCGCACAGTCACCCATGGCTGAAATCAAACCCAGGTTCTTGGCACTGTGAGGCAGCAGTGCTAACTGTTGTCACCCAGGATGGACTAGGATTTGCTGGGAAAACCCTGGAGGTGTAATGGTGCACACTGTTATTGGACTGTGATATGAAGGAAGATCCCTGGGTGTTCCTAATCACCACCAGCTCTCAATTGCCTGTGTTGCTTGTAACAGTTGGAGTTCACACAAACTGCATGAGGTTTGAGATATTTCCATATTTGTGATGTTAAAACCTCACCAACACTCTTGAGGATGAACATAAGAGTTCTTGACTGGATGTGATGGAGATTTACCAGAACAGGTCCAGGCTTGAAGGATTTTAGCTCCGACATTAGGTTGGGCAGGCTGGGATTATTTCACATTGACTCAAAGGAGGTTGAGGGGTTGTTTGGTCATTGTGGGAGACAAAGAAATTCTGATGGTACAAGGACTAGGAGGAAAAGGTGCAACAGGAGAATGAATTTCTTTTCTGATTATTCATCAGACACCAGGAATAACTCCACATTCTTCTTCCAGAATGTTTTGCCTGAGAGATTTAAAATCTGGTCTGAAAGGCAGCCCTCTAAGCAGTTGAGAAGAATCAGAAGTGATCGAAATGACGTGGGTAAAATGTTATCTTGGCTTGACAATGTTGATGTGGAGATGCTATTCCCTCCTGGGGGGACAATCTGGTAAGAGGTGACAGTCTTAGGATAAGGGGTGGCAGATGTAATATGGACCTTGATGAGGAGGGAATTACTTCTGTCAACGACTTGTGAAACTGGAATTCACAGTCTGATGGATGCCAGGACACTAAATTTTAGGAGGACATAGATCTTTAATTAATAACGGGTTAAAGCGAATGGGCAGTGAGGCCAAGATGTGATTAGCCATGATTGTTTTAAATGGTGGCGCCATCTTGAGGGGTTGAATGCCTTCTCCTTCTCCTCGTTCTATATTCTCCTTTGGTACTGGACTGGGGCAGTCAGCCTGGGCTTGAATCTCTGGAGCAGGATCTGGTCTCGCAACCTTCAGCCATAGAGCCCTGAGTAGCTGAAACTTTGCATGATCCAGCAGCCCTGAATCACGTCAATGTGGTATAAAGTTAGTTTCCTTTGCTTTGTCTGCTGTGTGGGTCTTCATTCCAAAATCATGATTGGTCAATAATTGGCTTGTATCTTCAGTCAAACATATAATTAACAATTGTCACGTGTACCGAGTTACAGTGAAAAGTATTGCTTTACATGCTAGCCAGACAAATCATACCTTACATCAGGGTAATAGAAAAAGAATGCAGAAAATAGTATTACAGCTACAGAGAGGGTGCAGAGGAAGATCAACTTGAGACATCCATTCATAAGGAAATTCGGCATGTCCATAATGTCTCTCACCAACTTTATGGATACATCATAGAAAGCATTCTATCTGGATGCATCATGGCTTGGGATTGTAACTGCTCTGCTCAGGAGAATTGCGAGCACAGCCCAGACCATCACACAAGCCAACCTCCCATCCATTGACTCCATCTATACGGAAAGACAGCCCTCTCACCCTGGCTAGAATCTGTTCCAACCTCTTCCAGAAGATACAAAAGCTTAAACACATGAATCAGCAGGTTCAAGAACGGCTTCTTCCCCACTGTTATTAGACTGTTAAATGGACCTCTCAAATTTCCAATCTGATGTTGATCCTGCTTTTGTACACCGTCCTTGCAGCCATAACATTGTATTTCTTGCTGTATTCCATCACTCTGTATGTCATAATCTGCCCGTACAGCACACAAAACAAAACTTTTCACTGAAAGCAGGTACATGGGACAATAATAAATCAAATCAAATAAGTCGGATAACAGCAGGGAAGAATCTGTTCTTTAATCTGCTGGTACGTGGTTTCAAACTTTGGAGATGGAAGAGAGTATAACCGAGAATATTGTCCTTGTTTTTGTTGGTGGTTTCCCGAGGCAGTGGGAAATATAGACGCAGTCAATGGAAGGAAGGCTGTTTTTTGTGGTGGACTGGGTGGTGTTCACAATTTTCTGTTATTTCTGAAATAACGAAAAGGAGTGAATCGCTCACACGCGCAGTCTCTATCATTGATCTGAGTGTGCCCCCTGCTCAGGTCTAGCCCAAGTTTCATTAGGCAAATGTACTCAAGTCATGCATTGACACAGCTTTAGAGGAGAAAGCAGCTCCTTTGTCCCTAAGTTCATGTTGAATTTAATTTTGGAAAAGACTGAGAAGCCTGGCAGTACTAATTGGGAGTGTGGATGTGACCTTTGCTTCACCAGTGCTCGATGCTGGATATCTCAAAGCCAGCACGTGACCAATGCCTCAGAAATGTAAACATAGTTGGAACAAATATCATTTAAAATAAAATTCTGTCAGTCAGCACTGAACTTCCAACACAACAGCCACTCTCGCATAAGCCCAGAGTGAGTAATAAGGGGCTGTCTCCTCATTCCCTCAGGAAAATCCCTGGGAAATGACGTGAACTCACTTGGTCATGGGCACGGTCCCACCGCACACAGCTGCCTATAATTTGGCACTAATTGGCAGATAATTGGCACTCTCTCGCCATGTGGCCACGGTGAAGGCTGCTGAATGAAATGAAAATGTCGCACACGTGCAGTAGGGGGTGCTTTGTTAAGTTTAGCCCCATCAAGTATGTGCTGGCAAGATCTACCACCGGACCACAAAGAGCAGAGTGGGGGTGGGGTGGGGCAAATGGAGCATGAGATGATTGTGGAATCCATCTGTCGTAATACGCAACACCCTCATCGTCGCTTCCTTTTGCCTCCTGGATCATTGTGTGACATCCCACTCTCGCTTTACTGTCTGTCTGCCTTCAAAATTTTTTGTCGTCTGTCTGTTTTATTGAAATGCATCTTGCCTTTAACTAACATTAATGGCTTACATATTGTAAAAGGCATTTCAGAATCAAACCTGTTTTGGCTATGGTCCAGGAGTGGATTCAGCACAAGGGACAGCTGACATTCATTGCATGGAAATAGGGTAATTTAAGCAGTGATAATGGAGCTGAGCTGTTCTCGTGCATGCGAAGGGTTTCCTTTGTTTTTCGTAAATTACATTTATGTAGCACCTTTTCTGATTATCATGATTCCTGAAGGACTTTACAGCCAATGCAGCTCATTCAAATTCTTGAAGGATAAAAAGTGCAGTGGTTAATTTTCAGAAAAACAAGATCCCACCAACAGCAATAGGATAATGGTCAGATGATGTTGGTTCCTTTTCAGGTTTTATAGATGGATAGATAGATCTGTCTGTGTGTCTGTCTGTGTATCTATCTATCTATCTATCTATCTATCTATCTATCTATCTATCTATCTATCTCTCTCTCTCACCCCTCCTCCCCCCTTCCCCCACCCGGCCCCCACCTCTCTCTCATTCACTCCCACTCACACACCCTTACATTCACTCACTCTCTCATTTTCATTCTCTCTTTTACTTTCTCTCTAACCCATCCTCCCTGTCTCTCTCTCAGTCACTATTCTCTCTCTCATCTATCTTCTCTATGTGTGTGTCCCTTTCTGTCTCTCGCACACATCCCTTTCTCTCTCTCTCTCTCTCTCACACACACACACATGCCCATCCCCGTTCTATCTCTCTCTCTCTCTCTCCCCTTTATCACTCGCCATCCACTCTCTCTCTCAAACCCACCCATCCTCTCTCTCTCTCTCTCAAATCCACCCATCCTCGCGGTCTCTCTCATACCCACACATTCTATCTCTCTCACCCATCCCCTTTTTCTCTCTTTCACTCACCTATCCATCCTTTCCTTCTCCCTCTCCCCTCACCTTTTTATTTCCTCAACCTCCTCTCTCACTCACCATCCTCTCTCTCTCTATCAGCCCACCCATCCTCCTTCTCCTCTGTCTCTGTCTCTCACACCCATCCACTCTCTCTCTTTTCCTCGCACTCACTCAGCCATTCCTTCTCACCCCTTTTCCTTTGAAGTAGGTCTGTGATTTCCTGGAGAGAGAGATGTTTCCTGTTGTTTAACATCTCAAAAGGAAGATGATGCCTCCAAGTGACTGTTGTCACTCCATGTTCTCACATTGGAGTGGGGCAGCAGCATGGTTACTGTAGCCTGTAGTCATTTCTGGGAGGGGATCTGCCGATGTGGTCGGTCACAGTCATCTGCCCTGCCCCATCCTCACGTGGGCACCACTGGAGTTGTTTGCTCTTGCCTGCTGGCATCTGCATCTCTGTCGATCCCTTTCTCTGCTGCCCCTGTACCCTGCTCTCTGAAAGAGATCCCTATCTTATCAGCTCTGATCAAACGGCCAAATTAATGACATTTTCTGTTTTGGATGTCACTTTTTGGAGTTCTTAAGCTATTGCAATTTTGAGCACTTCACTTGTCTCACAAGCAGTATCTGGCGATTTTAGCACACAGAATATTGAAAAGGCATCTGGATGGGTATATGAATAAGAAGGGTTTAGAGAGATATGGGTCAGGTGCTGATAAATGGGACTAGATTGGTTTAGGATATTTGGTTGGCATGGACGAGTTGACCCAAAGTGTCTGTTTCTGTGCTGTACATCTCTATGACTCTATGACTCAACGTCCACAATTCAAAGGCTTCTGTTTTCTTCAGTTGCTGTCCAAATTTCTAAAAGTAGCAAGGTATAAGTTTTATTTGTTCTTGTTACAAGTTTGTGTCCTCTATTTAACACTGACCTTCATCTCCATCCAATCACGTATAAAAATATCACATTCAAGATATTTGCGCAGTTTTAATAACTGGAGTTGGATAGTCAGAATGAATGGGGGATCAGGCCCAAAGGGCTAAATGGCCTAATCCTGTGCCAATGTTCTATGTTTTGACTCTGCTGATATGATGATCTCGTTCATGACATTGCACTTAAGTAATGCTGTTCATTAACTTTTCTTTCCCCTACAGTCTCTTATTTCTCTTCTATTGAAGCGTTCTCTGCACTTTTTCTACTGTGAAATTAGCTCTTGTGATCATTGTTTAACTCCATCCAGCACAAGTTCTATCGCATTGTGAGCTCTGGGTTTTATCCTGTATGTTTCTGCTATAATATGCCTGGTAGATCGATTCGATACAGAATACCAGAAACTTGTCTGGAAATTTCTAGTGGGGCTGACTTTCATAGTAGGGTCCTGTCTGTAGGTGGGGAAGCAATGGCCTAGTGGTATTATTGTGGGGCTACTCAGCTAATGTTTTGCGAAACACAGGTTCAAATCTCCTCAGAGCAGCTGGTGAAATTTGAAATCAGTTTCAAAAGAAAATCTGCAATTAAGATTCTCCCGATGACCATAAAACCATTAACGATTGTTGGAAAAACCAATCTGGTTCATTAGTGTCCTTCAGGGAAAGAAACTGCCGTCCTTGCCTGGTCTGGCCTCCATGTGACTCCAGACCCACACAATGTGGTTGACTCTCAACTGCTTTCTGAAATGGCCCAATGAGCCACTCAGTTGTCACATTCACTATGTAGTCTCAACAAAGAAACGAAGCCAATCAGACCAGCTGCCATTGACCAGGGCACTGAAAGAGACAATGGCAGAAACAGCCCCATCAACCCTGCAAAGTCCTTCTCACTAATATCTGGGGGCTAGTGCCAAAATTGGGAGAGTCATCTCACAGGTGAGTCAAGCAACAGCCCGACGTATTCATACTCATGGAATCGTGCCTGACACTGTCCCAGACACCACCATCACCATCCCTGGATATGTCCTGTCCCACTAGCAGGACAAACCCAGCAGAGGTGGTGGAACAGTGACATACAGTCAGGAGAGAGTTGCCCTGGGAGTCCTCAACATTGACTCTGGACCCCATGAAGTCACTTAGCTTCAGCTTCGACATGGGCAAGGAAACTTCCTGCTGATTACCATGTACCACCCTCCCTTGACCGATGAATCAATACGCCTCCATGTTTAACAACACCTGGAGGAAACAATGAGGCTAGCAAGGGTACAAAATGTAATCACTGGATGGAGGATTTCAATGTCCACCACTAAGAGTGACTTGGCAGTAACACTGCTGATCAAGCTGGTCGGGTCTGAAAGGGCATAGCTGCTAGACTGGGTCTGCAGCAGTTGGTGAAGGAACCAACAAGAGTGTAAAACATACTTGACCTCATCCTTACCAATCTGCTGGCTGCAGGTGTATCTGTCCATAACAGTATCGGTGAGAGCGACCACCGTGCTGTCCTTGTGGTGACAAAGTCCCGCCTTCACATTGAGAATACCCTCCAGCATGTCGTGTGGCACTATCACAGTGCTAAATGGGATAGACTCAAGACTGGGCATCAATGAGCTGCTGTGGGCCATCAACAGCAGCAGAACTGTACTCCAGCGCAATCTGCAATCTCACAGCCCAGCATATCCCCCACTCAACCATTATCATCAAGCCTAGGGATCAATTCTAGTTCAATGGAGAGTGCAGGAGGGCATGCCAGGAGCAGTACCAGGCATACCTACAAATGACATGTGAATCTGCTGAAGCTACCAAACAGGACTTCTTGCATGCCAACAGTATAAGCAACAAATGATAGAGAGAGATGAGCAATCCCCACAATCAACGGGTTAGATCTAAGCTCTGCAGTCCAGTCACATCTAGCCATGAATGGTGATGGACAATTAAACAACTCATCGCAGGAGGAGGCTGCACAATTATCCCCATCCTCAATTATGGAAGAGCCCAGCACATCAGGGCAAAAGATAAGGCTGAAGCTTTCGCAGCAAACTTCATCCAGAGGTGCTGAGTGGATGATCCATCTTGGCTTCCTCTAGCGGTCTCCAGCTATTACTGATACCAGTCTTCAGCCAATCCAATTCACTACATGTGATATCAAGAAACACTTGGAGGTGCTGGAAAATGCAAAGGTTATGGGCCCTGACAATGTTCTGGCAATAGCACTGAAGACTTGTTTTCCAGAAGTTGCTACTCCCCTAGCCTGACAACACTGGTACCTCCCCAAAAATGTGTAAAATTGCTCAGATATGTCCTGTATATAAAAACAGGGCAAATCAAGCCTGACCAATTACCATCCCATTAGCCGACTTTTCATCATCAGTAAAATGATGGAAGTTGCCATCAACGGTGAGATCAAGCAGCACCTGTCAGCAATAAACTTTTCAGTGATGCTCAGTTTGAGTTCTGCCAGGGTCACTCAGCTCCTGACCTCATTATAGCCTTGGTTCAAACATGGACAAAAGAGCTGAATTCCAGAGGGGAGGTGAGAGTGACAGCCCTTGACATTAATGCTGCATTCTACCCAAGTATGGCATCAAGGAACCCTCCTACCAAAACCGGAGTTGATGGGTATCTGAGGGGGGAAAGTCTCTGCTAGTGGGAGTCATACATGGCACATAGGAAGATGGTGGTGGTTGTTGGATGTCAGTCATCTCAATTCTATAACATCTCTGCAGGAGTTCCTCAGAGTAGTGTCCTAGGCTACTTCATCATTGATTTTCCCTCCATTGTAAGGTGAGAAAATATTCAGCACATTTTGCAACTCCTCAGATACTGAAGCATTCCATATTCAAGTGCAACAAAATCTGAACAATATCTAGGCTTGGGCTGACAAGTGGCAAGTAACATTGGTGCCACACAAATGCCAGGCAATGACCATCTTCAATAGGTGTCAAGCCAACCTTGTGTTGTTACCAAAACTGAATTCCCCCACTATCGACATCCTGGGAGTTACCATTGACCAGAAACTCAACTGGACTCACCACATAAACAACTATGCAGAGGCTTGGTCAGAGGCTTGGAATACTGCAGCGAGTAACTCACCTCCTGACTCCCCAAAGCCTGTCCACCATCTACACGGGGTCAAAAGTCAGGCATACTCCCCACTTGCCTGGATGGGTGCAGCTCCAACAACACTCAATGAGCTTGACACCATCCAGAAAATAGCAGCAGCCGACTTAATTGGCACTGAATTCACAAGCATCCATTTCCTCCACCACCGACACTCAGGAGTAGCAGAGTGTATTATCAACAAGATGCACTGTAGAAATTCACCAAAGATCCTTAGACAGCACCTCCCAAACCCACGACCACTTCCATCTGGAAGGACAAGGGCAGCAGATACACAGGAACATCACCACCTGCAAGTTCCCTTCCAAGCCATTCACTATCCTGACTTAGAAATATATCGTCGATCCTTCACTGTCACAGGGTCAAAAACTTAGAATTCCCTCCCTGAGGGCATTATGTGTATATCCAATACATGGACTGCAGCAGTTCAGAAAGGCAACTCACCACCAACTTCTGATGGGGTAACTAGATAAGGGCAACAAATGCAGACTCAGACAGCAACACTTGTGTCCGATGAGTGTATCAAAAAACTGACTACGTTTCTTTAATGATAAAAGCTTCTCTCAGTTTGGGTTCCAGGTTGATAATCCATTTCACCCTGTCAGCTGGATAAAGATAGGTGTGCAATTGACAATGTCATAGGTCTTGCACAACCCCGGCCCACAACCTTGCCAGCAAAACATGCGAGGCCTGCTTTAAAATCCGTTCATAGTCCCACAGCACTCCCTAGTCTTCAACCCTCCCCCAACCTGACTTTGACTTCCTCCTCCCTTTATGCACAGGTGTGATGGGCCAAATGGTTGCCATCTGCACTGGTATGGTTTGATGTGTATCAATGGCAATGGCTTCAGCCACAACATCTTTCCATTCTCTCTGGCAATCTCTGCATTACACTGCCTGCCTTTTTTAAAAATCAGTTCCGAGACCACCTCTTGTATTGAGTTGGACCAGCTGACCCAACTTTGCTTCTGACTTCCTCTCCGTTAATCACTTTGCTTGCTTCACACAATGATTTTATTTCATATTATTTCTATTTATTTTTGCATGAGATTGGGATTATATTCAGCATTGACAGGTTGGACCGAAGGATCTGTATCTATGTCTTGGTGACTCGATGTGTGTGCACATAATAGTGTACATGAAGGATGTGTGTTGCAGTTCTTGACATAGGACCACTGGCAGGGCTGGTGTTCATTGTACCTAACTTGGTCTGAAGGGATAGTTAAGAACCAATCACATTATGTCGGCCAGACTGGTTAAAGACAGCAGATCTCCTGCCCTCAAGAATGCTTGTGCACCTGATAGTTTTTTTTTGACAACAATCAATAGTTGTCATGGTCACCACTATTGACACTGGCTTCAAATTGCAAGTTTATCAATTGCAGTTAAATTTCAGTGTCTATTGTGGCAGGATTTGAAACCTGTGTCCCCTCACTCCCCAGAATATTAGTCTATCCATCCGGACTACCAGTGCGGTGACATTACCACCACCATTACCCTACCATCTTCACACACCAATATTGTCGAAGAGGAATGATGCCCCTTTTGCTTTATCAGGCTGAGGATTATTTCTGACATATGTGCCTCATATTGGGGCAGGACAATGGCTCAGTGGTTAGCATTGTTGCCTCACAGTGCCAGGGACCTGGTTTCAAGTCTGACCTGTGTTCCATTCCAACCTCGGGCAACTGTCTGTAGTGAGTTTGCACATTCAGTCTGTATCTGCATGCGTTTCCTCCACGTGCTCTGGTTTCCTCTCTGGTTTGCACAGAGATGCAGTTTAGGTGGATTGGCCATGCTAAATTTCCCATAATTTCTGTGGATGTACAGGTTAGGTAGATTAGCCATGGGAAATGCAGGGTTACAGGGATGGCGTGAGTCTGGGTGGGATGCTGTTTGGGGGGGGTCAGTGTGGACTCGATGGGCTGAATGACCCGTTTCCACACTTGTAGGGTTTTTTGTAGATTAGATTACTTCCATGTGGAAACAGGCCCTTCGGCCCAATAAGTTCACACCGACCCGCTGAAGCGCAACCCACTCATTCCCCTACATTTACCCCTTCACCTAACACTACGGGCAATTTAGCATGACCAACTCACCTAACCTATGCATTTTTGGATTGTGGGAGGAAACCGAAGCACCCAGAGGAAACCCACGCAGACACGCGGAGAATGTGCAAACTCCACACAGTCAGTTGCCTGAGGAGGGAATTGAACCCAGGTCTCTGGCGCTGTGAGGCAGCAGTGCTAATCACAGAGCCACCGTGCCGCCCACTCCACTGTGCCACCGTGCCGCCACTCCACTGTGCCATTATGGATCAGAGAATTGCTGAATCCTTCTCTTAAAAGGGTCCTCCCCTCGTTATGTTTAATGATACATAACACTAGGAGAAGCTCAATGCAGCAAGTCTATGAAACTCTGGTGTGCCATGAAAAACAGAATTCTTTTGAAGTTTGAAGCTCGACATCCCAAACCACAAACCTACTTTCAAATATTCACCTGTATTCAATTTTCAACACCAGCAATTAAAAACTTGGCTACACACTTGGTAACTGCAGGGTTCCTCATCCAGCTGATCCATCCCCTGCTACTGCTGAGCACAATGCAAAATGTATTCTGCAACTTAGTTTCTCAATACTGCTGAGTGAGTTGGGAAAGATTCTTCCGAAAGAGTGAATTTCCTCAGCAATGGGAAAAATGTTTTTTTGGTATCGATATGTGGACGTATATATTAATATGATAGGACGGAATGCCCCCCTGAATTACTCAAGTGTGCCTCCTGGTGGCTTTGGTCAGGCAAAGTGACAACAAGAGAATGGTGCAGTTCCTGGTCCATTTGAAACTCTCTCCAATCTCAATGTTGGCAGCAGCAGGGACTCTGAGGGGATGTACAACTGTTGTGTTTTACCTGTGCAGTAATAGATACCAAGAGAAAGTGGAAACAAAGTTGGGGAGACAGATATGACTAAGTACAAGGTGAGACATGTAGATTTCGAAGGAATAGAACAGTGTTGACTGGGGACGTTTTTATAGAGTGTACTGGAGCATTGTTGTTGTTCCATCATTCTGCTGGCCATGAAGGTACCAGGAATGACACTGAAGCAAGGCATCATGTCCCTTCTCCTGAGCCAGGAGGCTTCGGTTCAAATCCCACCTGCTCCAGAGGTGTGCATTAATATCTCTGAACAGGTTGATCAAAGATATTTACGTCCTTTAACGCTTAGAAGGATTGGCATTTTTCTTTTAAAAAGGTATTCAGATAATAATATGGTAATCTGTCTATCGATTGTTAACTGTTCCCAAAGCCTAAATATATAAGCTGCAAATCCCAATGATTAGCTGAGTGAATCAAACCACATGTTCCTTTGACTGTTCAGCATAGGCAGAGTACTGACTACATTACTGCACTCAACTGGCCCTGTGTTTGTCAAACCCAAAATACAGTGCCTCCTCTTAGATATGATGCCACAGTTGTGGGTGTGTTCATCAAGCTGGGAGTTTGGATTGTATGACTGTTCGTCCTCTTTCTCGGTGACATCCTCAATGCTGTGGAACCTCCTGTGAAGCGCTGCTGTACAGTGTTGGTGGCGATCCCATAATTAAGCACTAGCTCAACAATCCTGGGTGAGTCAATTGTTACTTGAATAAATAATTTCAGATAATCAGTTCAGCTTGTACAATGTCCAGTTATGCTACCAAAAGTGATAGACATTTATACTCACGGATCCATTCTTTGTAATTAAGGAAATATATTAATATTGTACACTTTTTTTGTATTGCTCAAGAGGCTTAAAGACTCTAAGATTCCCATCTGAGGCAATACCTCAGCTAAGCAGACTGAACCTGCTATCCTATCGGTCTTCTTTGGTAATATAAATTGTTGTTGAGCTGAAAATGTGTTGCTGGAAAAGCGCAGCAGGTCAGGCAGCATCGAAGGAGCAGGAGATTCGGCGTTTCGGGCATAAGCCCTTCTTCAGGAATAAGGGCTTATTCCTGAAGAAGGGCTTATGCTCGAAACATCGATTCTCCTGTTCCTTGGATGCTGCCTGACCTGCTGCGCTTTTCCAGCAACACATTTTCAGCTCTGATCTCCAGCATCTGCAGACCTCACTTTCTCCTCGAAGAGTATAAATTGTTGTGCCTGTTTGAAATTTGGCAATCTTGCATTTGTACTGTTGAGTTCCCAAGTAAAAGGCTTTGCAACATATCTCTCTTTTTTCCAATGCTAAATGTATTTTCTATCAAACTGATGACTCTCGATGAAACGATGAAATTTCAGGATAAGGTACAGCGCAGAGTCATTTTGTTTCACCAGCTGATTCTGCCATTTAATGAGATGATGGATGATCTGTGAACCATATATACCCCATAACCTCCTAACGACTTTGACTGATGACTTTCAGAGCAAAGTTCACAGCTGGCTTCGTATTAGTTATTGTTTATGGAAGAGAGCTAAACATTTCACCTGAGGAAAGGAAGGGTCCCTGTCTTGAGGAAGGGTTACTGGACCTGAAATGTGAACTCTGATTTCTCTTCACAGATGCTGCCAGACCTGCTGAACTTTTCCAGCAACTTCTGTTTTTGTTTCTGATTTACAGCATCCATAGTTCTATCGTTTTTAACATTTCCACCATTTGTTTGCATAGAGAAGTACTTCCAAACTTCAGCCTTGAAAGGTCTCGCTCTAACTTTTTCACCCATTCCTCCTTCTCCTGGATGCCCTACCCAGCAGACGTAATTTACATTCATCTGAACTACCTGTTCCCCTTAATAACTTGAAAAAAATTGATTCAGTTATCTCTTATCTTCCAAATTTGGAGCAATGTAATTCTAATTTGCGTAACTTCTCCTCATTATTTAACTCCAGGAGTCCAACTGTCATTCTGGTAAATTTATACCACACTCCTCAAAGAAAAAGCATCTGGATGGGTTTCTAATATGAAGGGTTTAGAGGGAAATTGGCCAAATGCTGACCACTGGGACTGGATTAATTTAAGATATCTGGTTAGCCTGGACAAGTTAGACCGAAGGATCCATTTCAGTGCTGAACAACTCTTTGGCTCTATGACAAAGTACATTCTTCCTACAGTGTGGTGTGCAGATTGCTAACAATACTCAAGTATGATCAAACCATTGATTCATAGAGTTTAAACATTACTTCTATGTGAGTATGTATATATATTATAGAGAGAGAGAGAGAGAGAGAGAGAGAGTGTGTGTGTGTGTGTGTGTGTGTGTGTGTGAGAGAGAGAGAGAGAGAGAGAGAGAGATAAGGAACAACATTCCACTAACCTTTTTGATTATTTTCAGTACTTGTTCATGATATTTTAATGATCTTTGTACCTGGATGGCCATATCATTGAGACTGTTTCTTCCTTTTAATGCATTGGCAATATTATTTTTAAAGGTGTCTGCGTGTGGTTTAAGGAGCAGTTTGTCAGCAGTGATACCAGTGCTTTCATTGCCAGTACAACTGTTTAAAACTCCCTTCCAAAGGCAGATAGAAACCTCTCAGATAGTAAGCATTGACATAAAGCAATGCAGCTTCTTGCTAACCTTCATCCTCTGTGACAATAATTTGACAATCAAAGCTGTAAACTCTACCAGGTTTAAAATGCGCAGGTATTATACAAACACACCACAGAAGAAGGTTATTCAATTTGTGCCAAATTTTAAATAAATTCACTGCAATCTTTTCTTCTGAATACACAATAGAATATCATGGATATATTTCAATCATGTTTAATGTGAAATTCCTGAATTCAGAGGAAATTATTTAATTTGCAAGTGGTTATTGTCCGGAAATGAGAAGAATCCCATTGGCTATTACCTTGGGTACATGTATTCATTATCCTCAAGTTATTGCCCATTCTGTCCTTTTCACAAACATCTACACTCAAAAGACTTATATTATTCAGTTCGCAGTATGGTCTCATTCATAAGCAGTGCTGGTATTGTAATGGAATACACACACTCTGTACTTCACTAAGAATTTGTGCCATTTATTTTGTAAATTATTGCACTGGAGTCATCAGGGTTAGTTTGGTATGGATGATATTCAAATTCTTGCCCGCTATCTAAGAAGGTAAGGATATTGTACATAAATTCTGGGGTGTGATTTAGTTCTAACTCTCTGCATCTGTCATTCACCCTTTCTCTACTGCCTCTGTCTTTCTCACTCTCTGGTTCAATCCTGTTCCTCCACCCATTCTCTGCTTCACTCTCTCACTGCCTTTCCCTGTCACTTACACTCTCTCTCTCCCTCTCTCTTTCTTTGTCTATCATTCTCTCACTCTGCCTATTGCAATGTCACTTTGTCACTCTGTTTGTCTTTCTCTCTCTCTCTCTTTCAGTTTTTCATTCTCTTTCACATGCATGCATTTTGTTCCTTCCAGGAGGGTGATTTAGCATGAAGTTTCAGTCTGGACGAGACAGTGAGATATCTAAGTGCAAGGTTGGGTACTACAAATGACAGTAACTTGCAACCAACTCCAGACATCAGCTGGTCAGGTACCCCATGACTTCACACTGATAAGGAGCGACAATTAAACTGACAGGGAATAAATTGGAAAATGGAATGCTTCATTTTGTTGGCAAACAAAATGTACGCCACAATGCATCTTTCACTGCACCCTCAGGAACGAATCCAAGAGCTTTTATAAGATGCAGTGGTTCAGCAAGGCGTGGGTTAAAGAGGAAGCTTGTCTTGTGCCTGTGTGTGTGTGTGTGTGTGTGTGTGTGTGTATGTGTGTGTCATAAAGATTTTCTGCACAGAAACACAGACCCTTCAGTCCAACTCATACAGGCCAACCAGATATCTTAAATTAATCTAGCCCCATTTGCCAGCACTTGACCCAAACCTCTCCAAACTCTTCCTATTCACATACCCATCCAAATGCATTTTAAATACTGTAATTGTACCAACCTCCGCCATTTCCTCTGACATTTCATTCCATACAGTCACCACCCTCTGCATGAAAAGGTTGCCCCTTAGGTCCCTTTGAAATCTTTCCCCTCTCACCTTAAACCTATTCCCTCTAGTTTTGGTCTCCCCTACCTGGGCTTAATGTATAATCCCACAGCCTCTCTTGTACACACAGGATTGTGAATGGGAGTGGGATGTGTGTGTGTACTTTAATCCCACACACCCTTTTGTTCACATTGGATTGTGTTGGGTTGGGTCTGAATGTTTGTGTGTGTCTACTTTAGTCTTCATGCCCCTGTTGCCCACACTGCATTGTATTGGGAGAGTGGGATATCCGTCTGTCTGTCTGTGTGTGTCCTGTAATCCCAACCTCTTGCACACACTTAATTGGGGTGTGTGTGTGTGTGTGTGTGTGTGTATATATATATATATATATATACTGTAATCCCACATACCCTTTTGCACAAACTTAATGGTGAATGGGAGTGGGGTATCTCTCTGTGTGTATATATACTGTAATTCCACACGCCCTCTTGCACACACTTAATTGTGAATGGGAGTGGGGTATCTGTGTGTGTATGTGTGTGTGTGTATATATATACTGTAATTCCACACATCCTCTTGCACACAATTGTGAATGGGAGTGGGGTATCTCTCTGTGTGTATATATACTGTAATCCCACACACCCTCTTGCACACACTTAATTGTGAATGGGAGTGGGGTATCTCTGTGTGTGTGTATATACTGTAATCCCACACATCCTATTGCACACACTTAATTGTGAATGGGAGTGGGGTATCTGTGTGTGTGTGTGTGTGTGTGTATACTGTAATCCCACATACCCTCTTGTTCTGATTGGATTGTGTTGGGGTGGGTCTGTCTGTGTGTGTATGTGTCTGTGTCTGTGTGTTTAGCGGGTGAGCCGGGCAGAGGGCTCCTGTACCTTTAAGGCTCCTGACCGTGTGTGAATCCAGCCACATTTGTTTCGGCACCAACCATGCAATCCTGACGTCAGGACTTGCAGAGTCTCCTAGTTAGAGGCTGACGTGAGCGATCAGAGAGAGAGAGAGAGAAAGAGAGAGAGAGAGCGCTTGAACATGGCCACTGTAACCAACGGAGTGCAGCTAGACAACAGCAACAGCGGCAGCAGCCGGATGAACGGCTTGAACCACAGCAGTCAGAACACCATCCCAATGAAAGACCACGACGCCATCAAGCTATTCATCGGCCAGATCCCCCGCAATCTGGAGGAGAAAGACCTAAAGCCGCTGTTCGAGGAATTTGGGAAGATCTATGAATTGACTGTGCTGAAGGATCGTTTCACCGGTATGCACAAAGGTCTGTGGCTCCCAGTCTCCTTCTGTTCAATGAAGACACCCCGGTGCAGCGTTATGTGTGTGTGTGTGTTAATATAACAGAGATCCCGGCTGACTTTATTTTTCCCTCTGGCTGGCTGGCTTTTACTGCTAATGTCTGACCACTTTAAGGTTTTGTGTTTTATTTTAATTTTGCGTGTGTCACTCCTTCCCCATTACTTTTCAACGACCTGTCACGAAAGTTTCCCGAGAAATTGCAAACAGCCGATTTCCCTTCATTAGCTGGAGAGTGGATTTTCTGCCTCTCTCTCTCTCTCCCTCTCATTCTGTGTCCAGAAATAAAACAAACACTTTATTCGGTGTTCGGCTGACCTGATCTTATGTGATTTTTTTTGTGTGATGTCCGGAATTGACAGCCTTGATTTGTATGTCTGAAAAAAATCTAAACATGACCCTCATCCGAAAATGACGGACGCTCAAAAGTTTATTTCAGTTTGTGTATTTTTTTGTGTGTGCAGAGCTCAAATCAGAGCTGCACTTTTTCCTGCCTCCCTTCCTGCAATTTTCTCCTTCTGATTTGTAAAAACAATCGGCTAAATTTACAAACAATTTTTGTTTTCAAAAAGAGAAGCATTTGAAACTGTGTGTCTGGTTAATCCAGGGTTAGGGATTAAAAGTGCATCATTCGGACTGTGAGACCGTGAGAAAGTTTTTTGCAAAATTCCGTTTCTGTTTAGCTCGTGATCCGGTTTGAGTCTGTGGACACTGCCACTTTCGTCCGATTTGTCACTTCAACGTGGACCCTTGTGTGTGGGTGTTTTTTTAAAATCTTACTTCGACTCCTGAACCATGTGTAGTACACTGCCTTTCAATGACAGATGCAGATTCACAGTGACTTAGCTCTGTTGCGGTAAATCACTTTGGCCTCAAGTTAAGTTGCGCAATTTCAGCTCAGATCTATTTCTGAGGATTGTGTCTATTTGTATCTGTGTGTGTGTGTATATATAAAGAGGGATTTCTTTTTACTTTTTCTCTTCTCTCTGTTTCTGCTTTCTTCCTGAGAGTTTTTATTTTAACTACTCTGTCGACTTGAGCCTTTCATTCACTGACTTGAGATAGCATTGCAGGCAAACAATTGGGTAACAAAAAATAATTGTCAAGTAATATCATCATTTGCATGCATTGGCTGACCTTAGCTTGTGTTAAATTATCAATGGGATGTAGATCTTAATGGAAATACGTTCTCCTCCACTGGGCTTTGGAGTTCATGTAACTGCAGTTGTCAATAATTTTAGCTTGGACAATAAACTGTGGACATTAATGCACACCCATTTATAGTCAAATCTTATTAACACGGATGCTGATGAGGCCATACCTGACGAGCAAACGACTGCTTTGTTCTTGTTCTATAATGAGACGGATTGTTGGATCTTAAACAGCCATGATAAGCAGCCAAACTATTGACATCTGTTGCAATACATACTAATAAGATGTGTTCACAGTATAGTTCAGCTTTTGAGTTACCAGGAGCCCTTGATGAATTAACTGCCTGGAATGTCTGGACATTGTTTTGTCTTAACTGGGCAGCAAGAATTAGCATGGTGAGTATTCTTGCTGTGTCTGTCTTTGTAGAGCAATAATCTTTACTCAAAGCTCCCTTGCATTAATTGTCACTTGAATGTGCTTGGTTGCAGACCAGGGATGCTGCTGTCCACAGTGAGTGTTGCAGTGATATTGAAGAATTCATGCTAAGTTGATGTACTGGATGTCGAAATAACCTACCTCAAATCAAGTCTGTGCTCTTGTGTGTAACTTGAGACAGTTATGATATAAAATCCCTTTCTGAGCAATTGCTGCTTTTTTGTAAAATATGAAGCTTGATATTGGGCCGATTGAATTAGGTCTGTGATTTGACTGAAAAGTTTTAACTGGACATTGACTTAAACCTGCCCCATTAAAGAAAAAAAAGCTGTCTGAAGCTAAGCTTGTTTAGTAAAACAAGCCATTTTCTGTACTTTGTCGACTTCATTACTGCATCTGGATTTAATTTGAACAGGGAAGCTGTTCTGGGTGGGGAGTGAGATAAAATTGCCTGCTTGGGAAAGGGAGATGTGGAGTGAAATGTGAACACGGAGACAAATTTTCTGTGTTCTATGTGCAGCACTTAATGAAATGAGTACACTAGCATTTGTGGTATTGAGTAACTTGCTCTGTTTTTCACACAGGTTGTGCCTTTCTCACATACTGTGCCAGAGATTCGGCCCTTAAAGCTCAGAGCGCTTTGCACGAGCAGAAAACGTTACCAGGGGTGAGTGGATAATTTTGTTTTATTTCCTTACCGTTATGAAAGATCTGACCTTTTTATCCCTTCACCCACTTCAGTATTTCTGCCAGGCTCTGCGTCTTGGCAGTTCATGTTTGTGAAGGCTCTTGTTAACAGTGGTGCACATGCATCATATACTAGTTGCTTCAACAGCAGAGCAGAAGAGGACGGCTTCTTTTCATGAATTTCTACACCCCCACTCCATCCTCCCACCAACTCCTGCATATAAAAATAACGTGTCAATCTGTCCTGTCAGTCACAGATCTTGACATTGCAGCAGGCAAGATCACTGCAAGATTTCACAGAGTGCAAACACTGGCTGAAGAGAGATCCATTGAGCAACTGCGCATTGCTGCTCCTGATTTCTGAAATGAGATCTGCCTGTCCCACGGAGCAAACTGCTTCTGTAAAGGCACGTGAGACTGGCATGATACCCAAGCGGTGTTATTTCCAACATTTTCAATCCCTCCTTCCCTTGACATGTTTTCTACCTTGGCACTTAATGATCATTTCTAAAATGTGTGTTTTGAGCTTGGACTTAAACATTGTTGTGCCTGGATTTTTTTTTAGTTTTTATTTTGCATCTCTGCTAACGCTGGGTTTGTAGTGCTGGGGTGTTTCTTTTTGTAGCCGAATCCACTTCCCTCTGAGCTGCCATGGGCTGAATTAAATTTTTTTTTTGGATACGTCATGCTGCAGTATTTGCATTGTTGTTCAAGTCACAAATATAAGCTGATAAGGCGAATGAATATAACAGGCTTTGTTACAAGATGAGGAAGACCCTTCACTTCATCAAGCTGGGGGCTGGAGGGAGGTGGGAGGGAGGGATGTGAATATTTAACTGGCAATGAGTTCTGCAAATTCCATTTGACGCTTCCCATTTTGACCAAAGGACTTCGTTGAAAAATTACTGTACAATTCACATTGATTACTGTTATCTGTGTTCCTGTGTCCAAGTAAAGCAGACAGTGATAAATACTGTTGCCCTGAATGCTGTATGCTCGGTTACATGGGGAGGGGTTGGAGGCAAAAATAGAGGTCAGCTGTTTGAAGTGTTAATGTTGTGTTGCTGAATTGCAATCGCCATTTGAACTGGCAATACTGAAAATGGAGGGGTTGGGGTGCTTTCTAACCTGTCGTGAGATGGTGGACACGAGAAGTTGCTGGAGGATGTGAAACAGTTGCAACATCTGTACTTTTTTTTTGAGTCTGAAATTTACTCTCTCAGTCAGACATGTGGCCACACTTGACATTTATCTGCACTGCTTAATTTCAAGGTACTTAGATGAGACCCGCCTCCCGGTGACATGGATGTCAGCCTTTGACATTCGATGTGGTACTCCCGTTTGGTTACTTTCCATGCCCATCATACAATGTTCCAATAATGCGTCTCTGACAGTAGGAAGCAGGGAGCTGTCCAGCATTTCAGCACTTGTGACGGGGAGGTAGCCCTTGTTCAGCAGATCCATTTTTTGTTTCCCTGTGTGCTGTTGAATACCTAACGAAAGGCAAGCGCGGATTTCAGTGGTTAAGAGATGCGGTTTGACGCGATTGGCAACACGTTAAACGTCTATTTCCGAATCCACCGGGTGCAGTTACTCATTCCCGGGTGATACTTGCCAAACTGCAGCGAGCACCGCACTTGATGCAAAATGTTGACAAGAGAAACTCCAGTCTTCCTCTGTAGGGCTGGTGAAATTTTTATTATATAAACACTGCATAAGGCTTGAGTGCTCTTTAGGGCTTTGCCTCTCTGTGCAGATCCTGATGTTTCCCATCGAAAGTTATGAATATTTATTGCCTTTTAAAAAAAATCAGGGGAGATTTTTTTTCGTCAGTGGTGTGAACACTAGTATTAAAGAAGGGGCTCTTCACTGCCTGTTGACATGGATTGTTGATTCTACAATAGGTTTTCCATTCTCATTCTAATATTGCTCCACAGGTTACTTCTGTACCGACGGGGAATTCTGTATAAGTAGCACTTCCAATTTAGGATTGCAAATATTTTATCTTCGGATTTGCCTTTGAACATACTTATTTTTGTGTAGAAAGCTGTTTTGTTTGTAATTAGTAGCAGTATGGTCGTTCAGAGAGTGAGCTATACCTTTTTTCAGATAATGATTTTCTTTATCTCTGGCTGTTGCGAAAAGGCAAAATTGCAATCCTCTCTTTTCAGGAGTAGTTAATAAATCATTAACCAATCCCCTATGAGGTTTCCACCTTTAAAAAGAAATTGAACAATTAATTCAGTACAGCTTTTGCTATTTATTGAGTCGCACAAATGTATCCTGTGAAATTGTCCTTGGTACAATGGGAAGTTTTAACAGTGTAAAATTTCATTGTGGTGCATTTAATCTTAGTTGATTTTGAACCTGTTCAAGCCAGATTACTTTTTTATTTTAAAAAAGGTACTCCTTTTTTTGATGACTTATGCTGTATTTAATTTTGAATGTCCTTTGCTTATTTCCAAATGTAGTTTGTTTCTGTTTTGGCTTGGTCTATACCTTGAAACCTAATGATTGATTTTTCACATACTTTCATGGTTCTGGGCTTCATAATTGCTGTCACCTTGGCTGCAGTTTTGTCTTGGTTGTAAACCATAAAGAGATGCACAGATAAGTGACTTTCCTTGGTGCTTGGGATCGTTCCTGGGTGCTTGAGATCTTTCTGCATTCATAGTCCCATTTGTAGTTTGTGAAGGCTCCATTTATCATTCTTCACTCTCAACTCCCCCTTTCACTTGCTTAACTCCCGACTCCACAAACAGGGCAAAGAGGTTGGAAGCTTACTCTTGAGAGTCAGAAGGAGGAGTGATACTGTCCAGTTGTTTGTGATACTCCAGCATCTCATTGCGGCTATTTCAATGTAAAATGTTCTCAGGCATTTCAAAAGAAACACAACCTCACTACAATTTTGCATAAATATTGAAGGAGTCTTCAGGTTTGGAGGCCAAATACTTGGTCAAAGAGGAGAAGTGCATTAAAAAAATGAGAGAGAGAGAGACAGAGAGAGAGAAACAGACAGAGAGAGAGAGAGACTGATGGTGAGGAACAGAGCTCAGACCTAGTTGACAGAAGACAGCAGGGGGGATGTGTTAGAGATACACAAGAGGCAAGGGTTGAAGGAATGCAGAAGTTTGGGAATTTGGAGTGGGGGAGGTAAGTTCAAAGGTAAACTAAGGAAAATAATCAATTGTGTCATATAATTTAAAATGCAGGTTACTGCTGGGAAGGCTTTTATAGGATACCTCCACTATAATATTTTGAATTGTTCTTGACCAGCGTGGGAGGAGATTGAAAGTAGAGGCAGTGTGTGATATATTTTTCATGAACTTGACTGGGCATGTTTTGACACTCCTCTGGGCCAGAGGCAGGGATGCCACCACTGTGTCAGAAGACCCTACATTTTAAACCCAGAGTGCCTAGCACTGGGCTCGAACCCAGAGCTCTGATATAAAATGCTGCAGGCTCTGCAGATTGAGCCAGCCAGGCCAGCAGGTGGTGGCTGACAACGTGTATCTGATGACCTCCGGGAGTAACTCCAGCCTGGATTGATGAAGATCTCTCTTTACCATGAAAACTATGTTCCTCAGGAATGAACTAGGTTCTGTAATCAAAGATTTTGACAATCTAAATCCAGATCACCTTGTCCAGTATTGAATGGCATTTGTATCTCTGCAGTCTGATAAACTGACATAGATCAAGCTTTACATTGAAATAGAGTGTCCTGAACCAAACTTGGGGTAAACGCTCATTGTTAAGAGATTGTAGGAGGGTACTTTACATTGTGTGCAGCTTGTGGTGACTGTGACTAGAGATTATTTCCCGCCAACACTGAGCACAAAAGGTGGGAAAATATTTGATTACACAATACTGGCTTCAAAAATACTTTGTGTTTATCCCAATTCTTTTCAAATGGAGAAAGCTGCGGAGGTAACACCTCAATTTCCCTTTTACTTCCCCTTCAAATGTTGGAATCAGTGCTAATTTACCCCCTCCCTGTTCCAAATTCTTTATATATAATTTGCATCTCTTTTCTATGTTGAACACATCTTATCCCAGAATAGAGAATTCTGGGCAGGAAATGTCTTATTTCAACACTAAAGTTCCTTCTTCTTCCTAATTAAAATGCAATCTGTGTGACAATTTATCTCCCTTTGAAATTCCAAATGGATGAAAAATGTAAGCTAAATGATGCAGTTAAAGTTACTGCATTGAAAGTGTTCATGGATACATTAAAAGAAATCTTGTTTTCTTCACATAGTTTGAAAGGAAAAATGGGCATTTTTTTTCTATTCCGTTGTGATCCATTTTGATGTATGATGCTTGAATTAATATAACTTTTTTTTTGACCTCCGCTCCCAGTTCTGTGCATCTGGTTTTATTTATTAATGAATCTCACACTGGTGTTGCTAAAATATGGTTTGTTCTGAGCAGTATTTTTAGATGTGCTTGATTTGAGTTTTTTTTTAAATGAATATTTTTATCCCCACTGCATTTAAACTGCAATTAATAATGAATGTGCTTGGCATGAAGAGTATTAAACAGTTTGACCATAGCAAGTCTGTTTCTCGAACTGCCTGTGTGTCAAAGAGTAGGACATTGATTTACCATGTTTCCTAAATGTAGGAAACTCCACAGTGATGCTGTAAACCAACAGCAGTATTTAGTCAACAACTTTGGGTTTCAAAGAGTTATGTGGGCTAATCTGTCAGACGACTGTTGGATGGTGTTCATAGTTGCAGTATGGATGACTTGATGTGTATCAAACCGTAGAAATAAACCTATATTTTATTTTTCATGTCACTATGCCCAGCATACAAATGTATTTCCTTATTGGGCAACTTGCTCACAAGCATTTCTTTCTTCAAGTCCGTTTCTAGCCAGATGTTCAAGTCACCCAAGAGGCAGCATTATAATCTTCCCCTTGTGATATTTTGTTTCTGCTCTTCAGTGTCATTTTCCCCTCTATACTTGCTCCTTATCCAAAACATGGCTCAACTGTAATGGAGAGCATGCCTTGAGGAAGATTGTGGGGCAGCAGTGGACTGATCTGTTTCCTTGCTTCACCAACTTGTAATATGGAGGCTCCCTCCCCTCCTCATCTCTCTGGTAATGGTTTGGCCCAGTTCCACTATCACCATTGCTCCTCGGGCACCATTGTGCATGCCCAGGTGGTGAGGATCACTGGGCGATCCATTGATCGACTGCTAGTCGAGACAGATCTGACCCTCCTCTTCAGCATCTTAGAAGGGTCGATGGGTAGTTGGTAGCAAGGGGAAATCCAGCTGGTTATTTTCTCTTGCTGGCCTAACTCAGAAGAGCCACGTCCATATTCCACATTCCCACCACCATACCAATCGTGGATAGTCAACCCAACACTGACATGGAGAAACATCACATCTTCCCAGTTGTTATGGTTCAGTGTCACATTAGACAGTCGTAAGCTTTCATATTGTTAATCCAATTCATCCAGTAATTGGCCAATGCTTGGATTTGGCTTCACAAAATGATAACTTTCAATTACATTATTCTTTCCTGTCATGTAACATCCCAACTCACAAGGAGTTCTTGGAGCAACATATGACATTGAGCCATGTAAGGTACTATTGGGGACAAATGTCCAGAAGTTTCAAAGAGATAAGTTTTAAGGGCATTTTAATGGAGTAACCTGAGGTTTTAGGGAAGGTATTCCAGATGTTTGGCCTTACTAGCTAAAGTGGCAGAGTGATTAAAATGGTGGAAGCTCAAGAGGCCAGAGTTTGGTGAGTGTAGAAATCTCAGGGGATTATGCGGCTAAAGGATAATGTAGAGGTAAGCAATTGTGAGGTCAGGGAGGGACTTGAAAATAAACTGGAGTACTGTACAATTAAGATGTAGCTTCATTGAGATACTAATGCAGATCAATGAGTGTGGGGATGGGGTGTGGGGGGAGTTGGGGAGAGTGAATGGAACACGGTATGACCTAGGACAAGGCGGACAAAGGGTTGGATGAGGACAAATAAATCCTCCCCAGAGGGTAGGATGACCGCCACATGAGAATAGAGGCAACATAGGCATGGATGAAGCATTCTGCAGTGGATAAGCTGAGGATAGAGTCAGGTGCTGTAATGGAGATGAAGCACACACAAGACTCGATTTATTTGAGCTTTGTTCCACTTGCACATTTATTTTCTACATCTTTTACATGCAGTCGGAATGTAGCTTTTAAACACTTGTTCTTTGTGCATCAGTCAATAATAAAATGACACCTTCAGCTGATCTGTTCTTTAGTTTGTTTAAATACCTTTTCATTTATTACTGTGCATTTTGAAGTTTGAATTTAATTCAATCAGTATTCGTACTGTCGAGCTTTGTACTTTTAGACAAAGTCTGCTGCTATGACCTTTGCAGTATGACATGTGTAAGTATTATTAATTTGATCATAGTGCTAGCAAATACAGTGGTTTGATTGGTTGGCTGCTGTTCATTTAATCTCTATTGAGGACATGTTGTGCCTCATACTTTAGTGTACGACAGTCTCAACTAATCACCTCTCCAGTGCACTGCTGCCGAATTGAGAGTTCGTTGTCGTTTTTTCCTCCAGACTCAATTTAAAGCTCTGACACCTAATATACATATTGTAAGGGGCAGATCTTTCTCATTTTCTTTCTTTCTCTCCCTCCTGCTCTCTGTCTTTCTTCCTTTCTCACTCTTTTTATTTATTCTTTCACTCTTTCCATCACTTTTTCTCAATTTTTTTCTGTCTTTATTTCATTTTTTCTTTTTCTTTACTCTTTCTCTTGTTTTCTCTTTTTCACTCTTTTTTACTTAATTATTTTCTTTCTCTCCCTATTTTCTTTTTCTTTTCTCTTTCTCTCTCTCTCTTTCTTTCTGTCTTTCTCTCTTCCTCTCTCTTTCTGTATCTCTGTCTTCCTGTCTTTCTTTCTTTCTTTCTAATTCATTCTTCCTAATTCATTCTTTCTCTCTTGATTTCTCTCTCTCTCTTTCTCCTCCTCTCTTTCTTTTTCCCTCTTTCTATGTCTCTGTCTTTCTCTCTCTTCCCTCTTTCTTTCTGTTTCTCTTTCTTCTTCTGTCTCTGTTTTTCTATTTCTCCCTGTTCTTTTTCTTTTCTTTTTTCTCTCTTTCTTTCTTCCTGTCCCTCTGTGTCTCTCATTCTCTGTCTCTTTTTCTTCCTCTCTGTATCTATTTTTCTCTGTTTCTTTTCCTTTTCTCTTTTTCCCTCTCTTTTCCTTTCTTTCTTTCTCTCTCTGTCTCTCATTTTCATTTTCTTTATGTTTCTTCCTCTCTCTCCCCCTCCAACCTTTTTCCTTTCCTCTCCTCTCTGTTGTCTGTTTATGCTAGTTATTCTCCTGTTTTTCTTCCCCTTTTTTAATGCTTATGATGTGCTTATTTAGTGAAGCCTATGTGCTGTTCTCACTTGCTTTCTATCTAATGTCTCTCACGTTTACCATTCATAGTATATAATGAAATCCATACTCTGACAACAATATATTGTTCAGAAACTTACTGTTCACAGAATCTTCAATTATGGATAATTCCTTCCTCCCTTCCAGCATCCCCTTTCTCCTCCAGCCTGACATACTCAAAACTCACAGTAGGTAAAACCTAATCCCTCCTCCTTGGTTTAGTTCATTTTCTATGCAACTTTTGCAGCTACAGATCTTGAGTCTTCAGCAAGGTTCTTGAATCAAACACGAAGGGAAAATAATTCAGTGAATTCTGAAAGAAAGACTAGGTATTAACAAAGGACAGCATTTGCATTCTAACCAGGAGGTGACAGTAACCCAAATACCTCTGCTCACTTTCTACCCGTGAGCAGAGGACTATCTGAGAAAACAAGTGGAAGTAACAATGTTTTTTTGTGAGGGATGCTGTACATTGTGAAATAGCTGGTTCCACTATGTCGCTCAGTTATTTGCTCTGGATGAGAATACAAAGAAGTGCACAGACCACTTCTAACAATTGTACCTCTTTCGTGGGGTGGTTCTTAAGGTTCAATGGTCGTGTCCCTACCTCTGGGCCAGGAAGCCTGTGTTCAAGCCCCACCTACTCTAGAGGTATGTCATAACAAATCTGAACAGGCTAATTCAAATGGCTACCTCACTCACTGTGCTGTAATGATAATTAGTAATCCAGCAGACGGGACAATGGTTTTGGGAACATCAGGATGGCTGCTGGAATTTAAATTTATTAGTAAAATCTGGAATACAAGACTAGTCTTAGTAATGCTGATAACTTTTGATTGTTGTTCAAAACTCCTTCTTGGTTCACTTTCTCTTTCTTTCGGGAAAGACATTTGTTGTCCTTACCTGATCTGGCATCCATGTAACCTCAGATCCACAGCAGTGGGGTTGACTATAAGCTGCTGTCTGGAATGGCCATTTAGTTCAAAGGCAGTTAGGGATAGGCAACAAATGCTGGCCTCACCATTAATACAAGCATCCCACCAAAGAATTTTTCAAGATAAAGTAACTTTGGTATCTGTGGAAGCTGGAAGTGTTGCACAACTGTTATTTCTGAGGGTGGTGTTTTGTCCCATCAGTGTAAAGGCTCAAAAATATTCTGAGCTCCAATTTGCAGGAATATTCACTGGCCAGTAACAATGTGCTAGTGACCAGCTCAATTATACTGTTCAGCGTGTAGAGTGAGGAGGTTGGTCCATGATTACTTGTTCTTTGATGTGGTATAGCAGGAAGGTGGGGAGATGTGGAAGGGATGGTAAAATCGATTGTAATTCTCCCATGCTGGGAAGGGGGACACCTGACCAGGTCACCCAAACAAAGTCAACGGATTCTCCTCCTCCCTTACTGCACAATGCTTGTCTGATGTGCATACTAGTTAAAGACAGGGGATGTGGTACTGAGTGCACCACTTCCATCAAAGCTGCCTAGGCTTTCGAGAGCACCAGGAATTTCCATTTAAATAGCGCAGGTGGCAATTTCTGGGGACTCAAATTCCTGTTCTGCGGAGTTGGCAACCCGTCTTGCAGAGGAACCTGGCTTGGTAACTCATAGCCCAGCACACTGTTCAATGGTTCTGTTTTGCCAGCAGCAACAACAGACCATCTTAGACAAATGTAGTACACGTAGGAAGTAATCGCTCTCAACTGTCCTTCCCATTCACACTAACAATGATGTACACAGAGTGCGGCACCCACTAATAATGATTTACACTGAATGACGAACACTGTAATGCCGGGTTTTACACTAAAGAATGATCTTGCAACTTACATTAAACGGCTGTAACTGCGCATAAAATTCAATGAATGGCAGAAGCGAAATTATAATGATTTTAGCATAAATAAGGCAAAGTGATTTACAGGCAAGCCATTGTAGCTAATAGGCAGCCAATTGCAAAGAGATGGTGAGATATGAGGATGCGTAATAACTGTCTCTCGCACTGGGGGACGATGGAAGCTGAAAGGCCCTGTAATAACCTGCTGAAATTCTCAACAACCTTCCAATCTTAACGGTGAGGAGGATTGGAAAAGGAGGCTGTGCTGTTTGTGGGGTGTCAGTTGAAGGTCTAGTTCAGTGGAAGAGGTGTAAAGGCCTTCATTTTGTCAATAGCCCTGCATTCATTTTCTCTTGCCTGTTTGCTGGGGAATTGAAGTGAGCTCACTGCATGTTCTAGTGTGTGTGTGTGTGTGTGTGTGTGTGTGTGTGTGTGTGTGTGTGTGTGTGTGTGTGTGTGTGTGTGTGTGTGTGTGTGTGTACCGTGAAATTAGCAGGACCTTAAATGTTCACCTTGACAGTAATTTTGTTTTTAATTAAGAATCAACGTTGAATAATTGGCAGGCTTGTAGACCGAAAAGTGAAAATGAATTTGGTAGCTTGTCTTTCTTTAATAACAAATGCCCTTCTGTTTCTCACTATTTTTCCACTATTAAGAAAAGTAGCCATATGATGTTGAGTGGCTTCACATCCCTTCCCTGGGGCTGAAAAGACTTGTAGTTAAAGAGCAAAATTACCTTCACTGAAGAGGGAATAATAGTTCAGAGGTAGCTAGAATCCAGAAGTGATCATTAATTTTGACTACCTTCTGCTGGTTCATGGTGTCTTGCTGTGTGGGTTTGATTTGAAGGAAGAAAGTTTGATTCAGATTAATATTGCATTCTGTTTTTATATATATTTAATGCACTTTTCAGTTTAAGAGAAAATTGTTTCCCCTTCCCTCTTCGGTGGCTCAGTGGTTAGCACTGCTGCCTCACAGCACCAGGACTTGTGTTTGATTCCACCCTTGGGTGACTGTGTGGAGTCTCAATGCTCGGGGATCTGCAGGCTCAGTGGCTTAGCCATGGGAGATGCAAGGTTACAGGGATAGAGTATGGGGGTGGGTTTAGGTGGCATGTTCTTTGGAACTGCCTGCTTCCACGCTGTAAGGATTCTGTGATTCATCCCCCAAATATCCCTGCTCTCTCATCTTCGTTCAGTGGATCTATTCCAGAGGAAGATGTCCTTGTTGTTACAGTTCACCTGGGCAGTCTGAATTGTTGTGCTTTTAACTGTGTGGCCATAGATAGGAGTGGTGGAAGGTCTAATATACTTTCCATCACATGGGCTAACCAGAAACTCTCCTGAACTTAGTGCCTGCTGCTGCCATGTCAAGGCAAAGTCATAATAGTCCCAGAGAACCGGGGATTAATCTCTCAGTAGAGAGAGAGAGAGATGACCGATGGTTTAATCTGAAAGTCTCCACAGTTCTGGTGAGGGGAGAAGTTGTGAAGGCAGGACATTCAGGTTAACCTCAGCGGGTGTGGGAATTGAACCCACGTAGTTGGCGTCCCACTGCATTGCAAACCAGCCATTCAGCAAACTGATGGCAGTGCAGGAAGGCACTGGCCACGTTATGAAAGAACCATCCTTAAATCCAATCGATCAGCTAGTATTCAAACCCAGAGCTTCTGGCTGGGAGGCAGGGCCAATATGCATTGCACCACAAAACCTCTGAGCCCTGTCCATAAGGCTAACACAGACGAGGTTTAAATAGAAACTCTCATTTTCTCTGACGGTCTTGTTTCACATGTTGGTCTCTCTAATGTTGAGATGCTCTCTCTCTCTCTCTCTCTCTCTCTCGAGTTTTTAGGGCTGTGTTTTGTCATAGGAATTTACAGGCAGTAGGAGCACCTTCTGAACTTGCATAACAGAAAGAGAAAAGCAAGCTTCTCTACATTTTGTTGGTACTTTGTTGGTTAGTATAAAGGTACTGGACTCCCTCTGTTGGTTGCTCTCACAAAAGGTGGAAGTGACAATTAATGCTGTTCTTGTGCGAAACCCCAAACACTATTCCTCCTGCAAAGCTGTTGTTCTTGTGCGGGTGTGTGTATGCACAAACCAGATTTCTTTTTCAAATTGTATTTCTTCTGGCATTAAAGCATCTCTTGAGAGCAAGAGGAGGAATTGGGAGCAGGCACGTTGGCCGGGAACAACGGCAGTCATTATGTCTGTTCTGGAGAGTGCACTGCGAGAGTCTGAGTGAATAATTAGAAAGCTATCGACTGTAGAAATAAACAATAAATGCCTACTTTGGTAGTCCTGTCGTTACCTTTCCAAACCACAGCAGGGGAAAAACCGTGCACGTCACGGAGAGTCCAATTGTCACAGGCACATTTTGAGAATTTATGGGACTAATTTGTTTAGCTAACTCTGGGAAATATTGATTTTTATTTAGGGAAATAATTAAATATTTATTTTCACTTTGTTAAGCTCTGGAGGTCAAAATCCACATAAAACCGTACAAGAAATCAATAGATTAGTTTGCGGGCCATAATATTTAATTTTGCTTTGATAAATATTTGGCCACTTCGAGTCACTGTTAATACTTGTAGAAACTTAACATTGAGAAAAGGACGAGTGGCAATTTAAATGAACAATTCAGTTGCACAAAAAAAGGAATTGCAATCGTCTGCTACCGAGTGTGTGTTTGTTTTCTTCCTCCGGCTTTCTGACTTAGTTTTTGCTCTGCAAAATATAAGCTGACACCTTTGTCAATTGACTGCTGTGTCCATTCTTTGCTGTCATCCACAAGGGATTTGGAATTGATGATGTTATCTGCCTGTACTAGCAACAAATAGCTTTAGGGGTGTTTCCATGGCTATATTTACCTTGGAGACAATTGCATGAGGGTTCCTTTGAAAGCGTTCTGGTCCCTCAGAATTCACAGATTGATTTGCTAACAAGTCATTATCGGCATATAAGGACACTCCAGGAGTGTAAAAATAAAACTCTGGGAAGTCGCAAGAGTTGTATATATTGCTCATCCACTGGAAGGTGCAAACAAGGCCTACATAAATTCCAGACAGCCAGGAGTTCAAAAATGTGGGTGAGGTGTTAAACAGAGATCCTGGCCTCCCCATTGGGTGTATTGTTTTAATGGGATGAGTTATTTTTTAAAAAAATACTCATTCACAGGATGAGGGTATTGCTGGTCAGGCTAGCATTTTTTGCCTTAATTATCCAGGGGGTAGTTTGAGAGTCAGCCACATTGCGGTGGGTCTGGAGTCACGTGCAGGCCAGACCAGGTAAGGATGGCAGTTTCCTTCCCTCAAAGGGACTAAGAGAGCCAACCTTTTCTCTGACAATTGATGATGGTTGAGACTAATGTTATAGATATTATGCCCTTAAAGGACATTAGTAAACCAGATGGGTTTTTCCCAACAGTTGATTCATAGTCATCATCAGACTCTTAACTCCAGATTCCTTTTTTTTAAATTGAATTCAAATTCCACCATCTGCCATGAACGAGATTCGAACCCAGTTTCCCAGGACATTACCTGGGCCTCTGGATTAAGAGGTAATGAAGACTAGAGATGCTGGAGATCAACGTCAAAAGACACAGCAGGTCAAGCAGCTTCTGAGGAGCAAGAGAGTCAACCTTTCAGGCAAAGTCGACTTCAAGGGTTATGCTCAAAATGTTGACTCTCTTGCTCCTCAGCTGCTGCCTGACCTCTCAGGATTAAGAGTCTAGCAATAATATTGCTAGGCCATCACCTCCCCTCGTATTCTGAAGAGCCAACAGCGCTCTCTTGAAGTTGGGTAGGAGAACTTCTCCCTGGCATCCTGGCTAAAATTTGTCCCTCAACCAAGATCAAAAATAAATTAAATTACTAACAGGAAATAGGCCCTTTGGCCCAACTAGTCCACACCGACCCTCCGAAGTGCAACCCACCCAGATCCATTCCCCTACACCTAACACTACAGGCAATTTAGCACAGCCTATTCACCTAACCTGTACATTGTTGGACTGTGGGAGAAAACTAGAGCACCCAGAGGAAACCCACACAGACACAGAGAGAATGTGCAAACTCCACACCGTGGTGAGGTGGGAATTGAACCTGGGTCTCTGGTATTATAAGGCAGCAGTGTTAACCACTGTACCACTGTGCCTCCTATCATTGCATTGCTGTTTGTGTGAGATTGCTATGTGCAAGTTAGTTCCGTATAACAGTGAATGAAATTCAGAAGTCTGTCCCGGACTGAAAATCACATTGGGGAGCTATGGAAATGAAAACCTTTAAGTGTTTTTTTTAATTTGTAGTATGATTCTCTTTTGTGCTCTTTCTGATGGAAAGGTTTTGTGGTGCAGTGGGTACCACCCCTTTGCCTCTGAGCTGAGAGCTCAGGGATTAAATCCCACTCTAGGACTCCAAATAAGGCCAAAATTATCAACCTGCAGGTCCATTCCCATGCACGTCAATAACCAAAGCAGAGAGAGCTGGAGAAACCCAGCAGGTCTGGCAGTATCTGTAGAGAGAAAGCAGAGTTAATGTTTGGAGTCCAGTGAACTTTTCTCTCATGGGGGAGAAGTGCCTGGCTTGCTATGTGAAGGGCAGAACATTGGAACTTTTAGTTCAAGGTAGATGTAAAAGGAGCATTTTGCTACAGTAGACTGATCTGTTTGAGTGGGCCAGTTTTCTCAGTGGCTGGATGATGAATCTGATTGGCGCCAACAACTCGGGGTTCAGTTGCCCACTCCAGCTGTAATGGCATGAGGAATTTGTTTACTGGCCCATGCCATGCAGTACCACGGCTGAGACTGTATATTGGACCTCCCGTTGAACGGAGAGAACTCCTAAAGATTTTGATCTCGCCTGGACTGTGATCTTTTGACTGGTCCTGTTAGCTGTCCAAAGTGCAGGACTTGATGGAGGGTTATCATCTTCTGGCTTAACCTTTTATTTTCACTCAATACAGGTTCTGGGAGGTAGCAATTTGAAATGGGCACTCTCTGGTTGAAGCTTCAGATCCATAACATTATCCACTTTATATTTCAGGTTCAGGAAATAATTCTAGTTTGTGCACTTACAGGAATATAATTAACAATGCTTTGAAATGTCTGCTCTATGCTTCATCACTGGATTTTTACAGTGCACACATAGGCTTCGCCAAATAAGCACATCATAAGCATTAATAGGTAACAATTAAAAATTGAACACTTGAACATTATACATGCCTAAAGTTTCTGGCAAGGGTTAGACCAAAAGATCTCGGAATGGAATGGACCAATCAGTCCAACGAGTCTGCTATGCTACTAAGTGAGATTGAGATCTGATAATCCTCAACTCCACTTCCTTTGGCCTTTCCCCATAACCCTTGATACTGATTGAAAATCTGTCTTTCTCAGCCTTGAATATTTTTAACAGACCAACCCACTGCAGCAAAGAATTCCAGATTTATTACTCACTGAGGGAAAAATCTCCCCCTCATCTCTGTCTCAAATAGGCAGCTCCTCACTCTGAGATTATGCCCTCGGGTCTTAGGTTCTCTCGCAAGGGGAAACAACCCTAAGAATCTTGTATTTTTCAATGAGGTGGCCTTTCGTTCTCCTAAGCTAAACGAGTGTAGATCCAACTTACCCAACCCCGGCCCGTTAACCTTTTGGAGGTATTCTCAGAGGCGTGAACTGATTGCGCTACGTTCAACAATCCTGGTTTCTACTATTGGTTGCTTAATGGGTACATATTTGCAGCCCCATGGAAAACAAACAGGCTCTTAATTAGCTGACTGAATGGTGTTCACAATTCAAACCCAACCAGCCTTTTTGTTTCATCTTCAATATTTTTACAGTTAATGAATGTTCAAAGGAAATAGGAACATTTATTCTCTCTGTGATTTTTCTCCTGGGCTGCTCATAGCAATGTCCTGGTGATTAATCTTTTAATTCTCAGAGACTCTAAGACAACGCTAGAGGGTTGGTAACCCTATCTACATCCCAGAGCCATTCAGGCTAATTATAACTCTCCAAGTGCCACCCCAGCTAACTGAGCATATCAGGCAATCCACCTGAGACCTTTCTAGTCTATATGGATCTGTGCCATATTTGCTGAAATTCAGTAACTACATGATGAATAGCATATACTGGAAATATTAATTAAAATTAATTTTTAAACTCGTAATACCACACAAGCAAAAATCGCTTAGCAAAGTCTATTAGAAAAGCTTAACAGCGAAAGTTGGACATGTAAAGTTTGAACTTTCAAGGCATTGCCTGAAAAATGTATTTATTAAAGACAAAAAGAATGAGGAAATGATTGGGTAAAAGAGATGTACACAAGGACTGGGTTTCATCTCAACCTTCCTTGGTCAGAGTGATTGACTTTCTGGGCTTCCCCTCAAGGGAGAATTCACTTATTAAACCCTTAAAGCAAGTTAACCACAAACGTGGCTTCAGTTATTGAAATCCTTGGCCTCACTTTTTCCTGTGATCCGAGTTGATCTCAATCTCTAAAGCTGCCTGCAGCAAGCCTGACTCTCCTTTTCGTGCCAAATAGTAATTTTCTCCTCAATGACTGAATGCTCCTATAAATGTATCTGACAGGTAAGTTTTCTCTTGTCTCCAATATCTTTCTCTTGCTTTCCCTTTCTCTCTCTTTCCTGTCTCTTTTTCTCTTGCCTTTTATTCTGTCTCTCTCTCCCTGTCTCATGTTCTATTCTCTTTTTTAATCTACCCTTTTCTCACTTCTTTTTCTCCATTTTTCTCTCCTTATCCGTGTGTGCTTTCTCTCTCCCTGCCTCTTCCCACACAATCTCTCTCTCTCTCTCTCTCATTGCATGTGCTCTCTCTCTCTTCCCATGCGCAGTGTCCCTCTTGCCCTCTTCCTGTTTATGCTCTTTCTCTCTCTCCCCCAAAATGTTCTCTCTCTCTCCCCACAAGTTTTCTCTCTCTCCCCACATGTTTTCTCTTTCTGTCTCCCCCCCACCACATGTTTTCTCTCTCTCCCCATGTTTTCGCTCTCTCCCCCCACATGTTTTCTCTGTTTCCCCACGTTTTCTCTCTCTTGCTCTCCTGTTTTTTCTCTCTCTCCCCACATTTTCTCTCTCTCCCCTATGTTTTCTCTCTCTCCCCACATGTTTTTTTTCTCTCTCTCTCCCCAACATATTTTCTCTCGCTCTCTACTTCAACATGGTTTCTCTCTCTCCCTACATTTTCTCTCTCTCCCCATGTTTTCTCTTCTCTCCCAGCATGTTCTGTCTCTCTCTCTCTATCCCACATGGTCTCTTTCTCTCTCCCCATGTGTCCTCTCTTTCCCGATATGTGTTCTCTCTCATCCCCAATGTGTTCTCTCTCTCTCTACCTTTTCTCATATTCTCTTTATCTCTTACCCCATGTACTCACTCTCTCTCTTCTCCCCTGTGTGCTTTCTCTCTCTCTACCTACCTGTCTCTAACCATGTGTGCTCATCCCCTCAGCCCCCTCCTGTTCCCTCCTGTGCTGTCACTTTCTCCCCTCTTACTTCTGGTGTGTACTCTCTTGTTTTCTTCCCACAAATGATCACATACTGTTTTTCCCCTTGTGTGTGCACTCTCTCTTTATCCTTCCTCTCTCTCCCCCTTTTCTCTCGCTCTCTACCCTCCTCCCTCCTCTCCTCTCTCCCTCTCTCTTCCACCTCTTTCTTTCTCCCTATGCCTTCTCTCAATCTCTCTGTCTCTATGCCTGCTCTGTCTGTCTGTCTGTCTGTCTGTCTCTCTTCCTTTGTGTCTCTTTGTCTCCTCCTGTGCCTGCTTTCTCTTCCCCTGTACATGCTTTGGATTCTCTCCATTCCTAACTGTACTTTCTGAGTAAACTTTTCAAAACAAACCTTCAGTAATGTTATTGAACAGCTTTCATTTGACACGGCACCTTTCTACGATAAAAATGAGGAAAAAAATAAAGTTCTTCCTTTTTCTGCATCCTCACTGTTGATATTGGGTCTGTTGGCATTGTATCCAATTCAAACTCCTCGCTACAAATCCTTAACAATGTCGTACTCTTTGTCTCTCTCTATAGTCCTTTGATCCTGTATCCTAGTATGTTTTAAGCTAGGTACTGTCATCAATCAATTTTAACTCAATTCATCTCAGCTGCCTCATTTAAGCTTAGTAACGTCTCTAGCTTTACTTGGCTTTAAAATGAAAATGTTAAAATCTTCATAATTAATAAAAGCCTGGTCTTCAAAGGTTCCAAATTTTGAATCAATATGACATGTTCTCTTGGCTGAATTTCCTGTTTTTTTTAAAATATACACGAGGATTTGAGATTTAATCTGATGGATAGGGTATTCCACTGAGAAGCAGGGGAGTGTAGGTTTGACAATAAATGTGCAGTCGAGGTTTTGAATCGTTTGAACACTACAATTTCAATGAGCCTCAGCATCGCTTGTTAAAATTTGAAAAGTTAGTCGTAAGTAATTCAGTTTTGGGATTTCCTTTGATGAAATGTACATCTGTCTTTACTAGATCTGAATTCCTTTATTTTTACATTGTCGAGATGCATCTCTGAGGTACCTCCTCTCACTCAATTTGCCGGTATATTGTGCAATGATGTATTTCTGTGAAGTTAAAAAAAAAGAGATTCCTGCCACCCATTCAGGGCAATATTTTCAAATCTGTCTTTACACAATTAATTCTGGCTGCTTCTTTCCCAGCTCTGTTGGTTTTGCTTTTGTGTCAGATACATCCTCTTTTCTATTTTTGTGTTATTTTTATCCCTTCTCTCTTAATCCTGTTCTGCATCAAAGACTGTCTCCAGTGTGCCAACTCTTAAGTACACATGTTTTTCAATGGAGAGGATGGGAGAAATGAAATGCAAGCGCTGAATAGATCTGGAGCATCACTTCCAGCAAAGATTCACATGTCCCTCACTGGCTGAGATCAGCTTTTTAAAATTCATTCAAGAGACATGGATGTCACCGTCCCATCCCTAATTGCCCAGAGGGCAGTTGAGAGCCAACCACATTGCTGTGGGTCTGGAGCCACATGTAGGCCAGACCAGGTAATGATGGCAGTTTCCTTCCTTAAAGGACATTAGTGAACCAGATGGGTTTTTCCAACAATTTTGTGATCATGGTTAAAATAGTAACTCTGGATTTTTAATGAATTTGAATTCCACCATCTGCCATGGCAGGATTTGAACCCAGGTTCTCTGGATTAATAGTCTAGTGATAATAGCACAAGACCATCACCTCCCCTTGCCTCTGGAAGAGCCAATGGCAATCCCTTGAAGAAAGGCAGGGGATTTCTCCCTGGTGTCCTGACCAATATTTGTCCATCAAGCCAGATCAAAAACAAATGATTTGGATGTCCCCAGAACATTAGCTGGGTCTATGAATTGGTAGCCTTGTGATATCGCCACTAGTTCATCATCATTCCAGTGGGAGCCACCTCAGCAACAACCAAGGCTGGGATTGGAGGCAGTGTTCCCCAATATACTGCACTACACATGATGAGTTGGCTCATGGGCTACACGGCACTGCATCATGTCAGAGGTTTTAAATCAATCAGACATTAGGACCCAGACATTGACTCAAGATGCTGGAAAAGCACAGCAGGCCAGGCAGCATCCAAGGAGCAGGAAAATCGGCATTTCGGGCAGAAGCCCTTCATCAGGCAGCATTGATTTTCCTGCTCCTCGGATGCTGCCTGGCCTGCTGTGCTTTTTCAGCACCACTCTAATCCTGACGCTGATCTCCAGCGTCAGCAGTACTCACTTCCCCCCAGACATTGACCGTCAGGGCAGTGACTACAATTCTACTCTGAGGCTTTTGTTGACTCACCGCAGTTTCTGTAAACCTACGCTGAAGTTTTGAATAAAGACAAAACTCTGTGGATACTGGCAATCTAAAATAAAAACAAAGTACTGGAGAAACTCGACAGGTCTGGCAGTATCTGTAGAGAGAGAAACAGAGTTAATGTGTTGTGTTTGCCATGACTCACAAAGAGGTCCTGTCTGCATTACTTTGCTTGAACTGTTGCACTGCACAGTGCTGAGGATGCTGTTCTGTCTGCAAAACACCCTCCTGTTCTTATTTGATATGATGCTGTGGCTGTCGTGGATCCTCACGGTCTAGCTTCTAGCTTAGCCAGTTATCTGGAGCAGAAATCCTTAGAATCAATTGGCATCTTCTATCTGCATGGTACTTGCACAAGGTCCCAGACATGACTTGCATGAAAACCTGATGTGGAGGGCAATCCTATTTACCTCGGTCGCCCCATTGGAAGAAAATGTTGCATTGCAGATATGCTGGGTATCATGATATGATGTTCTCATCGCTATCCCTGGACAGCATATGGTGACACTGCCCCTATCTCATGCTAAATTGTCCACAGTGTTCAGAGATGTGTAGGTTCTGTGCATTAGTCAGGGTAAGTGTAGAGTACTAGGGTAGGGGAATGGGTCTGGGTGGCTTACTCTTCAGATGGTCAGTGTGGACTTGTAGGGCTGAATGCCCTGTTTCCACATTGTAGGTTTTCTATAATTCTATGATCTATGACTCTTCAGAACTCTGAAGTTAAATCATATCAGACTTGAAACAGAAACACTGTTTCTCTCTCCACATTTGCTGTCAATTTTCTCCAGCATTTTCTGTTGTTATTTTGAGTTTTTGTACAGCAGATCCCGGATTTACAAACATTTGACTTGCAAATTCTTATATTTACGAACAAAATCTCAAATTACCATTCATTTCAAGGATCCATCATGTGAATGTTCGCACATTCTTGCAACCAAATATTTTATAAAAACTGAAAGAGCTGCAGATGCTGTAAATCAGAAACAAAAACAGAAGCTGCTGGAAGAACTCAGCAGGTCTGGCAGCATCTCTGGGGAGAAATCAGAGTTCACATTTCGAGTCCAGTCACCCTCCTTTAGAACAGTCACCTTCTTCAGTTCTGAAGAAGAGTCATTAGACCCAAAACATTAACTTTGATTACATAGTCCACAGTTGCTGCCAGACCTGCTGAGTTTTTCCAGCAATTTCTGTTATTTGGTACTGAATATTTTATGTTGTACTGTATTGTGTTCTGATTTGCATATGAATCAACTTACAAATGTGCTCAGGAATGGAACCCATTTGTAACCTGAGGCCCTCCTGCTTTAGTTCATTGTAAGATTTGTTAAACCTGTTTTTCTAATCACCCTGCTCAGCAATGTTATTACACACCTCTGGAGAAGGTGGGGCTTGAATCCGGACCTCCCAGTCCAGGGATTGGGATGTTACCACTGCACCACTGAGACCTCAAATAGTTTCTTACAAGCTGCCACTTAGAGATCCATAAGTGTTAACTCAGTTATTGATTCAGAGCTGTACAATTCAACAATTGGCAATAAAAACAGTCCTTTGAGAGATTGTTTTAACAGAATTACTTAAAACTATCAGTTTAACAATAAAATCTGAAGACCTCGAAACGCACCTGTTGCCTCGATCTATCTAGAATTTCTATTGACCTGGTATTGATCGAGCAATCTATCCAACCAATATATTGATTGATCTAGCAACTAGCACATTGATTGCTCTTCTAGTAGATCCATCTAAGATGAAAAGAATAAGTTAGCAATTGAAGGAGATCATCAAGACTGGGGGTACAATTTTTAAGGCAAGAGGAGAGAGATTTTGAAAAGGCATGAGGGGTAAATTTTTTACACAGAGAGTGGGTTGCTTATGGAAAGTACTTCCTCAGGAATTGGTGGATGTGGGCATAATCACAATGTTTAAAAGACATTTGGATAAATACATGAATAGGAAACATGACTTGGTGATGAAAGGCTTAACAGACAATCAATTTTCCAATGTATAATTTCAGTTACATCACACTGCAAATTTTTGCTATAAATTCTGTGTTACAATCGAGCCCTCCACAATCACCTGATGAAGGAGCGTCGCTCCGAAAGCTAGTGTGCTTCCAATTAAATCTGTTGGACTATAACCTGGTGTTGTGTGATTTTTAACAATGAATAGGAAAGGTTTGGAGAGAAATGGGCCAGGAGCAGGCATGTGGGACGAGTTTAGTTTGGGATTATGTTCCGCATGGATGTGTTGGACCAAAGGGTCTATCTCCATAAGGTATGATTCTATGACTCTTATAAACATTGGTTGGGCTTTACAAGGTATATCATTAACAAAACGTGGGGGAGGATTCCGGTTGATAAATTCCTGGAAAACTATACTTTGGTGTCGAAGATTAACTTTAGTTGAAGTTCGTGAGAAGAAAGAGCGTTGCAAACGACACATGTCGAGCACAGGAAGAACAAGCCATGTAATCTGACCATTGAAAGTACTGACCAAATAGATTTAATTTTGCACATTATATCTAACAGCAGTCTCTGAATGCAGAGTACAGTCGGTTCTGCTATAACACAGTCATTCTGTTCTCATGCAACTCTATGTAATGAGAAAATTATGCTATAGCAGCACCATGTAAACGAATGGGGCCACAACCACGTTATAAGATACGCTTTAAAAGTTAGCGCTTTAGAAATAAGTGTCCCCAATTCGTCAATCGTGTTACAGCGAATTTGCATGAATGAAACGCGCATTATAGGAGAGCGACCTGTACTTTCACAGGCCAAACACTGAGCAGCAGAGCAAGGAGCAATGAAACCCATAAATATTGCAATGTGTAAATAAACCAGAGGAACAAAATTGGATGCATTTGTGACTGGTGTACATAGAGTCTCCGCAGACAGCCTGGGTATGAGCTGGTAACTGAGGCAGAAGGAAGGAAAAGAAAGATGTGCCTTTATATAGTGCCGTATTACAGCCAGTGACAGTGAAGGCACTGCTGCATGGTGGTAACCACAGCCAGGCAATCACGGCCAGACAATCTGCTCTCATGATGTTGAGGAGTTAAAACTGAGACAGAATGCCAGGGAGAATGCCCCTTGATGTTCTCTGGGATAGTTCTGAGGGATCATTTACATCTGACCCTGCACCCTAGGGTTCAAGGCTGTAGAGAGAAAAAGTATTTGTGAACAAAACTGGGTTATAGAAAGCTATGGCTGTTTACCGTATGTGTATCTATCATTTATAAATCAATTAGAAAGGCAGAGGCTGTATCTTTTGAGAACTGGCAGTCTATATGGATAAACCTTTGATGATCCATTGCTCGATTTTTAGACTTGGTTGTGCCTTAGCTCTATCAGAAAAAATGGGTTCAAGCCCCACTCCAGAGATGCTGAGGAAATGCTACACCCTTGAAGCGAAGGGTAGAAAGGTTCTTTTTGTGAGCTCAGAAATCAACAGACTGACCGGAAGAGATTGCAACCAGGTCAGTCAGCTAGACATCATAGAATATGCATTCCACGATTGGGGGTATTAGTCTGGGTCAAAAAGGGTGGCGCTGGAAAAGCACAGCAGGTCAGGCGGCATCTGAGGAGCAGGAGAGTCGACATTTTAGGTGTAAGCGCTTCATCAGGAATGTGGAAGGGGAAGGAAGATGAGGGATGGGTGGGGCTGAGGGGAAGGCAGGTGTGAAGGTGATAGGTGGATGCAGGTGGGGGTGATTGTGGGAGGTCAGTGGGGAGGATGGAGTGGAGGGGTGGGAAGGAAGATGGACAGGTAGGACAGGTCAAGGGGGCGGTGCCAAATTGCCACTCTACTCTCCCCACTGACCTCCCACAATTTTGCCCCACCTGCATCCACCTATCGCCTTCCCACCTACCTTCCCCAGCCCCACCCATTCTTATTATCTCTCATCCTCCTTCCCCCCCCCCCCCCCCCATTTCCTGATGAAGGGCTTATGCCTGAAATGTCCATTCTACCGCTCCACAGATGCTGCCTGACCTGCTGTGCTTTTCCAGTGCCATCCTTTTCGACGCTGACTCTCCAGCATCTGCAGTCCTCATTTCTCCTAGCTATCAATCTGGTCCAATCAGAGAGCCCTGGCTGACACAAAGCTTTGAGCTATAGGGAGAGGCTGAACTGTTTTCCCTGAGCATCAGAGGCTGAAGGGTGACCTTGTAGAAGTTTATAAAATCATGAGGGGCATGGATAGGGTGATTAGCCAAGGTCACTCCCCAAGGGTAGGGGAGTCCAAAATTACAGGGCATAGGTTTAAGGTGAGAGAGAAAAGATATAAAAGGGACCTAAGGGACAACCTAAGGGTGGTGCGTGTACAGAATGAACTGGCAGAGGAAGAGGTGGAGGCTGGTACTATTACAACATTCAAAAAAAGCACCCAGATAGGTACGTGACTAGTTAGCATCATAGAGTTGAACAGAATGGAAGCAGACCCTTCAGTTGAACTCGTCCATACCGATCAGATATCCTCAATTCATCTATTTCCATTTTCCAGTATTTAGCCTATACCTCTATAAGCCCTAATGCTGGCAAATGGGACTAGATGAATTTAGGACATCTAGTTGGCATGAGTGAGTTGGACCGAAGGAGTTGTTTCCATGTCGTACAACTCTATGACTCTAAAAAAGGGAGTTTCAGACATCCTGATATGCTGGTACCTGACTCTGGACGAGGCAGTGTTAAAGTCAAGGACTATTCATGTGTAAGTAAATGGTGATTTGGTGATGGAGTATGGCCTCTATGGCGATAGAGTCATAGAGATGTACAGCATGGAAACAGACCCTTCAGTCCAACCTTTCTATACCGACCAGATATCCCAACCTAATCTAGTCCCATTTGCCACAGCACTTGGCCCATATCTCTCCAAAACCTTCCTATTCATATACCCATCCAGATGACTTTTAAATGTTGTAATTATACCAGCCTCTACCATTTTCTCTGGCAGCTCATTCCATACACATATCACCATCTACGTGAAAGGTTGCCCCTTAGATTTCTTTTAGATCTTTCCCTTCTCACCTCAAACCTATACCCTCTAGTTCTGGATTCCCCCACACCAGGGAAAAGACATTGTTTATTTACCCTATCCATGTCCCTCATGATTTTATAAACCTGTATAAGGTCATCCCTCAGCCTCTGATGCTCCATGGAAAACAGCCCCAGCCAGTTCAGCCTTTCCATATAGCTCAAATCCTGGAAACATCTTTGTAAGTCTTTTCTGAACCCTTTCAAGTTTCACAATATCCTTCCAAGAGGAAGGAAGCCAGAATTGGACACAATATTCCAAAGGTGGCCTTACCAATATCCTGTATGGCCACAACAATTACTTCAGACCAACATGCTGCCCGATTTTCATGAGAGATTAAATTGACTGCAGTGGAAATTTGAAGGAAGTGTGAATCTGGCTGCCGTTTCTCCCCTTGCCTATTTTGTGTAATCATTTAAGACTTAAAAACCTCTTGAGCTTTGTGACCAGACCTTTCCTGCTTCCGAAAGTGGTCACAGGGGATCTCTCAGTGCACGAAGAGCAGGGAATGTATCCTGACCCACACTTTATCTCTCATCAGGATCATCAGAAAGCAACAATGTGGTCATGTACACCTCTCCCATTGTGGGATCTTGCTGCGCACAAGTTGGATGCTCGGTTCTTGCATGAGAAGATTGCTACAATTCAAAAGGAAATACTCATTGACTGTCTTAAGCGGAACTTTTATTTTCCCCCACCGCCTCTCTCTTTGTTCTTTTTTTGCTTTATTTTTTCCTTCCTGAGGGCTAATCTGTTTATTTTGAGCATGTTCTTGCCTTTGGCAATAATGATGTGGAGCTGCTGGTGTTGGACTGGGGTGGACAGAGTCAGAGGTCACACAACACCGGGTAATAATCCGGCAGGTTTATTTGAAATCACAAGCTTTCAGAGCGCTGCCCCTTCATTGGGTGATGTCCACTTCACCTGATAAAGGAGCAGCGCTCTGAAAGCTTGTGATTTCAAATAAACCTGTTGGACTGTAACCTGGTGTCATGTGATTTCTGACTTTGGTAATAATGTGCAGAGGAGCTTCATGGTGACACATTAATGTTTCTACGTGCCCTACTCCATTGCATCACAGATGCTAAACACATTACATGTTAGATATAACTATGTACCTTTGCAGAGTTCCAATATTGTGCTAAATTTTATGTTGAAAGATGCTTTGCAGAAGCAATGGAAGAAAAATTATACTCACCACCTTTGAATAGAAAGCAAAAAGCTCTTTAATGTGTACGGGATATTGAATCCTGTTGCCGGTAGCTCTTTTGCCTTTGAGACATAAAATCATTGGTTCATGTCCCACTCCAGAGATTTTAAGATTTGGCTGGCACTGCAGTGGGGGGAGTGCTGTACTGACAGAAGAACTATTCTCCCATAAGGCTTTACATTCAAGGCCATGTCAGCTGTCTCTCATAGAGTCATAGAGATGTACGACACAAAAACAGACCCTTTTGTCTAACTTGTCCATGCTGGCTAGATATCCCATGTTGATCTAGTCCCATTTGCCAGCATTTGGCCCATATCCCTCTAAACACTTCCTGTTCATGTATCCATCCAGATGCCTCCACCACTTCCTCTGACAGTTAATTCCATTCTCAACTGGCAATAACACATCCTAAAGCTCTATATCAGCAGAAGAAAAGGGGTGCTATCTTCAGACATTCACATTAATGTATACCCCTTAAAATCCTTAAAACAGATAATCCATTTTGTCGCACTTGCTGTGTCTGGGATCCTGCTGTGTACAAATTAGCTACAGATTTTGCATGCAACGGGGATTACTCTGCAAGGGATGTTTCTTCAGTTGTGAAGCACTTTAAGGTGACCTATGATAGTGAAAGGACGCCATACAAATGCAAGCCTTTTAGCTTCTGGAATAACAAAGCCTTCACCGACCTGTGAGGCATTATTAAGTATATTTTCTGAATGAAGTCCTTTCCTGGTTTCTGCTGGCCTTTTCTTCACAAGGACCAGTACCTGAGGCAGTCCTGACAAAAGTGTACCCTCTGCCTACAATGAAGCTGCCACATAGAAACCTGGAGCAGGTGGTATGGGGGATGGGCACAGGGTAGCAGGTGTGGGGAATGGATTTGAAGCTTAGGGACCACCTCAGGAGACAGATAAACCTACTCTTTCAGCGACTGAACACAGCTTTAATCTGCTGCTGTCCAATTCTCCCATCACAACTCTTCTGGAAGGAAAGTGCATGACGTCAAGGCCATTAGATTACTATGGAGCTCCGACAGTGACTGAATTTGGCAACCTTGCCATGGCAAAGCCTTTGCTTATGCTCCCTGAGAAGAAGTTATTTTAAGATTAACTGCACTTTGACTTTAATTTGCTGGCCAGAACAAGACTGCACCTGCTATTAATCGTGGCTAATTGTCACTTGGTTTTGAATTGCTTTTTGTCAACTATGCATTTGATTTAAGAAGGAATTAAAGGTGAGACCAATAATTTGCTAATTGATTATGTGTTTGCGTGAATGAAAGGGAGGACAGGAATTCAGATTTGCTGGGATCTCCTTTCACAATCCAAACGATGTGCAGGCCAGATGAATTGGCCATGCTAAATTGCCCACCGTGTTAGGTGCATGAGTCAGGGGTAAATATATGGGAGGGGAATGGGTCTGGGTGGGTTGCTGTTCAGAGGGGCAGTGTGGACTTGTTGGGTCAAAGGGCCTGTTTCCATAGGGAATCAAATCTAATTGCCTTTGGGCACACCTTTGTTTTACTCTATCATTTTTTGTTACAAATATCGCTGTGCATTTGACTTACCTCAAAGAATCGTAGGTGCATTCTCTACAAATGTCATCGTATCCCGCTCCTATTTTGACAATTTCTTAAAGATAGTGTCAACTCTCCAAGTGAAAAGTCAGCAAATCCCGGCTGGATTGTGCTTCCATTTTCCAGGACTATTCTGGGTGAGGAAGTGGGAAGCATCACAGAATCCCGACAGAGTAGGAAGAAGGGCTTTCGGCCCGTCGGATCTGCGCCAGCCCAGCAAAGAGCATCCCATCCAGTCCCAGCATCCCACTCTACTCCCATAACCCCATGTCTCCCATGGTTAACCCACCTGGCCTACACATCCTTGGACACTGTGAGCAATTTAGCACGGTCAGTCCATCCCATCTTTGGACTGTGGAAGGAAACTCAATGCAGACAGTCACCTGAGGCTGGAATTGAACCGGGGTCCCAGGCACTGTGAGGCAGCAGTGCTAACCTCTGAACCACGGTGCTGCCCCACCTCACAGCCTTCGTGTCAGAGCACTGGGTCCAACCTGACCAGAGGGAACTTCTGTTATTACCATCTCCACAAGCCCTCCCATCGATTTACAGATAGTGGGAAGACAAAAGGTGGCACAGTTGGAGGGCAGGCTGCCATGTTTGGCAGGCATTGTCCAACCAACCAGAGGTGGTGTGTGCTGCTGAGGGAGTTGTGGTGTTTCCTGAAAGGCTATCTGAAAGTGAGGAGGCAGAAATAGGTATATGGAAGCAAGGGATACCTCTCTGCTGGAGTATTGGGCCAATTATTATCTCTGTCACTGGGGTACACAGCCTCTGTGTCCAACTGCCACCTTGTCTGTTGCCACTAATCCCTGGTTTAATCACCCTAACCATATGAGCTGACGGCTTCCATAGCAGAGTCTTCAACTACTGGTGCCATCACAAAATAGTCCCTGAGTTGGCACTCTATCCCTGATCCCAGCTGGGGGCGTTGCCACGGAAGTAGTAAAATGTTGGTGTGTCCTGCATTCTCACACCAATGTCCAGCCCTACAGCACAGAGTCTGGAAATTCCACTAAGGGGAATTGTGTTCTTTCGTGACATGGGTTTCTGCGGACGTCAGGCTCTGAGGCCTAGTTCTGACTGGGCCTCCAATCTCGTCCAGCGTGTGGCATTCCCAATTCCCCCCCTTCCCCCATTCTGTGTCGCTGCAGCAAACCTGCGCAAGTTGTGTCTCTCCACCTAGAATAGGCATTTGTTGCCTGAAAGGTGGCCAATTAGATGTGGCAGGATGTCCATGACCCATTCTGAATTGCTTGGCATAAGCAGGAGGGAGTGCGGGGTGCAATTGGCAGGAGAACAATACGAGGTGTCTCAGGCCGGGGGGCCTGTTGGAGATTCAAAGAATTCCCAGTGTTTAAGCTAGGATGTGACTTGATTTGTCTCATTGATTTAAAATTTTCTGCTCCCCACTTAATGTTATGAAGGCTCCCAAAGTATTAAGCTCGCGAGCAACTTATGAAGCATCAGAGACACAGCTGTGACCAGGCAAAACTCGGGCAGAATGGTTAAAAATGTCAGCCAGCTAGGTTTCCCGAAGTCTGAAGAAAATTGCTCTCTGTACATTGAAAACAGAAAGAGACCAGTCAACATCACATGGATGTGGAACATCAATAGGCTGCTTGGCCTCATCTCCTCATTTGCCATTCAACAAGATCATGGCTGATCTGATTTTAACCTCAACTCTAAATTCCTGTGCATTCACGATAATCTTTCATCACCTTGTTCATCGAGAATCTATCTAGTTCAGCCTTAAAAATATCTTAAGATTCAGCATCCACTGCCTCCTGAGGAAGTGAATTCAAAGACTCCCAACCCTCAGAGAGAGAAAAAAATGTTTCGTCATCTCTGTCCTATTTAGGCAATCCTTTTTTTTTAAACTATGATCTTGCCAACGAAAACCATCTGCTTTAATCTCTCTTCTTTGTTCTTCGTCCAAATCCCTTTACTACACTCTCACTTGTCAAGCTCTTGTCAAATTCCCTTTTGATCAGATCCCTGAAATATAAATGATTAAGGGGTGATTTGATTGAAGTTTCCAAAATATTAATGGGAGAAAGTAGGGTCAACTAGGAGAAACCATTTAGAGTCGTAGAGTCCGGTAGCACGGAAACTAACCCTTCTGTTCAACTCGTTGATGCTGACCAAGTTTCCAAAACTAAACTAGTCCCACTTGATTGCATTTGTTCCAAAACCCTCCAAACCTTCCCTATTTATGCACCTATCCAAATGTCCCTTAAACATTGCAACTGCACCTACATCTACCACTTCCTCTGTCAGTTCATTCTGCATATGAACCACTCTCTGTGTGAAAAGTTGCCCCTCAGGTCTCTTTTAAATCTTTCTTCTCTCACCTTAAAATTATGCGCTCTTGTTTTGGACTCCCCTACGCTTGGTAAAAGACCATTGCCATTCATCTGATCTATGTCCCTCATGATTCTATAAACCTCTATAAGGTCACCCCCATGTTCTCGGGAAAAGGTGTCCCAGCCTATCTAGCCTCTCCTTATAACTCAAACCTTCCAGTCCCAGTAACATCCTTGTAAACCTTTTCTACACACTCTCCAAGTTAATCATATCCTTCCGACAGTAGGGTGACCAGAACTGTAGGCAGTGACTGTACCAATGTTCTGTGCAAGATGACTTTCACAAGTGGGGCTGGGGTTGGTGGAGTAGTGGGGAGGTGGGAGGAGGGGAGGTCTGTAGGATTCGGTCGTACTCTCAAAAAATTTGAACCAGATGTCTCAAGAGTGACAGAATCACAGAGATCATATGGCACAGAGGGAGGCAATTTGACCTTTCATATTTGCACTTGCTCTTCAAATGAGCATTACTAATTGGCTAACTCAGTTGGCTTGCTAGCTGTTTTGTGTTGGAGGGTTCTATCAAAAACATGGGTTCAATTCATGCACCGACTGAGCTTATCACGAAGGACTCCCCTTCTCAACTTCACCCCTCTCCTGGACCATGGTGACTCTCAGGTTAAACCACCACCAGTTATCTCTCTGAGAGAGCAAGCCTATTATCTTCCAGGATTCTGGCAACTTCATTGAAGAGGAGAAAGTGAGGACTGCAGATGCTGGAGATCAGAGTCAGAAAGTGTGGCGCTGGAAAAGCGCAGCAGATCAGGCAGCATCTGAGGAGCAATGTTTCCTGACGAAAAGCTTATGCTCGAAACATCGATTCTCCTGCACCTCGGATGCTGCCTGACCGGAAGTGCTTTTCCAGCACTACACTCGTTGATTGTTTTTTGAAGAGTCAAGCAGACTCAAGGGTCAATCAGCCTCTCCTGCTCCTATTTCGTATGTTTGCACTTGGAATTATCTTGCAAATCAGCCACGACCTCATTGACTGCTGGAAAAGACTCATGAGGCGAAACATTCTCCTCCTGTGTCCATGTTCCTATAAACATGCTGTGAGTGGATTTGAAGCAGAGACTTGCACACTCTAATACCACAGCGAGTGTTGTCAGGCAGTCAAAAATAAGCCGCGATTGCCCATTGATTTACATTGTTCCATATCTCCATTCTCTTGTGGGTTCACTGGAGGACAGAGATTCAGTTTGACAGCTTCATGCCAAACCCCAGGTACAGCAACATTACATAATGTCAGGTTAACAGCACACCTCTGCTAACCAGCTATAACAGCAAATGTCTGTACTCTCAGCTACTATTACAGCTTCCCCTTCAGTGAATTCCCCCTCCCTCTCTCTCCTGCTTTCACTTAGAACTGAAGAGATTAGTAGAACGTGTAATACCTTAAGGTGGTGATGCTGAGTCTCCTACAGTCAGAGATTTGCAGATTTTGCTCACTTGCTCTTTCCCTTACTTTAAATCTCTCTTTGTTAAAAATTATTTTGCTTCTGAGAGAAAAACATTATCTGTTACTGTGAAAGCACACCCTCTTGAGAGGTAGGAGAAACCTGATTTGGGATATTTCTCTTGAGCTATGTTTTTTTTGGTTCTTTGATGAGGATGTGGGCATCACTGATAAGGCCAGCATTTGTTGCCATTACACATTGGATCAAAAGTAGGCCATTCAGCCCATCGTGTCTGCTGTGCCATTTAATGCGATCATAGCTGCTCTAATAATCCTCCATTGTCCTTCCTCCCCCATAACTCTTGGTTCTCTGGCTGATTAAAATACTTCCGAGCACAGCCCTGGATATACAGAACATTACAGTCTCTCTGGTTTAAAAAAAACTCGGCAGATTGACTACTCTGGGAGCAGAAGAAATTCCTCCTCATCTCTGTTTGACTGGGGACATCATTCTGAAGAGGAGTCTGAGCAACCCCGAAAAAGTAACCCAGTTTCTCCCTCCACAGATGCTGCCAGACCTACTGAGTTTCTCCAGCATTTTTTATTACTGCATCTCACGCATTTTTCTTTTATGGAAGATTTCCCTGAAGAGATGTAGGTAAACAAGATGAGTTTTTACAATCTTGAACGGGTTTTGTTTAAGTTTTCATTCCAAGACGTGGGCATCACTGTTTCCTGATGAAGGGCTTATGCCCGAAACGTCGCATTTCCTGTTCCTTGGATGCTGCCTGACCTGCTGTGCTTTAACCAGCAACACATTTTCAGCCCTGATCTCCAGCATCTGCAGACCTCACTTTTTACTCGCATCACTGGCTAGGCCAATATTTATTACCCATCCCTCACCCCATCCAGTTGAGAGTCAACCACATTGCTGTGGGTCTGGAGATACGTGTAGGCCAGACCACATAAGGATGGCAGATTCCCTTCCCTAAAAGGGCATTAGAGAACCAGACGGGCAATCAACAATGGATTCTCAGTCAACATTAGACTCTCATTTCCAGATTTGTATTGAATTCAAATTCACCATCTTTCATAATGGGATTTGAACCTGGGTCCCCAGAACTTTAGTTTTTATGAGCAGTGTTTCTCATTGATGAATGTTTCATGGGCGCCATTAATGAGACTTACTTTCATGTCTAGTCATTTTGCCTGAAGGATATTAGTGAAACAAATGAGTTTTTTTGACAAAGTTTTCACGAACATCGTTGTTTCATAATTCCAGATATTCTTTCTCTCCCCGCCTTGAGTTCAAATTTGCCACAGCGCGATTCAAACCCAGGTCCCCCGAACATTAGTCGAGTTTCTGGATTAATGGTCTCGTGATAATCCCACTAGACCATTGCCTCCCCATTAGTTCTCCTGGTTGTTATTTATTGACATTCATTTTCAATACCAGAGTGATTAATTGCATTTAAATTCCACCAGTTGTCAGGATGTGTTTTAAACTCCAGTGGTTTAAAGCTTCTGGATTACCACTGCAATGAAAGTACCACTATACTATCATCTCCTTGCAAAATGCCACTTAGTAAGATTCCAAGTCTTCCTGGCCCTGCTTCTGGTCTGCAGCTTTTGCACTCCCCATGAGCTTTCATAAGGAGATGAATAGACTGGAGCTGTTTTCTCTGCAGTGTCAGAGGCTGAGGGGTGGCCTGATGGAAGTTTACAACATCATAAGGAGCATGGATAGGGTGAATAGCCAAAGTCTTTTCCTCAAGGTGGGGGAGTCCAAAACTAGAGGGGCATAGGTTTAAGGTAAGATTGAAAAGGGACCTCAGGGCAACTTTTTGATGCAAAGGGTGTATGGAAAAAGCTGCCAGAGGAAGTGGAGAGGGGGGGAACTGGTACAACATTTAAAAGACATCTGGATGGGGATGTGAATGTGAAGGGTTTAAAGGGATATAGACCAAATGCTGGCAAATGGGACTAGATTAATTGAGGTTTCTGGTCAGCATGGACAGGTTGGACCAAAGGAAATGTTTTTGTGCTGTATGTCTCTATTACTCTATAACTAGAATTCTATTGTTCTGTTTCATTCCATTTTTTCAATACCCCATTCCCAACTCCCCACTCCTACCAGAACATAAATAGCAGCCCCAACTCCCCAAGGTAACATTGCATAAATATATTCAAATTCCTGCCTCTTGCTATTTGAAATATTAACCAGCAAAAAAAAACACATTAAATTTACTATTGAGTTTGATCAGAAAAACAATTAACAGAATTGAGCAAAGGTGAGTGCGTTGGAATAAAAACCAAAGTGCTGGAGGACCTCAGCAGGTTTGGGAGCATCTGTGGAGAGACAAACTGTATTAATACCATGAGTCCAATATAACTGTTCTGAACTGGTGAACTGTATGTAGGTTTGAGAAAATAAGGAAGGGGCCTTGGCAGTAATGTATTGGTGGTCCATTTACCTCAGATCCTGCTTTGTTGGAAAAATAAGGGTTTTAGTGTCTCCTTACAGCGCTTTATCAAGAAATATGTATCAAATACTGTCAATCACTGGACTGTTGAGACTGCTTAATTGGCGCTTAATTGGAACTTTGAAGATAATCTTGCTGGCCAAGGTTATCGATTAGTGAGTCCGGGCGTGAAAGCCATTAGGGCTTATGACAGAAAGCTAGTGTGTGGCAGGCTCTAATGCATTCTTTCAGCTGGACTAATTATCATGGAGCTGCTTGATAATTGGAAACTCTTAAATATGGCCTTTTCAATCTGTATCTGTCTCACGCCAGACCTAGGTTCAGACTAATCAGAAGACTGGAATTAAAAATCTTGACATTTGGTCATTTTAACCCCATCTCTCTCTCTCTTTCTCTCTCTCTCTTGTTTTTCTTGCCCCAACATCCAAGCGCTCTCTCTCTCTCTCTTAATATGCCGGCTTCTCTCCTGATACCCTTCATTTGATGATTTATATTTAATAGCGGCCTGATCACATCGTTGCACTCTGAACCCAAGTGCTGTTTCAGGAGTCAATGAGGCTGACTCTCCATTGAGATAAGGAGGAAGTGCTACGCTGTCAGAGGTGCCCACTGTTCAGCTGAGATATTAATCTGAGCCCCATCTGCCCAATCAGAAAGGCTAAAACATCCCGTGCTGTTATTTCAAAAGCCAATGGAGTGTCCTAGTCAATATTTATCCTTTGCTTGATATTCCTAAAGCTGGTTATCTGGATTTTTGCTGAAACCCAAAATGTTGACTTCTCCACCTCCTGATGCTGCCTGGCCTGCTGTGTCCTTCCAGCCTCCTGCTTGTCTGCCTTGGTCAGTACCACATGGCTGCTGAAGGGAATCTGCTGTGTCCAAAATGACTGCTGCCTTGCCAACACTTACAAATTTAAAGAAAAGGCTTCAGAAGTCTGTCATTGGCTGTAAAGGCCAAGAGGCGCTACACAAATGCACAAGTTGCTTCACTTTCTGCTGTTAAATGCTGAGTTCCAGTCTGATTAGCCGCAGTGAGACAGCGGTGAATGCCCTGGTCTTGCTGTTATTTGAAGTTCCACTGTGTGAGCGGGAACACGCCAGTCGCAAATGTCAAAGCCCAAGCATTTTGTCTTTCCATTTCAGAGAAAACATGTTTGTCATTTATCTCCTGTCCTTTTTTCTTAACATGGGAACACTTTTTGGATCCAGCGTTCACTGTCACGCCTCACCCACAAGGGGCCTATTCACACCTGAGTTCATAAAGTGACCAGAGCAGACTGATAGCACTGTGCGTGGGAGCATTCCTGTCGCTTTCTGTGTGACCAGGCTGGTACGAGATGGGGAGAGTCCAGGTTAGGTGGCGGGTCTGGAATATTGAGATCCGATCAGCTGGAGTCTGCGTTCCTACACCCCCACCCCCCCCCCCCGCTTAACTCAAGGTACATACGCTCTAACATTAAACCACTACTGCACTGAGATAGGCCGCCTTCATGCTGACCAGATTCCTTTCATATTTTGGCCCCTTCATCACCTGCATTGGGTCCCTCAGAATCACTTCACTAACCAGTTGCATCTGGAATCTTGTCTTTGTCTCTGGCTTAAATGGGCGACTCCTTATTTTTAACCCAAAATCCCTAGTTCTCGATTTTCTCACAATATCCTCTTCCACATCCACTGGGTCAAATCCTCCCAATTAAGTCAGCATGGACCTTTGTGAACTTCAGAGGGTGTAGGCTGAGCCTGTCCAGCCTTTCCTTTGAGGGTAATCCCCTCATTCCAGCATGCATGGAATCTTTGAGCCCCTTATTAAGGGTTCCAAATGCTTTCATGGAGCCAAGTTATCACTTAGTTCGACTGCTTGGCTTCATAAGCATGCAAGTGCAGCAGGCAGTATGGTGTGTTAGCCTTCTCGCGAGAGGTTTCACAAGAGCAGGGATGTGTTGTTGCAGATATACAGGGCCTGGGTGAGGCCACACCTAGAACATTGTGCGCAGTTTTGGTCTCCTTTTCTGAGGAAGGATGCTCTTGCTCTCGAGAGGAGTGCAGCGAAGGTTTCCCAGGCTGATTCCAGGGATGGCGGGGACTGACTTGTGAGGATAGATTGACCGGGTGGGCTTGTTTTTGCTAAAGTTCACCCGAATGAGGAGGATTCCAATAAGGACTTATAAAATTCTAACTGGATCAGACAGGGTAGGTGCAGAGAGGATGCTTCTGATGGTGAGTATGTCCAGGACCAGGGGCCACAGTCTGAGGATTCAACATGGACCATTTAAGATGGAGACGAGGGGACATTTCTTCACTTAGAGAATGGTGAGCCTGTGGAATTCATTACCACAAGAAGTAGTTGATGCCAAAACATTGAGTGTGTTTAAGAGGCAGCTGGATATAGCACTTGGGGGAGAGCAGGCTCGAAGGGCTGAATGGCCTCCTCCTGCTCCTATCTTCTGTGTTTCTATGCTTCTTTGAGCTCCATTTGACTAAATTATCAGCTTTTTTCTTTATAACATTTATTCTCCACCTTTGGTCTTCAGACCCAAACTCCTTAATTTCGGGCGTTCTGTGTTTATCTGCTTGCTTGTCTCTCAGAATTTAAACCAGTCTGCAATTAAAAAATGAGAATTTTCCCCTTGATAATGATAGATGGACAGCAAATTCAATTCCATGGAGTGTTAATGCCATAATTGATGAGAACCAAGGGGAGATTGATGAGGGATGCTTTGAGATCTAAACTCACAGAACTCAAATATTCAATTACTGTCCTGCACTCAATTGCTACTTCTCCGTGTGACCCAACAAGTACATTTTATCTGGTGGAATCTGCGTCACAATAGTTAGTGGTGAAGAGACCTATATTATACCAAGCGCTAATTATTGTGTATTTCAAAAGCACATCAGACAGCTGGTTACACTGCCAAGGTGGAACTGTCGTGCTGTAATGCTATTCACCAGTTGACTCAAGTTGAGTGTCCTAAAGTCCAGGAAGAAAGTGAGGACTGCAAATGCTGGAGATCAGAGTCAAAGAGTGTGGTGCTGGAAAAGCACAGCAGGTCAGGCAGCATCTAAGGAGCAGAAGAATCTGGCATAATTCTGGCCAACTCAAGGGGCGACTGATCTATTCTCCCTGAATTGTTCCATGGGACCTTTCATTTTCATTTGGATGGGTAGCAGAAAACATGGTTTAGGATTGAAAAAGGGCTGCATTGTCGAGATCCATCACTGCTTCGACTTTGTGTCAATGATGTGGAGGTGACAGTGTTGGACTAGGGTGGACAAAGTCAGAAGTCACATGAAACCGGGTTATAGTCCGGCAGGTTTATTTAAAATCGTAAGCTTTTGAAGCCCTGCACCTTTGTGAGGTCACCTGATGAAGGAGCAGTCCCCCAGAGAGCTTGTGATTTCAAATAAAACTGTTGGACTATAATCTGGTGACTTCTGAGGTTGTATCAAAGCATTTTTGATAATGTGTTTGAACCCTGCTCTGGTTTATATCCGAGTCAGATGAGGAGGGGATGTTAAGAAGACATGGTTTCACAAGAGTCTCGTCGTGTCGTATTCTGTTCTTCTGTCAACTGACAGACTCTCAAAAGGAGGCCATTTAGCCCAAACTGTTTGTGCCTGCTCTCCAAATGAGTGGCCCCTAATGTCACTCCCTCAATGTTAGGAATTAGACATTCTGGTATGGGACTGTTGTCATAAAAGAAATGGCAGGAGGCCAGTTACATTTTTGTTTGCAGCAATCTCCTACCTTGATGGTCATTTATACTGATTCTAACTCTTATCTAAATCTGTTCTCCATATAACCTGATTCAATTCTTGCCATGGTTAGATTTCATTTCCAGTTCCCTGGATTGTGAGTCCAAATCTCTGGATTACTTGCCCAGTAATATAGCCACTGTATATATTACTTTGCCACATTGCACTCCCAGACTAATAGCTAGATATATGTTTATGGTCACAGTGTACTGGAGAAAGGAGTGATGTTTAAATATCTTTGGTTCAGGTGTAATACAATACATTGTGAAGTGAAACTGAAGTGGTTTATTACTATTACATATGTTAGCAACAATTTCTGTATTAATCTTTTATGCTTTGAAGCTGGACGATTCATCAGATTAATATCTACACTTAGTTTCATAGTTACGCTGGTTTCTGCATTGCTGTAGGTCATAGGTCAGTCTCCAGTCAGGAGTAGCTGCATAGACAAGAGTGGTATACCACCTATAGGTCTGCATGGACTTCTCTCAACCAGTGCCTGGAATTCTCATGCATGCATTGCCATTTCAATGGTCTGAAATTCACTTTCAGCTTTCCATCCTTTTCTCTCCTCCTTTAAGATATCTTCCAGTGTCTACCCCTTTGATCAAACTGAACACAACAAAATCAATCAGGGTAAACCGGTCATAGAGGCATAGCATTGCTCAGCTTAGAAGCAAACTCTTCGGTCTGACCGGTCCATGCTGACCAGACATCCTAAATTAATCTAGTCCTATTTGGCCCAAATCCCTCCAAACCCTTCCTATTCATAGACCCACCCTTAAATGTTGCAATTGTACCAGCCTCCACTACTTCCTCTGACAGTTCATTCCATACACGCACGACCCTCTGTGTGAAAAAGTTGTCCCTTAGATCCCTTTTATATCTTTCCCCTCTCACCTTAAGCCCATGTCCGTCAGTTTTGGATTCCCTTACCCTCGGGAAAAAAGACCTTGTCTATTTATCCTCTCCATGCCCCTGATGATTTTATAATCCTCTGAGGTCACCCCTCAGCCTCCGGAGTTCCAGGGAGAAAGACCCCCAGCCTATTCAGCCTCTCCCTATTGCTCAAATCACCCAACCCTAACAACATCCTTGTAAATCTCTTCTGCACCCTTTCAAGTTCATCAATATCTTTCCTATAGAAGGGGGACCAGAATTGAGCACAGTTTCCCAAAAGTGGCCCAACCAGCCGCGAAATGACATCCCACCTCCTCTACTCAATGCACTGACCAATACTCAGTGCCTTGTTCAAAACCCTGTCTACCTTCAAGGAACTGTGAACATGCACCCCAAGTCTCTTTGTTAGGCAACACTTCCCAGGACTCTCCTAGGTCCTCATGTAATACTGGATTTCTCAGCACTAAAACAGAACTGATCACCTCTTCCCACAGAACTGACACCTCTCTACCCTGATCATAACCCTAACCCTGAATAACCTGATGCTACCTTGTCCTTCAGCTACAAAGAGTTCATTCCCTATAGGGTCTTTTCAAACCTTCATCTCAGTGAATTCTGAAAGTGCATTTTTATACAGATTTGGATAACTTCTCATTATCGGGTGCCTAATTTTGCTACGTTTTATTTCTAGAGCAGAAGTTAATTTATTTTGCGCCAACTTTACCAGACTTAAGAACAAAGAAAACTGAGCACTTTTGATGTGATCTGTGTGAGGGATCACAGTTTAACACTGGAAAATTAATATTTCCATGTCACCATTGAATGGTAAGGCCAGACTTGGGTTATAATTATAATTAAGGGCAGTGTTCTGCAGTGATTGAATGAACCAAATTCCCTGCTTACTACAAGGATTTCTGGGAACTATAATCAGTGTTTTGAGGATCACGTTCCTCTTTAGTGTCCATGAGGATCACGAGGCATCGACCTCCGTCAGAACGAACTGTGCATATTAATTCAGCTCCCTTGTGCTGTCAAGTTCAATGGCATCATCAGACCCTTTTTTAAATAAATGGAATTATCACTAACTTGGCAATGCACAGTGCATAATAATTCAGCCTCCTTGTGTTAGTCCTCACTAACTCCTCCAAACCAGTTCTTCCAACAATGCCATTATAATTAACCTTGACCTGTACTTCTCTCACCGCCCAGAATTCTGGTAATATATGAACGGTTTATTCATTTTCATTTATGAATAACTTACAGCATCATATATCAGTGCTGGATTTTTAAAAATAAAATTAGAACATGGAACAGTACGGCACAGGAACAGGCCCTTCAACCTTTCTGTGCTGACCATGATGCCATTCTAAGCTAATCCTACCTGCCTGCGCATGGTCCAAATCCTTCTATTCCCTGCATGTTCATGTGTCTATTTAAACACCTCGTCAATGTTGCTACCATATCTGTTTCTTGTGATACAGTGGGTATTGTCCCAATCTCTGGACCAGATGCTGTAACCTCATGATGGCCACAGAAGGTGTGTTCATAAAATGGCCAAACAACTTCATCGTCAGCCTGTAAATCTTTCCAAAATACCTTGTTTTAAAGTCTTCTGCTTCTACCATCTCCCCAGGCAGTGTTCCACCCACCTACAACTCTCCGTACAGAAGAACCTTCCTCACCCATCTCCTTTAAACTTGCCCTTAAATTTATGCTCCCTAGTCTTTGACATTTCTACCCTGAGGAAAAAAGACACCAACTATCCACCCGTTCCGTGCCTCTCATAATTTTATACACTTTTATCTGGTTGCCACTCAGCCTCTGAAAACAACCCAAGTTTGTCCAACCTCTCCTTATAGCTAATACTCTCCAATCCAGGCAACAACCTGGTGAACTGTTTCTGCACCTTCTCCAAAGCCTTCACATTCTTCCTATAGTGTGGCAACCAGAACTGCAGTCAGTACTCCAAATGCGGCCTAACTAAGGTTTCATACAGCTGCAACATGACTTATTAACTTTTGTACTCAATGCCCTGACTGATAAAGATAAGTGAACTGTATGCCATCTTTACCACCTTACCCTTGTGTGTTGCCACTCTCAGGGAACTATGGACTTGCACCCCAAGATCCCTCAGTATATTTTTCTCTTGCATTTGACCTCCCAAAATGCATCATCTCACACTTGTCAGGATTAAACTCCAGCTTCCATTTCTCTTCCCAGTATTCCAACTGACCTACATCTTTTGACAAAGATCCTCACTATCCACAGCTTGTGGAATACCACTGGTCACAGACCTCAAGTTGGAAAAAATGCCTCTCCATGACTATTCTCTGTCTTCTATGACCAAGCCAGTTTGTATCCAAGGTCACCGTGTATCACATGTGACTTAATCTTCTGGACCAGTCTACCATGAAGGACTTTGCCAAATGCCTTCATAAAGTCTATGTATACAATATTCACTGTCCTACCTCATCAGTTGTCTTTGTCACTTTCTCAAAATCAAATTTGTGAGACAGGACCTCCTCTACACAAAGCCGTACTGATTATCGTAATAAGTCCATTCTGTCCCTAAGAAAAATCTCTAATAATATTCCTGCTAGTGTAAGGCTTATCAGTCTATAATTGCTTGGGTTATCCCTGTTGCCCTACTTATCAGAAGAACAACATTAGCTATTTCCCAGTTTTCTGCAACCTTGCCTATCATAGAATCCCCACAGTGTGGAAACAGGCCTTTCAGCCCAACAAGTCTACACCAATCCTTCAAAGAGTATCACACCCAGATCCACTCCCCTGCCCTTTTACTTTACATTTCCCCTGACTAATGAGCCTAACCTACGCACACCTGAACACTATGAGCAATTTAGCATGGCCAATTCACCTAACCTGCACATCTTTGGAAGAAACCAGAGCACTCAGAGGAAACCCACACAGACATGGGGAGAATGTGCAATTTCCACATGCACACAATCACGCGAGGCTGGAATTGAATCTGGGTCCCTGGGTCCCACCTCTTCTGCCTCTACTCATAAATCCCTTTCTTTGTCCTTGAGTGAACCTACCCTTCCCCTATTTACCTTTTTGTTCCTAATATATGTATAAAATGCTATGGGATTCTCCTTAATCCTATTTGGCAAGAATATTTCATCAAGGACAATTCCTGATGAAAGGTTTTTGTCCGAAACATTAATTTTCCTGTTCCTTGGATGCTGCCTGACCTGCTGTGCTTTTCCAGCATCACTCTAATCTTGACTCAATTCTCCAGCATCTGCAGTACCCACTTTTGCCAAGGACATTTCATTGCCTCTTTTAGTCCTCCTAATTCCTTGTTTAAGATCTTTCCTGCTTCCTTTATATTCGTTACATATGGGTGGCACGGTGGCACAGTGGTTAGCACTGCTGCCTCACAACACCAGAGACCGGGTTCAATTCCCACCTCAGGCAAATCTCTGTGTGGAGTTTGCACATTTTCCCCATGGGTTTCCTCTGGGTGCTCCGGTTTCCTCCCACAATCCAAAAATGTGCAGGTTAGGTGAATTGGCCATGCTAAGTTGCCCGTAGTGTTAGGTGAAGGGGTAAAAGTAGGGGAATGGGTCTGGATGGATTGCGCGTTGACAGGTTGGTGTGGACTTGTTGGGCCAAAGGGCCTGTTTCCACACTGTAAGTAAGATTTACTTAATTTAATCTAAGTAAATAGAGATGCAGAACCAGCACTTCATCGGAGCCTCTCATTGATTATGCTATCCAGTATGGTGACGAAACATCTGAAAACAAACCTTCCAGCTCAGCGAGCTACCTTATATACAGTGATCATACTTTCATAGGTTTTAGGATAGTTGTGGATTTGGGCAAGACTGTGCCTTAGGTGAAAGTGCTAAATTGGGTAAGGCTAATTACAACAATATTAGGCAGGGACTAGAGAAATGAGATCGGGGCACTAATTTGAGGTCTTTTTATTTTTCTTTATTTATTCATGAGCTGTGGGCATTTCTGGCTAGGTCGGCATTTATTGCCCATCCCTAATTGCCCAGCTGGCAGTTGAGTCATCTACATTGCTGTGGGTCTGGAGTCATATGTAGGCCAGACCAGGTAAGGATGGCAGCTTCCTTCCCTAAAGGACATGACTGAACCAGAATGGTCTTCCCCAACAATTGATAATGGAATCATGGTCATCAGCAGACCTGCAATTCCAGAACTGCTTTTGGTAGATTCAAATTCTACCATCTACTGTGGCAGGTGTCCAGAACATTCTCTGGGTCTCTGGATTAACGTCCTGTATCAGATTACATTTTTTCAAATTGATTTCTATTTTGGGCCAGGCACATGGTTGCAGATAGAGGACTTGGTTTCTAAACGTGGGTGATGTCATTTCTGTTATTTTTAAGGGAAGGTAGATGTGATCTAAATTGATGTGTTTATTGATGGAGTTTTGGTTAGAATACCATGTCTCTAAGAGTTATCGTGCATGTCCTTGTTTCGCCTGACCTAGGATGTGTGTTCGTTAGTCACTGCTTTAAGTATGTCCACAGAATGCTCCCCCAACTGAAACTCCAATAAGCTGGCCAGACCCTTTCCCCAATCTAACATGGCCCCATCCCTAACTGGACTACGTATGTATTGTTTCAAGGAACCCCTTGGATACACCTGACAAATTCTGCCCATCTAAGCCCCAGGACTAATGGAGCCCCAGTCTAACCACTACAACAGCCCTTATCCTGAAATTCTGGACTTCCCCACCATCAAGTACATACTTGCTGCATCTGATGAACTTTATTTTCAAACAATAGCCACTATTTTATCTGCAGCTATTATTAACACCCATTTTACATCAAGGTCACTCCTTTACTATCATTAGCATCCACTTTGTCTTTTGCTCAAGATGCTATCACCATTCGATCCACTTGCTCCTCCTCGTTTTGTCAACAAAATAAAATCCATTTTCCAGCCGTGTTAGCGCAAGTGAGTTATTTGCCTCGAAACATTAACTCTGTTTTTCTCCCTCCACATTTAAGTTTTTCCAGGATTTTATTTTGTTCTTACGCCAGTTATGTGGATGGAACCTCTGAAACAGGAAGGCTTGCTGATGGGTGTGCAGTTCACACCAATCAGCGGTTTTCCTATAATGTGCAACTCTGACATTGCATTTCTATTTGCGATTTTCAGCATCCGCTGTTTTGTTTACTCTCAGTCTCCCACACTGTGCTTACCATCATGGCGAATGGAGATCTTAGAATGCTCAAAAACAGACCATTTCAGTTGCACAAGCATTTACGCTGCTTCCACCCATCACTTTATATCAGCGTAACTGGCTAGTTCTTTCTTTTCCCATGCAGTTTACCAGCTTCATTGAAGTATAGCAAATAGGAGGAGGAGTAGGTCATTCAGTCCATCAAACCTTTTCCACCATTCAATATGACCATAAGTGATCATCTGACTCAGTATCCTGTTTCTGCTATGCCCCCGTATCCTTTGATCCCTCGAGTCCTCAGAAATGTATCTAATATAGTTTCATCTCATCTTATTCGTGAGGAAAGATTCGATTTAAAACTTTGGGTCCGACCTGACTGCATGCTCAATGTCCATTTGAGTCCTGTATCTGCAACCATATGCCTTGCCCAAAATAGAAATCAATTCTAAAAAATGTAGTCTGAATGAGTGTTTATTCTCTGAAAAACATCGGTCGGAAATAATTTCTGACTAATTCCATAAAGCTAAGAAAGAAGCAAAATCCACATTTTGAAAAGTACACAGCGTTCAAACTATTACAGCTTCCGATCGATAGTGAGCTCCATCTCTGTTGTGAGTTGTGACACTGTTTCAGTTGCCACCATTTTATACAGCTATCGCCTCATCTGGTGAAATAAAAATCCAGAAATTCTCTTTAATTGAATCTTGTTAAGATCTTGCCCTGCATCTCAGCAGGCGCTAGATGTTGTTGCCGTGGTAATCTGATGGCATTTGCTTATTTGAATCCGTGGGGACCAGGAACTAGGACGTGATAATTAGCCAGAGACTTCAACTAAACTGCTGTACCCCTTAACTCTGCAGAGACTCAACAGGCCAGCCCTGGCAAGCGATCACACTTGAACACTGCGGCCTAATTGACTAGATGATACATTTTATCTCGTCCTTAGGAGTCAGTAACTTTTCTTCCAATGTGACTGTTAAATCCTCCATGAATAAGAGAAAGGAAAGGAGTGAAATTGTTGTGAGATATTTAGGCTGAATCGCCTCTCTGTGCTATTCTAATGCCATTACTAAATTGTTTGTGGGGATGGTCAATTTATGTTAAGAGGGAAAGATGTAAATTTCAAATCCGAGCGATTTGATCGCTCCACATTTGATTTACAAGCTCTTTAAAACAAAGAGAATTTTGAAGCTTTGTTACTGTAGTCTCATTATAATTTTATAGTCGGCACAGTGTATGTACCAGCTGTGTCAGGAGACATGTTAAAAAATTGTGTTTTTGTTTAATTTGCATTGAATATTTCTGATTATTAGCAATCAAAATATTGGAGTTTGTTTGGGCAGGAGTGTGTGAGCGTTTTGTGGGAATGGGACTTTTTGCTAATGCGTTGAGTCATAGAAATTGACTTAGGAAGATGTGTTGAGTGGTCAGTCGCAGGAGCAAGGTGGATAGGGGCGTGGGACAATATTAAAACAATATCCAGGAATGCATCCAAACAAAGTTGGGGAGCCTCACTGTGTGACAGCTTGCTGCAGGATATGCATGAGGGAGCCCCAGTATTCAGAATAGGTCTGCGTTAGTTTATCCTGGTTCTGTTCAGGATGGTTGATTGATTTGTTAATTGACCCAAATGTCCCAGGCTGCGACAGGGAAGCTAACTTTGTCAAGGACCCCACTGTTAGACAGTGATTTAAGTATTCATAGAGTCAGAGAGTTATACAGCATGGAATCAGGCCCTTCAGTTAAACTATTCAGTATCAGATATCCTAAATTAATTTAGTCCCATTTGCCAGCACTTGGCCCATATCCCTCTAAACCCTTCCTATTCATGTGCACATCCAGATGCCTTTTAAATATAGTAATTATACCAGCCTCCACCACTTCCTCTGGCAGCTCATTCCATATATGCACCACCCTCTGGGTGGAGCAAGTTGCTCCTTAAGTCCCCTTTAAATCTTTCCCCTCTTGCATTAACTTATGTCCTCGAGTTTTGAATTTGCCTACCCTGGGGAAATGACTTTGCTGTTCACGCTATCCGTCCCCCTCATGATCTTATAAACCTCTATAATGTCACCCCTCAGCCTCTGACACTCCAGGGAAAATAGCACCAATCTATTCAGCTTCTCCCTATAAATCAAACTCTCCAACCTTGGCAACATCCTTGTAAATCCCTTCTAAACCCTTTATGTTTAACAGCTTGAACTGGCATGGTGACTCAGCAGTTAGCACTGCTGCCTCACAGCACCAGGGACCCAGGTTCGATTCCACCCTCCGGCAATTGGCTGTGTGGAATTTGCACATTCTCCCCGTGTCTGCATGGGTTTCTTCCAGGTGCTCCGGTTTCCTCCCACAGCCCAAAGATATGCAGTTTAGGTGAATTAGCACATGGGGAATGTGGGCTTACGGGGATAGGGTAGAGGTGTGGGTTCAGGTGGGATGCTCTTCAGAGGGTTGGTGTGGACTTGATGGGTGGAACAGCCTGTTTCCACACTGCAGTGATTCAATTGTAAGGATTCTGACACCTTTCCTAGGCAGGGGGAGTAAAATTGAATTCAGTATTCCAATAGAGGCCTAACAATATCCTGTGCAGCTGCAATATGACCTCCCAACTCCTATAGTGAATGCCCTGACCAATAAAGACAAGCGTATCAAATGCCTTCTTCACCACCCTGTCTGCTTGGGGCTCCACTGTCAAGGAACATTGAATCTGCACTCCAAGGTCTCTATCTTTGGCAAAACTGCCCATTAAGTGTCTAAGTTCTGCCCCCAAATTGCCCTACTAAAATGCAACAGTTTACCATTATCTTAATTAAACTCCATCTGCTGATCCTCGGCCCATCTGATCCAGGTCTCATTTTACTGTGACATGACCTTCTTCGTTGTCCACTACACCACCAACTTTGGTGTTATCTGCAAACTTACTAACCATACCTCCTATATTGAGTTAAAAATCACACAGCACTAAGCTATACTGAGTCCAAAATGCTGGATAGTATGAAACGTCAGTGTTGCGAAAGGAGGAGACATGCGTGGGAGCATTTTGTCTTGTCTACATTGCAACAGAAACCAAATTTCAAAGGGAGCAATAATTTGTACTACTCTTTGGTTGGCAATTCAAATCTGATTGGACAAAGTTAAAAGCCACACAACACCAGGTTATAGTCCAACAGGTTTATTTAGAAGCACTAGCTTTCAGGGTGCTGTCCCTTCATCAAGTGGCTGTGGAACAGACCCACACGACAGGGCACTGTAACCCTTTTGCTATAAATTCTGCGTCTTATGGTCCAGTTATACAACCACTTGATGAAGGGAAGTTATCTCGAAAGCTCGTGCTTCCAAATAAATCTGTTGGACTAGAACCTGGTGTAGTGTGTTTTTATCTTTGTCCAGCCAATTCCAATACTGGCACCTTCAAATCCTGATTGGTTAAGGCATTGTCACCGAGAATGCAGTAGGTAACAGGCTTTGATTTTAAAAATAAGCTACAAGGCCTGAGCTTATTCCCCTTGCCTGCAGGTGCCAGCCTGTGAATATATGTAGCATCCAGCAGAAATATATGAGTCCCATTATGAACCCAACTGTTGATATTAAATGCAATGTTAGTATAATTCTTAGCTCAATCAAGATTATTCAGTAAGTACTAACCGTCACCACCCATTTCTCAGGCAGTTTAAATTGTTGCTCCCTTTAACTTTTAGTATTCCTGCCCTTTTCATTGCAACAGGAAGCATCAACAACATGCCTATTTTGTTTTCAGAAAGACAGTAATTTCTGTTGGAAAGCACATTTGAGAACAGATCACCGACTACAGTTGGTAAAAGCCATGTTGAAACCAGGAAATACTCCTGTAGACTTTAGGGAATGACGATTTGAGTGAGGTCACTGAGGGACTGTGAACTTGCAAACTCCTTCCCAAATTGGGATTAGTGTGGAGGGAGACAAAGGTCAGATTTACTTGAGATGGCGACAATCAACGTAGCCTGCTGTATTCACTGAAAGCACAATGAGTTTAAAGTTGGAGAGTCATTAAGTCATAAAACATAGAAACGGTCCCTTCAGTCCAACCAGTCCATGCCAACCATGTTCCCAAACTAAACCAGTCCCTCCTGCCTGTGCTTGGACCATATACCTCCAAGCCTTTCGTATTCATGTACTTATCCCAATGTAGTAACTGTATTCGCATCCATCACTTCCTCTGGCAGTTCGTTCCACACACAAATCACTCTCTGTGTAAAAACGTTGCCCCTCATATCCTTTTTACATCTTCCTCCTCTCACCTTAAAAATAATTTCAAATTCCTCCACCCTAGGAAAAAGGCCCTTTTCATTCATCTTATCTATGCCCTCAATAATTTTATAAACCTCAGTAAGGTCACCCCTTAACCTCCTTCATTCCAGTGAAAAATAAGTTCCATTCTTTCCAGCCTAATTTTGTATCTCAAACCCTCCATTCTGGGCATCATCTTGGTAAGTCTTTTCTGAATCCTCTTCAATTTAATAATATTTGTCCCATAACTCAGCAACCAGAACGGCACGCAGTAATCCTGAAGAGGCCTCACCAATATCCTGTATAACCTCAAAATAACGTCCCAGCTTCTATACTCAAAGGTCTGAGCAATGAAGGCAAGTGTGCTAAATGTCCTCTTAATCACCTGGTCAATCTGTGACAAAAATTTCAAAGAATTATGTCCCTGAACCCCTAGGTCTATCTGTTCTTCAATGCTAATTGTATAAATCCTGTATTTGTTTGTATTATTAAAATGCAAAACCTTGCACTTATCCAAATGAAAATTTGCGAAAGGGCAATGGGCTGATCAATATTCCCCTTTATGAAGCAACTCAGTTTGTGCTTCTGTGCAAGAAGACTTAAGACTTCTATCAGGAGTGAAGGAAAAACTTGTATTTATATAGCACCTAGCATGATTCAGGAAATATCACTGTACAGACAATGAAATACTGTATACATTGCAGTTGTCATGTAAAAAATGCAACAGCCAATGCACACTCCCACAAACAGCTTGAATAATGACCAGAATGAATCTGTTTCATTGATGTCAATTGAAGACCAGGACACTGGACAGAACAAGCTGCTCTTTGGAATAGTGGGATCATAAGATTGTATTGTCTACCTAAGAGGGCAGGCAAAACCCATCTTCTGTGAAAGAGAGCTGTCGATAGTGCGACACTTCTTCAGTACATGAAGTCTCAGGACTTGCACTTGAGGTTCATCACCTTTTGGATTTGCAGCCACATATGCTGTTGCCAACTGAACCACCACAGTTCACATGTGTCTGAAATAGTTACATCTTGTTTACTATGCACCAGGATGGACCCATTCACATCTCAAGCCTATCCACGCCTTTAACAGGCAGAATACTAGCCACCAGGATACATGAACATCAACTAGCCCCAAAATGATATGACCCTCTCTCACTAGTATCCTTACATACAGATAAGGAAGGACGCCACTTCGACTGGGACAACACATCCATCCTAGGACAATCCAAACAGAGGCACGCATGACAATTCCTAGAAGCATGGCATTCCAACTGGAACTCTATCAACAAACACATCAAGTTAGGCCCCATCTACCCCATTTCTTGAGAAAAAGAACTGGAAATGACAGCATCACATGAAATGATGTCACCACAGGAAATGACATCACCAACCCAAAGAAACCCAAACATTTAAATAGAAAGCTGGGATTATCAGCAATGCTTTGCCTGGAGGCCCACTGAAGATGTTACCTAGTAGGGTGACAAAACGTCTGGAAATGAACCTTCCAGATCAGCGAGCAAACCTCTATCCAGAACCTCAACCTGAGCTACAAATCTTTTCAAAACTCACTAATGCCTTTATTAACTTGAGAATTTTCCATTGTTCCCACTACGCAAAACCTGACTGCAAATTCTCAACCCAGAGCATTAACCCAGTCATTAACTTGATACTAAGGACTTGACGGTTAGGAATTCAGGTTAATAATAACACTGAATATAGGGAGTCTGACATTAAAGCATAAGTGCGTCAGTGTCTGGAAGAGAAGGCCAGGCTAATATTTCAGCAAAGTCATCATCCCCATCATCAAGATCCAAATTGAGACTGAATTGAACATCAAACAATTATTTCATTGTTTCAGGAGGCATTGTTGCTGTCCAACTATTGGCAAAGATTGTTAAGTGAGGCCACCTTTGGAGTACTGCATACAGTTCTGGTCACCATGCTATTGGAAGGATATTATTAAATTATAAAAGTGAAGAAAATAATTACTAGGATTTTACCATAACTGGAAGGTTTGAGTTATAAGGAGAGGCCGGATAAACTGAGATTTTTTTTTCACTGGAGCGTAGGAGGTTGAGGAATGACCTTGTGGAGGTTTACAAAATCATGAGGGGTATAGATAAGGTGATAACCAAAGGTGTCTTTTCCCCAGGGTAGGGGAGTTCAAAACTAGAGGGCACAGGTTTAAGGTGGGAGGAGAAAGATTTAAAAGGGACTTGAAGGCTGACTTTTCCACACCGAGAGTGTTTTATGTGTGGAATGAACTACCAGAGGAAGTGGTAGATGCAAGTATATTACTGCATTTGAAAGACATTTGGATAGGTACATGATTAGGAAGGATTTGGATGCATATGGGCCAAATGCAGGCAAATGGACTATTTTAGTTTGGGAAAATAGTTGCGTAGACAAGTAGGACTGAAGGGTCTGTTTCTGTTCTGTAGGACTCTGTGACAAGTAGCCCTCACAAATCATGGATCCTGGTTATTGGACTATGCTGACTCAAGCCTTGGAGACCAGGTCTAGCTTGTGACGAAGTTAAACATGGTCATTGCCACCTCGCCTTAAGTAGGCCGAGATTTTGATGGCAATTTCCCATGACTGAAGTGCATCAACTTACTGTAGAAAAACTGATGTTGTCCATTGGTTATTTCCTCATAATTTATTGCCCTCTCTTTAACAACAATGACCCTGTTTTCCTCTTCACCTGAGGTAAGCGACGGAAAATTAGGGTGGCACGGTGGCTCAGTGGTTAGCACTGATGCCTCACAGCACCAGGGACCTGGGTTTAATTCTTGCCTCGGGTAAGTGTCTGTGTGGAGTTTGCACTTCCTTCCTGTGTCTGCATGGGTTTCCTCCGGGTGCTCCGGTTTCCGCACACAATCCAAAGATGTGCAGCTTAGGTGAATTGGCCATGCTAAATTGCCCATAGTGTTAGGTGCATTAGTTAGGGGTGAATATAGGGTAGGGGAATGGATCTGGGCGGGTTACACTTCAGAGAGTCGGGGTGGATTTGTTGGGCCAAAAGGCCTGATTCCATACTGTAGGGAATCTAATCTAATCAGAATCTCATCTAAAAATTGGTGGCCTTATCGTCATTGAAACCAATCTCAATTCTCCCTCTCCTTCTAGTTCAGAAAGCATTGATGGATAGTATGTTGCTCGACTTTGAAGTGCATCACAGCTTGTAAATTTGATTACTGCTTTGAACTCCAACTCAAAGGGAGTGAATGCAAACAGGAATGGGCTATATCTGCTCCCGAATCCAGGCACTGATTCACTACAGACTGGCAATCATACCTGACACTCTTCAGACAGATGGGTAATAGCAGATTGTCTGATAAGTTTGCTTGCACAGTTCAGTGGAGTGTAGTTGTGAGCTAGTAGTTGTTTCTCTCATGTTTGTCTGAGGGATTTGGCTAGGCCAGCATTTGCTGCCCGTTGAACCTATTAGATCCATTTCAGAGGGCAGATAAGAGTCAACCCATTGTGTGGGTCTGGGGTCAGACTGGACTGGGTGAGGATGGCAGATTTCCTTCCCTGAAGGCCATTAGTGAACCAAATACATTTTTGTGACTATCGACAGTGGTCACCATTAGCACTAATTTCCATCCCAATGCCAGATTTAAAAAAAATATTTTTACTATTTGCCCTGGGGGGACTTGAACCCCTGGGCTTCAGGATTGCTAGTCCAGACAGAATACCACTGTATCACTGCCTGTTAGCAGTGTCTGTGGTGCAGCAGTGCTTTACACTTGCTGCCCACATGTTTGAACAAAGTAGGTGATTATGTCGTTGTACCTTGAGGCAGGTCCTTCCCCTTTTATACATTACCGCTATTACCTACTGTTCACTCAGTATGAGCCTTCCAAGATGGTGCCTCTGAGGCAGATGAGAGAGTGAGGGTCCCTTCAGCTCTTTGCACTCACTGCTTTTATATTGAAGACAAACCTTTTTTTCTGTAATGCAGTAAACAGCCTTTGAATGAGCAAACATTTTACACTGTGTAGTTTAGGCAGCCATTCAGTTTTACGACTCCGCACTTTGCTTATCTACACTGCCATGTACTGAGCTTACAGAATGTTTGTGAGCATGTTTGAGAGCTGGCTGAGTGCATTGTAATTATCAGTGCATCTCTGAATAATTATAGCTGGTCTTCACACTTTCTGTACTATTTCATTCTGAATTTTTTGAATCCTGTAGTGTTGGTTCGTGATTTCCCATTGTGCGACATTTGTGACAGGTTACCCTGCAATGGTAAGAAACACAGGCAAGGTGGCGCAATAATTGTCAGCAGTGGTGACCTCCCTTCATAGCAGCCTCCAGATGGGATCGATAGTGACTATAACGTGCTCTTTGAGGGTTTTTTTTGGCTAAGGCACAGAAATGCATGATGAGACAAAGGTTGACAGACAACCATGGACCCCCTTGAGCGTTGGGTCAACTTGTAGTGGCAAATGGCAGCATTCCCATCTCCGGGAAAGAAGCCCAGATTCAACTCCCATGTCTGAATTTGTTGGCCGCACAATGTGTGTTTGTAACATAGCCAGACAGATTATAAGAGTGTAGGTCCTTCCTATACACTGGTGGCAGTCAGGAAGACAGGCATTCCCTGGTTAGCTAACTCCTGTAGAGGGCAGTGGCAAGCCACTACAATGCTATGCCCATAAGCATGGACCAATCCCAAGGCAATCCTTGGCTTGACCTTCAGAAATGAGGGCAGACAGGCAAACCAAAAGCTGTGTCAAAGAGGTATGTTAGAAGTGAGTTTGTAAGAGAAGCCAGTTAGTGAACTATGGAGTCTATGGCACTGGAAACATGGCTTTTGAAGCAGAGTGATGGCAATCGGGCTGGTACAGGAGGCCGGATATGGAGAGATTGAGAGTTCTTTATAAGGCTGTGAGAATGCTACAAAAATGGCAAGGGGGGATTTGAGCACCAGGGTGAGAATTCTAAAGCCATTTCTCACATGCAGTACAATACCCTGGCATTGAAAGACTAATAACATCCTCTGGCATCACTTGAAAAAAAATGACCTTTAACATCTCCACTCCCATCGGTTTGTTGGCTTCATGAGCACTCTAAGTTGATGACTTGCTCCTCATTGGCATAAGGTAACCACTTTGTGCAGCTTGCAGTAGGATTTCCATGTCCTGAAGCGCAAAGTCAGCACTCCTCGAGAGGCTATTCAGATGCTGGAACCTCTCCAATGATTGAAATTGATCGACGCTGTTTCCTAACTCAATTCAGCCTTGGTTTGCTTGCTCAATGCCAGTCAGTCAATTGGAAATTTTCAATTGATGCCTGCTCCTATCCAATCCATTCCTTCTTATGCACCTGAGCACATTGAGGCATCTCGAGATGGTCTGGCATGGATTCATATTTCTTGATAGCATTGAACTGAATAGAGAGCCAGATAACCAAAGCTTTTCATCTCACACTCTTCAGGACACAAGCAAGAGTGCCAAATTTCATGCAATCATAACAGATTATACAGAAGGAGCATATAGTTCCCCATTGCTTTTCCATTGGCAATGCCTCAACCGACCATGGTTGACTTGTTATGTATCAAGAGTCAAGAGTGTAGTGCTGGAAAAACACAGCAGTCAGGCAGCATCTGAGGAGCAAGAGAATCAACATTTCAGGCAAAAGCCCTTCATCGGGAATTCATGCTCCTCAGCTGCTGCCTGACCTGTTTCCAGCACCACACTCTCAATTCTAATCTCTAGTCCTCACTCTCGCCTTGTTATGTATCGAACTCCTTTTTGTCCTGTCTCATAAATTGTTTGAACTGTTGGCATTCTCACTTTTGTCTTGATAAGTGCGAGACAAAATATCATCAGCAACAAGTCTTCTTTACAGTAACGTACATTTCAGTGCAAAATAGCTGCAAAATCTTCACTCTTATTTAGCTCGCCATCTGAATTCCTCATTCCAATCCCATCCCCCAGTCTCATGTCTTCTTTCACTTTTGGAACAGCAGCAACATCTCTTTTTATTTTCCTCCTTTTAATCTCCTCCAACATTCTAATGACTCTCTGATCCCAATTCAAAGCCTGGAAAACGTTAATAAATGAATGAATATTCATCCATATCTTTTGACTCGTGTTAGACTAATTGCAACGTTTTAATTGAAATAGGATTTGCTATAAAGTTCAATTGATTCCAATAGGTTTAATCTTGGCAGCAAGGAATGTTAGCAGTTTGTTTAATTTACATAGAAATGAATTCCTGTTCATTTTCCTTTCTACACCAGATGCAGTGCAAACTAGCATCTGCATATATTCATCACTGACCAAGAGTCCAGCTTGCAATGATGCAGTATGGGCATTAATAGATGGCCCTTTTATCACCAATGTTTTATACCTGTTTAAGCTTATAATTTAACAATCAGTATCTGACCTCCTATCAATGAGATCATCAATTGGAGACAGATTAACCTGGAGTGAGGCTTTGGTTCTATAATACGTACAACTGAACTGCTGAATATAATGCTTTGAAATATTTTGATGATGATATTCCCTTTCACTCCTTTGCTGCATTCCAGTGAACCACAGAACACATGCTCCTGAAAACAAGTTGGAAATGAAAGCATCACTGACGGTTAAATGGAAAGGATAGCTGTGTAGTATTGGGGGGAGAAACTGTCCTGAGTTTGTCGATGCCAATTGTTGATTGTTGGTGTCCACATCTCTGAGTCAGGAGGCCTGAGTTGGAAGTGAAATAACAACACTGAACAAGTTGATGAGAAAGTATCCAGAACTGTGCAAATAGCTTCATCTTGGGCTAACATTGGCTCATGAACATTATGAAAAGTGTAGTACTCTGAAGTAGTTTTAAAAAAAAATCCTTGCCCTTTAAACTTAAAAAAAAGGCTAAAGCTGGCATTGAGAGGTTTTTAAAAATTTCCTATGCTGGATTGAGTTGATTGACAGGCTTGGGAGTTTAAGAAAAGAAATAATATCTGGTTATTCTGTTTTAATGCAGCTCTTATTGACATATTTGCTCAAGGGTTTTTGTTACATTATTGTGAATGCTTGGCTAAATTTCAAACACTCATTTATTTTAGCAGCGGGTTCAGAAATCACTGTGTGATTGGCAATTTAAAGGGGCTTTTAAAATATTAGTTGCCTTTAACATAGCTACTGAATAGAATCTGAATCCTTTTTTAAGAGATTACCATTTGAGAGACTTAAATGGAGTTTTTTTATACTATCAAGGAGTGAAAGCTACATTAGATGACTCCTGAGGTCTACCCTTGGTTGATCCTAGATGTAGGAGCATGAAGATGGCATGGATAATATGAAGGGCCATATAGGTGGGTGGCATTCAATGGGCAGAGGGTATGAAACATCATGGAGGGTATGGTAGGGTAGGTGGAGATCAAAGGGCAGAGGGATAACAACTTGAGTAGAACTGAGGTAAGCTATCCCTCAAAGATCATGATGAGTGTCCTAACCTGCAGTAATACAGTCTCTTCTCTTTGAGTTGAAAAAAAAGTGGAAAGACCAAGGCAGCAGATACATGGGAATACAACCACCTGCAAGTTCCTCTCCAAGCCACTCGCCATCCTGACTTGGAGGTATACCGCTGTTTCTTCACTGTCACCAGGTCAACATTCTGGAATTCTCTCCCTTATAGCACAGGGTGTCTTCTGACACAACATGGACTGTAGCAGATCATGAAGGCACCTTCACCACCATTTTCTCAAGGGAAATTATAGAGGGGCAATAAAAACCCTGGCCAGCCAGTGACACCCATCCCACCATTTAAAAAATAAAGAAAACCAACCCTCACAACCACATCAGATTGAGAATCGCAAATTTCCCGACTGGAATTTTCTCCAGAGCCGAAGTCCGGGCTCGTGTTTTCAGAATAGGCTGTCAAACCTGATAAAGCCACAATGTTTATTCCTCCTAACAAGGATTTTTCACTCTCCACTAAAACAGTCCTGACACAATTATTAAGACTCCCAAGTTCTGGAGTTGTTTGAACGTGCACCGATGCCAACTCTAATGATCCTCTGTGAAATGTACATCTTTCAAATGCCCTGTTCACGTTTTGAAAAGGTCAAAGCACCATCATGCTCCAGTTCGAACTTGACTTTGAGTAATGTCTAGCTTTCTGAAGTGTGCGTATCAATGCTGGAAGCCCAGAAGCACAATTTGACATGCATGCTTTTGTTCGCTTCTCAAGTGTCTTTGGAAGGCAGAAAAAAAATATGCACCTTATCAGATGTGTAGTAAGTACTGTATGTGGCATAACTGGCTCATTTAACAGTGTTGGCATGAAATCCTCCTGATATTTTCTCGACTTGGACAATTTGGTTTTTCAATGGACTGCTTGGAAGCGGCTAAACTTGAATAGGGTATCAAATCTCATTTTTCTTTTTAAAGCCTGTTTTATCTTTCATAATTCAGCATCTCTGATTTATCTAAAGTATCTATTATTCTGTCCCTTGCTAGTACAGCATTTGCTAAGAAGAGGGACGTGTTGCTGAAGCTTTCTATATTGCATGCATCAGGACAAATGCAAGAATGCCCATTTTCAAACGATCGCAGCCAGTTATACTGCCAGAGGAATCGATGCTTCTCATGCCAATGCATCATTCAGCTGGCTAAGATTTTGAATTCCCAGCAGGAACAAAACAATGTTTGAAAAGACCCGCAAATCCTGCTTATACACTAACTAACCCTTAGGTTGTACTTAGAGCTGAAAATGTGTTGCTGGAAAAGCGCAGCAGATCAGGCAGCATCCAAGGAACAGGAAATTCAACGTTTCGGGCATAAGCCCTTCATCAAAAATTCCTGATGCCTGACCTGCTGCGCTTTTCCAGCAACACATTTTCAGCTCTGATACTCCAGCATCTGCAGACCTCACTTTCTCCTTGGGTTGTACTTACCTCATCTTGAACACAGCAACAAGTCGCACTGTCACATTCATTGTTAATGGATTGCCTCAGAATTCAATTAATTTCCCAGTCCCAAATTAGGTAATTGGTAAGAATCATCGTTCTGCTGGGTATTGAAGCAATTGTGTCTTCTTTCTTATTTTTTGAACCATTTGGTGTCATTGGAAGCTGGTGTACTGCATGCCAGTGGCTGTGCCTGTGATTTTACTTGGCAGTCCTGCATCACTGAAGCAAAGGATGTTGCTAAAGTTGGAGGGTTTGAGCTATCAGGAGAGGCTAAATATACTGGGGCCACTTTCCCTGGAGCATCAGAGGCTGAGGGGTGACCTTATCAAGGTTTGTAAAATCACGAGGGACATGGATAGGGTGTATAGTCAAGGTCTTTTCTCTGGTGTGGGGGGAGTCCAAAACTCACCTTAGGTATAAGGTGAGAGGCAAATGATTTAAAAGGGACCTAAGGGGTATATTTTTCATGCAGAGGGTGGTGCGTGTAGGGAACGAGCTGCCAGAGGAAGTGGTGGAGGCTAGTGACATTGAAAAGGCATCTGGATGAGAAAGTGAATACGAAGGTTTAGAGGGATACAGGCCAAATGCCGGTAACTAGGATGAGATTAATTTAGGATATCTGGTCAGCATGGACAAGTTGGACTGAAGGGTCTGTTTCCATGTTATGTAGCTCTATGACTGTAAGTGCCCATCAGCCTTGACTGGTGAGTTATGTAAATGTTACCCCTTCTACTGTATATAAGGACTGAGAATGGTGGATGAGGCAGAAGGTCCCATCCAGTTTGCCGGACTGTCAGAAAGCAGAGCGGTGTGAACCAAATGTGGATTATTCTTCAAACTCACACACTATAAACCCCACTATAATTAACCATGGAAATACATTGTCGTTAGAATATTAATGTTTTGGGGACCTGATTTCATGGCAGGTGATTGAAATTTGAATCCATTAAAAGTTGTGAGTTAAGAGCTAATGATAGATAGAACATTACAGCACAGTATAAGCCCTTTGGCCCTCAATGTTGCGCCAACCTGTGAAATCAATCTGAAGCCTACCTAACCTACACTATTCCATTATCCCTGTGTTTATCCAGTGACCATTTAAATGCACTTAAATTGCTGAGTTTACTACTGTTGCTGGCAGTGCATTCCACGCCCCTACTACTCTGAGTAAAGAACCTACCTCTGACATCTGTCCTATATCTATCACTCTTCACTTTAAAGCTATGTCACCTCATGCTAGCCATCACTATCTGAGGAAAAAGGTTCTCACTGTCCACTCTATCTAATCCTCTGATCATCTTGTATGTCTCTATTAAGTCACCTCTTAACCTCCTCAGCCTTTCCTTTTAAGACCTCTCCTCCATACCAGGCAACATCCTAGTAAATCTTCTCTGCACCCTTTCTAATGCTTCCACATCCTTCCTATAATGTGGCGACCAGAACTATGCGCAATACTCCAAATGCGGCCGCACCATAGTTTTGTACAGCTGCAACATGACCTCACGGTTTTGAAACTCAATCTCTCTACCAATAAAATCTAACACACCACACAGCTTCTTAACAACCCTATCAATCTGGGGTGGCAACTTTCAGGGATCTATGTACATGGACACCGAGATCTCTCTGCTCATCCTTACCACTAGCACAATACTCTGTATTCCTTCCAAGGTGAATGACCTCATACTTTTCCACATTAAACTCCATTTGCCACCTCTCAGCCCAGCTTTGCAGTTTATCTATGTCCCTCTGTGACTTGCAAAATCCTTCAGCGCAATCCACAACTCCACAATCTTTAGCGTCATCCGTGAATTTACTAACTTATCCTCCTACGCTCTCATCCAAGTTATTTATAAAAATGACAAACAGCAGTGGCCCCAAAACAGATCCTTGCAGTGCATCACTAGGAACTGAACTCCAGGATGAAAATTTCCCATCAACCACCACCTTCTGCCTTCTTTCAGCTAGCCAATTTCTGATCCAAACCGTTAAATTGCCCTCAATCCCATGCCTCTTCATTTTCTGCAATAGCCTACTGTGGGGGCCCTTATCAAACACCTTACTGAAATCCATATACACCTATACACCACATCAACTGCTTTACCCTCATCCACCTGTTTGGTCACTATCTCAAAGAACTCAATAAGGTTTGTGAGGCACAACCTCATAAGGATTGTGATGGCCCTGAAACTGTTGTCAGTTTTCGGGAAGGAAAATGCCACCCTTACTTGGTCTGGCTGACATGTGACTTCAGACCCACAGTGACGTGTTTGACTCTTAGATCTCTAGACAATAAATGCTGGCCCAGCCAGCACTACCTATATCCAGTGAATCAATTTTTTAAAAAAATATTTCCTGCTAGTCTGGCATAGATTCAAGAACAGCTTCTTCCCTGCTGTTATTCGACTTCTGAATGGACCTCTCAAATTTCAAATTTAATTTTGATCTCACTATTTGTGCACCTTCTCTGCAGCCATAGTGTTGCATTCCTCACTGTGTTCTATTACCCAAATGCACTTTGTAGGATATGATCTGTGTGTACTGCAAGCAAAACCATACTTTTCGCTGTACCTAGGTACATGTGACAATAATAAATAATAAAAAGAAAGAATGACGATTTGTTGGTTGTAGCAGTATTTGTAATTGGAAAAATAAAAAGTTTGTTGGCTAATAAAAGAATGTAAATGAAGTGGGGTGAGAGGGAGTCATCTGGATTTGAAACGTTGCTCTCTGTCCTGTGGATGCTGCCTGACCCGCTGTGACCTCCAGCAGTTTTTGTTTTCAATACAGATTCCAGCATCTGCAGTGCAGGAAGTCCCCGGGTTACAAACAAGTTCCATTTTTAAGTCAGTTTGTAAGTCGAATTTATAAGTCGGAACAATTATGTATGGTTCACATCTAGCGTCAATTAGTCAATTATTTGACTTAGTATATTCTATATATTTTACCTAAAACATCTTAAATATAATAATGCAGTAATAATAATGCAACTACAGTACAGTATAGTATTTATAATCGGACTGACAAACCGCTGAAAATGCGCAGTACCTGAAAACGCGTATGTATAAATGATGACCAAGTATGGGAACAGGGACGATGGGGGTGGCAGGTCATATGATGAAATATCTAGGATGCCAGGGCGATGAGGAGTTGGTGATCACTTCCCGGTATCATCCTGCTGTCCGCATGTCTTTGGAGCCTATGGGCCTGAATTAGTGCAGCGGACAGTGAGGAGCTGAGACAGAGTGAGGGCTGCTCACCCCATTTCTCTAAATCAGATTTGGATAACTTCACGTCTGTCTGACATAAATCATAGAGTGATACATTCTAAAACAAAGACCTCCTTGAGACCATTCTGTCTGCACCGGGTCTTTGATAAATTCTGTGATCTCCACTGCCCTTTCTTACCCGTACAACCCTGCTCTTATCCCCATTCCTCTGCTCCCCCCCCCCCCCGCTCTTGCCACCACATGTTTCCATTTCACAGACTTCTGCAGTTCCCTTTCAAATATCACTAATTGAATCTGCCTCCACCACCCTCTCAGGCAGTGCTTTCGAGATCACGACAACTCGCTGTTTAAAAATATTGCTCTCCTTCTCACCCCCTGGTTCTTTTCCCAATTATTTTATATGGTTACAGACTCTCCAATCAATCTATAATGTTTGCATTGATGAAACCCTGTGCTGTCTTACCTTGAGCTATACTCTTCGATATAACAGGCATTTTAACCATAGATGTAGCTTGGAGATAAGAACCATCGATCGCAGTTTCCTGAGCTTGTCCATCCCAAATGTTGTGATATTGGCAACTGGCAGCTCTTTCATTATAAACCCTGATGGATATTTTTAAGTCCTTTAATTCATCAACCCAGCTTCAATTTTCTGTGACAGTACAAATGATCATTTTCTGGTTCCTGCTCCATGCCTTCCAGTGAAAACCTGAAAATTATTCCTCAATCATGTCTTTGTTACGTCTAGACCCAAAAAGTTCAGTCCATTCCTGGCTGCTCTCTCACATTTTATCCTGAGGCTGTCCGAAACTCTGCTGCCTGTGTCTTGTCTTGCAGCAAGACCAGCTCCACATCACCCCAGTACTTGCTGACCTACTGTTTTCCGGTCGAGCGATGGCACGATCTAAAAATTCTCCTTTTCTCGTCCGTCCCAAACTCTGCAATCCCCTGCAGCTTCATAACCCTCTGATTATATCTGCTCTCATCTCATTCTGGCCTGTTGTGCCTGGTAATAGGCCCTTCACCACCAGCTGCTGTACTTTCATTTGCCTCAGGCTGAACTACCCTTTTGCCCCTCCACCCTTGCCTTCTTCCTCAAGGACAGACTCCTTAAAGCCCACCTCGTGGGCCAGCCTTTGCTCAGCCGACCCATTATTTCTGCTCGTGTGGTCTCCTGCGAAGAGTTTTCACAACATGCAAGGCGCCATAGGAATATAAGTTTGTGTTGGATAGTAAGGGACAGAGCCTCAAAGCCTTCACCCGATTGTTCCTCAGTCTGCGGCTTTGCAGGAGGCGATAGCCAGTTAGATATCGCAAAGCTGGGACTCCAAATTGGATTTGTTCTACCCCACTGGCCCTTCTGTAATTAGCTCAGTTATAGGCTAGGGACTGAACCTGACTTTTCTCCGGCCTCTAAAACAAATTGAGTAGTGTGTCTACCATGTGACTGACTGCAGGGCTGTATGTGCACACATTTTAAAAAGTACACTCCAGGGGTAGCGCGTTTGTACAACTATGTAAAATTCATTCAGACCCCTTTGCTTAATGGACATTCTTGTTCTATAATTTATATTCCCTTGAATTATTTACTTTTATTTATTCCTGCGTGGAATGTGGACATCTCCAGCAAGGGCAGTATCTCGTTGCCCTGATGATTGTGGGATAGATACTGAGATGCAGCCTTGAACCACTGTAATCCATGTGGTGTAGGTGCATCCATAGTGTGTCTCTGAGCAAGGCTTACCATTTCTTTATTGACTCATGGGATGTGGGCATCACTGTCCAGATCATCGCTTATTGCCCATCCCTAGTTGCCTCTGAGAAGGTGGTGAGTGAGCTGCCTTCTTGAACCGCTGCAGTCCAGGTGCTGTAGGTAGACCCATAGTGCCCTTAAGGAAGATTTTGACCCGACAACCCTGAAGGAACAGCAATATAGTTCCAAGTCAGGGCAGCAAGTCACAGTGACAAGGACCCAGGTTAAATTCCAGCCTTAGGCGACTGTTTGTAAGGAGTTTGCACACTCTCCCCTGGCGGATTTCTCTGGGTGCTCCAGTTTCTTCTCACAGCCCAAAGATATGTAGGTTAGGTGAATTGGCCATATTAGATTGCCCAGAGTATTCAGTGCATTAGTCACAGGGAAATAGGTCTGGGTGGGTTGTGCTTTGAAGGTCGGTGTGGACCTGTCGGGCCAAAGGGCCTGTTTCCACGCTGTAGGGAATCTAATCAAAGTCAGGATGGTGAGTGGCTCATGTGGGAACTTGCAGTTTTGGTATTCCGATGTATTGGCTGCCCTAGGCTTTCTGGGTCTGTAATATGGATCTCTTCACATGCTATGGTGCCAATGTTTTCTAATCCCTGGGTTTCTGGCAGTACATGTGCAAACTGTGCATGTGTTGCATAATACGCCTGCACAGCTGGCCTCTCTTTTTTGCTGTTTGTGTCAATCACGTCCTCTGACATTCTCTGGGAACACTTCCTAGTGGGGTCATAACTGCAGTTCCAGGGCAGGATGGTGTGCCAGTTGAAGGGGAATCTGCAGCTAACGGTATTCCCATGCGTCTGCTGCCTTTGTCCAACAAGATGCAGAGCTCACAGATTTGGAAGGTGCTATGGCAGGAGCCCTGGTGAGTTACTGCAGTGCGTCATGTAGACAATATGCATTGCTCCCCTGTGTTTCAGCATTGGAGGGAAGGAATGTTAAAGGTGACGGATAGAGTGTCCTATTTGTGTGTATGTGTCAGTCTGTCTCTGTCTTTTTCCCTATCCCTCTATCACAATATCTCTTTGTCTCTAACTCCACCCTCCAACCTCTTACCTATATTTGCTTCTGTCTCTCTCTTTTTCTGTCACTCTATCTTCTCTTTTTCTCTGTCTTCCTCTATCTGTCTCTATTTTGCTCTATGTCGCATAGTCTTTATCTTTCTCCCTCTCTCTCATACATATATGCATCTCCGTCGTCTCTCAAGATATGTATATATCTATATTAGACCATAACATGCAGGAGCAGAAATCAGCCATTCGGCCCATCGAACTTGTTCCGCCATTCAATCTCATCTGATGTATTTCTCAACCCCTTTCTCCTACCTTTGATCTCTATACCAATCAAAAAAACCAACTTAAATGCATTCACTGACTTTACCTCCACGGTCCCCTGCACTCAGTGAGTTCCACAGATTCTCAACTCTCTGGATGAAAAAAATTCCTCCTCATCTCAGTTCTAAAGGGCCGTCCCTTCACTCGAATGCCCTCTGGTCCTGGTCTGTCTTAATAATGGAAACACTTTCTCCACATTCACTCTGTCCACAGCCAAGCCTCTCAGTATTCTGCACATTTTAATTAGGTTCCTCCTTTTCCCTTTTCAACTTTTCCCAGTAAGATGGTGGTGGAACCTGGGACTCATCAGCTCCATTCACTTTCTTTTTTGTTTCTTTTCTTACGTTTTCTTTCTTTTCTCATTTATTTTACTTACCTCTTGTTGAAGAGTGGGCCCAAACTCACCTGTGCCCCTGCCTCCAGAAATCTCTACTGGATATAGAAGCTGCTGGGAACCAAAAGTCATCTTCAACACTCACCTCAGTGGTGGTGAGGGAGCCCAGCGCAGACTCGAAAGAGCCCAACGCAAACTTGAGGGAGCCCAACACGAACTCGACGGGACCCAATGCCAACTCAAGAGAGCCCAACAAGGAGTCGAGGGAGTATAGTGTGGACTCAGGTGAGCCCAGTGGGGACTCGATGGAGCTCAACATGAATTTGAGAGAGCCCAGCACGATCTTAAGGGAGCATAGCACGGACTTGATGGGGCCCAATGCAAACTCGAGGAGACCCAGCATGGATTTGAGGGAATGCGATGCAGACTTGAGAGAATGCAGCGGAGATTTGAGAGTACGTAGCGCAGACTCGAGGGAATGCAGTGCAGACTCAAGTGAGCGCAGCGCAGACTTGAGGGAACACAGCACAGGCTCAAGAGAACTTACTGCAGACTCGAGAGAATGTAGCACAGACTTGAGGGAGTGCAACGCAGATTCGGGGGAGTGTTGTGTAGACTTGAGGGAGCACAGCGCAGACCCGAGGGAGCGTCGTGTGGACTTGAGGGAGCGCAGTTCAGACTGAAGGGACGTAGTGTGGACTTGAGGGAGCACAGCATAGACCCGAGGGAACACAGCTCAGACCCGAGGGAGCACAGCGCAGACCTGAGGGAGCGCAGCGCAGACCCGAGGAAGCACAGCACAAACTCGAGGGAACACAGCGCAGACCCGAGGGAGCACAGCGCAGACCCGAGGGAGCACAGCACAGACTCGAGGGAGCACAGCGCAGACCCGAGGGAGCACAGCGCAGACCCGAAGGAGCACAGCACAGACTCGAGGGAGCACAGCGCAGACCCGAGGGAGCACAGCGCAGACCCGAAGGAGCACAGCACAGACTCGAGGGAGTGTGGCGTGGACTTGTGGCAGTGTCGAAGGTGAGTTTGGGTTGCCAGCAGCCACCCAGTGGAGATTCCTGGAGAAGGGGGCACAGATGAGTTTGGACCCAGTGCGAGATCTGGAGACATCGGCAGCAGCTGCATCAATGAAACGGACCCAAAGTGGACTCTTGGCAGTGGCAGAGTCGAGTTTGGGCCGATTTGTTACCCAGTGGCCTTTGCAGCATCTGAATTAGCGAGGTCCAAACAACCCTCATAGCAGTGAGTGGGGTGTGTCTATGGAGACAAGATGGCGTCGCAGAGCAGCAACTGTTGATCCATCATCGGCAATGGGGACTCGTGCCAGCCCTCCAGGCCTAAGGCCTTTGCCTGGAGCACTTAACATGAAGGACAGTAAAGTTTATTTTTCTGTTCTTTAAGATGGCGCTGAAGAGTGGTGACACGACACAACACTGTTCACTGTATTTTGCAACAAGATGCACGCGATAATAAATAAATCAAATCAAAATGAATAATCAATAAACTCCTTTGAGTCCAGGCCCAGAGTCCTCACTGACGAGCCCTTCATTCGCAGAATCATTTTTGTGAACCTTTTCTGGACACCCTTCAGTGCCAGTACATCCTTCCTTAGATACAATACTGCAAAGCAGATTTCATATGTATAAATATATTATAAATCCATCTCTGCAGATACGTCTCTATCTCTATATATTACACACTCTATTTCTGTCTTTTTTCTCTCTCTATCTCTTTCTTTATCTCTGTCCTTGAGGTTCCACAGACATTAAAATCAGAAAAGACATTCCAGATCATGACCCTGACTACTCTAACGAGTGTGGTCAGTGTTGTTGAGGAGCAAGGGTGGAAACTTGGGACAAACTCAGGAATTATTCCTGATGAAGGGCTTTTGCTCGAAATGTCGATATTCCTGCTCCTTGGATGCTGCCTGGCCTGCTGTGCTTTTCCAGCACCACTAATCAGCACTCATTAGGTGGTTTAACTCCTGGATTAGAGTTTGGGTCTGTGATTTCCTGATTCAAGATAAGAATGGAGTCACTAATCTTAACACCATAAGACATAGGACCAGTAGGAGGCCATTCAGTCCGTTGGGTTTTCTCTTGCCATTCATTGAGATCACGTTTGCTCTGATGATCCCTAACCACTTTACTATCTTTTCCCATCACCCTCGATTCCTTTACTGTCTGTCCCAGCCTTGACTACACTAAACAACCTCTGTGGAGAAGAATTCCACAGATTCACAACTTTGAGAGCAGAACTTTCTCCTCCTATCTGTCGTAAATGAGTGATCACTCACACTCTGATCCTGCACCAAGTTGCTACAATCTTTCACTGTCTATCCTGATATTAATCCATTAATAATACCTGGTTTGGAGCAATATTCCTCTGGGATTGAGTTTTTCCAAGCTGCCTTTCGGGTTGTTTGTGGACAGTCTGAATGCAATTTTTGAATTGGTTTGATTTAATTTACCAAATCCAAAAATGAGGTGCTACTCATTGCTGACATTAAACATTTAAATTTTAACAAATCTGTCCACAGGAGTGGTGAGTAGGGGATAATCCTGCCCACACTTTACTGTATGTGTCAAAAAACTGGGACGCTCATATTTAAGTACTTGTGAAGTGTTTTCCCTGATTGGGAGAAAAGAGTGCTCTAAAATATACCAGCTTGCACCTTAATGGGAGACAGTGCCTGGAACAGGGTAGTAAAGCTTTTGTTTTAGCTATTTTAATTGGGTGTGGCTTGAGTTTGAAACCAAAGAAGCTGGGTTGTCCACAATGTCTACATGCTAGTGCCCTTAATATTTAACTCTTTAATGCAGTAATCAATTGAGAGTTTCAGCCAAGGCAGAATATCACCTTCAGCAGAGTTAAAAATCACACAGCACCAGGTTACAGTCCAACAGTTTATTTGGAAGCACTAGCTTTCAGAGCGCTGCTCCTTCATCAGGTGGTTGTGGAGTATAAGATTGTAAGACACAAAAGTTATAGTCCACTTATACTCAGCAACCACCTGATGAAGGAGCAGCACCCTAAAAGGTAGTACTTCCAAATAAACCTGTTGGACTATAATCTGGAGTTGTGTGATTTTAACTTGGTATACCCCAGTCCAACACTGGCACTTCCAAATCATGACCTTCAGCAGAGACATTTGATTTTACTGGCCTGGTTTAGACAGGCAAGTGGTCATTGAGCTTCTAGCCAGCTATTTTGAAAAGGTGAGAATTGAATTTGATTTAATGCCACAGCCATGCTGTCCCACTGCCATTTGATGAATGGTTGGTATCTGATATCTTGAGATTATAGAGAGGACCAATAATTGTGGAACAGTACCCTTACAGGTATCAGTGTAGACAAAGGTTGAAAATGAGAGGAGGGAATATCGATGAGCAAAAATTGAAATGCAAATATGGGAAGATATGTGAGACAAATGTCTATCTTTTGAGGAAGAATTGAAGATTGAATTTGTGGGTAGTATGGTGGCCCAGTGGTTAGCACTGCTACCTCACAATGCCAGGAACCTGGGTTCGATTCCACCCTTGGGTGACTCTCTGTGTGAAGTTGGTATGTTCTCCCTGTTTCTGCAAGGTGCTCAGATTTCCTCCTTCAAATGTGCAGGTTTGGTAAATTGGCCATGTGAAATTACCCGTTGTATTCAGGGGTATGTATGTTAGCAATGGGAAAAGCAGAAGTACAGTTGGGGATGGATTTGGGTAGGGTGGTCTTTGTAGAGTCGGTGTGGACTTGTTGGCCCAAATGGCCTGTTTCCATCCTTGATGGGATTCTATGGATAGATTTTGGCTTTCCACATTTAAAATGAGCCACGTTTTGCTCCTCTTTTGGCTGGGGCCAACCCAAGAAGGGCTTTTGCCCGAAACGTCGATTTCGCTGCACTTTGGATGCTGCCTGAACTGCTGTGCTCTTCCAGCACCACTGATCCAGAATGCGGTTTCCAGCATCTGCCGTCATTGTTTTTACCAAGTAAGGCAGTCCAGTCAAAAAACATTTGTTGGAAATTCCAAATGGTGCAAAAGTTTCAGGACAACACCCAGAGAGTCAGACAGCATCGAGGAAGTGAGGAACATTTTTGGGGGTTGGGGAACCATTCATTGTTTGTGCTTAATTCCGATAAGAAGGTAATGATGAGCTGCCCAGTAGTTGGTGCCACTGGGCACCACACTCAGCCACTTCACAGGGCAGGAGAGAATCAACAAACTTAATGAAAGGTTGGAGTGGCCTATGTGCCAGAGTGTGTGAACCAGCTGGTTTATTGCCATAATCCAACTTTTGTGGTCACTTTTACTGATCTCAATTTTCAAAGCTGAATTTAGATTCTCCAGTTGCCATGTTGGGGTCTGATCTTGAGCTCTCCATTATTAATCATGGAGTTCATGGAATCATTACCTCTGCTTTCTCTCCACTGATACTGCCAGACCTGCTGAGTTTCTCCAGCAATTTCTGTTTTTGCTATTAATCGGGATCTCGGCTTTATTTGTCTTCCACATAATCACCCACTGCAGCCAAACAAAAGGCTGCAAGAAAATCTACATGGATTTTTAAAAATTCAGTCATGGGATGAGGATGTTACTGACTCGGCCAGCATTTATTGCCCATCCCTAATTGCCCAGAGGATATTTAAAAGTCAGGTATGTTGCTGTGGGTCTGAAGTCACATGTAGGCCACACCAGGTAAGGACAGCAGTTTACTTCCCTCAAGGGCATTAGTGAACCAGATGGGTTTATCCAACAATGGATATGTGGTCATCATTAGTCACTTTGTTCCAGAATTTTTATTGAATTAAAAATTCCACCATCTGCCATGGCAGGATTTGAACCCAGGTCCCCAGACCATTTCCTGAGTTCTGGATTAACAGTCAGCAACAATTCCAATAGGCCATTGGCTCTCCCAGCTTGAGTGCCTCAGACTCCTCACAAGGCAATTGCTATTGGATGAATGCTAACGATAGCGTGAATTTTATTTACTCACTCATGGAACGTGGTCACTACTGGCTGGGCCAGCATTCATCCCTAATTGCCCTTGGGAAGGTGAAAAGTGAGTACTGCAGATGTTGGAGAGCAGAGTCAAGATTAGAGTGGTGAAGGAAAAGCATAGCGGGTCAGGCAGCATTCGGGGAGCAGGAAAATCAACATTTCAGGCAAAAGCCCTTCATCAGGAATGAGGTGGTGAGAAGGTGGTGGTGAGTTTCCTTCTTGAGCCGCCATTTGGTGTTGTTACACTCTCAATGCTGAGTTCTGGGATTTTGACCCAGAAACGCTGAAGGAAGGATGACTTATTTCTTACATAGTTCCTTTAAAGTGGAGTAGCAGACAGTGAAGACTGCAGATGCTGGAGAGATCAGAGTTGTTAAAGTGTGGAAAAAACACAGCGAGTCAGGCAGCATCTGAGGATCAAGAAGGCCAACGTTTCAGACTTAACCCTTCATTGGGACCCTTGCAAGTGGAGTTGCGGGTAGTCAGGGTAGTGAACAAGGTCTTTACCTTGCTTACCTTTATTGGTCAGTGCATTGAGTACAGAGGTTGGGAGGTCATGTTATGGTTGTACAGGACATTGTTTAGAATATTTTTGGAATACTGCGTTCAAATCTGATCTCCTGCTGAAACTTGAAAGGGTTCAGAAATGATTTACAAAGATGTTGCCAGGACTGGAGGGTTTCAGCTGTAGGCGGGGGGTGGGGGGTGGGAATATTTTCCCTGGAACATCAGAGGTTGAGGGGTGATCTTATAGAGGTTTATAAAATCATGAGGGGCATGAATAGGGTGAATAGCCAAAATGCTTTTTCCAGGGGAGGTGAGTCCAAAATGAGAGGGCATAGGTTCAGGGTGAGAGAGGAAAGATTTAAAAGGGATCTAAGGGGCAGTTTTTTTTTCACACAGAGGGTGATGTGTGCATAGAATGAGCTGCCAGAGGAAATGGTGGAGACTGGTATAATTACAACATTGAAAAGGCGTCTGGATGGGTAGATGAACAAGAAGGATTTAGAGGGATATGGGCCAAGTGCTGGCAAACGGGATTTGATTAATTTAGGATATCTGGTCCGCATGGACAAATTGGACCGAAGGATCTGTTTCCAAAGAACAAAGAAAATTTACAGCCCAGGAACAGGCCCTTTGGCCCTCGAAGCCTGAGCCGATTCAAATCTACTACATAAACCTGTCGCCTAATTCCTAAGCAGATGTATCCCTCTGCTCTCCACCTACTCATGCATCTGTCCAGACGCATCTTAAATGAGTCTACCAAGCCTGCTTCTACCACCTCTGCTAGCAACGTGTTCCAGATGCCCACCACCCTCTGTGTGAAGTACTTGCAATGTGTATCCCCCTTAAACTTTCCACCTCTCACCTTGAAAGCATGATCTCTCACTATTGAATCCTTCACCCTGGGAAAAAGCTTATCTCTATCCACCCTGCCTATACCCTTCATGATTTTGTAAACCTCAATCAGGTCCCCCCTCAATCTCCTTTTTTCTAATGAAAACAAACCTAACCTACTCAACCTCTCTTCACAGCTAGCACCTTCCATACCAGGCAACATCCTCGTAAACCTTCTCTGCGCTCTCTCCAAAGCGTCCATATCTTTTTGGTAATGTGGCGACCAGAACTGTACACTATTCTAAATGAGGCTGAACCAATGTCTTGTACAATTTTAACATGACTTGCCAGCTCTTATACTCAATATCCCGTCCAATGAAGGCAAGCATACTATATGCCTTCTTGACCACTTTATCCACCTGTGCAGCAACCTTCAGTGTACTAAGGACCTGTACTCCCAGATCTCTCTGCCCATCAACTTTTCCCAAGGCTCTAGGATTAGTCTTGCCTAAATGCATCACCTCACACTTGTCTGAATTGAAATCTATCTGCCAATTTTCCCCCCAACTCTCCAGTCTATCTATATCCTCCAGTCTCTTATGCTTTCTGCTACTCCGCCAATCTTTGTGTCATCTGCAAACTTGTTGATCATACCGACAGTGCCCTCTTCCAGATCATTTATGTGTATTCCATGCTGCATAGTTCTATGACTCTATAAGTCAGGATGATGGATGGCTTGAAGGGAACTTGCAGGTGGTGTTGTCCCATGTATTTGTTATCCTTGTCCTTGTAGATGGATTTGATAGTGTGTTGTTGTTTAAGAATGAAGCCCTTAACTGAATCTTTGAATATTTAGGGACTTCGAAGAGCAACAGGATGGGAAAGCTGTACATGAATGAGTCATGCAGCCATTGACTTAATCAGGATGGAGGCACAAATATAGCTTTGATTTCTGAGGGAGGGTCACTACATCCGAAACGTTAACTCTGATTTCTCTCCACAGATGCTGCCAGACATGTTGAGCTTTTCCAGCAATTTCTGTTTTTGTTAAAATAGCTCAACTGACCACCTCCCTGCCTGATTAAAGGATACACCCAAACTGCCACCAAACTCCCCATGGAGGGGAAGGGCATTAAATTCCACTATGGGGGTGTATGAATCCCAAGCATTGACTCTAAAACAAAATCTCACTGAGGTTATTGAGGCCACCATTGAATCCACAGGAGCAAAACTCAACTGGCTGAAAATTCTCAACCCCTTGCTGTGTTGGGATTGCCACTGTGAGGAATCACATCCTTTCCTGCCCCGTGGCTCTGTGCAGATGATGGGACAGACTCATTCCTAATTCACTCTATGTGATGTTTTTGTTGTTGGCAAGTGGATCAGTGACATCAACAACAAGGGCACTTCATGTAATTAACGAGCACTCGGTGTAATTAACAAGCAGTGACGCTTACGCTGGAAGATTAATGATTGCAATGACCGTAGCTTTATCGAATCATAATCTGCAATTGATTACAAGGAAATAGCATCGTCAATATACTATCTATGAGCTGTGAGCTATACGTGCTAGGACCACATTTGTATATTCAACATTTTAGGATGTATTCATCTACCACGGTGCATTCTTAAATTGGTGCTGTAACTTAGGTGTGTTGCGAATTATAATAATACAATCACATTTGTGTTTTGTCTCATTTATTAATTTAAATTCATAAAATAATTAAATGCAGCACATTTTTCTCATCCTTTTTGTTACTGTATGTTGTGCTCATCAAAGGACATTGGGTAGAGGCTTTGGAATGCTTTCCATTTGAGCAATCAAGCATTGGAACCCAAGAGTTGTAGAGTTACACTTTATAACTTAACAGTGAGATTCAAACTATAATGGCTACTCCGCTACTTAAATGCAATACCTATTGTGCACTGTGCCCCTTGCTCTGGCACAGTGCTCTCCTGAAACTCTGTCAATTTGCCAGTTTTCCAACTCTGAGACATGACAAGCACACTGCGACTTATTGCAGGGCCAATTGTTGTTGAACTTTGTCTTGTGCCCATGCCAAATGGTCTCAGGCTGCTCGAGCTCACCCACAAAACTTTTGAGCTACCGTCTTTTGATTTAGTGCTAATGTTTCGCATTGACTGCAAAATGTATTTGCAAAGGGAGCTCAGTGCTTTCCTTGGGGAAATGGTGTAAATTCTCAGCTTTGTTTTCCTCACTCCCCTCCTGGGCTCAATAATGAGCTGCAGCCCTCAACCCTCGAAGATCTCCTTCAATTCTGTGCAATCCCCAGCTCATCTGCTCCACTGTTGTTGGCTTCAACTGTCTGCGATCTGAACCCTCTCCCTCAGCCTCCCAACCTTGCTGTTTTCAATTTAAAACGTGTCTTAAAATCTATTCTTTGACTAGGCTTTTCACCACCTATTCTAATACCTTAGTTATTGCCTGTGCTGTGATAAGTCTGACTGTGTCACAGATGCTGTGTCAAAATGATAATGAAAAATGGTCCTGTTGAAATGTCAGATTGTCAACCAATTGGGGTATCTAGCTGATGTGGGGGGGAAGCTGGTTCAGATAGCTCAATGGCTGTAATGAGAGGGAGAGTTTGGAATCATAGAATTCCTACAATGTGGAAAGAGTTCCTTCAGCCCATTGAGTCTGCACTGACCCTCTGAACACTAGCCCACCCAGACCCGACCCTGTTCACTATTCACATAGTTTCACACCTTTGTCATGGGCAATCCACCTAGCTTACATGCCCCAGGACACAACATGCAATTAAGCGTGGCCAATTCACTAAACTTTGGACTGTGGGAACCCCAGCACTCAACGGAATCCCATGCAGATACAGGACAAATGTGCAAACTCCACACATGCAGTCATCTAAGACTGGAATTGAACCCGGGTCCCTGGCGCTCGGGACAGCAGGGTGCTAACTGCCGTGCCACCCCTGGTGACTTTGTCCACTCTACATGTGAGCCCATGAGTGAACTGGAAGACATTGAAAAGTTCAGCACTTTCTAAAACCTTCAAAAGATTTGGAAAAAGTCTTTACGGTTGCAAAGCTTGTCAGGAAGTTATGGCATAATTGGTCCATTTGTGACATGCTCTTAGAACAATCGTCTGTAATTCCATCAGCAATGCTTTGTGTTGTGCACTGAGCCTGACAGCAATCCTCGTTCTTGTGGGTGGTTCAAAAACTCAAGTTGTAGGATGACTGTGAGAAATGGAAGCAAAACAGTGTGATACTGGCCTCATTACCACTGTCCCAGCAGCCTGAATGGAGCTGATGCTAGAAAGTAATTATTGCAACTTGGCATAATCCTCCATGATGAGTCTTGTTTGGAGTTTGAAGGAAACTTGCTCCCACTTTGTAGAAAGTTTAAGGGTTTTTTTTTTAACCCATTCACTGAGGTTGCAAAAGAGTTTAGACTTGAGCTGTTCCAGATGAACTTACAATATCTAGCAGGTAACATTTTAGTTTCAGTTTAAAGTGCTTCCTTTAACTTGGAAAGCTTGGAAATAGCAATATACTACCTTTTCTTAAAAGGTGAATTTTCATGTCAAAATGTACAGGAAAGGCCATTTCCAGTTATGTTGATTTTGGAGACTGCCCAGTAACAGAGGAGTTCTACAGTGATTGGAACGAGGTGGATCTCTTTGACTATGACATCCTTCATTGGGGTTGTTAACTTGGGCCAATCAGGGAGCTCTGGCTGACTGAGGACTGAATAGAAATTTGAGTTTGGAGACCAAAGGGCCCTTGTAGAAAAAAGTGTAATTTTCAGAGAACATCTGTATAAAGAGTTATTAATTTATTAATAAATCATTCTTTCACAGAACAGAAAATAGGTATAAATATGGGTTTCAGAATCTCCTCACTCCTGGGGCTGACTCCAATATGGCTGGTCACAGCCAGTGTACTGTGCACACGTAAATAAAGGGTGACTTGGCGATGGGATACTGGCCTCTGTGCAGTTATTTCAGGTTCAATTTTAAATAGTCTGGATGCAGAATGAGGGAGAATCCCATATAAATATGTTCCCATTGACTTGGTAGGCAAAACAGATTAAATCAGATTAAATCAATTTTCCATTCTGTCATCGGCTTCTTTCTGTCACTATGCCAGTATTTTTATTTATTTTCCTTTATTCACTTCTAGACATGCACCTGATTTATCTCTTTATCATTTTTAGTTTGTGTCTTTTAGTCCCATGGGTAAAGGGAATTATACCTTTACTCTGTGTATGGCGAATGAGCTAGTTTTCATGTTAGCTGAGCGACATCCGGTTTTATGGAACAGGTAGAGACTGGATCTGTTAGGTAAGGTGTTCTTTCTTACCATCCTCTAGATTTAACAACATTCAGTAGAACCTGTTGCTGTTCATTAACAAGAGCATAGAGCCCATCCAACTTCAACAAATTATTTCTTTGTGATCTGAACCCTTCCTTTAGCCATTTTTCCCCATTTAACTCTGTGAGATTATGTTAGGTAAGGTGGCTTGCATCGTGTTTTATTGCCAGTGAAGTGTTTTTGAAATGTCAGGACAGTTGTAGTTGCACCTAGAACATAGAACGTTACAATGCAGTATATGCCCTTCAGCCGTCAATGTTGAGTTGACCTGTGAAATTAATCTAATGCCCATCTAACCTACACCATTCTATTATTACCATATGTATATCCACTGCCCATTTAAATGCTCTTAACATTGACAGGTTTGCTACTGTTGCAGGCAGGCTGTTCCATGCCCCTCCTACTCTGAGTAAAGCAACAATCCCGATATCTGTCCTAAATCTATCACCCCTCAATTTAAAACTAAGTCCCCTCGTGTTCGCCTTCACCACCCGAGGAAAAAGGCTCTCACTGCCCAATCTATCTAACCCTCTGATTACCTTATACGTCTCAATTAAGTCACCTCTCAATCTTCTTCTCTCAAACAAAAATATCCTCAGTTCCCTCAGCTTTTCCTCATGAGATTTTCCTTCCGTAAAAGGCAATATCCAAAGTTCCACATCCTTCCTACAATACGGCGACCAGAACTGCATGCAATACTCCAGGTGCGGCCTTACCAGTATATTGTACAGCTGAAACATGACCTTTAGACTCCAAAACTCAATTCCCCTACAAGTAAACGTCAACACACCATATACCTTCTTAACCTAATTTCTGTATAGCAAGCTCTGTAAACAACAGTGTGGCTGGACAATCGACTTTTAGTTTGTTGGTTCAGGAACAAATAATGGTCAAGACATTGGGATGAACTGTTGAAATATTAAAATATTGTCTTTGAAAAATCTTATAGACACTTGCGAGAGCACAGGGGTCCTCAGATCAGCCCTGGTGGTCAGATTGATGTTTCTTCTGAAAGACAGTATTTCTGACAGTCCAGTACTCCCTCAGTACTGCCTGAGCTTGCCAGCATAGACTTTGGGACTTGAACCAAGAGCATTCTGACACAGAGGTAAGAGTGTTACCTCGACTGAACTGCAATTACCTAAAGCAGACTAAAGCCTTATGAGTTGAGGCAGTTCAGTTTCTTACAGCAGTGAAACCCTAACTGTACTTTGACAGAAGTGTGAGCTCGCTTTGCATGCTGATAAAAAATTGCCTGAGCTAAGTGTAGGGTCAGGAGAAGTGGATAACCATTGTTGCTCCAGGCTCCTTCTATCTCTCCAGCCCACCACCCCAAACCTTCACCAACACTGTGTCCCACACTACCCTATATCTGCTGGGAAATATTTTCTCACTATGATAATTATCAGCTGAATCTGGTTCTAACTTGACATTATCGACTGGAAGTCTGTGACCAGTGGTGTTCCACGGGATCAGGATGGAGTCCACTTTTGTTTATGATTTATACAAAAAAATTGGATGAGTAAATAGGAGGCATGGTTAGTAAGTTTGCGGATGACAACAAAATTGGTGGTATAGTGGACAGTGAAGAAGGTTAACAGAGATGGCAAAGGGATCTTGATCAATTGGATCAATTGGCTGAGGAGTGGCAGAGAAAGCTTAACTTGGGTAAAGATGAGGTATTGCATTTTGGTAAAACAAACAGGGACAGGACTTATACAATTAATGGTAGTGCCCTGGATAGTGTTGTAAAACAATGAGACCAAGCGGCTCAAGTATATAATTCTTTGAAGTTTGCATCACGGGTAGAAACAGAAAATGTGTTGCTGGAAAAGCGCAGCAGGTCAGGCAGCATCCAAGGAGCAGGAGAGTCGGTGTTTCGGGCATGAGCCCTTCTTCAGGAAACTCCTGCTCCTTGGATGCTGCCTGAGCTGCTGCGCTTTTCCAGCAACACGTTTTCAGCTCTGATCTCCAGCATCTGCAGTCCTCACTTTCTACTATCACAGGTAGAAAGGATGGTTAAGAAGGTGTTCAGCATGCTTGACTTCATTGCTCAGATCTTTGAGTATAGGAGTTATGAAGTCATGCTGAGATTGTACAGGACATTGGTGAGGCCTCTTCTGGAAGACTGTGTGCAGTTCTGATCATCTAGTTATGGGAAGGATATTATTAAGCTGGATGGGATTCAGAAAAGATTTACCAGGATGTTAGTGGGAATGGAGGGTTTGAGTTATAAAGATAGGCTGGGCCTTTTTCCACTGGAGGGTAGGAGGCTGCGGCGTGCCCTTAAGGATGTTTATAAAATCATGAGGGGCATTGATAAGGTGAATAGCCAAGGATCTTTTCCCCTGGGTAGGTGAGTTCAAAACTAGGAGGCATATTTTTAAAGTGAGAGGAGAAAGTTTCCAAAAGGGCAACCTTTTTATGCAGAGGGTGGTTCGTGTGTGGAATGAACTGCCAGAGGAAGTGGCGGATGCAGGTGCAGTTATGATGTTTAAAAGACATTTGGTTAAGTCCATGAATGCTGGAAAAACACAGCAGGCCAGGCAGCATCCGAGGAGCAGGAGAATCGACGTTTCGGGCATAAGCCCTTCTTCAGGAATGAAGGTTGAAGAAAGGCTTATGCCCGAAACGTTGATTCTCCTGCTCCTCGGCCTGCTGTGTTTTTCCAGCACCACATTTTTCAACTCTGGTCTCCAGCATCTGCAGTCCTCACTTTCTCCTAAGACCATGAATGGGAAAGGTTTGGAGACATAGGGCCAAATGCAGGAAAGTGGGACTTGTTTAGTTTGGGAACGTGGTCAGTATGGACGGGTTGCACCAAAGGATCTGTTTCCATGCTGTATGATTCGATGATTCTAAATCTTTCCCCTCTCACCTTAAACCTATGCCCTCTAGGTTTGAATTCCCCTACCCTGGGAAAACGACCTTGGCTATTCAGCCTATCCATGTTCCTTGTGATTGTATAAATGTCTACAAGGTCACTCCTCACTTCTGACTTTCCAGGAGTAACAATATCCCAGCTTTTTCAGCCTCTTGCTGTAACTCAAACCCTTCAATCTTGGTTGCATCCTTGTAAATCTTTTCTGCACCCTCTCAAGTTTAACACCATCCTTCCTTTACAAGGGTAACCAGAATGGTACACTGACCTTTCCAACTGTGCTTCCAGCCCATGAACAAATAAAATAAAAATTCAATGAGTAAAAGGAAAGGGCCTGTGAAGGCCGGATGGAGATGCTTTTTTATTAGTCATTTACAGAATGAGGCCATTGCTGGTTAGGCTAGCATTTATTGCTCATCCCTAATTGCCCAGAGGGCAGTTAAGAGTCAACCACATTGCTGTGGGTCTGGAGTCACATGTAGGCCAGACCAGGTAAGGATGGCAGTTTTCCTCCCTAAAGAACATTAATGAACCCTGAAGGTTATTCGCCAACAATTGGCAATGGATCATCATCATTATTTGACTCTTAATTCCGGATTTTCTTTTTCTTGATTTCAATTTTCAAATTCCACCATCTGCCGTGGCAGGATTTGAACCCAGGCCCCCAAGAACATTCCCTGGATCTCTGGGGGTTAACAGTGCCAGTGGTGGAGTTATTACAGAAACATTGACACCGAAAGAAACATTGGTGCCTCCACCATTCTCTCTCTCTCTCTCTCTCTCTCTCTCTTTGGTTACCCCAATCCCTCAATGAAGTGGTGAGGAACCAGGCCATGATTGGGGGAGGGGAGCCAGATGGAGAGTGGAGGGCAGAGGGGAGAGGCAGCAAGAATGGGCTTCTGATTCCAATGTCCCACTTAAGTATACTAACAGGAGATAGACTGACTACAATAGAACATAACAATATAAGAACTAGGAGCAGGACCAGGCCATCTGGCCCCTCGAGCCTGCTTCATCATTCAATAAGATCATGGCTGATCTTTTCGTGGTCTCAACTCCACTTACCCACCTCTCACCTTAACCCTTAATTCAATAAATAATAGACAATAGGTGCAGGAGTAGGCCATTCTGCCCTTCGAGCCTGCACCACCATTCAATATGATCATGGCTGATCATCCTTAATCAGTATCCTGTTCCTGCCTTATCTCCATAACCCTCCATTCCTTTAATGTTCAAAAATCAATCTATCTTTGCATTAAAAACATGCGACGAGGTAGCCTCAGCTGCTTCACTGGGTCAAGAAGGAGACCAGAATGTCAATTTGAATGCTTGAAACTGACCACTTTTCAAAACGCAGATAGACTACAGGCCAACACGATCAGCATCGCCCTTCACAAACACATGGGCACCGAACTGAATTCATCCATTTCCCCATGGAGAATAATTAAGGAACAGATGGGTGTTAAGTAGGGCTGGGAGCGGATGATAAATATTTCTATTTACTAGGCCTCACCTGGTGGGAATAGAGCTACTGGGTTTCCGGCTGATATATTTGGGAACAAACACAAGGTGTCTGCAGGAGAAGGCTTGGTTCAAAGTACTGCCTTCTACACACACAGCACAATAATCTGTTATCAGAGTGTGAAGGTTAAGGCACCTCAAACAATGGAAACAGCTGCTGCGAGTCATAAACCATCTCGAACATGCAAGTAAGTGTGACCTGTGCTTTCTGCTCATTCATCAAGATTAGTTAAACAAAGAGAACTTGGGCCCACATGTAAATGTTTACTTAGAGCCGACAGTCTGGGGTTTGTGGAGGCAGTCTGGCTCTGACCTGTTTACGCTCAGCTTGACTCCTGCTTGAAGTGGTTGGCTCCGCTTTCTCCCAGATTTGACAAATGTACCGGGTCAGCCGCTCCTTACTCATTGGCACTCCTGCGTTTGCATCGCAAATCCCACTTTAGGGATTGGAACACACAATCCGGGCAGCACTGAGTAGAATGTCATGTTGCTGGAAGCAGTGCCTTTTGGGGGAGAACTTAAACTGAGGTTCTGTCCCTCCTGCTCTCTTGGGGGGAATATGAAAGCAAGGTATTGTTTTTAAGAAGAACAGGTGAGCTGTTGGTTGTCCCAGTGAGTCAATGATTAGCACTGCTGCCTTATAGCATGAGGAACCTGGGTTCAATTCTACCCTCTGACAGTTTGTGTGGAGTTTGCACATTCTCCCTCTGTCTGGGTGGGTTTCCCCTCACAGTCCAATGATGTGCGGGTTAGAGGAGATTGGCCATGCTAAGTTGCCCACAGTGTTCAGCGATGTGCAGGCTGGGTGCATTAACTATGATAGGGATTAATGGGGGTTCGGTCTGGGTGGGAGGGTCGGTGTGGACTTGATGGGCCAACGGACCCACTTCCACACCATAGAGATTTTATGGACCCTGCTATTTTGGCTAACAATTTTCCTTCAACTAGCATAAATAAGGTAAGCTGTAAGAAACTTGTCTCTCTTTACAGCAGTACAGTTAGTTCTGCTATTACCCGGTAATTGCGTTCCTATGTGACCCTGTGCTACACAAAAATCGCGCAATATAAGTACACTTAAAGTGTTGGTGATGTCATCATATTATAGCCAACACACACTCTAAAAGTTTACAATTTTAAAAAATCATTCCCTAATTCACCAATCGCAGCCAAATTGTTTTGACGACTTGTATTCATGTTATAGAAGCTTTTTGTTATGTACTCATCAGGACAAAGGCAAATGCAAAATTTCAGCCATTCACAACAATTTATACCATAGAAAAGCATGTTGATTGGCTGGTGCACCAATTCCGATTGGCCGAGCATCAACATGAAGGGAGTGGTGATTTATATGCTCCTAAGGGTCCCAGGTAAATAAAAAAAGGTGCTGATTGGATAACAACTCAACCTTGATCAATCAGCAGGCCCTCTTCTGCTGTTGTAGAAATTGTTATCATCATTTGGAATTTGACATTCTTGCCTTTGTCCTGATCAGTGGAAAATAAAAATCTTCTGCAGCATTTGTCTCCATTTAGCAAAATATATAATTTAGGTTGGCCCATAATTTAATGGAAACAGGGCAATACATTCAGTGTGTGCTAGGACATAAATAACTAGAAAGAGCTATGGATGCTGGAGATCTGAAACAAGCAAAAACAGACATTGCTGGAGAAACTCAATAGGTCTGGTAACATCTATGGAGAGAAAACATAGTTAATATTTTGAGTTCAGTGACTTTTCTTCAAAGCTAGGACATTGCCATTTAAGTCCAGTTTCTGTTGGTAATGTGCGGCTACGCTTGCTACAGTAGTAACACTTCAAACGTGTATGGAACATCCCGGAGTAGTCAAAAATGCAATGTGTAGAAAGAAAGACCTGCATTTGTGTACCGCCTTTAACAGAACATCCCCAAGTCCTTCTCAGCCAAAGATGTACTTCTTGAAGTGCCATCACTGTTACAGTACAGGAAACATTGTGGTCAATTTGCAAATAGCACATTCCCACAAATAATGTGATAAATGACCAGATAACGGGGCAGCACAGTGCCAGGGATGTGGATTTGATTCCAACATCGGGTGACTGTCTGTGTGGAGTTTGCGCATTCACTCTGTGTTTGCGTGGGTTCCCTCTTCCTGATTCTTCCCACAGTGCAGGTTGGGCCATCGGAAATTGCTCGTGGTGTCCAGGGATGTGCAGCTTAGATGTGTAGGCCAAAGGAAATGCAGGGTTCCAGGGAAGGGGTGGGTATGGGTGGGATGCTCTTTGGAGGATTGCTGTGGGCTCGATGGGTTGAATGGCCTGCTGTAGGGTTTCTATGATAATCTGTGTTTGTGGTGTTTGTTAGGACTGTGGCAAATTCCTCTTGTTCATTGAAAAACAGTGCTTAGGACAAGAGGGAAAACTGGGCCTCAATTTCCATTCTCTTCTGATACAGTGTCTTTCTGTACCTTTGCAAGAACATAGTGTCTTTAGGAGAGGCAAACTAGAAACATATCGACTTGCTCTGTGGTCAGTGCAGAAGGAGGCTATTCAGCCCATCAACTAACACAGTTGTGCAAAACCAGAGATATTGATCTGTGACAGCTGCCTAAATTGTATGGGTAAGTCTGGGGCCGCAGTCATTCTATGATGGCAATCCCAGATTGCAGCCCGTGTACAGCTCCCTAAATGGTGGGAGCCTCCTATTGGCTTTTATGCAGTATCGGCCATTGATGTCAAATTCCCAGAAGGTGTCCTGTTTTCAAAAGGCGGTTTCTTCGTCAGTTTCATAACACCATAAGAAAAGCCGACAGGTGGGCTGACTGTCACCATCTCCGTCTGGGCTTAATGTGAGCTCACTCTCTGAGGTGATGGGATGGTGTTCTATCCAATCCCCAGACACCAATGCAAATTATTAAAGAACCGTGACATCTCAGTACTGCAGGCTTAAATGATAGGATGTACTCTATTTCCACAGTGTAGAGAACAGGAGTCTCATCCTGATACCATTTGACATCATCTTAAAATAATTACCTGTGTTACTTATTGAGTTAGTTGATCACTTGTTGGCATGGCAACTTCTCTGGCATTTTACAAAAAAGCTTAAGTGACTTCAGTGTTTAACTTCATTCCCGCTGAAGTGTAAGCTTTGTAATTAATTGGACAGCAGACTTTGTCTTTTCGGTTCACGTTTATGTGTCCTTTCCTGATGACGGGGATTGGGAATGGGGTGGACAAGATGGCGAGATGTATTGTGTGTAATGTTATTGACACTAAAATCATTGGTGACGAAGAACTGATGACATCCTGTCGACAGCATCGAGATGAACAGGCAGTGACCTAGTTGTGGATATTGGATGAGGGAGTCGAACTAGCAAAGGCGATAAAAGGAGCCCTTTGTTCTTTGGCCTTTCAATGGGGTGTTGACCATTCAGTTCAACAAAACCACATTGCCTATACTCATGGGAGGTTTGAAAATCGCATCTTTTTATTTATTCATTTGTGGGATGTCAGAGATTTAGGGAGAGGGGTGGGACTGAATTATTTGAGACATCAGATTCCCTCCCCCACCACAGCAGGAATTATGGGAGGAGGGAATCTGATGAAGGTTTTTGCCTGAATCGTCGATTTTCCTGCTCCTCAGATGTTGCTGACCTGCTGTGCTTTTCCAGCACCACTCAAATCTAGACTCTGATTTCCAGCATCTGCAGTCCTCACTTTTGCCCTGTGTGGGGGAAGCCTGCTCAGGGAAACACCAGCTGCCTTTAGTCATTTACTGATAAATGAGTCATTCAAAAAAACAGGGGCGGGGGGTGGAATTTCCCCACCTCTTGGAAATGCAGCTCCACCTTCGAGAGAACTGCTGACCAATCGGAGACTATGAACTCTGCAGCAATGCGAGAAGGTGGGCTGGAGTGTTGAGTGTGGCTTTAGTTCAGCATTTGGGGTCATGTTGCTGGGTGCTGAGGGTTAGGGGTTTAAAGAGCTGAGGGGGGATGCAAGTGACCCTTGATGGGGTTTGAGGCATTGGCGGGACGGGAGAGGTGGGGGGGGGTTGTGGTGGGGGTGGGAGTGGAAGTATGTTCAATAGAAATTTGAGACACCTCTCCAAGAGGTCCAGAGACCCAGTTTGGAAGGGCATGGATAAACGCTTGGTCCATTTCTCCAATGGGTTTTGAGGGCCCATGATAGAGGGGCTTCTAACTGCCCCCAACCCACACAGATAACCTTACGGGCTTAACTGCTTCGCTTGGGAAACTTGGGCTTCCAGTTCAAATTCTGATCATCCCCGTATGGGACGTGTTACAGCATACCTCTAAGGGAGGTGGGATTTGAACCTGGATCTCCTAGCGCCGGGACACTATCCCTGCATCAGAAGAGCCACTGGTTACAATGCTCACAGCAGCAGCAGGATGAGGTCTTTTTCATTGGGAATCGATTGCCTGCTCAAGGACTTCAATTGGACCAGCCTGCACCATCCCCTCCACTGGGATGCAGATAGAGTATCTGCAGCAATAAATGCCTCCCATTCATCCCCTATCCACTACTCCTTATCATCATTCCAGCCTTCAGTCCCACTGGCAGATTTACATAAACCTTAACCTTTTGAGCCTAATCAACTGAAAGTTCTGCCTCCAGTTGTTAAAATCTAGGGTTCTCAGGAATTGATTTTTTTTACTGTCACATGTACCTAAGTACAGTGAACAGTTTTGTTTTGCAAGAAGTACAGGCAGATCATACTGTACAAAGATCATAGGGTGATGGAACAGAGCAAGCAATACAAAGTTACAGCTGGAGAGAAGGTGCACAAGAAGCAAGATCAACATTAGATTTGAAATTTGAAGCCCAGGTACCTAAGGGCTTTGATTTAATTTGATTTATTATCGTCAGATGTGCCAAGATACAGTGAAAAGTATTGGTTTGTATGCTATCCAGGCAAATCATACCTTCCAAAAGTACATCAGGGTAATAGAACAGAATGCAGAATACAGATTGTTCTGCCATCATACGCATTTCGTTAACACAAATTTGCTGGAACGTGATTGACTAATTGGAGACACTGCTTCTAAAGCACGAACTTTTAAAACCTATGTTGGCTATAACGCGATCATATCGCCAACACTTTAAGCGCTGTTTCTAAAGCACGATTTTTTGACAGTGTGGGGTTGCACAAGGATGCAGCCATTGCATTACAGAAGAACTGACAGTGTAGTGTTACAGCTACAGAGAAGGTGCAGAAAAGGTCAAATCTAACACGTGAGATGTCCATTCATAGCAGTTGGGAAGAAGCTGTTCTTGAATCTATTGATATGTATTTTCAAACTTGTGTATTTTCTGCTTAATGGAAGAGGGTGGAAGCGAGTATAACGGGGTGTAAGGTGTCTTTGATTATGCTGGCTGCTTTACCAAAGCAGCAAGAAGTATAGACTGAGTCAATGGAGGGATGACTGGTTTGGCTTTTGGACTGGGCTGTGTTCCCGACACTGTAATTTCAAAAGATGTATGAGGATAATCTGCTGAGGACAGCTCGCAAAACGATGCCCAGCTCCAGCACCATCTTCTCAGGCTGTTGTGTTTGGGGCACCTATAAAGGCAAGTCAGAGGAAGGATGTAATTAAACTGGAGAGAGTTTAGAAAAGATTTACCACGGTGTTACTGGGAATGGACGGTTTTAGATAGAAGAATAGACTGAAAAGACTGGGACCTTTTTCACTGAAGCATTATTGAGGTACATAAAATCATGTCATAAAGTGAATGACAAAGTTCTTTTCCCTTGAGTGAGGGAGTTCAAAACTAAGGGGCATATTTTTAAAATGAGAGGAGAAAGATTTAAAAAGGACATAAGGGCAACTTTTGTTTTCCACAGAGAGTGGTCCGTGCATGGAATGAACTTCCAGAGGAAGTGGTGGATGCAAGTACAGTTACAACACTTAAAAGACATTTGGATAAGTGCATGAATACAAAAGATTTGGAGTGATAGGGGCCAAGCTCAGGCAGGTGGGACTAGTTTAGTTTGGGATTATGGTCAGCATGGACTGGTTAGACCAAAGGGTCTGTTTCCTGCTGTATGACTGTATGACTAATGCGGAGGCGCCGGTGTTGGACTGGGTGAACAAAGTCAGAAGTCACACGGTACCAAGTTACAGTCCAACAGGTTTATTTGAAGTCACAAGCTTTCAGAATGCTACTCCTTCATCAGGTAAAATGGAGGGAAGCGAACAGAATTTATCAGAGCATAGCTAATTGGAAAATAATTCCAGGTAAAAATTCGGTGCCTTTGCATTTCCATCCACTTCCCCTGAAGAAGGAGCAGCGCTCCAAAAGTGTGTGATTTCAAATAAACCTGCTGGACTATAACCTGGTGTCGTGTGACTTCTGTTTGTGACTTGAAGAATGGGAATTTTACAATGTGGCCTCGCTTGAACAGGAGCCATGGCTAGTTTGTGATTGCAGGGGTTGATGGGTAATTACGAGTTAAGACACAGGCAGCAGTGTTTTGGAAGACCTCTAGTTCATCTTTGCATACAGGGTACAGGAGCGTCGCCAGTAGTGTGTTGGAATGATCAAGTCTGCAGTGAACAAAGGCAAGAATGAGGGTTCCAGCAGGAGAACTTGGTCAGTGTTATGGAGGTGAAAGTGAGTGTTAATATGTGAAACTTTACTACACTGGTCTTCTTTGAAATGATACACTTATCACCACCTTCCCTAACCCAAACTGAAAATGCAGGATCCATGACTGGGAACATGATAACAGAATCCCTACAGTGTGGAAACAGACCCAACAAATCCACATGGACCCTCTAAAGAATAACCCACCCATGCTCCCCCACTTTATTACCTATATTTACCCCCAACTAATGCACCTATCTTACACATTCCTGAACATTATAGGCAATTTCGCATGGCCAATTCACTAACCTGCACATCTTTGGCTGTGGGAGGAAATCAGAGCACCCGGAGGAAACCCACGCAGGCATGGGGAGAATTTGCAAACTCCACACAGGCAAACACTCAAAGTCTAGAATCAAATCTAGGACCCTGGTGATGTGAGGCAGCAGTGCTAACCACTGGGCCGTCTCCAGTTGACTGAGCTTGGCGGGCTATTGAACTTGTGACCTTTTAGGCTTTTCCAAGTCCAGTCTGCCCACTGCGTGGCTCGCTGGGCTGCAGGAAGCTCAGTTTTATTAAAAACAAATTAAATTTATAGACAGCAATGTTCCCCAAACGTCTCAACCTAATGGCCGCACAGTTTGTGACTCCACGGATCAGAGAGCCACACTCTCAGTATTCATGTGGCAGCCTGCTCACATGCAGCTCAATTATTAAGAAAGGAAAAAGACACAAAGGCAAAAATGCTAATTCAGTCCATAAAAAGGTTGAATGTTATTATCATAAGCGATAATTTGTAGTACAAGCTACAATACATGTTAAAGTGAGATATTTTATAGGGCAACTAATGGACCGATGCTGCAAGCATTTTTATTACCAAGAAATATTAATTTGCAGTATATAGAATTCATTAACCCCCCTCTGGTATTTTTAAGGATGCTGTTTACAGTTTCTAAACCACGCAGATTCAATATATGTATCAGCTAATGCATGCACCGATAGCAGAGGCTCCCTCCGTGTGAAGTATAATGATCTACAAAGCCAGAGTATAAATCTGCAAATGGCCGAGCCAGTTTCAAATACAAGAGCCTTTCACCCACCCGAGTGCTACTGTACTGTACTTGACGATTCTTCTAATTAGCTCACCACCTTGGAAATTTCCTGTGTGTGGCTTCTCAACAGCAAAAAGGCTCAGTAACTGTGAAGATGATGCCAATATATTGTGGCGTGGACCGAAGGGTCCCTGCTGTATGACTCTATGACTGTGTGTGTGTGTGTGTGTGTGTGTGTGTGCACACATGAAGGGTGTGTACTGATGTTCTTGACATGTGGCACTGAATTAGAGGCAGGGTCTTTCTAGTCAACAGACGGACTGACTCCAAAGGCTAAATGAGAGTTTTCAAAATAACTTTTGTTCTATATTGGCATCAAACGTTTGTATTGTGGTTGAGATCCCTTCTAAAGTCGTGTATCCCGTTCTGGTCACCCAGTTATAGGAAGGAATTTTATTAAGCTGGAGAGGGTTCAGTACAGATTTACCAGGATGTTGCTGGGTATGGAACTTTTGAGTTAAAAAGAAAGGATGGATAGGCTGGGACTTAAGTCCCTGGAGCATAGGAGGTTGAGAGGTGACCTTATAGAAGTTTATAAAATAATGAGGGATATATGTAGAGTTAATGGTAGTCGTCTTTTCTTGGAGGATTTCAAGACTAGGGGCATATTTTTAAGATGAGAGGAGAGAGATTTTAAAAAGACATGAGGGGCAAATGTTTTGCACAGAGGGTGGTTCAGATATGGAATGAACTTCCATAGGAAATGGTGGATGTGGGTACATTACAACATTCAAAAGACAGTTGGATAAGTGCCTGAACAGGAAAGGTTTGGAGGGATATGGGCCAGGAGCAGGCAGGTGGGACTAGTATAGTTTGGGATTATGTTTGACTTAGACTGGTTGGACCGAAGGGTCTGTTTCCATACTGTATAACTCTATGACTGTATGTGTGTGTGCACAAAGTAGTGTACATGAAGTATGTGTGCTGCAGTTCTTGACATGTGGCACAGAATTAGAGGCAGGATCTGTCCAGTCAACAGATGGACTGACTCCAATGTGTGGAAGGCTGAATGAGAGTTTTAGGAAGAACTTGAGTTCTGTATTGGCATCAAATGTTCAAAGGTAGCCCAGTAAGTGTGTAATGTACTGTAAACATAGCTCAGGGTGACATTAAGGTAAAATCTTGGATCAGAGCAGGGCTCCATTCTTAATAAAATGGCAATAATTGAGCAAGGACTTGAATTTGTCTAAAGCTTTTCATGGCTTCCCATCTAAAAGAGTTGCTTTTCTCAGGTAGGTAAATGCAGGCTGGCAGTTTGCAAGGGGTAAACTCCTACCACAGAAAAGTGCCAAATGACCAGTTGACCTATTCCCAGTTGTGAAAGGTTTGAGAACCAGAGGACACTGAGATAAAGTGATTGCTGAAAATAACTAACAACAACATCAGCAGAAAGCTTTTTATGCAGTGAATGTTTAGGGTCTAGAATGTATTAGAGTGTGTGATGGAGATGTTGGGTTGTCAGAAGGGAATTAGATAAGCAACTGAAAAGGAATATAAATTGATAGGGGAGGAAGAAAGGGCTAACTTGCCATTGTGGAGAGTTGATATAAAGTAGGCCAAATGGCCTCCTTCTCAATTCTTAGAAACATCCGGCCCTGTACACTTGCTCCCAACAGAGGCATGGTACCTCATCTGTCAATGCAGAAGACTTTACCATTTAAATTGATGGAGAATAAGGTGTAAAAGTAAAATAAGGTGCACCAGTGCTCAGATGGGCAATCTGCTCAGTAGGAAAATGATAGATCACCACAATAGCCAGGACCTATAGTCTCGAGAAGGCCTTTTAACTAATGCTGCTGTTGTGCTATTTTCCTAACAAAGAAACTTTCCATGTCTTTGATCTTAATCCCTGGTCATGTCCCTATTGAGCAGATTTCCCATTTGAGCACCGGCACACCTTACCCTCCACTGATTTAAATTCCAGCCTAACCATCTATGGAAGTGTGTTCATATATTTCTTGCCAGCAAATGGATTAAAAAAAAATCAAGGAGCAATTTTAGTTCTCAAGATTGAGTATGTCATCAGAACATGGAATGGCTGAGGCAGAGTCCAGACTACCTTAAAGTGAAATTTGAGGGGAAAGGGAATAAAGAGGCAGAAGTAAAGGCACCACACTCCAACCATTCCATTGGCTGCTTTCTGATGAGAGAAAGAGATATACGTGGTGGTAGTTTAACCTGGGGGTCACTATACCTCAGATGGAGGGGAGGAGCGTGAGAATCAAACCCACACAGTTACGAACCCTCTGCATAGCAAATCAGTCATCCAAGCAACTGAGCTAACCGATCCCTACGTTTTTGATGACGCTGTTAAATGAAATCGGGTAGAAGGAGTCTGAGCACATCATGGACCAGATGGACTGAATGGCCTGTTTCTGTGCTGTTAATCCTGTGTAATGCCTTGTAACAAGAGTATTGCATTGGTAATGTAGATGCCAACCTAAGACTTCATCAAACTGTGCCTGATCCTCCCACAGGTCATAGACGGATAAACATATTCTGTTTTTACCAACACTACCATCCCTCAACTGAATGGAGTGTTTGACACCTTAAAAGAACTCTGACTGTAATTTTATTCGATATTGTTCTGCTAGGTTTAGATGGTGCAAAACAGTTTTGTCTTCTCTCAAGCTGCAGAGAAATTCAATGCAGAAAGCCTTGAAGACTTATCCCATTGTTTTACTCATAATTCACTCTGATGGTATGCAGAAAAATCATGAAATCGTTATTAGAGATATATTCGCGAGCTTAAAATTTGGTTCCACGGTATAAATCACAGCTAGGGCTGTCAGATGCTGCAATCAACAGACATATAAGTGAGATTTAAATTGATGATCATTGTGTAATGTGGTGTTCAGTAGTATTGCATATTTGTCTATCTATGCATGGGCGTCAGCTGCCCCAAACTGCGTTAGACTTAAAATATTAAGACAGATTTAAAAACCTTTGGTGGGGAGTGGGAGAGTTGGGCCTGGTGACTCTGCAGGGATTAAACTGAAGATAAGGTCTGGACAGCAACTTGAGCAAGTGAACGGGAGTGGCATGGTGCTGAAGCAGGCTGTTCAGCCCATTGCATCTGCACTGACTCACTCTGAGAATCTTCAGAATCTCCTGCCTTTTCCCCGTACATGGTATCGATATCAAACTGCAAGGTTGGCGAAACTTCCCGGGACCTCCTGCCAACTTTGGCAGTTATTTCCGTCAAATAGCTGCACCTCATTTTAATGTCAGGCTCAGCCAGCGAGCCCTTAATATGAAAGGGTGTAGTCACTGGAAGCAGAGCCAGGTAGATCTCATTGATTCTCAGATCCCTGATTGGGGTTGTTAATCAGGGCTGACAGAGAGTCTCCTCACTCTGAGGAATGGCTCTGAGCTGTTGATCAGAGCCCATGTACCATGCATATGTAAGTAAAAGATGACTTGGTGATGGGTTACTAGCCTCTGAGTAGTTGTTTCAGAAAACCTTTTTAGGAGGTACAGTCTTCAGATAACATTATTGAGGCACCTTTTCCACTTGGAAGCCATGCAAATCCAAACCACGTGGAGATTTTACAAGAAGCCCCTTTGTCCTTTTGCCAAATGGATTGTAGGAACATGTGCAAACTCATTCTACCTTTTATGGCCAATCTAAAAACCGCTCTGTTCACAGCCTGTGCCCCAGGTCATCCACACCAAAGAAAAACTACTAATTTCACATTTAAAATTCACCATTGATCAAGCATAATTGCAGAAGAGAATGAAGGGGGAAATTTCCTTTGCAAAGTCCTGGCTTCATTTTCTTTTCCAAAGCTGCACACAGTCGATTCTGTTATAACGCGTCTTTCTTCAATGCAAATTGAAGAATTTGGCCCGTTATTTGTAACTTTCTTACCTGGATTGGCTATAACGCAATTCCGGCTGTATCAGTTTAAATGACACGATGCTATTTTCTTATAACCTGAGATCACACGAGAATGGGTCTGTTCCGTAATATAGAACCGACTGTATAACCCCCTTGTATTTCCTCTCTTTTTAAAGCAGTGTCCATTTTTCTTATTTTTAGTCCAGGGTGGAAGAAGATGACAAGGTTTCATCTCTTGCCATGAAGCGACAGCAAGCATTAAGAGAGAAAGGCTTGCATTTATATAGCACTTTTCACGAGCGCCCTGATATCTCAAAGCATTTTACAGCCAATTAAGTACTTGAAGTGTAGTCCCTGTTGTAGTGTAGGAAGCACAACAGCTAATTTGTTCTCAACAAACTCCCACAAACAGCAATACGATAATGACTAGATAATCTGTTTCTGTGATGTTGATTGAGGGATAAGTGTTGGCCAGAACACAAGAGCAAACTCCCCTCGATTCTTCTTTGAAACAGTGCAATGGGAGATTTTATATTCACTCGAGTAGGCAGATGGGGCATCCATTTCATGCCCCATCCTAAACATGAAAAATCGCACCCTTAGTAGTGCAGCACTCCCTCAGTATTCACCAATCCACACAGTTAGCAAACTCAGTTTCAGTCCCATTGTCTTGAGCAAGCAGACTAAAGATGGCAATTCCAACAATGCAGTATTTCCTCAGTACTGCAGTAGGGTATCTGCTTTGGTTTTTATGCTCAAACCTTGGAGTGGGATTTGAACCCAGAGCCTTGTGGTACAGCAACAGACCCTTTTCAATATACAAAAATACTACAGATGCTGGAAGTCAGAAACCAAAACAGAAATTGCAGGAAAAACACAGCAGTACTGGTAGCATCTGAGGAGAGAAAGCAGAGTTAATGTTTCAGATCCAGCATTCTGAAGAAAGGTCACTGGATTCAAAATGTTAACTCTGCTCTCTCTCTCTCTCTCTCTCTCTCTCTCTCTCTCTCTCTCTCTCTCTCTCCATAGATGCTGGCTGACCTGCTGAGTTTTCCCAGCAATTTCTGTTCTCACCTGTCAATACGGTGGGTCTCGAACGAAGTGAGATGTGCGGATTGTGATATAGGTGTGGGAAGGGCAGTGGTATGAGGTATATTAGCACTTTGGGTTGAAAGAATACTGTTAACCCTTCCCCTACCTCCGTTGCAATTCTTTTTGAGTTTTGCTGGTTTTGTAAAGGGCTATTTATCAAACTGCTAAGAGAATTCCATCCATTCTTGGCACACAGGTGAATATACAAGACTGTTGAGCAGCAGAGAAATGGAGGGTATGTAGCTGAATCACAGACTTGTTAGGGCGCAGAAGGAGGCCATTCAGCCCATCACGCTCACCCTGATTCTACCACCTCATACCAATCTCCTGCCTTTCCCCATCCCCCTGCACACGATTTATATCCAAATAATTATCCAATACCCTCTCGAATGCCTGAATTGAAGCTTTCTCCATTATGTTTCCAGGCAGTACATTCCACATCCTAGCGACTAAACCATATGAAAATTTTGTCTGGTAGCCGTGATGGAGAGGTGCCAGTGTCAGATTGACGTGGACAAAGTCAGAAGTCACATGACACCAGATTATAGTCCAACAGGTTGATTTGAAATCACAAGCTTACGGAGTGCTGCCCCTTCACCCGATGGTGAAGTATCTGATGAAGGAGCAGCATTCCGAAAGCTTGTGATTGCAAAAAAGCCTGTCGGACCAAAACATGGTGTTGTGTGTGATTGTTTCACATCACTCTTGCTTCGTTTGCATGGAAACAGGCCATTTGGCCCATCGGGTCCACAACGACCCTCTAAAGAGCATCCCGTCCAAACCCACCCCACTATTCCTGTCCCTGCAACTCTGCATTTCCCATGGCTATTCCACCTAGCCTGCAAATCCATGGATACGATGGGTAATTTGACATGGTTAATCCGCCTAACTTGCACACCTTTGAATTCAATACACTTGTGTTCTTTTTGTCTCTTCCTGAGTGGGAGCAGCATCTCCTTACATTCTCCACCCAGCTTGTTTGTGATTTGTAAAACCATCAGCGATAGTGAATTGTGACCACCTTTCCCTACACTCCTTCCCCAACCTCCCCTGATCTGTGGTAGCTTGAACTCTGAGTGAAGGAGAGAAACCTGTATTACTAAATAGCTATCGGCATGTCAAACATCTAATGGCCTGCTTTCAGCCCCCACCCTTAGTTTCAAATCACCTTCGTCCACAAACGCCACCTATTCTCAGCTGTACCAATATGGGTAGGACCCTCATCACGTTTCAACAGGACCACATTTGATGAGAGATTTAAAATTCAGCTAGGATTCCCAATCTTGACCATGTATATGTTGGAGTACTGGGTAATAGAAATGAATAGTTCTGCCCATTACCTCCATCAGACTGTAAGAAACATGGACAGCTATTAAGCCCCTTGAGCAGCTCTACCATTAATGGCTGACATTTTTTATTTACTTATGGGATGTGGCCTATTCTGGCTAAGCCAGCATTTATTGCCCATCCCCAGTTGACCAGAGGACAGTTAAGAGTTGACCACATTGCTATGGGTCTGGAGTCATATATAGGCCTGACCGGATAAGGATGGCAGTTTCCTTCCCTAAAAGTCATTTGTGAAGCGGATGGGTTTTTCCAACAATGGACTCATGATCATTATTAGACTCTTAGTTCCAGAATTTTTTTTAATTGAATTCAAATTCCACAATCTGCTGTAATGGGATTTGAACCCACATCTCCAGAACATGTGCTGAGTTTACGGATTAATATTTGAGCAATAATACCACTAGATCCTCACGTCCACTTTCCTACCCCTTCCCTGTAACCCTAAATTCCCCGATTGATCAAGAATTTATCTATCTCAGCCTTAAGTATACATGAGGACTGTGCCCCCACAGCTCTCTGTGACAAGACGTTCCAAAGATTCAATTCTCTGAGAGATTAAGTTCCTCCTCATCTCAGTCTTAAATTGGTATCCATTTATTCTGAGACTGGGTCATTTGATCCAGGACTGTCACATGAGGGGGAGCATCCCCTTAGCATTCACCCTGTCAAGCCCCTTAAAGAATCCCATATGTTTCAATGAGACCACCTCCCATTTTCTAAACTCCAGTGAGCAGTGTCCGAACCTGTGTTACCTCAGCTCATAAGACAATCCAACCAAACTGTGAACCTTCTCTGAACTGCCTCAGATGAAAGGAAATCTTAAATCAGGGAACCACAATCATTCACGGTACTATTACACCATTCAGTGGCAGATATGCACCTGTCTATTTACCTTTCCATGCCCTTACCTAGCAAGAATTTCCCTCAGTCTCCATTTTGAAAGTTTGAGTTGACTTCTGTCTCCACGCCTTTTCAGGTAAGAATGAGCCTTCCAAATTTCCACAAGCCTTTATGTTGGAAACATGTTGTTTGCTTACGATCCTAAACCAATTTAGTCCCCTTTAACATTAGGTCCTCTTGTTCTTTATATTTGTTTGCTATCAGAGGAAGTTCACCTGTCATATCAAATGCTCATTAACAGCCATTGGCAGTACAGAATTTTACTGAAAGGAATGATGTGTTGCCAAAGCATTTAATCTTGGGAGTTGTTTAGCTCAGTTGGCTGGATGGTGATGCCAACAGCATGCGGACAATTCAGGCACCAAGTGAGGTTGCCGTAGAAGTCCAACCTTCTGAACCTTGCTGTTCAAGTTGTGAACCTCAGGTTACCCCAGCATTTTTTGAAATTCATTCACAGGATGAGGGCATTTCTGGCTAGGTCAGCACTTATTGCCCATCCCTAATTGCCCTATTAAGAGTCAACATTACTGTGGGTCTGGAGTCACATGTAGGCCAGACCAGGTAAGGACGGTAGTTTCCTTCCCTAAAGGGCATTAGTAAACCAAGTGGGGTTTTCCAACCATCAACGTTGGATCCCTGGTCATCATAGACTCCTAATTCCAGATATTTATTAAATTGAAATTCCACATTCCACAACGTTCAAACCTGGGTCCCCAGAATGTTACCTGGGTCTTTGGATTAAGAGTCCAGCGACAATACCACTGGGCCACCACCTTCCCTATTGTTGCCTCTCTATAATGAGAGAACAGTCCACCAGGACGCTGGCGATTTCACCTTTTCTCTTTAATCTTGTAGGAAAGATATCAGATCAGCAAATTTTGTTTGAGATTTGGCATTCTTGAATGTGTCCTGATGAGGAGGAGACAGAAACTCACGCTCTTTATGGCAAAGATCCTTGTTAGGATTTTAAACACCTCTGTCATGTCACCCCTCAATCTCTGATTCATGCCACTTCGATGAACCTGCTCTTGCAGTCTAACAGTTGTTCTGACAAACCTTGTTGAGTCAGAGTGGAGATGACAGCATCTACGGTCAGTTATGCTGCATTCTGGGCTTCATGAGTGAAAAAATGAGGGAGGCATTCTACGCAGACAAAGTTAAACTCTAGTGCAGGAGTTCAGATAAGGAGAAAAGGAGACTGAAGTGGAAAGGGAGAGACAGGCATTGTAATATTTTACACATATAAAATTCTTCCTTCAGCTGTTTACCATGAACTGTTGCACACAGAGTCCTCTTGGCAATTCCTGACTGGGAGCTTATTAAACAAACATGAAGATAAATTCCTGGTGAAAACAAAATTCATAAAATCGATGCAATAAAGAAAAATTAAATGTGTAGAAGCTGACAATATTTAAATAAGAAAATGAGTTGATCATACTAATTTTATGTTGGTTGAAAATATATTAATTTTTACTTTGTTTAAATATCTCTTATGGCCAGGAATTTAAAATCCAGATATCATTTGAATAATTCTTCTGAGTTACTGGTGTATTCCCTCCCTCCCTGTAGTTGGCTGTATTCATTATAAAACTACCTAATCTGATCCATGGGCTATTTTTGAGATGCTTAATCTAAACTAAAATGAATTTTAACAGTGTAGTCTCTCTCGTTTTATGCCTGTGTGTTTTTTTTTCCATATATAAAATATTCTGTGTGCTTAACTGTAAAACAATTTATTCTGTACTGCAAATGAGAATGAGGTATTTCATCCTTATCCTACATTATCAGCTGGCACTCCTTATAAATAATTGCATTAAAGTTTAATATGGCACATGTATAATGTCAAACTTGTATTGAACAGTTTCTCTTAGAGTGAAGTGCAATAGCAAATATTGCTGTATTTAATATGCCAAGGCCCTAGAAGTCATTTTTCAAAGCTCTTTTAATATGAAAGGAACAGTTCCATTAATGTTTTCGAGCTACAATTCAAGCCATCCTTTGTTAACTGTCCTCGTTGTTAAAAATAAAATAAGAGCTATCTTGTAACAGAGCAACATCGGTTTTAATTATATTCTGTCTGTTTTTTGCTCGCAGACTTTTTTTTGAAAAAGAAGACCTCTGGGGAATTGTAAATGTCGCTATTTTAAAATTGTTGCTGCATTACTTCTGAGGAAAGTCAAACATACTTTCTCAAAAAAAAACAAGGCACTCTTTGGCTCTGTACTGTAACCTGTTTTGCCTGGCCCCTCTTTGTGTCAAACTGGATGGCGAATGTCCATGAATTTGGACTGGAGGCAATGTATTCATCACTGTCCAGTTTGTTGCACACTCTGTTTTGGGGTCCGCAATGCAGAATCGAGTTGGGATGGCCTCACCTTACAAAATAGTGGCCTAACAGTTTGTTGAAAAGAAGTTGAGTTGCGCCAAATGGAAGTCACAACATGTCCTGCATGTCTAAAGTCGCTGTGATTGAGCAAGGTTGCACAGACCCGAGAGAGGGCTGATCTGAAGGAATCATGGTCCCGGCACTGGCATGACTACTCTTTGTCCAATTTCCAACCAGGTGAATGGTGCCAAGTCCCATTGCATTGATTACTTGTGGTTGGGCCCACTGGAACCATTCACTGTCACCAAACCTCCTTACTGGTATCAATCTAAGTTGCCAACTGAGGAAGAATGCTCACACAATATCTTTGGATGATGAATGGCTTGGTTTTAGAGTAATAGAGTCACACAGCAGGGAAACAGACCCTTTGGTCCAACGAGTCCACACTGAACAGAATCCCAAATTAAACTCATGCCACTTTCCTGCTCCTCACCCATATCCCTTTCCTATTCATGTACTTACCCAAATGTCTTTTAAACGTTGTAATTTTATCAACATCCACCACTTCCTCAGGAAGTTCGTTCCACATGTGAACCATCCTCTGTGTAAAAAACTCGCCCCTCATGTCTTTTTACATCTCTCTCTCCTCTCACCTTAAAAATGTACCCCTTAGTCTTGAAATCTCTCATCCTACGGAAAAGACAACTGCCATTAACTCTATCAATACCCCTCATTATTTTCTGAACTTCTATAAGATTGTGTCTCAACCTCCTCCATTTCAGTGAAAAATGTCCCAACCTATCCAGCCTTTCAGAGTAATTCAAACCGTTCATACCGGCAACATTCTGATGGATATCTTATGAAATCTCTTCAGCTTAATAATCTTCTCCTATAAATGGGTGATTAGTGTTCCAAAAGAGGCCTCACCAATGTCCTGTACAACCTCAACATGATGTCCCAACTCCTACACTCTGGATTGAGCAACAAACGCAAGTGCGCTAAACATCTTTTTAACCACCTTGTCTAGATGCGACGCAAACTTCAAAGCGTGATGTGCTCTACAACGCAACACTGCCCAAGGAGAAAGTGAGGACTGCAGATGCTGGAGAGTCAGATTTGAAAAATGTGGCACTGGAAAAGCACTGCAGGTCAGGCATCATCTGAGCAGCAAGAGAGTCAACGTTTTGGACATAAGCCCTTCATCAGGAATGGGGCATTCCTGATGAAGGGCTTATGCCAGAAACATCAACTCTCCTGCTCCTCGGATGCTGCCTGACCTGCTGTGCTTTTCCAGTGCCACACTTCTCAAACACCACCCAAGGGCTGGCCATTAACTGTATTAGTCCTACCCTTGTTCGTTGTTCCAAAATGCAATACCTCACACTTATCCAGATTTAACTCCAAATGTTGAACAAAGTAGGTTTATAGTAGTTAATCATTTGCTTTGCTACATCCACATTGTACCACCTCACGTTAGACTTGAGTGTCGTTGTGCATGCTCTTTAGCTGTAGAACTTTGAATTCTGCTACTGAAAAGCTAGTTAGCTCCTTCAAGGAATGGTCCACTCTATCCAGATGGGAGGAGTTATTTTGCAATGTCAGTTAACCCTTTCAGGTGGTAGGAAGTCCAGATGGAGTTGTCAACTCTCCCGGATTGCCCTGAGACTCATCAGGAATTAGGCACCCACTTGCAGGACACTGCTGTGAGTAAAATCTAGGAGGAATTTTATTTTTGCAGGGGTCAAAAACAACTTCAGAAAGAAATGTTCCCTTGAAATAATCTTAAAAAGAATGTTTGGCCAAAAAAGAGCAGGAAATGCCTTTGTGGTTCGAAGGCAGGTGATAATCACCAGAATTGTTCATGCAGAACTGACAATTGTAATCATGAAATCCCTACAATGTGAAAGCAAGCCATTTGGCCCATTGAGTTCACATCACCCCCACCTTCGAAGAACATCCCACCCAGAACAAACCCCCACCCTATAACCTTCCCTTCCCGATGACTAATCCATCCACCCCCTTATCCTTTGTCTGTAACTCTGCATTTCCCAGACTAATCCACCCAGCCTACACATCCCTTGACACTATGGGCAATTTAGCATAGCCAATCTACCGAACCTGCTCATCTTTGGACTGTTGGAGGAAACCAGAGCACCTGGAGGCAACCCACGCAGACACAGGGAGAATAGTCAGTCATCCATGGCAGGTTTTGAATGTCGGTGCCTGTGAGGCAGCAGTGCTCACCACTGAGTTACCATGCCAGGCAATGGGTATGGGTTAGGGGGATCTACCTCTGAAAGAATACTAACAGAGGCTACCTCCCCGTTATCCGCACCAGTGTTGTAATTGGCTCCGAGTGCCCTAGGATGGAGCACAGGAGGTTAAGTTATATGTGTTACTGGACAGCATGTGGGTGAGGTCAGGACTGAGCTCAGTCCCCATTTGAGATCAAAAAGCTTGCTGATGTTCCTGGTCTGGAAGCTGACAGAATCACAGCAGCTCCTGGAGCCACGGGATATAATTGTGCACCTTTTGAAGGACTCATCTCCTGAGAAATAAGTAATATGTTGCAGGCTTTGTGTGTGCCAAATTTCAAAGGGAGCATTTTTGCGTGAGACAAGGGTGCAACATGGTCTACAACTCAGCTCTCGTTGAGATGCTGTCACAGAAATTACGGCAGAGTAATGTTGTCCCGCAAATGCTTTTATTGGGATTGGAACTAGGTACTCTAATGCTTGCTGAAGGAACATCTATTCACACCCAGGGACCAGTCCTTTGCAGACAAAGGGAATATGTCCAGTCGTTGCAACTTTTTTGAATTGAATAAAACTAGTACGTACGAGGGCACGTGCAAGGGCACATGTACTAGCTCGGTCCAGCCAAGCATCATCGATGCTATTCGCATAAGACTCCAACCACTTCCATACCATTGGTCATTCCCAGTGTGTTAATTGATTTGCAAACTTTGCAATCCATATGTAAGGCACTGCCTAGCAGTTCATCAAAAACAAAATAGGTCCGAAGACTGAGTCTTTCCATCAAGATCTGGGCTCCCAATTCCACCTTACCCATTTGTTTTCATGCAATATGTGACACATCTTTTATCTTTTACCTCTATAACTGTACATGGGATTAGAATAGTTAGATAGTTTTGTTTTGAGCGGTGTGGATGTGATGGGCCGAAGGGCTTCTCTCTGTGCTGCAGACCTCCATTCACTATGACCTTCAGTGCGGCTTTTTTTATATAAAAAAGGAAATGGCTGGCACCGTTTTGAGTCAAGCAGAGCAATCTGAGAGGAGTTGATGGACTTGTATCTGCTGCTTGTTGGAAGGTCTCACGAGGGCTCCCTTGATCAAATCCAGCTCTCCTCTGTGGTTGATCAGCATTCATAGTATTCAGTCTGCCTGAAGACTGTGCAAGGCGATCTCTGCTGTCTGTTACCTGGTGTGGAAATCATAAATGTGTTCTTTAGAAATGCATTTGCAGGTCTGCGACAACTAGACCAAATCCTCTCTGAACACTTTCAAATACTATAATCAAATACAACACTCCAACCAGAAGGACCACGGTTGCATTCAAAATAATTCAGTGTATGCACAGCACTCAAGAATTTCTTTGGAGCAGTGTGGTAACGCTCTCTAGGAATGTAAGTCATTTTTATATTATGTAAGGTCTTATTTATTTTAAAAGCCCATTTGAAAGAGCATCAATGTCGTGAAAAATGGTCAGCAGTCCCTCTCTCATTAGGGGCAAAAGAAAATAGCTTGCATTAATCTAGCACCTTTCACATCCTGGAACTATCCGGAGACATTCTAAAACCAATGTGATGTGCTTAAGGAATTGTCACGATTGTAATGAGGAAATTGCAGATTTTTATAATTTAATTATTTTTTACAGCAAAAACAGGCAAATGGGTTCCTGCATTTGCACAAGGTTTGTCATCTCATCTTCCATTTGATCCTTGCCAACTCATTGATGACCAGGTTCCTGGTCGGAATCATCATTGCCCTTTGTTAAATAAAGGCACTAAAGTGAATTTTGATTGCTTAGTGTAGTAAAAGATGAAACAGATTGTGAATGAAATCAAACCAGTTGTAGGAATAATTTTCTTCACTTTCTTGCATGTGATTTTAATTGGCAGCAGATCCTAACGCTTTATTAAGTGCCCACACTCTTTCTGTCTCAGCCCAGCGAAAATTGAAGAAGGTGTTGAGTGAGTGACGATAAAAAATGGGTCTTTTTAGCTCAGTGCATATCAACAGTGAATAAACTTCAACGATGGTGGGTTCCCTCCAATGTCTTTTTTTATTCAGTGATGGGGCGTGGCATCTCTGGCTGGACCAGCATTTATTGACCGCTCCTAGTTACATTGAAAAGGTGCTGTTGAGCTGCCTCTTTGAGCTGCTGCAGTCCATGTGCAGTCGGTAGACCCATAATGTCCCTATGGAGGGAATTCCAGGATGTTGACCCAGAAGTAACAGTGATGTATTTCCAAGTGAGGACAGAGTGTGGCTTGGAGGGGAACTTGTGTATGGTGGTGGTGTTCCCATGGTGTCTGCTGACCCTGTCCTTCTAGATGGAAGTGGTTGTGCGTTTGGAAGTTGCTGTCTGTGAGTCTTTGATGGATTTTTTCAGTTCATCTTGTAGATAGTCCACACTGCTGCTCTGGTGGAGGAATTGGATGCTTGTGGGCTGCTTTGTCCTGGGAGGTGTTAAGCTTCCTGAGCATTGTAGGAACTGCTGTCATCCAGACAAGTGGAGAATATTCCATTACACTCCTGATATGTGCCTTGTAAATGGTGGAATTGGGGGATAGGCAGTATGGTGACTCAGTGGTTCATACTTCTGCCTCACAGCGCCAGGGATCCAGGTTCAATTCTAGCATCGGGAGACAGTCTGTGTGGAGTTTGTACATTATCCTGCGTGGGTTTCCTTTGGGTGCTCCGGTTTCCTCCCACAATCCAAAGATATGTAGGTTAGATGAATTGGCCCTGCTAAATTGCCCATAGTGTTCAGGGATGTGTCGGTAAGGGGTCAACATAGAGTATTGGGTAGGGGAATGGGATTCTCATCGGAGGGTCAGTGTGGACTTGTTGGGCCAAAGGGCTTGTTTCCACACTGTCGGGATTCTATGCGCTGCAGTATTCCCAGCCTCTGACTTGCCCTTGTAATCACAGTATTTATATATTGAATCCAGGTGGGTGTCCGTGTGCGGTGCCATCTTGGGAAAGGCAGTCGGAAAACATGTCTATTTTCTTTTTCCTTCAATTCAGTCTCTAAATTTCCACGGTGCTGCTGGGTGGAGTGTCTGATGAACAGTTAGTGCAGGAGCCAGCTGCAGTCTCTCTTCAGGCTAAGGACTGGCTGAGGGAAAAACACAATGTGGCTTCTTGCTAAGTAACACAGGTTAAATCAAGAATGCTGATGATTAGTGAAACAAAAGGAAACCATTACACAATAGAATGGAAAACTGTGAGGTTTGAACGGGCAGCGTATCTTGTCAACAAATCACTTGCGCGCGATGATTGATGTTCACAAAAAGACACAAAAGAGAATACTGAATATCAGAGAAAGCCCAGGAAATGTTGGAATCTCACAGCAGTTGTTTGTCGATGTTACGAGAACAGACGAGTTAACATTTTGCGACTGCAGCCTTCCGTCAGCTGCAGATGTGATTCATTTTAACAAATATTGCGATAGTTTCATTGAAATGTTACCGTGGCCTGTGAGCAAAATGAGTTCGAGTCTGAGTGCAAATTTAAATTTAGTTTAATTGACCTGGAAATAATTTTTAAAAAAAGATTTCAGAGAAAAGTAACAACAGAGCTGTGGTAAAAATCCCATTTGCTCATTATATGGAAACAAAGCTGTTATCCTTCCTGATTCTAGCTTAGACATCACCCCAGTTGTATACTGTCATGTTTGCCTCTTAACAACTCTGAAATGGCTAAACAAGGCATCAATTGTCGCAAAAGTGTAACCCAAAGAACTGCAGATGCTGGAAATCCGAAACAAAATTAGAAATTACTGGAAGAACCCAGCAGATCTGGCAGCATCTGTGGAGGGAGAAACAGGGCTAACGTTTTGGGTCCAACTGTGCTGTGTAAACAGCACTCACAAGGAGTGTTGGTATCTCACTTTTGGAAAAAACGTACAGCAATCCCTTCCACAATCCTTGGCTTTAATAGCAGTCCTTCTCCCATTTCAGTCCATACAGAAAAATAAATCACTGTGGTTTTAAAACTGCTGATAGTAGTCTGCAACAATCAATGCAAAATCAGAATTTGCTGGAAAAACTCAGCAGATCTGGCAGCATCTGTGGAGGGAGAAACAGGGCTAACGTTTTGGGTCCAGTGATCGTTTTTCAGAGTAATCCCAACCCCAACCGTCTTCTGAGGAAGGGTCACTGAAACCAAAACCTTAACTCTGTTTTCTCTCCACAGATGCTGCCAGACCTGCTGAGTTTTTCCAGCAATTTCTGATTTTGCATTGACTTATGCAGACTACTATCAGCAGTTTTAAAACCATAGTGATTTATTTTTCTGTATGGACTGAAATGGGAGAAGGACTGTTATTAAAGCCAAGGATTGTGGAAGGGATTGCTGTCCATTTTTTCCAAAAGTGAGATACCAACACTCCTTGTGAGTGCTGTTTACACAGTGTCTTGTGCAACCAAGAGAGGCAGGTTATTGCAGAAGGACTGGCACCAGGAGCAGGGTACATGGTGAGAGTTTGCTGGCAGCAAAGTGCTGATTGGTCTGTGGAGTGATGACCAGTTGTCGATGGCACAGGCAGTTCGGGACAGGTAGGATTTCCTGTCTTTCTGGTCCCTGATCCTGAAGAAGACAACCCCCTTCACTTACCCCACATACACCGGTTGTCCAATGAAGTGCCTGAGGTGTACTTATGGAATTGGACCTTCCCAAAAAACACGTGCGGCTAGCCCCTCGCCACCTCACCAGGCAGTGAGTGAGACCTCTGTTTCCTCCCTGAAATATTGTCAATGGGGGCAGCCATTTTAAATACCTCAAAGCAAAAATATTGAGGTATACTGAAGCTGCAATTCTTAGGTTCTCTCTTCCATTCAGACCTCCATCAGCCAAAGGAAAGAAAATCTCCTCAGGCCATCTCCTCCTCCTGGGACAAAAACCTGTCAGAGGTGTTTCCCAGCTCAGTTGTACCTACTCCCAACGTTCTGTGCTCCTCAACAAAGGTCCACAACCTGATGAACCGAATCTGCCAACATTTTATTTCTCAAAATCATGAACATTTGGAATTGATTCTGGTTTAATTTAAGGCACTGTTCACCTCCATTCGGATTTACTGGAGAGTGATGGTGTTCTTTATTTTGTGTTCCCGTGGTAACAGCAATGGTTTCCCCCACAGTGCTGGTGTTGTACACTCAATAATCTGAGAGGGTGTGACTTTGCTGAGGTTTATAAGATCATGAGGGGCATGGATAGGCTAAATAGCCAAGGTCTTTTCCCCCAGGGTGAGATAGTCCAAAACTAGAGGGCATAATTTTAAAGTGAGAGGGGAAAGAATATAGAGGGTATAGAATACAAAGGAATCTGGGAGTGCTAGTCGAGGATTCTCTAAAGGTAAACATGCAGGTTGAATCTGTGATTAAGAAAGCGAATGCAATGTTGTCATTTATCTCAAGAGGGTTGGAATATAAAAGCACCGTTGTGCTACTGAGACTTTGTAAAGCTCTGGTTAGGCCCCATTTGGAGTACTGTGTCCAGTTTTGGTCCCCACACCTCAGGAAGGACATACTGGCACTGGAACGTGTCCAGCGGAGATTCACACGGATGATCACTGGAATGGTTGGTCTAACATACGAGGAATGGCTGAGGATCCTGGGATTGTATTCATTGGAGTTTAGAAGATTAAGGAGAGACATAATAGAATCTTACAAGATAATACATTGCTTGGAAAGGTTGGATGCTAGAAAATTGTTAGGCGAGGAGACTAGGACCCATGGACACAGCCTTAGAATTAGAGGGTGTCAATTCAGAACAGAAATGCGGAGACATTTCTTCAGCCAGAGAGTGGTGGGCCCATGGAATTCATTGTCGCAGAGTGCAGTGGAGGCCGGGACGCTAAATGTCTTCAAGGCAGAGATTGATAGATTCCTGATGTCACTAGGAATTAAGGGCTACGGGGAGAATGCTGGTAAGTGGAGTTGAAATGTCCATCAGCCATGATTGAATGGCGGAGTGGACACGATGGGCCGAATGGCCTTACTTCCACTTCTATGTCTTATGGTCTTAGGGTGGTGTGTGTATGGAATGAGCTGCCAGAGGAAGTGGTGGAGGCTGGTACAATTACAACATTTAAGAGGTATCTGGATGGGTATATGACTAGGAAGAGTTTTGAGGGATACGGGCCAAATGCTGTCAAATGGGACTATATTAATTTAGGCTATCTGGTTGGCATGGACAAGTTGGACCAAAGGGTCTGTTTCGGTGCTTTATAGTTCAATGTGACTTCTAAACTGAAAGCAATTTGCAAAGTGTGCTTGGGATTATATCAGCTCCCCAGCTTGTCTTTTCTTTCAATTTATTCAGTGATATTATGACACACTTCCGGAGCAGTTGGGACTTGAAACCAAGTCTAGGGGTAGGGATACTACCACTGTGCCACAAGACGGCCATTCTCTCAGGCATGTTCCTCCATTCACTGAGCTTGTAGCTAATTTGTAACTTGAAACCAACCAGCCACCTTTATAGCATACCCCTTATACCCCTTGCCTTTTGAGGAATCTATTCATCTCAGCTGTAAAAGCGTTTTCATTTGACCCTCAGCCTCTGTCGCTTTTCAAGAATGAGTGCTCCTGACACAAAGAGTGTGTGTGTGTGTGTGTGTGTGTGTGTGTGTGTGTGTGTGTGTGTGTGTGTGTGTGTGTGGTGGTGGTGGGCTCCTTCTGACAAAGGGTCACAGGACCTGAAACATTAACTCTGACATCTCTCTCTCCACAGATGCTGCCAGACCTGCTGAGATTTCCCAGCATTTTCAGTATTGTGTTGTGTACAAAGTGGAATTACTTCCTCACACCAGTCTTAAACTACATAGTTCTAGTTTTAAAGTATTGCCCTAAGAATTGATGGGGGGACCCAAAGAATTGATGGGGGGAGGGTGTGCTTCCAACACCCAGAAGAAAACATGTCCAACAGTGTACTATAGTGTACTATACCATAGTGCTTAGGACAGTATCAACCTCAAACATATGCTCAGGTCTTTGGACTGAGGTTTGAACTCAGGGCATTCTGTTGCAGAGTCAGAGTGCTAACACTGTGTGAAGGAAAGCATCTCGATTTTGCATTTCACACTCTGTGCCTGGGGCAGTGAATTGAAAGAAACATATTCTTTTCACTAATCATCTGACTGGCAAATGGCCTGCTATCTCCATTTAGACTGCCATGATTTTCAACCTGCAGTCACAAATAAGCTGTCGACAGGTATTGTGGAATAATTAGACCTCGATTCTTTCATTTCGGAAGTGAATGTACTAACGGCATCGCCCAGTACTTTACACCTGTCTGCCCTTCCTTTGTAGATCTCTGTCAACTATTGTCATTGTTAGGTGACATCTCTTATCAAGTAAAAAACATCACCAAGCTCATAAAACTGGGCTGTTTCCTAATGAGCTCTGTGAGAGCTGCTCTTACAGATACTTTCACTTAACCTGTTCAGAAATATTACTTCATACCTCTGGAATAGGTGGGACTTGAACTCAGGTCTCCTGGCTCAGAGGGAAGAGCACTACCACTCTGAGACAAGAGCCCTCCAGCCGCTCTTGTACGCAGTTCATGAAATGTGTTTGGTTCAAAGGCTGAATCCTGCAGTGGGCCAATGAATTAGCACCTCACAACTTTGTAAATAGCTCCTAGAATTCTACCGTTTGTTTACAACACTAGGAGTTAGAATCATAGAAGCCCTACAGTGTGGAAACAGGCCATTTTGGCCCAGCAAATCCACACTGACCCTCCGAAAAGTATCCTAGATCCATTCCCCTATCCTATGACTATACAGTTCCCCTGTCCAATGCACCTAATCTACACATCTCTGAACACTATGGGCAATTTAACATGGCCAATTCACCTAGGTTAGATTCCCGACAGTGTGGAAACAGGCCCTTTGGCCCAACAAGTCCACACTGACCCTCTGAAGAGTAACCCATCCAGATCCATTTCCCTCTAACTCATGCACCAAACACTATGGGCAATTTAGAATTGTCAATTCACCTGACCTGCACATCTTTGGACTGTGGGAGGAAACTGGAGCACCCAGAGGAAATCCACACAGACAAGGGAGAATGTGCAAACTCCACACAGACAGTCACCCAAGGCTGGGATTGAACTCAGGTCCCTGGCACTGTGAGGCAGTAGTGCTAACCACTGAGCCACTGTGCCACCACTCTCCCATTCCAAGTTTCCTTCTTGGAAACGCCCCACTTGGAAAATTATGGCAAGGTACCATGATTGTTGGAAGTCTGAAACAAACATGGAGCATACTGGTGAAACTCAGCAGGTCTGGCAGCATCTGTGGACAGAGAAACATTTAAGTTTGGTATGACTCAGTTCTGATGAAACATTAATTCTGATTCTCTCTCTACAGATGGTGCCCAGACCTGTTGAGTTTCTCCAGCAATCTCTGTCTTTATTGCTCTGAAAATAATATCCACTGGTTGGGTGACGTCCTGGAATATCATGCAGTAATACGATTGATTAGCTCCCAAAGGCTATCATCTCACTGGCACCTGCATTAACAGAAGCAAATAACTGTATGGTGCAAACCCAATTTATTTTCTATTTTCTTTTGGCCAATTCCACATCTTGGAAAAAAAAAGTTGTCACAACAATTCTTCAGTCTGTCTCCCCATCAAGGCTGCCTTAAGGATTGTACAAACATACTCTGAACCTCACTTGTAAGAGAGTCCAGCACCCATTATGACCTTCAAAAGAAAAGTTAGTTCTCCAGTCACCCTTACTCTTCTTTCAGTAACCTACTAATGAAAATCCAATATTACCTCAGGCTGCACATAATGTGACCTCTTGCTAAGGCAACAGAAGCGCTCTGTTTCAACAGTGAGAAGATTTGTTTCCCAAGCTTTTGGCGTGTGCATGGGTAGAGATGACTCTCAGTGACTCCAAGGCAGTTTTGTCGTTTGACACACAATCTGAGCTCTGCGATTGATAGTAATTAGACAGTGTGTCCAACAGACGCCTGCCTGCCTTAAGGCTGCAATAAATGGTGGTGGAAGTGGTAAGTTTTGTCGTCCCAAGGACTGGTAGTAATTGGAAAGTGCGTGATCCCCAAAAACAGCCTGAAGCCAGAAACACAGCAGAGCAAGGCGAGTAGAAGCCAAAGTATTGGTCCAAACTTCAGCTGGCTCACACATTGTGAAAAATATGCCTTTCAAAGTTTTCTGTTTGCCCATCAGTTTTGATGAAGCAAGATAATAAGTCGTTACAATAAGTCACAAGGCTCAGTGGTTAGCACTGCTGCCTCACAGCGCCAGGGACCCAGGTTCAATTACAGCCTTGGGTGACTATCTGTGTGGAGTTTGCACATTCTCTCCCTGTCTGCGTGAGTTTCCTCCGGGTGTCCTGGTTTCCTCTAACAGTCCAAAGATGTGCAGGTTAGGTGGATTGACCATGGGAGCTACTGGGATACCGTAGAGGACAAAGATTTGGTTAGGATGCTGTCTGGAGGGTTGGTGTGAGCTGAATGGCTTTTTTCCACCCTGGGAACTCTCTGATAATCTAGTCATTTCATTGCAGAATGAGGCCGTACTGCCTTTCATTTCCATGCTAAATCCAATCCATTTTTTATAGAAAGAAAACATGACAGGTTTTCTCTTTGTAGTCAGAAGGTGTAGAGTCTTGAGACTTGAGGAGAGGGTGGCCTAGTGGTATTATTGCTCGACGGATAAACCAGAGACAGCTTCAACACGCCTTGCACTGCCGTGATTCTGGCCTCAGGCTGTTTTTGGGGATCACGCGCTTTCCAATTACTACCAGTCCTTGGGACGACAAAACTTACCACTTCCACCACTATTTATTGCAGCCTTGAGGCAGGCAGGCGTCTGGGGACCTAAAGTTCGAATTGTCCTATGGCAAACGGTGGAGGCTTGGAATGAGGAGTCCAATGATGACCATGAATCCATTGTTGGTTGTCAGGAAATAGCCCTCTGGTTCACTAATGTCCTTTAGGGAAGGAAATGTCCTCCTTACCTAATCTGGCCTACATGTAACTCCATTTTTGGGCTTATGCCCCGAAACATCGATTCTCCTGCTCCTCGAATTCTGCCTGGTCTGCTGTGTTTTTCCAGCACCATATTTTTCAACTCTAGTACTCCAGCATCGGCAGTCCTCACCTTCTCCTACATGTTACTCCAGACGCCCATCAATGTGTGATGGGTCTTAGCTGCTCTCTCAATGACTTAGGGATGGACAATAAATGCTGGCCAGGCCAGTGATGCTCGCATCCTGTGAATGAATAAAAAGTACTCCCTGGAGAGAAGATTTCATAGAGGTTTTCAAAATTATGAGTGTGCTGGGTACATTAGGTAGGAAGAAGCTATTCCCAGTCATAAAAGGAACATGATTGAAAGAACAAATTACTGCAAATGCTGGGATCTATACTGAAAACAAAAAAAAATGCTCAAAATCACAGCAGGTTAGGCAGGATCTGTGGAGAGAGAGAGAGCAAGCTAACGTTTCGAGTCTCGATGACTCTCCTAAGAATGAGAGACGTAGACTTAAAGTGACAGGCAAAACAAACAAGGTTGATGTGACGAGAAAAGTGCTGATGTTCAGCAGGTGTGGAATGCACTGCCTGCAAATGTGGCAGGGGCAGGTTCACTTGAGGCATTTAAGAGGGTGTTGGGTGTTTATTTGATTAGAAATGGTGGGTAAGGATATGAGGAACTGGCAGGAGATTGGCACCAGTTAACAAAACTGGCACAATGGGCTGAAACATTGACTTCTCCACCTCCAGATGTTGCTTGGCTTGCTGTGTTCTTCCAGCCTCCTGCTTGTCTACAATGGGCTGAATGGTCTCCTTTTACATCATAACAATTCTGTGATTCTGTCTCCTTGAACAGTTCATTCGTTTTTGGAATTTTTTTTTAAATGAATATTTTAATCTCAATTTTAAAATGCACCTTTCAGGGAATTAATTATAAGCAATTAGTTATCCAGTCTCATTGCATTAAGCATTAAAATCAGAAGACCCATCTCAAAGGGATCTTTGAAAAGCAATGATATGTATGTTGCCATAAACAAATAATTCAATAAAGCATCAGAACATTATTATCTGCAGGAGAATAAGTTTTGTTACAAAACTGTTCCAAAGATTGTATCTTTCATTGTGGGGAGCAGTTGCTATAGCTGAGACTTTAGGGTGTTGAGATGATGTTGTTAAGCAATAAAAAGGTATTTATTACTAAAGGTTGTCTAAGACGAACCTTGAACATCAACAGTTGAGATGGTGCAAAAGGATATCCAATAAAATAAAATATTAAAACAGCTCTTTGACAAAGCAGTTTTCACTCATGCCAGTGTCAACGTGTTAAATGTAATTTTAAACATAAAGGTGTTATTTGGAAAAAAAATACCGGGCTGAGAAACTTCCACAAAAGCCAGTATCTTGTCACCAAGTCACCCTTTATTTACACGTGCATTGTATTTGAGACTAATCCAGCTTCTTCCGAGCAAGTTCTGAGAGTGAGGAGAACCTCTGACATTCCTGTTTGTATCTGTTAGCCAGGGCTCCCTGAATGGACCAGGTTAACAGCCCCAATCAGGGAATTCATATTCTGTGAGGTTCACCAGGCTGATCTCATTACAATCAGTAGATTGCCTAACGTAGATGCCCTGCAAAGGTGTGAGTGGATTGAACCTCTGAGCTCATGGTCCTTCCTATGAATGGTACCATGAGATGATCGGAAGGAGGAGGAGCAGGAGTAGGCCATTTTGTCCATTGGAAATGCTCCACCAGTCAATAAGGTCAAAACAATCTGAATGTGGGCTCAGTTCCACTTCCCTACCTGACCCGAAACACATAAAAGTGGACATGATCAGGTGTACCCTGGAAGTTTGTGGGAAGTGATTGCAGGGCCCCTTGCTGAGATATTTTAGATTAGATTACTTACAGTGTGGAAACAGGCCCTTTAGCCCAACAAGTCCACACTGACCCGCCGAAGCGCAACCCACCCATACCCTACATTTACCCCTTACCTAACACTATGGGCAATTTAGTATGGCCAATTCACCTGACCCGCACATCTTTGTGACTGTGGGAGGAAACCGGAGCACCCGGAGGAAACCCACGCAGACATGGGGAGAACGTGCAAACTCCACACAGTCAGTCACCAAGTTGGGAATTGAACCCGGGTCTCAGGCGCTGTGAGACAGCAGTGGTAACCACTGTGCCACCATGCCGCCCACAATATGTATCATCAATAGTCACAGGAGACTGGAGGTTGGCAAACGTGGTGCCACTGTTTAAGAAGGGTGGTAAGGACAAGTCAGGGAACTATAGGCCAGTGAGCCTGCCCTCGGTGGTGAGCAAGTTATTGGAGGGAATCCTGAGGGACAGGATATACATATATTTGGAAAGGCAAGGACTGATTAGGGATAGTCAACATGGCTTTATGTGTGGGAAATTGTGATTGAGTTTTTTTGAAAAAATTAAAAAGAGCATTGATGAGGGCAGAGTGGTAGATGAGATCGATATGAACTTCAGTAAGACGTTTTGCAAGGTTCCCCATGGGTTAGCAAGGTTACATCTCATGGAATACAGAGAAAACTAGCCATTTGGATACAGGACTGGCTCAAAGGTAGAAGACAGAGGGCGGGGGTGGGAGGTTGTTTTTCAGACTGGAGTCCTGTGACCAGTGGAGTGCCACAAAGATCGGTGCTGGGTCCACTACTTTTCATCATTTATGTAAATGATTTGATTTGAGCATAAGGGGTAAAGTTAGTAAGTTTGCTGATGATACCAAAATTGGAGGTGTAGCGGACAGCGAAGAGGGTTACCTCAGATTACAACAGGATCTTGATCAGATGGGCCAATGGGCTGAGGAGTAGCAGATGGAGTTTAATTTAGGTAAATACGAGATGCTGCATTTTGGGAAAGCAAATCTTAGCAAGACTTATACACTTAATGGTAAGGTCTGAGGGAGTGTTGCTGAACAAAGAGACCTTGGAATGCAGACTCATAGCTCTTTGAAAGTGGAGTCGCAGGTAGGTAGGATAGTGAAGAAGGTGTTTGGTGTGCTTACCTTTATTGGTCAGAGTATTGAGTATTGGATTTGGGAGGTCCTGTTGCAGGTGTTAAGGATATTGGTTAGGCGACTTTTGGGATACTGCATTCAATTCTGGTCTCCTTCCTATCGGAAGGACATTGCGAAACTTGAAAGGGTTCAGAACATATTTACAAGGATGTTGCAAGGTTTGGAGGATTTCAGCTATAGGGAGAGGTTGAATAGGCTGGGGCTATTTTCCCTGGAGTGTTGGAGGCTGAAGGGTGACCTTATTGAGGTTTATAAAATCATGAGGGGCATGGATAGGATAAATCGACAAAGTCTCTTCCCTAGGGTGTGGGAGTTCAGAATTAGAGGGAATAGGTTTAGGGTGAGAAAGGAAAGATGTAAAAGAGACCTAAGGGGCAACTTTTCATGTGGAGGGTGTTATGTGTATGGAATCAGCTGCCAGAGGAAGTGGTGGAGGCTGGTACAATTGCAATATTTAAAAGACGTCTGGATGGGTCTATGAATAGGAAGGGTTTGGAGGGATATGGGCTTGGTGCTGGCAGGTGGGACTAGATTGGGTTGGGATATCTGATTGGCCTGGACAAGTTGGACTGAAATGTCTGTTTCTGTGCTGTTCATCTTTCTGACTCTATGACCCCTGTAACCTTTGAAACCCTTTTTCCATGGGGTGACTTCAGGACTTTGATCCAGTGACAGAACTGTTTTTATTCCTTTGCAGGATGTTGGCATTGTGGGCAAGGCTGACATTTATTGTCCATTTCTAGTTGACCCCTTGAATCGATGGCATTGAGCTGTTGTTGTGAATGGAACAGTGCGACTTTGTTGACTGTCTGGAGTATCATGTTGACTCAACTTCAGGGCAGTTTCCTTCCATAAAATCAAAACAACCAATTGACCAAAGTCAACCAGGGCAGTGTGGCAGTTTGCACTGTTGCCTCACAGCACCAGAGACTTGAGTTCAATTCCACCATCGGGAGACTGTCTGTGTGGAGTTTGTATGTTCCCCTCGTGTCTGTCTGGGTGCAGCAGATTCCTGCCAAAAAGATGCACAAGCTAGTGTGTGGATTGGCCATGCTAAATTGCCAGTTGTGTCCAGGGATATGTAGGCTAGGTAGATTTGCCATGGGATCTGCAGGGGTGGGTCTGGGTGGGATGCTCTTTGGTGGGTCCGTGTGGACTCAATGAGCCAAATGGCCTGCTTCCACATTGTAAAGATTCTAGGAATTGTGTTTTACCATCATTGGTCAGCTTGCGATTAGCGTTGCTGAGACTAGCTTTCTTTGATTCCAGATTGTTTTTGGTAAACGTGAGCTTAATTTCCCTGATACCTGTGCTGCGATTACAACTCACATCTCCTGATCATTCATCTCGAGCCCCTGGGTTTTTTGGCCAGTAACAGAACCATTCACGTAGAAGGGGGAGTTGAAATGTCAGAGGAACCAAATGAATGGTATCAAATCGACCTTGTCTCTGTCTTTCCTTAACATTCCTTCTCTCTGAAAGCTATTTAGAGTTCAAAACTGTGAATTCCTCCACAACCCTACATAGCCTCTACACTGCAATGGAAATCCAAATTCAGCTTGAGTGAGCTATCGCTTCCTGAAAATGTTGCTGCTAGTATGTTATTCCAAGTAGTGATTTATAAAAACAACACTCAGTTCTAACCGCTGCTCAGTATTCTGACTTGCCTTTTGCTTATTAATCTCTTGGCTGCCACCCATCTGTGTGGAATATGGAACGCTGATGGGACCTTGCAAGTATTACATTAAAAATTATGACGATGTAGCATCCTAACACAACTTGTAAACCTTTAGTAATTAGTAATTGCAGGACATTTAAAGTCTTTTGCCAAATGTGAGTTTCTTCCTGATTTTGTTGAAAATGTGTTGCTGGTTAAAGCACAGCAGGTCAGGCAGCATCCAAGGAATAGGAAATTCGACGTTTCAGGCACACCCATCCCCAAGCTTAAAGTCAATCAAATGCCTCGTATGATCCGTGCAACCTTACAAGGTTATATGTCAAGGAGGAATTTATTGGGAAGGGATTCAAAGTCTCGGTTGACAGGTGGACATAAATGAAGACAACAACAGAGAACATAACCCAAATTAAAGAGATAGTGGGATGAATATGTTGCAAGACATATGACAGAGAAAGAGAGAGAGAGAGGAAGGAAAATAAGATCAATACCAACAGGTTGTGCGCTTACCCACATTAAGTTCCACTTATCTCCTTCCCTCTGTCATCGCTGACTTACATTCGCTGCTGGTCCGCCAATGGATCTTATGAGACCCTTCCGTAATCTTGCCCCCTCAAAATATAATAACCTCCAGCCTGACAATCCTTCCCTATTCATCTCTGTCTCATCTAACCTTTGTTCAGCTTCAGGAGCCCACACTACTACTGGGGAGACGGGGGTGAGCGGAGGTTGGGCGAGGGGAGTGGGTGGTGAATGGGTTCAACCTGGATCATAACAATTGGGTGGAATTTAGATTTAGTTAAGTAACAATTCTGAAATGAAACGCTAGTGCCCAGGTATCGTCAATTGTCATTCATGAGAGAAAGCCCATCTGGGTTCACTATTGGGAAGGGAAATCTTCCATCCTTACGCAATCTAGTGTCTGGTTGCCTCCAGACCCACAGGAATGTGGTGGAACCCCGCACCCCCCCCCCCACAACTGTCCGAAATAAACACTCACTTCAAAAGTGCTAGCACTCAAAATGATTACCACTGTGTGGTGTTTGTTGACCCTATGCACCCAAACTGGCAGCTATTATTTTCTGTCACGGCAGAGGTTACAATTCAAATATATCCTTAATTTTCAGTAAAGGGCTATCAGCTGTCCTGAGCTGGTGTGAGGCATTATCTAATTACAGAGGCTTTACTGTGTTTCTTTTTTGAAATGATCATTGCCCCAGCTGGTTTGAGTGTCTTTTTTTGTACAAAATAGCCCAATTGACTCAATGTTGCTGTCTCTTGGCTCTTTTGACACCATCCCTAAACAGTAACATGCAAAACCCTCCCTGATGGAATCTTTGTTCATACATCATTGAAAAGTACAGCACTTCGGCCCACCATGTTGTGCCGAGGATTCATCCTAATCTAAAATAAAATAATTTAACCGACGCCTCCTTCCATTCACTGCTATCCATGTGCATGTCCAGCAGTCACTTAAATGTCCCCAATGACTCTGCTTCCACTGCCACTGCTGGCACTGCATTCCATGCATTCACAACTCTCTGCATAAAGAACCTACCTCTGACGTGCCCTCTATACCTTCCCCCAACATCTTAAAACTATGACCTCTCATGGCAGTTAATCCTGCCCTGGGGAAAAGTCTCTAGCTATCAACTCTATCCATGCCTCTCATTACCTTGTGCACCTCGATCAGGTCACCTGTCTTCCTCCTTCTCTGCAGAGAGAAAGGTCTGAGCCTAGTCAACCTCTCTTGGTAAGACAAGCCCTCCAGTCCAGGCAGCATCCTGGTAAACCTTCTTTGCACCCTCTCCAAAGCCTCCGCATCTTTCCTATATAAAGCGTCCAGAACTGGACACAATATTCCAAGTGTCACCAGGGTTTTGTAGAGCTGCAGCAAAACCTTGCAGCTCTTAAAACTTGATCCCATTGTTAATGAAAGCCAAACCACCATATGCTTTCTTAACAACCTTATCCACTTGGGTGGCAACTTTGAAGGATCTATGTACTTGAACACCAAGATCCTGCAGTTCCTCCACACCGCCAAGAGCCATGTTGTTAACCCTGTATTCAGCATTCAAGTTCCAAAATGCATTACTTGGCATTTATCCAGGTTGAAATCCATCTGCCATTTATCAGCTCAGCTCTGCATCCTGTCTATGTCACGCTGCAGCCTGCAACAGCCCTCGATACCATCAACGGCACCTCCAACCTTTGTGTCATCGACAAATTTACTAACTCACCCCTCAACCTCCTCATCCAAGTCATTTATAAAAACCACAAGAAGCAAAGGCCCAAGGACAGAGGCCTGCGGGACCCCACTCACCACTGACTTCCAGGCAGAATACTTTCCATCTCCAACCACTCTCTGCCTTCTGTCAGCCAGCCAATTCTGGATCCAGCGAGCCAAATCTCCCTGTATCCCATACTTCCTGACTTTATGAATGAACCTACCATGGGGAACCTTATCAAATGCCTTGCTGAAGTCCATATACACCACATCCACTGCCCGACCTTCATCAACCTGTTTTGTCACGTCCTCAAAGAACTCAACAAGATTTCAAAGCTGTGACCTGCCTCTCACAAAGCCATGCTGACTGCTTTTAATCACGCTATGCAATTCCGAATAGTCATAAATTGACTGCTTTTAATCACGCTATGCATTTCCGAATAGTCATAAATCCTATCCCAGCTGACTGGTCTGTAATTGCCAGGGATTTCCCTATTGCCCTTCTTGAAAAGAGGAACAACATTCGCCTCCCTCCAGTCCTCCGGTACGCCTCCTGTGGACAGTGAGGAAGCAAAGATTTTTATCAGTGGCTTAGCAACCTCCTTTCTCGCTTCTCAGAGCAGCCTAGGATAAATCTGGTCTGGCCTTGGGGACTTACCAATCTTAATGTTTGCCAAAATTTCCAGCACATCAATTTCCTCAATCTCGATCTGTTCAAACCTGTTTCTTAGCTCCTCAAAGTTCTCACTCAAAACAAGTGCTCTTTCTTAGTGAAAACTCATTTAGGGCTTCCCCTATCTGCTCAGACTCCACCTACAAGTCCCCTACGCTATCCCTGACTGGCCCAAACTTCTCCCTGATCATTCACTTATTCCTCACATATGAGTAAAATATCTTTGAGTTCTCCCTAATCCTTCCCTCCAAGCCTTTTACGTGCCCTCTCCTGGCTCTCCTCAGTCCATTTCTGAGCTTCTTTCTAGCAAGCCTGTAACTCTCTACAGCGGTGCTCGACCCTTGCTTCCTTCATCTTACATAAGCTGCCTTCTTCTTTTTGACAAGAAGCTCCTCTGTTCTCGTCATCCAAGGCTCCTTAATCTTGCCCCTTCACGCCTGTCTCGGAGGAACAAATTTATGCATCACTCGCAACAACTGTTCCTTAACTAATCTCCACATGTCTTTTGTGCCATTTCTGTGGAACAATTGCTCCCAATCTGTACTTCACAACTCCTGTCTGATAGTGTAATAATTCCCTTTTCCCCAATTAAATATCTTGTCATGGTAACTGCTCCTTTCCCTCCCCATGGCTATGGTAAATATGAAGCAGTTGCGGTCACTGTGTTCTCCCACCGCAAGATCTGACACCTGTCCTGGCTCATTGCCAAGCACCAAATCCAAAATGGCCTCTCCCCTAGTCAGCCTGTCCACATACTGAACACACATGACAAAAATGGCTCCATCCAAACCATCTGCACTAAAGAGGTTCTAGTCAATATTGGAAAAGTTGAAGCCACCCATAACAACAATCCTGCTACATCTGCATTTTTCCAAAATCTGCCCGCCTATGAGTTCTTTAATCTCCTTTTTTGCTATTAGGGGGTCTGTAGAACTCCTTCCCCCCGCCTTTGTTATCATCACCTTTCCAAGATTTGCACGACCATAACTTCAAATGTTTTCCATATATATTTCCAGCTCACATTCCTACTAGTTAATTATTGCAAGAAATGTGGACAATAATCACTGGAGTCTCGCTGTTTATTCTCTAGAAAGTATTCCAATTAGTACACTTCCTCCTGGGTTTCATTCCCAATTCTTAATTGGTGGACATCCTGGGGACTTTAATTGGATCCAATGCTAGTATGGTGTGCACCTTAATTAAAAAGACACTTTCCTTTCCGAACAGACCTCTGGGACTGTGCTTCACCAGTTATTTTAAGGGCACTGTCATCTTCAGAGACTTTACCTAGTTTGTAAACAGAGAAATGATATCATTGAATCCATTGATCTCTCCTGAGCTTAAACTAAAACGAAGCTAAACAGAAAAGAAAAAGCGCAGTGTTGCATATTTGAAGGCACAAGAGATGCAACATTTGCCGTAGACAAATTTAGCCTCATTGGCCTCAGCAATGAATAGATGTGGTTCAGTTTCTCTCAGAGGATTGTTTTTTAAAAAAAACCTTCTTTTCCTTTGAGACGAATGTTGTGCTCCTTTCACAGTTCTGTTCACTTCAGGTTTTAAATCCAATCTGGAATTGAGATGTACATTGCATGGAGGAAATTACAAGTGTATGGCTGGGAGGTGGAGACAGATTTTGATGGTTGTCTGTGGAACCCCAGAAAGGATAAAGAAGAAGGCTAAATGCCAAAATAATTCTTAATGGATATTGGAGGACGATATCAATCATAATTATTATCCTTGAGTCATTCAAAGATTGACCTATGACCCTCTTCCTAATCCTCATGCATCACCCTGACTCAGTTTGAGTAAAGTAAGATAGTGTCAAAAAGTGTGGTGCTGGAAAAGCACAGCCAGTCAGGCAGCATCTGAGGAGCAGGAAAGTCAATGATGAAGACTTATGCTCAAAATGTTGACTCTCCTGCTCCTTGAATGTTGCCTGACCGGCTGTGCTTTTCCAGCACCACACCTTTTGACTCTGACCTCCACCAACTGCAGTCCTCACTTTCTCTTTACATAAGACAGTGTTAGCTTCAGTATGTATCTTCCCATCTGTATCTTTTCCTTTCCTCGCCTATCTCTGTGTTACCTACCTCTTCATCTGACAACTGTGTCATGGGTGAGTTGCAGTTTCCTTCACTTAAGCATGCAAAAGATTAATACTGTTGACTTCACTCTCAAAAGAAGCTTAAAATTCTTGCCACCTTTCTCCAATGCCTACTCGATCACTGTCTGCAATTAGAGATAACGTTCACAATCTTGATGTTTTCTTTGGCCTGGCACTCAGGATTCAACTCCATATTCCCTCCAGCACTAAGACCACCTACTTGCACTTTGTCCAACTATTGCTGACACCTTCATCCATTTCTCAGTCACTCTCTGGACATGATTGTTCCAATGCTCTGCTTGTCAGCCCTTCACCTGCTGTGAATATCAGCTTAGCTCATACCAATCCATCTTGCCCATAGGCTAACCACACCGCACTTTGTGCTTGGTGTTTATAGTTTCCAGTTATTTTCAATTTAAAACTCTCATATTTGGATTTAATCCACTCACGGCCTCCCGTTCAATATCTCTGTACCTTCCTTAAGCTCCACAATCTTCCAAAACCCTGCATTCCTTGGAGCTAGTTGTGAGAGGCATAGATACAATGAATAGCAAAGGGTATGGGGAATTCAAAACCAGAGGCCTGTTTTAAAGTTGAGAGAGAAAGATCTAAAAAAGGATCCGAGGGGCAACATTTTCACACAGAGGGTGGGTCACATGTGGAATGAACTGCCAGAGGATGTGGTAGATGCAGGTACATATACAATATTTAAGCGACATTTGGACGAGTATATGAATAGGAAAGATTTAGAGGGATTAAGGACTAGTTTAGTTTGGGAGACTTGGTCGGAATGGACAAGTTAGATCGAAGAGTGTGTTTCTGTACCGAATGACTTTATCACTTTGTGTCACCTTCACACCACTATGAGGAGACATGCCTTCTGCCAAGGAAGGCTGTGACCACTGGATTTGCTATCCTAAATGTATCTATACATTGAAAGGGTTTCCTTACCCTGCCTGACAAAAGTTTTGGTCACCTTCTCTCCAACCTCTCTGGTGCAGTGGATTTTTTTTTTAATGTTCCCGTAAGCTCCCTTGGAATGCTCGTCTCCATGAAGTGAGATTGTATAAATGGAAGTCGTTGCCACTTATATGGCTGTATGACCAGAAAGGTCATGAAATGCATTAGACTGAAGCAGTGATGGTGCCGCATGGGTGTTATGTTGCTTTAAAGGCGGGTAAAATGATCTGGGAAAATGCTGCATGGCTACTTACTGGTGTGTAAAGAAAAAAGGTGGATGTTGCATGATACTGTGGTGATTCAGGGCTGTTTGTTTAGCTTCATGTTTCATCCAGAACAACAGATTATGCTGTGTAATCCGTTAGTTCCTCCAGATTACTATGCTATGGTGCATGATGCCAACTTTATTTAAAACGGCATGCCTCACTTCATGTTATACAATGATGCCAAATATTCTGTGACACCTTATTAGCTGAAAGCACTCACCCAGATTGTGTGATATAGAATGAGATAGAATGGTGCTAGAGTTCGGTGCCTCTGATAGACAAGTGTTTATTGTACCTTGATAGAAAAGAATGTTTACAGTATGGAAGCTGGCCATTCAGCCCATCAAGTCCCCATTGACCCTCCAAAGTGCATCCCACCCAGACCCAATCTCCTACCATATACCTGTAACCCCGTATTTCCTATGGCTAACCCCCCTAGCCTACATATCCCTGGACACAATGAGCAATTTAGCATGGCCAACTCACCTAACCTGCACAGCTTTAGACTGTGGGAGAAAACTGGATCATCCAGAGGAAACCCATGCAGACAACATGTAAACTCCACAAAGACAGTTTCCTGAGGGTGGAATCGAACCCAGGTCCTTGGCGCTGGGAGGCATCAATGCTAATTACTGAGCCACCATGCTGCCCCTCACGTAATGATGCTCTGAGCTCATCCGAGATTTGGCACCTGATAATGGCACATCTATTTGTTACAATAGGCTAAGGGGGCCAGCACATTGTAGCGGATTAGAACTCTTGTGGCTGTGGGTGTCTGAATGTATGATTTTAGTGCAGCCACTAAAGCCAACCCCTCAGCTCTCAGTGTATAAATAAAAGGAGGAACCAACTGATAGGACACCAAGATATCAGGAGCAAAAAGGCCCCAAGCCCAATTTGCAACTGATCTTAAGCAAAGGTACATAGACAGGATCTTTTCCCTGGGGTGAGGGAGTCCAGAACGAGAGGGCATAGGTTTAAGGTGAGAGGGGAAAGATATAAAAGGGACCCAATCTCATAGGAAGTAGTGGAGGCTGGTGCAATTACAACATTTAAAAGGTATTTGGTTGGAGACATGAATAGGAAGGGTTTAGAGGGATATGGGCCAAATGCTGGCAAATGGGACTAGATTAATTTAGGATATCTGGTTGGCATGGACAAGTCTTTTTCCATGCTGTGCGTCTCTATGAGCCAATGAGTCTCTCAAGTCGATGGCTCTAGTTCCTGCTGTTGACCCATTGAACTCCAGCTCTGATGCTTCTGCCTGAGATACTGACTAGTTGCATTGAAAACTACCTCTCCAAGTTTTCCAGTAAAAGCCAGTGATTCTGCCTTAAGAAGCATCCTTCGACCGATGTCACCAATGTAGCTTTTTTGACCGTTTTCTCATTATGGAAACTTACTTTGTGCAATTGGGCTGTTCCATTCTGTAACTGCTTCAGTAAAAGCTCAAAAGGACGTCAATGCCAGTAAGGCACCTTGGGACATTTCAGACAGGAGAAGACACTGTTTAAGTGCAAATTCTATCTTTCACTGTCGCTGTGAAATTCGGGAAGCTCAGCAAAGCTGGGACAAGGTTCTGAAAATGTCAGGCTTTTGGCACTGAATGCTGCCAGTTGCTATCTCCAGTTGAGATCTTTGACTATTCTTCTAGCCCCTACTGGTAACCACCCTGACAGAGGTTCTGGCAAAGTCTCCTGCCTTACAGCAGGAAAGTTGTGGCTGTCACAGAGAAAAGTAGCACAACAAAACCCAACAAGGAAGCACTTTTTAAAAAATCTTCCAGTTTCAATTCCGGCCAAAAGGCACCAGTTGCAATAGTAGTATGGCATACTAGTATTGTAACTCCATGTAGATATCTAAAGAAGCCAGTATGGTTTGAAATACCGTTTGGCTATCTGAGTAGGAGCGTAAAGTGCTGCTTTGGGATCTGAGGTAGCACAAGCTACACCCTGCAACAGTCAGAATTGGGTGGCAGAGTGGCTTTGTCATTCGCACTGCTGCCTTACAGTACCAGGGATCTGGGTTTGATTCCAGTCACAGGCAACTGTTTATGTGGAGTTTGCCCATTCTCCCTGTATCTGTGTGGAGTTTTTTCTGGGCATTCTGGATTCCTCCCACAGTCCAAAGATGCACAGGTTAGGTGGATGGGCTATGCTAATTGCCCCTTAGTGGTTAGGGCTATGTAGGTTAGATGGGTTAGCCATGGGAAATGCAGGGTCACATGGATGGTGTGGGTCTGGGTTAGGTACTCTTCAGAGGGTTGGTGTGGACTTGATGGTCTGAACAGCCTGTTGCCACAATGTAGAGATCCTATGATTCATCCTTCAAGAATCGGAAGCCACTTTGTGCATCTTAAAGCTTTCACTCCACACACATATTATTTATTCCATTTTAATTGAACCTGGATTAACCAGCCACCTGCTCTAAATGAGCAATCTAATTTCCTTCAAAGGTTTCCTGTGCTTTAAAGAGGATGTGTGTGTTGTGTGATTGCACAACTTTAGCTACTTAGAAAGAGAATATACATACCTTGATTCAAAATCACTTAATTTTTGATTTGATGGGGAAAGAGTAGACATGAAACGCACCCAATTATGCAGGAGAACTGTATTGTGACATACATAGAAATTAAAGGAAACTTGGAGTCCCTGAAAATGCAATAGAAACAGATGTAGTTGTAATATTCAGTAGCAAATGACTAAATGCTTGAAACGATAAGATTTACAGTACAATATAGAGGAACACAACAGTGTGATTAAATTCACTTTTAATTCTAAAATCCTGTCCAAAACAGACTGATGTTCTTTGTACTGCACCATTAGAGGACAATAGGAACAGGCCCTTTGGCCCACCATACCTATGACGATTGTAACTTTGACACCATCTTAACAGGACAAGTATAATCAAGCTTAATGGTTCTTGCATGTTGCAACAATGAAAGCCATGGTCGAAAAGGCACTGAACTTTATAAAACACCTCATTTCAGGTTGTCACGTTGTGACTAAGTGCCAAGCGCACGCCTGATTGTTAAACAATCCTGGACCTTCTTTCAACACGGACTTGATGAGTTGAGTGCAGTTGCCTGTCTGGCAATCATCGGGTCTCTGATTGTTTCCTAGACAACAGCAAAGTAATTGGAGACCGCTGTTGTTCAGCAAGCTGGATTTATCGTCTTCTGCACAGCCAATTAAAGAGGCAACAGCCCTTGTGCACTCATTCTGCAGAAGGCTTCAAAAGGGACAATATCCTTTCTATGGTGCGTGCATTTTGCTGAACGCATTGAGGCATGGTATTAACTCTAATTCTACCAGATACACTATTTCCTCTGCTACTAACTCCAGTTCAATTGTCTGCCCCCCCCCACCCCCGACAACTTCTCCTCCCGGAGAGACTAATTTACCTTTCAGCTTGAAGTGGGGTTTTCATGAGTCAATGTAATACCAAGAGTTAAGTCTGACTGTGTAACAGGCTGAGGAGATGTAGATGTCATCACAAGGAGTGACACAATGTCACATGATTTTAATTAAAAATCACACAACACCAGATTATAGTCCAAAAGTTTTATTTGGAAGCACTAGCTTTCAGAACGCTGCTCCTTCATCAGGTGGTTGTGAACACCCCAGTCCAACACCGGCATCTCCAAATCATCACATGCCAAGATGAAGCCACAGTGTGACGTTTCTTCAATAATGCTTTCCCTACCTCAGCTGATTATATTTAAAGTACTCGCGGGATGTGGGTATCGCTGGCTGGGTTAGTATTTATTGTCTGTCCCTAGTTGCCCTTGTGAAGGTGGTGGTGAGCTGGCTTCTTGAAATGCTGCAGTCCATGTGCTGTAGGTAGACCCACAATTATTTTATGGAGGGAATTCCAGGATTTTGGCCTGAGCCGCATTGAAGGACCGATGATATATTTCCAAAGCAGGCTGGTGAACAGCTTGGAGGGGAAACCTGCCTCCAAGATGTTCACCAGCCTACCTTGGAAATATATCATTGGTGGTGTTCTATGTATCTGCTACCCCTGTCCTTCCAAATGAAAGTGGTCATGTTTTTGGAAAGTTCTGTCTCAAAGGTTTGGTGAGTTTCCGCATTTGCATCTTGTAGTTAGTGTCACTGAGCATTCATGGTGGAGGTGGTTCCAGCCAAGTGGGCTACTTTGTCCTGGATGATATCGAGCTTCTTGAGTGTTGTTAGAGCTGCACCTGACCAGGCAAGTGGAGAGTACTGTTACTTGGAGATGGTGGACAGGCTTTGGGGAGTAAGGAAGTGAGTTGCTCAACAAAGTATTCCTAGTTTCTGACTTGCTCTTAATCATAGAATCCCTACAGTGTGGAAACAGACCTTCAACCAACAAGTCCACACCGACCCATTCCCCTACATTTACCCCTAACTAATGCATCTAACCTACAAATCCCTGGGCACTATGGGCAATTTCCCATGGTTGATTCACCTGGCCTGTACATCTTCAGATTATGGGAGGAAACCAGACACCCAGGGGAAACCCACACAGACACAGGGAGAACGTACAAACTCCACACAGACACTTGGCCAAGGTTGGATTCGAACCTGGGTCCCTGGCACTGTGAGGCAGTAGTGCTCACCACTGAGCCACCGTGCCACTCACTGTACTCTTGTAGCTACTGTGTTTGCATGACTGCTCCAATTGAGTTTCTGGTCAATGCTAATCCTCAGGATGTTGACACTGAGGGTTTAGGTAAATTGTATAAATATTGTGCTGCTGATTAACAAAACCAAAATTGTCACATTGAAGTGATTTTGCTTTTTGATCTTCAACACCAGTGACAGAGCAGTGAACACTTGAATGTGTGTCTTCGGAAGCTCATTCAAATCAGAATGAGTAAAGCTGACAAGGGATTTGAGGAGCAAAAGACAAACTTTGAACCCAGTCCTGTGGAGCCAGCAGAATATTGGTGCAGTGGATCATTGATACATTAGTCAAAGATTGCAACAGTTCTTTTTCTGTCAGCATTGGAAGAAAATGGGGAAAGTGGCCAGACAGCTGTTGTGGTGTAAGGCTTTTCATGTGCAGTCCTAGAACAAGTAGCGACCTAGGCAAGGAAAAGAATGAACTCTGACCTTGGTTCGACACTCCTTTGTTGCATTGATTGGAACCTGCTGTCACCTGAGCAGGAATTCTGCGCCATTTTATCATATTTGTTTGTAACCATTCAGTGAAAATTTGAGTGGATGGAATTGAAAACACCGATGCCGAAATCTTGTAATGTTGACTTTGATCCAAAGCAAAAAGACATGCTATATAATATCTCTCACACCTCAAAATGCCAAATTTGTTTGTGGCTCCTTAAATACTTTTAAAGTGTGCTCACTATTGTAACCTTGGCAATAACTTTGATATTTTCTAATCTACCTGTTCAGTGATGTTGTTACATACCTTGGTAGAAGGTGAGACCTGACCCCTAGGTATCCTGGTCAAGAGATAGGAGCATTGCCACAATATCAGAAAGGCCGTTATTGGAATGGAGTTTTATATAATTGACCTCTTTTCTTTTGAGACTCAAGTCAGGCCTCCCCAAAGTGGAGAGGGGTCAGGGCCCCACCTCTGAGAAAGACGTGACCACACTGGGGCTCTTTGTGAGCTACGATGGTTGTGCTCTCTGTCTCAGAGGTGCGTGCTCTCTCCATTCTGGAGTCAACTTTTAAGCACAGCAAATTGTCAAAGATTACACTTTGGCTATTTCAGAATGACTCAGACCTCAGGTGTGGCTGTCCCTGCATGTGGGATAGCCCTCGATACTTTACACCTGCATGTTCTCGCCAGGTGCCTGGATAGATCAAAAAGACCAGAACTCTAGTAGCTGAAGTAGGCCATTTGGCCCATTGAGTCTACTTCACCATTCGTTGAGTCATGGCTGATCTGATAGTCCCCAATCCAAGCTTCTTGTACAGTAAGGGTTGTCTCAATGCTGTTAACAGTATTTATGCCTTTTAGTTTTTACATTTCCAACATGAATTTTCTTGAAAGCTCTTTCACCTGAATTATACAGTTATGAATATGTTTTTATAATTGTTTTGCACAATTTAGACACTATGACTCAAGCAGTAAAGGAAGAAAGAAGCTAGGTATTTTTTGACGTTTTCTGATGTTGTAATCTGTTTCATCAACAGCAGGGGTAAGGGAAATGCACGTTTTGCCAACGTGGAGAGTAAATGTGGAGGTTACTCCAACAGTACTCGGGCAGTGCCAACTATGGCCCTTAGAGGCACCTTTAAAACATGGCTCCTTCTTTCTGGCAAACATCACAAATGTGTGCCAGACTGAGATTACTGGAGTAATACTCTGAAATTATACTAGATTGTTGGAGATTTAATTGTGAATTAAAAGCTTCACTTTTAGATAATTAATATTCAGAACCTGTGACATTGATGCATTCAGAATAGTAAATAATTTGAAAAGAGGTGTAAGTTAAGTCTCAGTGTCTGGGATCAGGTGAACTACGTTTCCATCTGCGGATCAACCCCCCCCCCCCCCCCCCAACAGTATATGAGTAAAACATGTGTAGTTTTTTTTACTACAGTTGACAATCATCATTGGGCTATCTTCTCTTTTAATTGCATATTTCCTCTATTGAATTCAAATTTCACCATCTGTGATGGTGGGATTTGAACCTATCTTCCCAGAATGTTAGCCAGGGGTCATGCTTAACTTGTCCAGTGGTGCTAATACTAACCACTCCTGCAAGCTTATTAGAAATCTGCATGAGTGATCACTCTTCAGTAACTCCTTCTTCCTCACGCTTATGCCTAGATGCATGACTATAATTGACCTATTTGTCAACTGTAGGCCCTAGCTATCCAGTTGTGTTTCCAACCAGTGATCGCATTGTTTTGGAGTTTCACACTGCAGCAGGAGGCCATTCGGCCCATTGTATGCATGACAGCTCTTTGATCTGTCTATCCAATTCGTCCCACTCCCTCATTCTGTCCTATACCTTTAGAAAGGTTGTTCTGTTTTGACTGTTCTGATTGAATCTGCTTCCTCAGCCCTTTTAGTCTGTGCATGCCAGATCATAAAAACCCCCTTGCATAGAGAATTTCTTCTGATGTCCCAGCTGGTTGCCTTTAAACCTACTATTAGGAATAGCTTCACTTCCTGTCGCAATCCCTCACAACTTTTCAAATATAGTTTATTGTTGAATGGGAATAGACAACATTTTTAATTCATTCACGGGATGAGGGTATTGCTGGCTATGCAGCATTTATTGTCCATCCCTAATTGCCCAGAGGTTATTTTAAGAGTCAACCACATTGCTGTGGGTCTGGAGTCCCATGTTGGTCAGACCAAGTATGGATAGCAGTTTCCTTCCCGAAAGGACATTAGCAAACCCGAGAGGTTTTTTCCAACAATTGATTCATAGTCATCATTTTGCACTTAATTTCAGATATCTATTGAATTCAAATTCCACCATCTGCACATGTAAAGTGTCAAGTGCGATTCCACATGCAGGGGCTGCCACACCTGAGGTCTGAGTCCTTCTGAAATGGCCAAAGTGTAATCTTTGCAAATTTGCTGTGTTTCAAGTTGACTCGAGAACGGAGGGAGCAGGCACCTCTTAGACAGAGAGGACAGCCATCATAGCTCATAGTAAGCTCCGGAGTGATCATTTCTTTCTCAGAGTTAGAGTCCTGACCTCTCCTCACTTTGGGAGGACCGGACTTGAGCCTCCAAAATAACGAGGCCAATTATATGAAACTCCACTCCAATAATGACTTCTCTGATGTTGTGGCAGTGCCATGGCGGAGTGGGGGGGTGGGGGGGGGATTTGAACCCCGGTACCCAAAACAGTACAGATTGTTCTGCTATAACCTGACGGTTGTGATCCTCTGCAACCTCGCACTATACAAAAATCACACCATAGAAAATGACTATAGAAAATCGCTCTCCCCGTTTGGAAGTAAGTTTGTGTTATCCAAATAACATCCACAATTCGTCAATTCGTGCTGACAACATGTGCGCGATAGCAGAATGACCTGTACCTGGGTCGCTGGGTTAGCAATCAAGAGTGTGGTGCTGGAAAAAAAACAGCCAGTCAGGCACCATTCGAGGAGCAGGAGAGTCGATGTTTCGAACAGGATCTCTTCATCAGGAATGAAGATTAACAGTCCAGCGGTAATACAGCTAGGCCATTGGCTCATTGCTGTCCGCATTCCATTCCCACAGGCCTAGAAGCGTGTTGGAGAGCCCAGCTCACACCCCAGCCGAGATTAACCATCTTCACATTGGCCTGGGTCCAAATCTCAGAACTAAGAAATAAAAGCTCCCCTTCATACCAACCTTACCATGTTTCCCAACTATAGCTGAAGGTTCCATTAGCTTAAAAGCTCAGTAATTGTTTTGCTGTAGGCCAGTATTTCCATGACATTCTACAGCTGGCAGGAAGAGGGACTGCAGATGCTGAATGTCAAGAGTCGATACAATGTGGAGCTAGAAAAGTACAGCCGGTCAGACAGCATCGGAGGAGCAAGCTAGTTGACATTTCGGGTCAGGACTCTTCATCAGGACTGGAGAGCGGGAAGGGGTCTCAGAAATAAATAGGAAGAGGGGGTTGGGCAAGGGGAAAGATGTGATGGTAATAGGTGGATGCAGGAAAGTGGGTGATTGTGATTGGGCAGTGGGAAGGGTGGAGTGGATAGGTGAGAAGGGAGGTGGCAGGATAGGCCAGGTCAGGGAGGCAAGGAGGTTGGACATGGGATGAGGTTGGCGGTGGGGAGAATTTGAAGCTGTTGAACTCTATGTTGAGGCCATTGGGCTGCAAAATCCCGAGGAGGAATATAAGGTGTTGTTCCTTCAGTTTGCATGTGACCACATTTTGAGGTGGAGGTGGCCTAGGATGAACATATCGCCAAGGGAGTGGGAGGGGCAATTAAAATGGCTGACAACTGGGAGATGGTGATGATTGGAGCGAAGAGAGCACAGATGCTCAGTGAATCGATCTGTTTTTGACCAAGTTGCCCAAAGAACGTTGCCATAGTTGACCAGTTTAAGCAGATCCACCTTCACTGTAGCTCAGTGGGTCTCACTTTGAGCTATGGTTAGAAGGTTTTGCATTCAAACAGCAGGGCTGACAAACCCAGTGCCATACTGAGTGAACGCTGCACTGTCAAAGGAACAGTTTTTTCCTGATGTGATATTCAGCTGAGGCCTGTCTGCCCATCGAAATGCGTCAGAAAGCATTATTTTGAAGAAGAGGGCGAGGAGTTGCCATGGCCAATACGTATCCATCATGCAATGTGGCAAAGAGGGTTATTCAAGAAGTGTGGGCTCAGTGGCTGCCGTGCTTCCTGCATTTCAACAGCGGCCACCTTCCAACCGCTGCTGAACATTTTTTTGGGGACCTTCACGGGATGCGAACGGCGCCATCAAAATGTAAGTCTTCGCCGCCTTTTGCCAAGGGGGAGGCTGTCGCTAAACATAAAAAGAAAAGGGGGGAAATATGAAGTGAGAACATGATTTAAAGCAAGAGGCATTTCAGAACCAGGGCAAGTCAACACAGGTCTCAGTTTGCGCTGCTGTAGTCTCTGGGTTCCGACAGGTGAAACAGGATATTAGAAAAATCAAATTACTGCTTTATTGAAAAATACGTATTACTGTCAGCATGGTGAGCTGTAATTAGTTTTCTCGAGAAACCTGTGTAAACCTATATTAGAGCATAGTATAAGCTGGATCCTGACAGGATGCTGCTTGTACTGATATGGCACAGAGATTTGATGCTTCTCCTTATGTATATTGTATACACAGATATCCCAGCAACCTTTTTATAATGCATTTCTTCACTTCATAAGCAGAGTTTTCAAAAGATGGTCAATGTTGGGTCATTGCGGTTGTCCAGGGAGTTCACTCAATCATTGTTCCACTCAGAAACCAAAAACAAATTTGTACACAAGTCCTACTCCACATTCTTATTCTTGGTCCCACTAAAGATTATTGAGTCATATTAGTGGATGGAGTTTATGGATTAACATGGCTCTCCAATCTCTACTGTTTTAAAGGTGGTGTTAGCTCGTTTAGAATGGATGGGGCAATGTCTCAGTTGAAGTAATGGAGAAATGAACACTAAGCAAGGGTGTTAAGCTGTACGCCCAGGCTGCTGTTCAGAATTGAATCTTTGCAGGTGTTCCGCAGGATAGTGTCCAAGGTCCAACCATCTTCAGCTGCTTTATCAATGAACTTATAGAGTCACAGAGTCGTAGAGATGTACAGCATAGAAACAGACCCTTCTGTCCATTGTAAGGTCAGAAGCGGGGGTGTTAGCTAATGTTTGCATCTGTGTTCAGTGCCGTTTATGTCTCCTCAGTTTCTGAAATTTGCAAGTGTTAGGTTCATGAGTTCCTTCATGCCTGGGCTAACACAAAGATATTCTGTTGCACAGAGTAATGCCCTTCCATCAGCACATCAGTGGCTTACGTTGAGATGGAGCCTGAGATCCTTATGCCGTCAGGTCACATGCTATAACACAGTGACATTACTGTGAGTGTGTTTCTTGAAGGTGCACTGAGATAAGACAGGGAGACATAACACAACATATCCAAGCCTTAAATGTAGTTTGTAATGGAGTGCCACGTGGAGCTCTGGGAGGGAATTCCAAAGTTTTGGACTCTTTTTGAGTAAGCATAAATTTGTCACGCACAGCTTAGCTGTAAATGCTCAGCTATTTATTCTGAATTCGGTTGGCACAGTGGTTAGCACTGCTGCTTCACAGCATCAGGGACCTGGGTTTGAGTCCACCCTTGGGCAACTATCTCTGTAGAGTTTGCACGTTCTCCCCATTGTCTGCGTGGGTTTCCTCTAGGTGTTCTGGTTTCCTCCCACAGCCCAAGGATGGGCAGGTCAGGTGATTTGGCGATGCTAACTTGCTCATAGTATCAGGTTCATTAGTCAGAGGTAAATGTAGGGGAATAGGTCTGGGTGGGTCGGTGTTGGGCCAAAGGGCCTGTTTCCACACTATAGAGAATCTAATCTAAACTGTGTCTGTGTGTTTTAGACTTTTAGACTTGCAGAAACATCATTCAGCCTCCACTGTATCAAGCCCCATAAGAATCTTGTCCAGGCAGTCACTGGGTTACATTCCAGAGTCCAGTTTCAAGTTGATTTTTACACAAGTCGGAACACAATGCTGGGCAATGGAAAGCAGCTGATCATGAGAGCAGGAATATTTACATGTTGGGTCTTTAAAATTACACCCCTGTATGGATTTGCATTTGGACAGAAAAGTGTTCATAAGTTAGATGCTTGTAGTTGGAGACCCCTCCTCTTTGTTTCAATGGGGTTTTAAAGAATGATGGGTCTAAATTGCCCAGCCTCTCATCATGGGTTAACCGTTTTACCCCAGAGACCTATTTAGTGACTTTCCCCAAAGCCTCCAGTGGGTAGGTCTGTCTATTAGTAAATATAGACACATTGTTCTAGATGTAACATTCTATGCATTCGGCTACTGCCCTTCAAAAGGACACACACTCAAAATAACTATGCCACACAGTATTCTTCTATTTATTTTCTTGTCAACATCCCTTTCCCCCAACCTATCTCTGGCCTTGAGGCCATTGACTCTTTCTTGGAAGGAGATATAATGGGCAGTCTTGCATCATGCTTCACCAACTGCTTTTTCTCCTGGAGAAGACAGAAGAGCATGTCCTTATGTTGTGTGTCCTAAGACATCAGGACATGCTATGGATCTGGAGACTCGTGGAGGCCAGACCGGGTAATGTTTTGTAAAGGGGATTAATGAACCAGATGGGCTTTTTCCGACATTTGGCAATGAATGGTTTCATGGTCATCACTAGATGCAGGACATCATAAAGCACTGTGCAGACAATGATAGGATTGGAAAGTTCACAGTGAACATTTATACATAACAGGATCCCACAAACACTGATGGAGGCAATGAGCGGAAAAATTCTGGTTTGTGGTGATGCTCGGAGTGGGATAAGCATTGGTTAGTGTGTTCCTCCTCTCCTTCAAGTAGAATCATTGTTTTCTTTGTTTTTCCATCCAGTCACGTGGATGGAACCTTGGTTTGATTGCAAGACATCAGTGCAGAGAGTGCAGCACTCCCTCAGTCCTGCAGTAGAGTGCTAGCCTAGAATACATGCTAAAGTCTCTGGGACTGGAAATACTAGGCCAAGTAGAAAAAGCTTGACTGAAGACATAGTCTTCAATGGGAAGAAAGAGATGCAGAAAGAATTGGAGAGGTTCATTGTGTAGACAGTTGAAGGTATGGCTGTCAACCATGGATTGATTTAAACTTGAGAGAAGAACTGGAGGAATCTCAAGGTTTGTAGAGTTAGAGATTATTAGAGAGATAGGGACCAGTAACAGTAAAGGAACTTGGGAGGGAAAGAATTGATGAGAAAGTGGAGTGAAGGATCGGGGTAGACAGGAGCTCCAGACGTGCTGAATGTGTATGGAAAGCTCTTCTAAAACCCTACAAAGCTGACAGTTGTATCAAATGACAGTCGGAAGCTAAAGAGAATTTGAGGTGGTAATCGTAACATGCTGGAAGAACTTACACAAAGCGAGGAACAAGAAGGGAACAACAAAGCAGAATTCCTATCCATCATGTATATAATTATGCATCGGCAAAGGCTTGCCATCTGCATATAAATATGTATGTGTGATATAACAGAGTTATATACATACATGCGTACATGCTCATAGCCACTTTGAAATTCAGAGCAACATGGATTTGCAAACCAGTTGACGGAGACATCAACCCATAATGAGCAGCTTAATCACACACATCTGCAGCCCATGTAATAGTTTGCTTGCTGTCTGGGTGACTCTGTTTTGCAAATTGCAAATCTGGCCACCTTAGCCTGAGACAGTCTTTCTTTAACAAGAAGGATACAAATTAAAAATATGTCTGGTGCAATGAGTGGGTGACTGAACTGGAGAGGGAGAGAAATGATACCTTGCTGAAGAAAAACGCTTTTTAAAAAATTGTTGATAGGATGAGGGTGCCACTAGCTAGGTGCGTATTTATTACCCATCCCTAATTGCCCAGAGGGCATTTAAGAGTCAACTACATTGATTTGCACCTAGTGTCACATGTAGGACAGATCAGGTCATGTATCCTGAAGGGCATTAGTAAACCAGATGGATTTTTACAAACAATGGTTCAGAGTCATTATTAGTCTCTTAATTCCAGACTTTTATTGAATTCCAATTTCACCATCTGCCGTGAAGGATGTGGATGCTTTGGAGAGTACACAAAAAAGGTTTACCAGGATGTTGCCTAGTACAGGGGATTTTAAAACTATGAAGAAATGTTGGATAGATTGGGTTTGTTTTCACTGGAACACAGGAAGTTGAGGAGCGACCTGATAGAAGTTTATAAGATTTTGAATGTCATGGATAGAGTGGAAAGTTTGAATCTTTTTCCCAGGGCGGAGGGGTCAATTGCTAGGTGACACAGGTTCAAGATGTGAAGGGGGAAGTTTAAAAGAGATGTGCAAGGCACGTTTTTCACATAAAAGGTGGTGAGTGCTTGGAACGTGCTGCCAGAGGAGGTGGTGGAAGCAGGTACAATAGCAGCATTCGGGAAGCACCTGGATGAATATAGGAACAGGAAGGGGATAGAGGGATACGGATCCTGTAGGTGAAGACAGTTTTAGTATGGAAGGACAAAATGTGTCAGCGCAGGCTTGGAGAGCTGGAGGGCCTGCTCCTGTGCTGTATTGTTCTTTGTTCTTCTTTCTTTGATTTGAGCCCAGGTTCACCAGAACATTGCATGTATCGCTATATTAATAGTCCAGTAAAATAGGCCACCATCTCCCCATGGTAATGGCATAAAGTGACTATTTCATTTCTTTCTGATGCAGAAAGTGAAGGGTATATTTTGATGACAGCAACGAAGCAACCATTTGGACACCCTTTGGATTTGTGTTTTACTGCAAGCAACTGGCTGGAAAAGGTATAGGGTGATAGATAGAATTTTTTAAAAATGGCCACAAACTGGACACCAGCTGGACTAAGCGGGAAGAGGAAGGATATACTGTCGTCCTTAAGGACTACAAAAACAGATACTGTGGGAAGAACTTCAGTTCAGTTCTGAAGAAGGGTCACTGGACCCAAGACATTAACTCTGCTTTCTCTTTACAGATGTTACCAGACCAGCTGAGTTTCTCCAGCAGTTTCTATTTTTCCAGCATCTGCGGTTTTTTTTTGTTCAGTCCTAAGGACTAGTTGGATTCAGAGGTTGGCATGCATACAGAATGTGTGATGGATAATGGACACAAAGGACTAATCAACAGGTTTTCCTTCCCAACTCGCACTTATTCCCTCCTCTGTATGTAGTTCCTTCAGTATTTTGTATGATTACTTAACACAGGGATTCCCAAAACATGTGTTGTCTCTGCCAGTGGGCTTATGGGATGATGCTGTTGCAAACTGTGAGACAGCGATGGCAAGTGTTGAGGTCTGCCTGAGTTTTGACAGCTGTGAGGCCCCATAAAATACTCTGTCTTTTTCTCCCTAGCAGAGGGTGTGTGCTAAATCGCCTACTCCCTGAGGTCCGATTACTGCTACAACCACAACCTGTCATGAGGTGGCAATTTGCATTTCTGTCTCCGTGACAGAAGCCCACACTCCCACAGCGCATTCATTCACAAGGGGACGATGGATTTTCAACTCCCCTCGGGTTATTTCTCATCATCAGACCTCGACGCACTGCATCCAGCTGTTTGCTGAACTCACTCAGCTTGGGAACGATGTGACAAAGACCAAAGTCCATCTCGTTCGCCTTCCATCAAGCTTTACTCAGGGGCAAACTCAGCAAATGTAAACCCTTTCCCACCCTGTGGTCACACTGAGGGAAGCAAGTCATTAAGAAATGCTGACGAAACATGTATTTACAACATGGGGCCATGTTTGTTTTACCAGGTTTGTGGACAGGACAGGTTCCTTTGTGTCACCACTAAATGGGAGATTAGAATAGAATTATAACACACACTGTTGATACATTTGCCTGTGTATATTTATACAGCACAAAGTTGGGTTGAATAGCAATGAAGGTATTTTACTGGACTGGCAATCAAATCCCCAGTGACTTAAAAATGGGAGATTGAAATCCACCATGACAGTATAAGTAAATAGTCATAGAGATCCACAGCACAGAAAGAGGCCTTTGGGCCCATCACAGCCATACCTGTCAAAAACAACCACCTCACTATTCTAATTCCATTTTCTAGCACTTGGCCTGTAGTCCTGTATGCTTTGTCACATGCACACATCTGAATACGTCTCAAAGGGTTCCTGCCTCTCCAACCCTTACAGGCCGTGAGTTCCAGATTCCCACCACCCTCTGGGTGAAAAAGATTTTCCTCACCTCCCCCTCTAAAGCTCCTGCCCCTTCCCTTTAATCCATCGCGCCCCCACCCCGCTCATGGATCCCTCCATCGAAGGAAAATGTTTCTCCCTGTCTGCCCCATAAAGCCCCTCATGATGTTATTCATTTTAATCAAGTCCCTTCTCAATGTCCTCTGCTCCAAGGAAATCAGCCACAGTCTATCCAATAGCTGAAAATCTCCAGCCCAGTCAACATCATGGTAAGGGGAGGCGATGGCCTAGTGGTATTATTGATTGGATTCTTAATCCAGAGGCCCAGCTAGTGTTCTGGGAACCAGGGTTCAAATCCCACCATGGCAGATGGTGGAATTTGAATTCAATTAAAAAGATTCTGGAATCAATGCTTGACTGAAATTGATTGTCTGGGAAAAACCCATCTGGTTCATTAATGTCCTTTAAGGAAGGAAACTGCCATCCTTACCTGGTCTGGCTTACATGTGACTCCAGCCCCGTGGAAATGTGGTTGGCTCTTAACTGCCATCTGGGCCATAAATGCTGGTCTGGCCAGCAACACCCTCACCCTGTGAATGAATAAAGAAGGAGAAAAATCTCCTCTGTACCTCTCCACTACATCCCCCTTGTGATGTAGATCCCAGAATCTGAAAGGAAACAAGCTAATGCATCCACAATAGTGACCATGAAACTATCAGATTCTCCTTAAAAACTCACCAGGTTCACTTGCTTCCTTTTGGGAAGAAAATCTGCCATTCCTACACAATCTGATCTCCAGGTCATAGGCTGTAAACCATTCAAGGACACTAGAGGCTGTGATTTATTGATATTAATACAGAGTATTGTGTACATAACAATTCTAGGTTGCAGGATGGCAGAGGCTTTGTGGAAGACTGAGATGAATTCTATCCATAAGGCCTGTGAAGCAGCTATTTTGTTCTGTCCATGTACTTGTACTTCATGAACATGTGTAGGTTCACACAACAATCTAATTGCAGCAATGTGTCCAATTTTATATGAGGAATATTTCCAAATCTTGTGCTTTTGTTGAATTATTCAGAATCAAAGAATCCTTATAATGTGGAAGCGGGCCATTCATCCCATCAAGTCCACACCGACTCTATGGAGTATCCCACCCAGACCCACCCCACTATCCTATCTCTGGAAATCTGCATTTCCTGAGGTTGATCAATGTAGCCTGCACATCCCTGGACACTATGGGCAATTTAGCCTAACCTGCACATCTTTTGACTGTAGTAGGAATCCCACACAGACACAGGGAGAATGTACAAACTCCATATAGACAGTCGCCCGAGAGTGGAATCGAACCCCCGGTCCCTGGCACTGAGAGGCAGCAGATAGTTACCCTTTGTTTGCTTCATGACAGCATCTCAGCCTATCATTAGTTGACTTTGCTAATCAACCATTGCCCTTTTCTCCTGTCATATAAATTGTCGTGACCATTTGAAATTTGGCATTCTTGCATTTGTTCTGATGAGTGATTCTCCTTTGAACATAGCACTATTTCTGTTGCCTGTGCCATTCTTTCTCCCCATTCCCCTTCTCCTCTGTACATGAATTTTCTATAATAGCAAAACACACTCAAAACACATAGCAGATCAATAAGTATGTGGCAAAGAGAATAACTTCTCTGTTTTTGAAAACAATCCTTGTATTGTTATGTACAAGACCAAAACCCCTCAAAATAGATGAAGAAGGTAGCCTAGACCCTGGCTTTTTCTGGTTTTAAAGGTTCCGGATGCAATTTAATAGGTCAAGTTATCAACCTTAAAGATAAACATACTTTCAATAAAAAATCTATTAAAAAAAAGATAAACATACTTTCAATAAAAAATCTATTAAAAAAAAGATAAACATACTTTCTTCAGTTAAAATATAGCAATCAAAGAGATAAAAGAAAATAGTTGGTTTAGCTGTAATTCTATTGAAATGCTGAACAAAATAATTGATACAGTAACAACAGTAACTAGTTAACTATTCCAATACAGTGTCATCCCATAAACACACCCTTGACAAAAAACAAATTTAGAAAGCAGATTGTCTCATGTGCAACTGCAGCAGCAGGAAGATAAAACATCAACAGAAAACTCTGGGAAAATAAAGCAGGGAGAGATGAACTGTAGCTTCCCAATCCCTGCTGAGACCCCAGCAACAACTGTGACTGAGAGCTAAAAATCCTAGTTCTATGGGGGCTGGCCCCACCCATTCGGGCTGCTTCTATTGTTTCAACTTAATAAAACAATCCCAAGAGCTCACAAGTTGTTGATTTTATTTGATTCACCTAGACGGCGTTCCACCTCTGTCTTAAAATCTCTCCAAAAGAACCCTAGGACAAAATGCAGCCATTTTATTGTCACAGTGTCTCTTAGATTCTCACAATACCAGTCTCAAATATAGTCCAACAGGTATATTTGAAAGTACAAGCTTTCAGAGCACTGCTCCTTCATCAGATAACTACCTGACAAAGCAGTAGTACTCCGAAAACTAGTCCTTCTGAATAAACTTGGTGTTCTAGACCCTAGCATTGTGTGATTTTTACCTTTGTTCACCCCAGTCCAACATCGGCATCTCCACATTTTAGATTCTCATTCTTTCTCCCTCTCTTACATACATTTCTTTGTCTCTTTATGTATTCTCTCCCACAACTCACTTTCCCTTTCATTTGCATCCTTCCAATGTAATTTGAAAAAAAAATTAGTTGTCAGGGAGTCATTCAGTTTGGGTTTTTGTCTGACTGCTGTCTGTACCAGCTCCCTGCAATTGTCAAATCGAGCGCCCTTATCCCCAGTGAGAGAATTTGTACCCTGTTTTTAGAAACAGAGAAGCAGCGCTACAATCTGTGTTGAAAGTGCCTGGTGTATCAGTGTGATTGCAGGGCCTAACTCACAGACACCATTCCTTCACATTGCACAGTGAAAGACTCTTGGTGTGAAAGAAGCTGCACAGCTTCCTATTGCTGTCAGCGGTATTTATAATGAATGCGTTGGCATGGTGTCTCGATAAGGTATTTTAGCACATTAATTTGCCCATTTACTTTAATTGGATTAGCAAGCGTCTTTAAACAGCACAGTCGAAGAAGTTCATGTGGGCACGCCACCCGATGTAATCTGGACATATGAGCTCTTTTCTTCTCATTCTTTCCAATAGGTTGAGTCCTGTCCCCAGATGTCCACCTGTAGCCCTTTTAACCTGCATACTGTATCGATCTTGTTCACAGTATAGAGATATGTGTGCAGCTAATGTCACTTTCAGTTTCACTAAAAATAAATAAGATTTGGAACAAAAGGGAATTGAGGCAACAGTGGACCTGGGTCTTGTTTTTAAAAAAATGAAATTAGGGGACTGATTGTTTTGCCAGAGAAAAGCTGTGAAGTACCAGCCTGCACAAACAGCAACATTGAAAATGTAAGGTCGCTAAACCTCCAGGATGTTTCAGAGAAAAACATGGGAGTATTAAAAATCAGATGCTTTCTCATTAAAGAATTCCGGTTTACTAATGATAAAAACATTGCAGGTGGGCAGGACAAAAAGAAAAGTGCAGACTTGACTTGGCAAGGTGGCTAGAGATGAAAGGATAAATGCACCAATGCAGAGTTTGGCAACCCATGTTGTCATGCTGCCATTTTGGGAAGGTGGCCATTTTGTGTGCCACAGCAGACTCTTCACCAGAGCCTGTTTATAAAATTATTTTTTGTACTTCCAGTGCTATTCTGTTTGAATCATAATCTAGTGCTGGTGATGGGGGTTTTGGGAGTCAGCATTCCCAATTATGCTGTCTTAGCCTCCCTTCTGATCTAATAAATCACCAAATAACATGAGTTCAGTTCACCAAAAAATGGTACACCATGAAACTGGGCAAAGTGGAATAATGGATTGGTAAGAAGAGAAGAAATGTGGTCCAGTTGAAGGAGAGACTGGAAAAACATTGAGATGACTTGTAATCTGCAAAAGAAACAGGATACAATGGAGTAAAAACGTTTGGATCCCTAATCAATGGAGAACTTTCATAGGGAATTGTGACAACATTCTGAAGCCGTGTATTAGCAAGTTTTGAGAAGCTCAGCAAGCAAACCTACATCCAGCAGTGTATCAATTCAAAGTTGATGAGTTGTTGATACTTATGCTGAAAATGTGTTGCTGGAAAAACACAGCAGGTCAGGCAGCATCCAAGGAACAGGAGATTCGACGTTTCAGGCATAAGCCCTTCATCAGGACATTCCTGAAGAAGGGCTTATGCCCCAAAACGTCGAATCTCCTGTTCCTTGGATGCTGCCTGACCTGCTGTGTTTTTTCAGCGACACATTTTCAGCTCTGATCTCCAGCATCTGCAGACCTCACTTTCTCCTTCTTGATACTTACACAAAATTCATCGAACCATTAACAAGCTGGAAAATAAACCTTTTTTTTTGAAATCATAGAATTTTACAGTACAGAAGGAGGTCGTTCAACCCATCAGGTCTATACTGGCTCCCGAAAGAGCTACCGAGCTAGACCCATTCTCCAGCCCTATCTCCATGGCCGTCTAACCAAATCACTTACATATATATATCCAGCTGTCTTTTGAAGCTTCCTATGAAATCTGCCTCCACCGTTCTCCCAGGCAGCATATTCCAAATCCTAACAACTTCCTGATTGAAGAACTTTCATCTCATCTCACTCCTAGCTCTCTTGCTGACAATCTTCAAACAGTTACTGACACACCAGTGAGTGGAAATAGAGTATCCTTCTTTACTCTGTCAACATTGTTCATAATTTAGTGCACCTCAATAAGGCCACCTCTTAATCTTCTCTGCTCAAAGAAGAATATCCCAATTGCTCTAATTTTATACCTCAAATCCCTCATTTCCAGTATCATTCCAGTAAATCTCCTTTGATCTCTCGCTAAGGGTTTAACCTCCTTCCTTAAAGGAGATGCCCGGAACTGAACGCAATACACCAAATATGGTCTGACCAATGATTTGTAGAGATGTAGCATCACTTCCTCACTTTACTCCATGCCTTTACTTATAAACCCAAGGATTCTTTACACCATCGTAACAATTGTTTCAACTTGCCTGACTACCTTCACAGAATCATGTATGTGAACCCCAAGATCCCTCTGCATCCTTTAAAGTTGTATCACTGATCCTGTATTGTCCCTCCATTTTTCTTCTGTTAAAATGATCAGTCATGTGAGCACAACTGTGGTTGCAGTGTAAAACAAGGGCTTTGGTTTATCCACATGCTTTGTCCATCCAGGGGAAGAATATCAACACGAGTTTGTTTCATGGAGTTCGAAAGCCCTACCTGTTGGAACTCTCTCTTTTAAAATCATTCCATCTTTTCATCCTTCGCCAAAAACCTTCCAAAATTCAATATAAGTTGGGAACCCAAGCCATCTCTGTATCTGACTCACCTCTACGATTCCTATTCACTCCTATTTGATAATACTTCCTACCTAATGTTCTTTGCAATGTACACAGAGGCCCTATTATAGGAAATGCTACAAATGATTAATTACTCACTTGCTCTGATCCTCTACTAGCAAATGGCATATCTCATTGAAATTGTATTAGATTTCCCAAAGTTGCAAATAAGAAAACTTTGGAGTCCTTTTCCTCATTGGAACCCGATTGATTTGAAATTCTATGCACTTTAAAGGCTAATCCATTTCTGTTCAATAGGAATCGTAGAGTTGTTCGGAGAAGTGAACCTTTTTTATTTGACATGGTTGACTTTTAGGCTGTGCGCAGGATTAAGTCAGTATAAATGCCAGGTCTTTAATAGCTGCCAGCTAAGCGACTGTTGTAAAAATGTAATTTTGTGCCTGTCAATAAAGTGGCAAATTGGGTTCATGGGCAGTATAGACCAAGATGTGACTGGGAATGATTACCCTTTCAGAAAGGGCAAGGGGGTATCACAGGAAGAGAATTAGCTGTCATCTACTTCCCTACAATGAGAGCCAACCACAGTATTTACCCTGGAATCCCAGAGATCTTCCAAGGAGTGGTATTGTCTGCAGCTTGAATACATTGACAAGAGACCATTTGTATGGAGGGAGTGCTGCATTGTTGTCCTTTGAGTGAGATGTTTGACTGCTTGAAGTTCAATGGCACTCATTTGGGAAAAGCAGGAAATTGCCCGGGTTCATGAGGAAGGCTCCTGATTATTCCTGTATTGCTCTGGGTGCAAAATAGAGATTTCCACATTTACTCACATATTCTCACTTAATCCTAACTCTAAGGCACATCTCAAGCCCTGCCAATCCTGATAATGTTTGGGGAGACAATGGCCTAGTGGTATTATCACTAAACGGTTAAAAAAGAGACCCAGGTAGGTTCAGGAGACCGGGGTTTGAATCCTGCCAAGGTAGATGGTGGAATTTGAATTCAATAAGTATCTGGAATTAGGAGTCTAATGTTGGCCATGCATCCACTATCAATTGTTGGAAAAGCTCAGCTGGTTCACTAATGCCCTTTAGGGAAGGAAACTGCCATCCTTACCCTGTCTGGCCTACACATGACTCGAGACCCACAGCAATGTGGTTGATTCTTAACTCCCTCTGGGCAATCAGGGATAGGCAAACATTGTTGCCTGGCCAGCAATGCCTCATCCTGTGAATGAATTTTTAAAAAATCTTTTGTTGCAGCACGCGAACCCCAATTCCAACCTCCATTATGGTGTCTTCCTGGCTTGTGCCCAAAACATCGATTCCCCTGATCCTCACATGCTGCCTGACCTGCTGTGCTCTTCCAGCATTACACTCTTGACTCTAGTCTCAAGCATCTGCAGTTCCTCACTTTCACCTCTTCCTCTCACAATCCACCCTCACCATCTCTCCCTGACTGTCTATTACAATTAACATTGCTGATTACTATTAACAATTCTATTCTTTGACCACTTACCAAAGCTTCCTCAGAAATTAATCCTTCTATCTGTGCCTGAAGTCAGTTTCCCTGATTCTACACTTACTCCTTATTTGTATTTATCTTTGTGAATGTAAAAGGCCTTCCTTTTACTCACTTGTGAGATGTGAGTATCACTGGCTGGGCCAGAATTTATTGCCTGTCCTTAATTGCCTTCAAAAGGGTGGTGTTGAGCTGCCTTCTTGAACTACTGCAGTCTGTGTTCTAGCTAGAGTCTTAATGCTGTTAGGGAGGAATTTCCCAGATTTTGCCCAATAGCATTGAAGGAATGGTGGTGCACTTCTAAGTCAGGGTAGTCAGCTTGAGGAGGAACTTGCAGGGTTTGGTGTTTTCATGTATCAGCTGCCCTTGTCCTTCTAGATGGAAATGGTTGTGGGTTTGGATGGTGCGTTCAAAGGAGCCTTGGTGAATTTACGAGAAGCCTGGAAGTTGTCCTGTTTGTTACTTTCTCGTGAAGACTGCATCTACAAATTTCTGAACGAGCCTATGATTTGAAAGCCACACATCCCTCACAACACTGCGCTAGTCCATATTTTTATTTTCTTGTTTGTGTACCCATTCAGATTTCTGTATTATCACAAAATAATCAGTTTATTCAGCAGTTGCCAAAGTAGCCATCTCAACAAATACTTGATGTGGGAAATTTAACAGTTTGAGGAACATTAATTTGCAGCTATTTTCCCGGCTGTTTTGAAGCAGTGCTGTGACATTTCATGCATTCAATGGTTTGACGGAGATGACACAATTTTTGCAACAAAGTATTAACTTGGCATGAGAATCTGAAGGACATTATATAAAATTCCATTAGCAGAGCCACTTCAGATGTTTTCCTTCTTTATTTTTTTATGGGGATGCTAGTGTTGCCAGTACTTCTTTTCTACTCCAACTGCCCTTGACAAAACAATGGTGATCTGCCTTGTAGTTGAGTGGTTTGTTTAGCAATTTCAGAGGGCAATTAATAGTCAACCATCTTATTGTGAGCATGGAATCATATCGAGGCCAGAGCAAATAACATTGCCGGATGGGGTGGCTCGGGGTTTAGCACTGCTGCCTTGCAACACTGGAGATTTGGGTTCATTTCCACCCTCGGGTGATTGTCTGCCTGTGTGGAGTTTGCATATTCTCCCTGTGTCTGCATGGGTTTCCACTGGGTGCTCTGGTTTCCTCCCACAATCTAACAATGTGTAGTTTAGGTGATTTGACTGTGCTAAGTTGTCCAGGGATGTGCAAGGTAGGTGGATTCGGAAATGCAGGAATGGGTCTGAATGGGATATTCTTTGGGGGGTGGGGTGGAGTCAGTGTGGTTTTAATGGGCCCAATGGCTTGCTTCCACACTGCAAGCTTTCTATAACGCTAACTTTGCTAAAATATACCAGTAATCTGGATTTTAATGATAATCTGGTAGTCTGTTGGTCTCTTAGCTCCAGAATGCAATTCAAGACCTTTCTACATAGTGATTATTTATGCTTCCCAGCTACCAACATATGATTTGTGCCACTGGGCAATTGGTCCAGTTACTGAACCCAGAAACATTACCAATTGTGCTACTCTCCAGTGCAAGTAATTGTGGGTCTGAATTTGTGATGTCCGTATGAAGCTAAAAAAAAATCCTGTTATAGGACATGGTATTATATTTATTGGACATTCCCTAGTTGTCCTTGGGAAAGTGATGGTGAGCTGGTGTCTTGAACCACCACAGTCCATGTGACATTGCTGTTGTTCAGGAAGGAATACCAGGATTTTGACCCCGCGGTTTGGTTGGGGATAAGAATATTTGTTGGGTGAAGTCTTTGCGATTCAAATAGAGCTGTCAGACCTGTCATTGTCTGTCTGAAACAAGATATTAGCTCTCATCTGAAGGAGAGGGGCAGCATTTAAATGGGACCTGAGGGGCAACATTTTCTCACAAAGGGTGATGTCTGTATGGAATGAGCTGCCGGAGGAAGTGGTGGAGGCTGGTACAACTACAGCATTTAAAAGGCATCTGGATGGGGAGATAAATGGGAAGAAGTTTGCGGGATTTTGGGCCAAGTGCTGGCAAATGGGACTAGATTAATTTAGGATACAAGTTGGACTGAAGGGTCTGTTTCTATGCTGAATATGACTTTATGACACCTCCAACAATGCAGTGCAGTCCCAACAATGCAATGAAGTGTCAGCTGAGATACTAAGAGGGCTTGAACCTTGAACCTTGTTAACTTACTCCCAAGATATAGCTTTGCTGCTAATTCCTGCATTTGTTACAACATCTGTATTCCTCATTTGCTGATGAAGAGGTGGTGAGCTACCTCATTGAACCACTGCAGTTAATGTGGTGTGAGTCTTTCCCAAAGTGCTTTTAGGTCCAGAAATCCATCAGCTTGACCCAACGACAGTGATGTATTTCTTGATCAGGATGGCAGTTAGTTAGAGAGAACCGTGGAGCTAATGGTCTGCTCATGCACCAGCTGCCCTTGGCCTCATGGTGGTAGATGTTGCAAACTGAGGAGGTATCGTTAGAGTGCCACTAACCCAGCAAAGCCACCCATCGCTTACTAAAACAAATTCTCCAAACAGAAGCACTCCAACTGAAGATAGCAGACTCTTTGCGTTTGATGTGACATTAACCAGTGGATGGTCCTAGAAATACAACGGCTGCAAATTAGTTTATTGGCACATCTCCAACAAAGAGTCCTAAGTATTTTCAGGCAAGTTGAATGACCATATTATCCAAACTTAATTTATATATACTCAAGTTCTCATATTCAGTCAGAGAGACCCTGCTCAATGTTGGTGGGAATTATTGATTGAAGCTAACTACAATTCTGTAAATCTATGGGGCAGAATAGACATATATTTTATACATAAATATAGAAATTCACAATGCACTAAACAGTTATAGGCAATGTGGTGCTATTTAAAAACATCATTTAGTAAGCTGGATACCAGGAGTCTCGGTGCAAATCAGGAGAGAGTCTGGAGGGTTGGGAAATTTCTACAGTTTTCAGCCGTCTTCCGGAAACTTGGTTAGAGACAAAAACAACGGCAGATGCCGAAGAAGGGTTACACCCGAAACGTCGACTTCTCCACCTCCCAATGCTGCCTGGCTTGCTGTGTTCTTCCAGTCCCCTGCATGTCCTGAAGACTGGCAGAAACCAGACGTCATCATTTCTTGTCAAGCTGTGTCTTGGCATCATCATATGCCAGCTTTCCAGTATTTCTAAAATCTTCCTGCATCACAATGGGTGGACATACTGACTTCAAGATTAGAGTGGTGCTGGAAAAGCACAGCAGGTCAGGCAGTATCCGAGGAGCAGGAAAATCGATGTTTCGGGCAGGAGCCCTTCAGCTGGAATCCTGATGACATACAACTTGTTTACATACTTGTACCAGGCCTTGAAATGGATGATGGTCTTCTTGATGCAGACTTTTTAAGAGGTTGGAGCATGTTTATCTCTACTGAGGTGCTACATTACCTGAAAGGTAAACAAACCCCATCAGGAAGGAAGGGGCAGGCTATGCTCTCTGTTTCAAAAGAGCCTTGGCATGATTTTAAAATAAACTCCCAATCATAATAGATATTTGTAATTAGTCTGTTCAAAGACATCTGGATGGGTATATGAATAGGAGGGTTTAGAGGGATATGGGGCAAGTGTTGGCAGATGGGACTAGATTTATTTTGGATATCTGGTTGGCATGGATGAGTTGGACCAAAGGGTCTGTTTCTGTGCTGTACATTTCTATGTCTCTCTAAGTAATGACTCTGGAGCAATTGGGACTTGAACTTAAGTCTCCTAGCTCAGAGGTAAGGACACTACCAATGCACCAAAAGAGCCTGCCTCAATCAGAACATGCTTTCTACCTTTGTTTAGAGGACCTTCAGTCTTGTTTTTAATTTAACGATCAGCTCCTTATACAGTTATATAGCACGGAAACAGACCCTTTGGTCCAACCGTCCATGCTGAACATAATCACAAACTGAACTCGTCCCTCCTGCCTGCTACGGGCCCCTAGCCCTCCAAACCTTTTATACTCAGGAACTTATCCAAATGTCTTTTAAACGTTGTAACTGTGCCTGTGTCCACCACTTCCTCACAAACCACTCTCTGTGTAAAATATTTGACCCTCATGTCTTTTTTAAATCTCTCTCTTCTCACCTTAAAAATATTCCCCCACTCCTGAAATCCCCCATCCTAGGGAAAAATATAAATAGGGTTAATGGTAATTGTGTCTATCACGATTTTTGAAATCTCCATAACATTGTCACTCAGCCTCCCGTGGTCCAGTAAATAAAATCCCAGCTTATCCAGCCTTTCTTTATAACTCAAACTTTCCATTCCCAGCAACATCCTGGTAAATCTCCACCGAGCCCTCTACAGTTTAATAATATTGCTGTAACAGGGTGATCAGAACCATATACAGTACTCCAGAGGAGCCCTCACCAATGCCCTGTTCAACCTCAACATGATGTCCCAACTCCTATACTCAATGTTTATGCCTAAACATTCATTTCCAATCCTAATTAAGCCTCAACTTGCATTTGTATAGTACCCAGTGAAAATTGTGCCTTTCTTCTTTGTGCCGAACATGAATAACTTAAAGTCTGTAGCAATTAGTTTTCAGCAAAAAATATTCTTGAACATTTAATGGGCGGCACGATGGCACAGTGGTTAGCACTGCTGCCTCACAGCGACTGAGACCCGGGTTCAGTGTCTGCGTGGGTTTCCTCCGGGTGCTCCGGTTTCCTCCCACAGTCCAAAGATGTGCGGGTCAGGTGAATTGGCCATGCTAAATTGCCCGTAGTGTTAGGTAAGGGGTAAATGTAGGGGTATGGGTGGGTTGCGCTTCGGCGGGTCAGTGTGGGCTTGTTGGGCCAAAGGGCCCGTTTCCACACTGTAAGTCTAGTCTAATCTAATCTCAGTATTACTTAATACTCAGTATGTATAACCCAGCTCTAATAGATGGTGAACTGAATGGCTTGATGGGCCATTTCAGAAGGCAATTAAGAGCCAACCAATGTGTCTGGAGTCATGTTTTAGATTAGAGTACCTACAGCAACCCTCTGAAGAGTAACCCACCCAGACCCATTCCCCTACTTACCCCTGACTAATGCATCTAACACTATGGGCAATTTAGCATGGCCATTTCACCTGACCCACACATCTTTGGATTGAGAAAGGAAACCAGAGCACCCGGAGGAAACCCACACAGACAGTCATCCGAGGCAGGAATTGAGCCCAGGTCCCGAGCGCTGTGAGGCAGCAGTGCTAACCACTGAGCCGCCGTGCCACCTGTAGGTGAGGATGGCAGAGTTCCTTCCCTAAAATGATCCAAATGGTACACCAACCGATGATAACTCATGGTCACCATTACTGAGACTAGGTTTCGTTTCCAAGCTTTTATTCATTGAATGGATTAATTCATTGAATTTGAATTTAGCCAACTGTTGGAATGAGTATGAGCCTGAGTCCCTGGTTAGTCAGTCTGGTGACATCCTCATATCACCACCAGCTCCCCTCATGTCTCTGTGCAGTGAAGCTGTGGTGGGATGAGTTATTCTGCAACCTTTGAGCAGCGCAGGTGAAGACGCAATGTTGTGTGCAAATGACCCTTCCCAGTGGGTGGGTGATCTCACTCTGCGTAGTAAAACGTGAGGTCTGCAGATGCTGGAGATCAGAGCTGAAAATGTGTTGCTGGTTAAAGCACAGCAGGTCAGGCAGCATCCAAGGAACGGGAAATTCGACGTTTCGGGCCAGAGCCCTTCATCAGGAATGAGGAGAGTGTGCCAGGCAGGCTAAGATAAAAGGTAGGGAGGAGGGACTTGGAGGAGGGGCGATGGAGATGTGATAGGTGGAAGGAGGTCAAGGTGAGGGTACTTCTCCATCACCCCTCCCCCAAGTCCCTCCTCCCTACCTTTTATCTTAGCCTGCCTGGCACCCTCTCCTCATTCCTGATGAAGGGCTCTGGCCCGAAACATCGAATTTCCTGTCCCTTGGATGCTGCCTGACCTGCTGTGCTTTAACCAGCAACACATTTTCAACTCTGATCTCACTCTGCAGCAAGAACGAGCAGAACACTAGCATGCAGGGGCCTTGATCACATAAATTTACCCGGAAGACAGAGAGAAAGAGAAGGAGCTGGTTACAGATAGCTCAGATTTCCGTGTGCCCTCTGCCTGGCCAGTATCTATGTTAACTTCTTCAGCCTCTCAAAGACTTTGAGCATAGTTCCACAATTTGGAGTGACCTTCCCTGAACTTAACTCACCTCCAATTAGGTTTGTCTTCTGTCAAAGGTCGTCTCATTAGTGAAACGTTATGTTACAGTTCCAGTGAAATACAAGTCAACGGTTGATTTGAATAATGGATATTGCCATGTTTGTTAGCAGGTTGAATCCTCAAGTGGCGTGCATTATTTATCAAGAGCTGACTAGCCGCCAGTATCTCTGGTCAGAGAAACAGAGAGACTGGCACTGATGTAATTTCACTTCTTGAGAGAGACTAGCTCCTGCAGAATGAGCAGTGGACTGCTGTGCCTTGCTGTGTGAAGATGTACAGAAGCCGAAATTGATTATGGATCTATCAGAGCACTCTTGAAATGACTGTGGTCCTTTTTGTCCAACTGTTGAGCCTCTTGCCAAACGGCAAATTAATTGGCATGACCGTTTTACCTTATGTTGCACTGCATAGGCTGAATGTTAAGTGATGCATTTTATTTGTGGTCTATTTTTAATTTTTAATATTGATTCAGCGTTCAACTGTTTCTGCATAAACCTGAAGCAGATGTGATCCCAATAAACTTGAATTAAACAGTGGCACAGAAAAGAAAGCCTTGCTTTTATATAGCACCTTTAAAAACCTCAAGACGCTTCAAAGGTCCTTCACAAGCAATTACCTCTCGAAATATAGTTAGTGCTGGAATGTAGCAAGTGTGTATACAGTAAGCTCCCACCAGTAGCAATGTAATAATGGCCACGTCATCTTCTGATGGAAGGCTAATTATGGATCAAAACACTGGAGGGGAACTAGCCTGATCTTCGAAAGAGTGCCACGTGATTTCGTTCACGTCTGCATGAGAGGGCAGTTCAAACCTCAGCCTAAAGCTTAAACTGCCAACAGTGCAGCACTCCCTCAACACTGCACTGCAAGAAGCAAGCTGGATTCTGTGCTCAAAGTCTTTGGAGAGGGTCTCCGAAGTAGATGGACTAGTGGACTGAGTGTTAAATGAAGCAAAAAAAATACTGATCAAAACAGACATTCCAGAATAAAAATGAAGATTAACAGTTTGTAGCAGCATGGAGTGTAATGCATTTTTAAACATTTTGAAGGAATTGCTGATGAACTGTTTGCCTGTTGTATTACAAGTTATTCATCTCTCTGATTTCCAAACAGCTTGTAAGAGGTGCTAATTGGAATAATGGGAAATGGTCTACTGCAGGATACAGGTCATTGGATTTTTTTTTCTGATAAGCATACACATATAAAATTCCTTCTGATTTTTGCAGTCTGCAATTCGTAGCAATTGACACATTCTCCCTTTTTAACAGGGCTCTATTTTTAGTCTGGTCTAACACTCGAAGCCCACTCCACACTCAACTGCTATGGTTTCCATGGTGGCCTGTAACTCACACCGCATGCCAATGACAGAAGTTTGTGGGGGAGAGGCAGTGAGACCTCCCCCATTTGTTAATTCAGCCGACACCAGATTTTTAAGATTGCTGCTTTCTGTTACTGTTGTTCGGTAAAGACTTAAATTTTGTTGCAACAGGGAATCTGAGACTTCTGTATTGAGCCTGGCTTTGTAATCTTCTGGAGTCCATATCACATTTTGTCCAGTCCCAACCCATTGCAATGTTCACAACAGGGATTCATTAAAGATGATTACAATCTCTGTGTGTGAACACTAATTGCATTATCACTATATAATTATATATTATGTAATGATGTTTATCTATATCCTAAAATAAATGTCATTACATCAGTGTTTATCAGACACACTGCGTGGGGAAAATACAGATTTGAATCAGGGTGTTATTCATGCTTTCAGAGTCATAAACTAGAAATGAGTTCCTTATTTTTGCTGCACTCTTCTGGATTCACTTCAAGGATGCAATAGTTTCCCTGATCTTGAAAGTCCTCCTTTGCTTGTCTCTGCTTCTCATGTGAGCAGGGGAGTAACCTCATCCTTGCAAATCTCCAGCCCTTACCACAAAACTGCAAAAGTGCTTCACTTAAATGTGTTTTCCTTTTGTGCTTGGGTTGTGGGAATTGCTGACAATGCCAGAATTGGTTGCAGTCTCTCTGATTGGCCTTGAGGTGGTAGTGATCCACCTTGAACCCGGCAGTCTTTCCTGTATCCATTCACCCACTGTGCTGTGGGGTGGGGAGTTGCAGTCTCCAGTTCCCCGAGATCACAATGCTGAAGTGCCGTCAGGCTTAGTTTCCATTTCAGAGCCATTCTGAAGTTGAATGGAGAAAGTCATGTTTCTTTTTGGAGTCAATGAGAGAGGAGTTTAGTGATCCTGGGAAAGAAATGAAATCATGAGGGGCGTGGATAAACAGACAAGGTCTTTTCCCTGGGATGGGAGGGTCCAGAACTAGAGGGCATAGGTTTAGGGTGAGAGGGGAAAGATTTAAAAGGGAGCTAAGGAGCAACTTCTTCACACAGAGGGTGGTGCCTGTATGAAATGAGCTGCCAGAGGAAGTAGTGGAGGCTGGTACAATTACAGCATTTAAAAGGCATCTGGATGGGTATATGAATAGGAAGGGTTCAGAGGGAAATGGGCCAAGTGCTGGTAAATGGGACAGGATTAATTTAGGATATCTGGTTGGCATGGACAAGTTGAACCAACAGTCTGTTTCTGCGCTGTACATTTCTACAAGTCTATGGCTCCATGTGTTGTTTAATTAGTTGGGAATAATCCTTGACATTCAGTTGGCATTACTAAAGGCTGGAAGTTCCACTACCAACATCTGAGGGATTACCATTCACCATAAACTTATTAGCTCTAGCCATTTAGAATCATAGAGATGTACAGCATGGAAACAGACCCTTTCAGTCCAACTCGTCAATTTCAGTAGAGTGGCTGCAAAACTAGATCAGAGTCAAGGTAACTGGCAGGGAGTACTTCACCTCCAGATTACATGATCTCTGTCCACCATCTACACAGCACATGCAGGAGTGTGATGGAATACGCCTGGATGAGTGCAGCCCCAACAATACTCAAGAAGCTCAACACCATCCAGGACAAAGCAGTCTGCTTGATTGGCACCATATCCACAAACATCTAGTCCCTGCACCGCCAATACAGCTCAGCAGCAGTATTGTTTCATTTATGAGATGCAGTGCCGAAATTCACCAGCAATCCTTAGACAGCACCTTCTAAACCCATGATCACTTCCCTTTAAGAGGACAAAAGCAGCAGATACATCACATGGAAGTTCCCCTCCAAGCCACTCAGCATCCTGTTTTGGAAACATATCACTGTTCCTTCACTCTCACTGGGTTGGATACTTGGAACTCGCTCTGTAATGGCATGCGGGTCTACCAGTGCCAAGTAGACTGCACCTATTCAAGAAGGCAGCTCACCATCACCTTGTCAAGAGCAAAAAAGGATGGGCAATAAATGCTGGCCCAAGGATGAATTTATTTTAAGAAAAGAACAAACTGGATACAAAAGCAAGAGGGAAGTATAAGATTCAGTCTCCATAAGTTTCATCCTAAGTGCTATTTGTTCATCAAGCTGTCTCTATAAAAGCCACACAGACAGTGACATCAGAATTGGCATCAGATGAATGAATGAGCTCCCGTTCTGTATTGACTTGGGTCTATTGAGCTGAAACATTAGTCAGAACCTATATAGCCCCAACCTGTGCCAATAGTGGAGGTGAAAGCAAAACTTGTGTTTCGTCTCCTTTAGATTTCTTGTGGAACAGAAACAGTTTCTTTTTGTAAAGAAATCCGAAACCTGTCGCATTAAATGATTGGGAAGTTTGACTTTTTACTTGGCCAACAACAACAGCTGAACTAATTTTATTTTAGCTCCAACAAAACTTGCCTTTTGTCTCCTTTAGATTTCTTGTGGGACAGAAACAGTTTTTGTTTTGTAAAGAAATCTGAAACCTGTCGCATTGAACGATTGGGAAGTTTGACTTTTCACTTGGCTATCAACAGCAGCTGAACTGATTTTATTTTAGCTCCAATCATTTGTTGAAATTTAAACCTGACTTTTTGATCGTATTGATCTGAAACCTGGCCAAATTTCAGTCAACCGCTTCCACGCTGCTCATTGCAACAAAAAGATTGAGGAGGAGCAGGGTGAGTAATCTTGGGCAGTCATCCTGCAAGTGAATAACATTACTTTGAAAGATCTTGTTGTTTTAGCCTTGTTTCAAATGTATAACAATGGAAATAGCAGGCTTCACGAAATTATGGTTCGTTGGCATTGGGGGGGTTGGATCTTCAATATCGATGCTATTTGCAAACCCCAAGCTAATAATCCTTCTGCACATATGCAATTGGATCCAGAGCTCTCTGAGTCAGAAATAGAAATGGAGCCAGTTGCCAATCTCTCTTGGAATGAGAGCAGTGATTGAAAAGGTGACAAGGCTGAAGTTCAAAATGTTCGTTTGGAGTTGGGATGAAAGCATAAGCTTGCGGAGGAGTGCAGACTGCATCACCCTGCGTCCATCTCGAGCTAGCCTTGAGCACCTCGCAGAAATGATGGCATTGCCTGAGCTAGTGTCCCTCAATCCAAAGCACAGGACATGAGCATATCCTCTGCTGCCTGTATACAATCTTGCATGCTCCTCCTTGCTTCATCAATATGTTGAGTCATGGCAACTCCATCTCAATCATTCCCAGGACTCGAAGACTGCAGTGCTCTGAAATTGTCCAAAACATTTTCCTGTCCTGTTCCAGCAGCATATGTTTAAAGCAGAATCTTCCCATGGGCTGAAAGGTATGGGTGTTGGGAAAATCACGCGAGATGGAATTTCTTGTCATCAAGAGCAGAATGTCACATTTTTCAGGTAAGTGTTGAGCTGCAAGAAAAGATTCTCACTAGTCAGTGGTGAGAGGCCTACTTGTATTAGCATATATTCATACCTCATCATGTGCAGTTTCTCCTGTCCACTGGAGAGAAACTAGATAGGGACAGTTCCTTGTATCTCCATCCTAAGTGATAACCTGGCAACACTAATTGGCTCTTTGGTCTTCCAGATTCCATCCTGGACAACAGTCACCAACAAATCAAGGCCCACTCCATGGGCAGTTACCACATGCAGCCCTCTTCCCAGAACTGACATCCAACGTGCACCAGCCTCTCCGCAGTCCTATGACATACCCCTGACTCACGCACAGTATAGTTCTGCTCTTCTCTGTTGCACTTTGGAGCACTCTGACATCTTTCATTTCAAGGTGACACTGAGTAAGATGAAAATGGTTGGCACACCGCAGAAAGTGATGCATTAATCAGAAGGGCGGTAAAGTAGCCCAAGGGAGTGAATATGAAGTGCAGAGGGCATGCAGGTTTGTAGTCTGGATGGCAGGAGTGAATGAGCACAAAAGATGGAAGACATTGCATACAATAATGAGGTTGCTGGGCCTTGAGCCTTGCTAGCAGAGAGGTGATGATGGGAACTTACACTCAAAGAGTGAAGAAGATCATAAACCTTCTTCTTATATTGTTGAGCGCTTTCAGGACACTGCACTGGGTAGCAAAGCCCAGCATCATGGTATCCTCTGCCAGTGCTGTGACATGAAGATGACTTTCTTCTGCATCAACCCATCCATCAGAACCTTCGAGGTCCTGCCCTCAAAGCATGGTGCCAGTTTTCCCTTATCCACCGTTTCCTGGGCAAATAGCACAAGCTGTGCAGTACAGCTCTGGATGAGGTGCACAACTGCCTTCAAAGTATAGTTCCGGTGCCAGGGATTCTGGGTTATCCCGGCAGTGCTCAGAACTCCCACCAGGGTGTGTGGAGCATTGTGCTCAGGCATTGAGGTAAGTTCAGAAAGATAGTGTGACAAAACTCGTATGGCCTCCTGGTGTGAAACTTGCCAAAGTTGATACTTAGCCGATTTCTAGCAAGACTCAGTCACTTATTTCTAAACTGGGTGGCAATTAACTTCAGCTTAATTTCTGCAATTCACCATGGGAATGATACCTTGGACTTTGAAGTTTCTCACAAGCTCCTGTGTTGCAACGAACCCTCCTCTGCTACCAACTGCAACTGAATATATTGATTGCTGATATAAAAAGATAATGAAATGTGGAGCGTATCTAAAAGGTTAGAGTGGCATAAAAGGAAAATGTTATGGAATTTAATAATTTAATGCCACTGCCATTTCAAAATGTAATTACTTTGACAGAAAAGTTTCATTCTCTGACATTAGTCGTTGCTTCATTATCCCATCTGCACCATGATGTGACAACCATTGATGATATATTTCGTTTTTCCCGTTTAAAATCATAGAATCACTGGAATCCAATTTCTTCTTATTTACCATAAATGGACCCCCTGTGGCACTTCAAGCTGCACACAACCCTTATTGACTTATGCAATTGTTTATTACCTGCTGTAAGGGCTCTTACAGTGGTAATGTCCCTACCCCTGAGCCAGGGGCGCAAGTTCAAATCCTAATCTGCTCCAGAGATGTGTAATAACACAGTTGAACAGATATGGTGTTTATGTGGTACAGTGGTAATATCCATATCTCTAGGCTAGAAGATCCCGGTTCACCTGACCTGGTATGTCTTGATATGGTTGAACAGGTTGATTAAACTAATTTCATTGCTGGCTACGTAGTACCATTTTTTCAACAGGAGTAGAATCACATCATCCAAATTAGACCATGTCACACAAAGGTCAATTATTCTAACACCCTTTTGTTTTCACATAGAAATTAATTTTCATTCTTAATTTTAAAAATTCTTTTCCAGGTTTTTACATCTCTGTCTTAATGGTCTCTTCCACCCTCTAACTTAATTGGAAGCTCTACATCCAGTTACTTGGGCCCTGAGCTCTAAACTGCCTCCCTAAACCTATCCATCTCTCAACCTCACAGCTTCTTAAAGGGGTTCTTTAAGAAATCTGCCTCTTGATTTCTGGCATAATATCTCATTGTGTGGCACCAAGGTTTTTTTAAAATTTGGTAAATCTCCTTTGAAGCATATTTAGGATGTTTTATTATCCTAATCAAAAAACTGCTGTATAAATGCAAGTTGTTTATAGTGGGTAATAACGTGGGACAACCATTGCTACACATTGGCAATGAAACGGATTTACATTCACTTTCCTCAATAGACTTTGATACAATTCTAGCCCTGGCCTCTGTGTATTCACAACTAAGCAGCCTACCACCTGGGCTTGTCCTTTCAGTACTTTTTTCCCCTGGCATGTTGTGGTAGTACAATCTATAAATAAATAGAAACAATAGAAATAGATAGCATGAATCAAATGTGTTGCTGGAAAAGCGCAGCAGGTCAGGCAGCATCCAAGGTGCAGGAGAATCGACGTTTCGGGCATGAGCCCATCTTCAGGCAATGAGGGGCTAAGTTCAAATTAGTGTGAGAGCAGGAGATAATGCAGTCCTCAAAACAAATGTGAATGTCAAATATTGTCAGTCACAGCCGTTGTGTTTGTGTTAAACATGTTCATTATTGCATCTAAAACTAGGACAATCCTTACACTTCACTCCTGTTAATAACTTGAATGTGCTTGCAATAAAGTATTGCTATCCCTCCTGGATCCCACAGCATATAACTTGTGACTGGACGCTGCCTGACCTGCTTGGATGCTGCCTGACCTGCTGCGCTTTTCCAGCAACACATTTGATTCATGCTACCTATTTCTATTGTTTCTATTTATTTATAGATTGTACTACCACAACATGCCAGGGGGAAAAAGTACTGAAAGGACAAGCCCAGGTGGTAGACTGCTTAGTTGTGAATACACAGAGGCCAGGGCTAGTCAAAGTCTATTGAGGAAAGTGAAAGTAAACCCATTCCTGAAGAAGGGATCATGCCCGAAACGTGGATTCTCCGTCTCCTTGGATGCTGCCTGACCTGCTGCGCTTTTCCAGCAACACATTTTCAGCTCTGATCTCCAGCATCTGCAGTCCTCACTTTCTCCCAGCATGAATCAAAAGCAACCATTCCATTCTCTACCTTGGGAAAGAAACTTTTCCTGAAATAGAGGCAGATGTTTGTCTAGTCAGAATTTACATGCTGTGGGATCCGGGGGGGATAGCAATACTTTATTGCAAGTACATTCAAGTTATTAACAGGAGTGAAGTGTAAGGATTGTCCTAGTTTTAGATGCAATAACGAACATGTTTAACACACAGGCAACGGCTGTGACTGACAAGGTTTGACATTCACATTTGTTTTGAGGACTGCATTATCTCCTGCTCTCACACTAATTTGGACTTAGCCCCTCATTTCCTTTCTCCACCTTCTTTCGCTGATTGTTTCACTGCCCCAGGCAGGAGTTGTTTTAAAGAAACAAAATACTACATTGTCCCAAATGTTTGGTATTTGCTGATGAGTTAAGTGGGTGATTTGGTGGCGGGTTTCTCAGACTGCAATGAAAAGCTACGGTTTCTCTGTGCCTGGTATCCTTGGGAGAAGGAGAATGCAGTGTCTTGAAACTTTCAGTGGGTAGGGACTGGGATGCATTAATTCCCATTTTGATTTTGCTTCCAATCTTTTCTTTTTGATTTTTGATATTATGACCAGTTGCTTGTTGTTTGTTAATTGGGAGATTTGACAGTAGCTGAAAGTGTGTTGCTGGAAAAGCGCAGCAGGTCAGGCAGCATCCAAGGAGCAGGAGAGTCGATTTTTCGGGCCTGAGCCCTTCTTCAGGAATGATTCCTGAAGAAGGGCTCATGCCCGAAACGTCGACTCTCCTGCCCCTTGGATGCTGCCTGACCTGCTGCGCTTTTCCAGCAACAAATTTTCAACTCTGATCTCCAGCATCTGCAGTCCTCACTTTCTCCTAGAAGATTTGACAGTAGGTTTATTACAATAAAATGAAAGAGCTGTACCTTTGCCATACTGAGACATAGTTAAAGAGGGAGCATGTGCAGCACGGTGGCACAGTGGTTAGCACTGCTGCCTCACAGCGCCAGGGACCTGGGTTCAATTCCCGCCTCAGGCGACTGACTGTGTGGAGTTTGCACGTTCTCCCTGTGTCTGCGTGGGTTTCCTCCGGGTGCTCCGGTTTCCTCCCACAGTCCAAAGATGTGCGGGTCAGGTGAATTGGTCATGCTAAATTGCCCGTAGTGTTAGGTAAGGGGTAAATGTAGGGGTATGGGTGGGTTGCGCTTCGGCGGGTCGGTGTGGACTTGTTGGGCCGAAGGGCCTGTTTCCACACTGTAAGTCTAATCTAATCTAATGTGTTAATGACCAATAACCTCGAGGCTTTTAGAGAGAGGTGAGCACGGTGGGGGGCTTGAGTGCTTTATCTCCCCGTCGAACATTACTTTGATTCAGACTCTCCCTTGTTCACCACCTATCTTGACTTTTATTTTGCAGTTTTAATACTGCTTCTGTCGGTCAGTACTTACAGATTGATTAATTTGAAAAAAATTGTTAAATTGATGGTCGCTCTATTCTCAAAATAAAAAGCAGCTGGGTTTTTCCCCAGTATGGGATTGGACTTCTAGTTAGGAAGCAGAGCTGCACGGAAGGGGAAATCAGGACTTTACTGCACTGCAGTTCAATGATAAAACTGTTGTAAATCATAGAAAGTCTTCACCTGGCTGATTCAGTGCTTTGATAACTGCTCATTAAACAGTGACCAATCACATTTGACCTTTTCTGATGTGATCGAGGAAAAAAATTATTTCAGCGATAGGTGAACTTGGCAAGTGTATCAAGCAGTGGTGTCTCTCTCAATGTAGGGAAAAATCAAGCCCAAAATAAGATTGAAGTGTCAAGTTAGTATGCTCTGGTTTCTCTTCAGATCATATATATCTATATGTATATAAAATATCAGTACAAAATTATTATAGAGCCATACAGTATGGAAACAGATCCTTTGGTCCAATTCGTCCATGCCGACCAATTTTCCCAAACTAAATTAGATCTACTGTCCCAAGTTTGGCCCATGTCCCTCTAAACCTTCTCAATTCATGTCTTTTAAATGTTGTAACTGTGCCTGCATCTACCACTTCCTCTGATCATTCATTCCACATACGAGTCACCTCTTTGTTAAAAAGTTGTCCCTCATGTCCCTTTTAAATCTTCTTCCTCTCTCCTTAAGAATATGACCCATACTTTTGAACTCCCCCACTATAGGGCAAAGACCTTTGCTGTACACCTTATCTATACCCCTCATGATGTTATAAGCCTGTGTAAGGCCACCCCAGATGCTCCAGTGAAGAAGTTCCCAGCCTATCCAGCCTCTCTTTGTAACACAAACCTTCCAGTACCAGCAACATCCTGGTGAATCTTTTCTGAGCCCTCTCCATTTTAATAATATCTATCCTCTGGCAGGGTGACCAGAACCGTACACAGTACTCCAACAGATTCTTTACCAACGTCCTAAATAACCTCCACATGACATCCCAACTCCAATAGTCAATGATCTGAGCAATGAAGACAAAGTGTGCTAAACATCTTCTTAACCACCCTGTCTACATGTGATGCAACTTTCAAAAACTATGTACCTGAACGCCTAAGTCTCCCTGTTTGACAACATTCCCCGGGACTCAACCATTAGCTCTATAAGTCCTGCCCTTGTTTGTTTTACCAAAATGCAATACTTCACATTTATCCAAATTAAATTCCTTCTGCCACTCCTCAGTCCAATGGTCCAATTGATCAAGATCCCTTTGTACTCTTAGATAACCTTCTTCACTGTCTACTATACTATCAATTTTTGCATCATCCGCAAACTTATTAACCATGCCTGCTAAATTGTCCTCCAAATCACTCATGTAAATGACCAGCACCAGTCTCCATGAAACACCGTTTGTCACAGTCCGATAAACCACCCACCACCACCGCCCTCAGTCTCCTACCATCAAGCCAATTTCGCATCCAATTGGCAAGCTCTCCTTGAATCCCATGTGACCTAACTTTTCTAATCAGCCTACCCTGTGAAACGTTGTCAAAGACTTTACTAAAGACCATACAGATAATGTTTACTGTTCTGTCCTCATCAATCCTTTTGGTTCTGTCCTGAGAAAACCCAGGCAGGTCTGTGAGACACGGTTTCCCATGCACAAAGCCATGCTGACTATCCCTAATCAGTTCTTGCTTCTCCAAATGCATATAAATCCGATCTCTCGGAATCTCTTCTGGGCAACTTACCCACCACTGACATCAGGCTAACAGGCTTACAGTTCCCAGGTTTCTCTTTCCGATCTTTTTAAACAAAGGCACCATATTTGGGGCTGTACGGTGGCTCAGTGGTTAGCACTGTTGCCTCACAGCACCAGGTACCCAGGTTTGATTCCAGCCTCGGGCAAGTGTCTGTGTGGAGTTTGCACATTCTCCTTGTGTCTGCGTGGGTTTCCTCTGGGTGCTTTGGTTTCCTCCCACAGTCCAAAGATGCGCAGGTCAGGTGAATTGGTCATGCTAAATTGCCCGTAGTGTTAGGTGCATTAGTCAGAGGGAAATGGGTCTGGGTGGGTAGGTGTGGACTGGTTGGGCTGAAGGGCCTGTTTCCACACTGTAGGGAATCTAATCAAATCATATTAGTCACCCTCCCGTCTTCCGGCACCTCACTCGTGGCTGTAGATGACACAAATATCTCTCCTAACACCTCCGCAATTTCTTACCTAACTTCCTACAATGTCCCAGTATAAACGTGATCAGGTCCCAGAGAATTATCCACCTTTATATTTTTTAAGATCTCCAGCATCTCCTGTCTATAACATGGACTGTTTTCATTGAGTTCCCTAGCATCCATTTCTTCCTCTACAGTAAAAAAACTGATGCAAAATGTTTATTTAGAATCTCTAAATTCTACATATAGACAACCTCATTGATCTGAAATGGGCCTTATTCTCTCCCGAGTTACCCTTTTGCTCTTAATGTACTTGCAGAATCTCTTTGAATTATCTTTCACTTTATCGGCCAAGGCTATCTTATAGCCCCTTTGTTGCCATCCAGATTTCCCCCTTAAGAATGCCCTTACACCCTTTGTACTCTTCAAGTGATTCACTTGATCCCTGTTGTCTACACCTAATCTATGACTCGTCCTTATTCTAGACCAGAGCCTCAATATCTTTATTCATCCATTACTCCCTACTCTTACCAACCATACCCTTCACTCTAACAGGAACATAATGTCTCTGAGCTTTCATTGTCTTACTTTTGAAAGCCTCTCACTTGCAGTTATCCCTTTACCTATGAACACTCCAATCAACTTTTGAAAGTTCCTGTCTCGTATCTTATTCCTATTACGAACTGTAACTTTTATACAAAGCCTAACCTTTTTCAAAACTATTTTAAAACTAATGAAATTATGATCACTAATCCCAAAGTGCTCCCCAAATAACACTTCAGTCAATTGGTCATGCCTTATTTCCCAAGAGAAGATCAAGTTTTGCTCCTTTTCTAGTAGGTACATTTACATATTGATAAAGAAAATTTTCTTGAATACATTTAACAAACTCCTTACAATCCAAGCCATTAACACAATGGGAGTCCCATGATTGAAAAGTTAAAATCCCCTAATATTATTCTTACATATATCTGAGATCTCTTTACATAATTGTTTCTCAAGTTCCCTCTGACTACTGGGGAGGCCTATAGTACAAACCCATCAAAGTGATTACCCCCTTCTTTTTTCTGACTTCCACCCATGTAGCTTCACTAGGCAATCCCTCAGCAATATCCTCTCTAAATCTGGCAATAATATTTTCCTTAATCAAAAATGCCACTCCCCCTCCTCCCTTGCCTCCCTTTCTATCCTTCCTATCGCATCTAAACCCAGGAATATTGAGCTGCCTCAGCCATGTTTCAAAAGCTATGATGTCCCAGTCCCATGTTCCCATACGTACCCTGAGTTCATTTGCCTTACATGTCAGACTCCTTTCATTGAGCTAAATGCAGTTTAATTCTTCAGAGTTACCTCATTCTCTGACTTGCTCTTGCCTGCCTCAACTAATTAACTCGCTCTCTTTAACTTCAGAACCATCCTCATCTGTCTTTCTATTCTCACAACTACTTAGGATCTCCCCCACTCCACTCGCTGTTTGTTTAAAGGCTCCTGAATTGCATGAGCAAATCTCCCTGCCAGGATTTTGGTCCCCTTCCAGTTTGAGTGAAAACGATCCCTTTTGAACAAGTCTTAATGTTGATCTATCTATTGGAGCTTGGGAAGAAACTTGGATAACTGTTATTCCTTACTAAACTACATTATTTGATAGTCACTGTTAGTTTGGTTACTTGCGACATTGTGTTGAAACAACACTGACCTACTCATCACCGGATTTTGCTGGGTGCATTTTTGACAGGGAGCCACTGACAATAGGGTGGGTTCTTAGACAACCATCTTCTGCACCACCTCTAAGTCTACCCTGGCATCATGGGGCAGGGAATTTACCATATATCAGCTGTCTGCTCTTCAGTGTTTTCCCTTCCAGTCAGAAGAGCTATCACACCTAACTGAGCAACCTTCCCACCCACCAAAATCATTGTAATGTCTTTGCTTTATATTTAAACTAATGGTGACCACCAGTAAAAACACCCATTTATTCAAGTGAATACTTATGAGCAAAGCCCATGAGGGCCAATGCAAGCCATCAAAGGCAAGGGGGAGGGGATAAGGACAGAGGGAAGGGACTGAATCAAAATGGAGTTGGACGGGGAAATAAAGCACTGTGTACTGTTTCTAAATGCATTGAGAGCACCGGTGGACACTGCATACTCCGTCTCCAAGGATACCCAGGCATGAATGTAACTGTGGAAGAGGTGCACGCAGTTGGCAGAGATGGCCCCCTTCACAGCCTGCTGCCTGGACTGGGTTCTAGCCAGAGTCACAAAGTGTGGCAGGTCAGGCAGCATCCGAGGAGCAGGAGAGTCGACGTTTCGGGCATAAGCCGTCGACTCTGCTGCCCCTTGGATGCTGCCTGACCTGCTGTGCTTTTCCAGTGCCATACTTTGTGCCTTTGATTTGCAGTATGTGCAGTCCACACTTTCTCCTGGGTATAGCCCCAGCCTCACCAGGCCCAGAAGCAGACCCATTCCCTTCTGCACTGGGTGCCCAAAGATCAGGAGTGTGGGGCAACCAAAAACACAACAAGAGGTTTTTCAAGTGACGAGAAAAGGAGTTCAAACAACCACAACCAACATAAACATGGTCCGCAGCACTGCAAAATGAACAGATGGACTGAGAGTCCGTGAACTGCCGCAGTCTGTGGCTTGATGGGACGGCAGCCCTCTTCCCTCGGATCCTGGTGGAAAATGGGATGATTTCCACACAGAAAATCCCCCACTTAAGGACCCCTGCCATCTAGGTTCTCCTTTTTTTTTAAATATTTCAGGGTCAACTGAGCTTGTTAGAAGATCAATTGACCTCAGTATTAACCTGCCCACTCACAACATAGTTGGAGTGGAAGCCCCCTTGTTTTTAAAATGTTTGTGAAAGTGTGGGCAGGAAGAAGAGGTTATTGTGTTTAGAGGTGCCTCTCAGGGGGGCAGTTCCACTTCACTCGCTCTAATCTGGACTTTACTGTCCCGTGTTTGAGCTCTTGTCATCTAATGACCCCCAGTTAACATCCGAGGAGCAGGAGCGTCAACGTTTCGGGCATAAGCCGTCAACTCTGCTGCTCCTTGGATACTGCCTGACCTGCTGTGCTTTTCCAGTGCCATATTTTGTGCCTTTGAGTTGCCTTTGATTTGTGCCTTTGAACGCCCTCTGGCATCCCGTGTGCAACCACCTTGGACCTACCTATATCCCCGAGTAAAAAGTGAGGTCTGCAGATGCTGGAGATCAGAGCTGAAAATGTGTTGCTGGTTAAAGCACAGCAGGTCAGGCAGCATCCAAGGAACCGGAAACTTCCGTTACCGAGCTCTGCTGTGGCTGACGTATCTGGAGTTTTCAGTCAATCAGATTAACTGGCAGTTCCAGAGGGCAGGACCATCTCCTTCTGTGGTGTATGGAGGTACCACACTCTAAGGATGGCATGGTGGCTCAATGGTTAGCACTGCTGCCTCAAAGTGCTAGGGACCAGGGTTTGATTCAGGTGACTGCAAGATTGCAAAGAAAGTTTATGAGGATGTTGCCAGGATTAGTAGGCCTGAGTTATAGAGAGAGGTTGGCCAGGATAGGACTTTATTCCTTGGAATGTAGGAGGGTGAGGGGCATAGCTAGGATGAATGCATATAGTCTTTTTTCCAGGCATGGGAAATTGAAAACTAGAGGACATGGGTTTAAGGTGAGAGGGGAAAGACTTAAAAGGGACCTAAGGGGCAACTTCTTCATGCAGCGAGTGTGGAATGGGCTGCTGGAGAAAATGGTTGAGGCAGGTACAATTGCAACATTTAAAAAACATTGAACAGGTACGTGGATGGAAGGGTTTAAAGGTATATGGACAAAATGTGGGCAATTGGAAGGAACTGAGTGGGCACCATGGCCAGCATGAACCAGTTTGGGCTGAAGGGCCTGTTTCCATGCTGTATGACTCTATGACTGTATAGAGTTTGCATGTTGTCTTTGTGTATGCATGGCATTCTGAGCAGTGTTTTGAGCAGTGTTGGCCTGAGTTAACGCACCAATGAGGTTACGAGGTGAGACTTTGTGGGGTCATGAGCTCTCAGGCAGTGGTGGTTGCCATGGAGCTCAAGTGATGTGCTAGTGCCGGTGAGGTTAACAGGCTGATTTTTTATAGGCCTGATTCTCACTTCAAGAAGAGAAACTATGAAAAGCTAAGTATTTTAGTCAAACTGAGTGTAATAACTGTGATGAGGACTCAAAGTCACTCAAAGTGTGAGACATTAAAATGAGAGAAAGTTTCGGAAGCTCTGACTTAGGTTTTGCAATATTCTTATTTTAAGAAAAGTGTAAACTTTATCCTCTTCCATGCAAATGTTGCTCTTGTTACATGAGACAGCTCCTCCACTGTAGACCCTGAATCTTTCGCCAGGGAATGTGTTTTAACATTTTCTCAGAATGGCTTCCGCGGGTGACAGGAAATTCAATCTGGAAATTGAAACAAAATCCCTGCATAAATAAAAACAAAATAAGTACACATTTTCCTTTGAGGTAACGTCAAATCTATTGCCAGTCTGAAAACAGAAAAGGCAAGGAATGTCAGATTTAAGATTCCGTTTGGCAGCTTTGACAGGAACTATAAAACAAAAGGCTTATGTTGTTCACTTCGAGGTACTTAAACTCTGGCCTCCTCAGGCAGAAGTTAAATCAAATGGGCTCTCGCCTAGATATTTCCCGGTAGTTCATGCTGACTGAATGTTGTTCTCGTTTTGAAGGATGGAGGCGTGTGGGAGATTATTTCTCTACCTTTTTGACTGGAATCAGCTCCTGTTAGGTGGGCTGCATTCACCTGTCCTTCTGAACTTCAAATGGACTGGGCGTATACCTGAAGGGACGAGGGGGTAAGAGTGGAACTAACTCAATGGCTCCTACCTGGAACCGGTACAGCTGTGATGGGCAGAATGGTGTCCTTCCATCAATAATCAATGATTCTTCCATTGTTGTTTCCATCAGCTATCCACTGATTCTATGAATGTTGTTCAAGATGGTGGCAGAATAGGGCTACTGTGCTGGAGCTCTTCCACTCCGACCACTTTTCTGTTGGGTTCTCTTTTTGTTTTATCTTTCTATTTTTTTGTCCCTTATTCTTAAATTACTCAAAATGGAGCTGGATCATGGCAAAATTGAAAATCCTTTTCACTGTGTTTTATTGTTCTTCTCATTGTAAGGTAAATGTGACAATAATTCATTCATTCATGAATGGATGACAAGCTAGCCCTAAAAGATTATTCAATGAACTTTGGAATTGTCACGTATCTATCTACTAATGCCTTCAGAACTGAGGAGGAACCAGTTCTGAGCAAGGGTCACTGGACCCGCAAAGTTAACTCTGATTCCTCTCCATAAATGCTGCCAGATCTGCTGAGCTTTTCCAGCAATTTCTCTGACTTCCAGCATCGCGGTTCTTTCAGTTTTTATTAATGCTTTGGAAAGGTTCTTTTAGCGGTCAGCAAATTGAAGCGAAAGAGAAATGAAAGACTTTTCTTTATCCTTTCATGAGATGGGGAGCATGTGACAAGGCTACCATTTGTTTCCTGTCCAGAATTGCCTTTGCTTCGCTAGAACATTTCAGAGGGCACTCAAGAATCAATCGCGTTGCAGACGGTCTGGAGTTGCATGTCGATCAAATTGGGTAGGGTTGACTGGTATTCATGACAAAGGATTTTTGTGACCCAAGTGGGTTTTTACTCCAATTGATGATAGCTATCAAAGTCACTCTTAATGAGACGAGGTTAAAAATCACACACCAGGTTATAGTCCAACAGGTTTAATTGGAAGCACGCTAGCTTTCGGAGCGACACTCCTTCATCAAGTGGGGAAGGAGCGTCGCTCCGAAAGCTAGTGTGCTTCCAATTAAACCTGTTGGACTATAACCTGGTGTTGTGTGATTTTTAACTTTGTACACCTCAGTCCAACACCGGCATCTCCAATTAATGAGACTAATGTGATATTACAAATGTTGATTGCTTGAATTTAAATTCTTCCAGTTATGATGGGCATTGACCCCATGCCCCCAGGCGCATTAGTCTGGGCCTCTGGATTACAGTCCAGTGACATTATCACTAAAAGACCATCTCCCATTCTCTCCCTTTACCTCATCTGTGAAAGGGGATGATGCATGCATGTATGTGTCTCTCTCCCTCTGTCTGTCTCTCTCTCTCTCTATCTTTATTTCTATGTATCTCTTTCTCTCTCTTTATATCTCTCTCATTCTGTTTCTCTATGTGCATTTCTCTCTGTGTGTCATTCTCTCACTCTATCTCTATTTCTATCTCTCTCTCTCTCTTTCTCTCTCCATCTATCTCTCTCTCTCTCTGTTTCTCTGTGTGCATCTCTCTCTCATTTTCTCTGCATATCTCTCTGTTTCTCTCTGTGTCCCTGTCTTTCACACATTCTTATACACTTGTATACACACACACACACACACACACACACACACACACACACACACACACACACACACACACACACACACACACACACTCACTCACTCACTCACTCTCTCTCTCTCTCTCCCTACAACCAAGACTGATAACCACAATGCATAATTTAGTGGCACATCAGAACATTATGGAAATTAATTTGCTATTAAGTTTGAGGCTGCTCAGTGATCAGGAACTTTAAATGTACCTTTCAAATAGATTTGTTGTTCTAATGTGGACAGAAAATAAACCCATTCATGCAATTAAGATATGATGTCTTCAACTACCCTGGTGCATGTGATTCCTTGACAGTATCATTCATGCTATCATCTTGTGATATTAGTCCAGGTAACAAATGGAAGAAGCTGTTCACACAGGGCACACTAATGGCTAATGACATCATATATCCAGAGATACTTGGCTGGGAAACACTGGCGGACTTTACTTTCATCATGCAGCTCATCCTTAGCTCATAGTCGGGCTGATTAGATTAGATTAGATTAGATTACCTACAATGTGGAAACAGGCCCTTCGGCCCAACAAGTCCACACTGACCCGCCGAAGCCCAACCCACCCATACCCCTACACTTACCCCTTCACCTAACACTACAGGCAATTTAGCATGGCCAATTCACCTAACCTGCACATCTTTGGACTGTGGGAGGAAACCGGAGCACCCGGAGGAAACCCACGCAGACACTGGGAGAATGTGCAAACTCCACACAGTCGCCCGAGGTGGGAATTGAACCCAGGTCTCTGGTGATCTGAAATGCACTACTAGAAAGGGCAGTGGAAGTTGATTCATTGTGGTAATGTTCGTAAGTAACCAGATAAATAGCAAAAGGAACAAATTAATGAAGAGTTACGAACAGAGGGCAGGAGAGTGAGACTTATTTGTAGCTGTGATGAAGAAATGAGAATATGGTATTTGGGTTCTAAGACGAAGGAAAAATGAATTTTCTGTTTCAGTTCTGCGAAGGCCTGGCTTGCTTTTCCTTTAAAGGTCAGAACGTCATTTTGGATAATGAATTCAAGAAAAGCAATTCCAAAAAGTCAAGAGTTTGACGTTAAACGATGTACCAGTCAGCTGGGGAGATAACTGCTCAGCCGTTTTGACTTGGCTTTAATGAACTGCAGAGAATGAGCAAGCGAGGAGGCAGAGACAAGTTCACACAGAGAGAAGAGGTCGTAACAGCAGAGATGCTGTCTGTAGTGATGTCCACATTACTTAATGAATAATTAAACACTTATTTTAGCCTGCATCTGCTTTAATTATTTGACTGGTTTTAATGTTGAAATGTCAGCAATGCTTATAGTAATGTTTTGATTTTTAAGTGATCTGATGCAAATTGGGAGAAAGAGTAGACCTTTTAACCACTTGGGTTTGCTCCCTCGTTTGATAAGGTTATATGTTGAATTCTATATTTTCATCTACTTCTAATCACCTTTAATTCCCTTGCTGAACAAAAAAAAAACTATTAGTGAGTTTTGAGAAGATTTATAGTTCAGGTTGAGGTTCTGGATGTAGGTTTGCTCACTGATTTGGAAGGTTTATTTTCAGATGTTTCGTCACCATACTGGGTAACATCTTTAGGGAGCCTCTGGATGAAGGTCTGATTTGATTTTGATTTGATTTGATCATCATTGTGACATGTACCTAGGTTTTGTGTGCACTATAGGCAGACCATAACATACAAAGTGCATTATGACCATAGAACAGAATGAGGAATACAATGTTATGGCTGCAGAGAAGGTGCAGAGAGCAAGATCAATATTAAGTTTAAAATTTGAGAGCTCCATTCAGATGTCTAATAATAGAGGGGATGAAGCTGTTCTTAAATCTTTTGGCATGGTGTGTTTAGTCTTTTGTATCTTCTGCCTGACAGAAGAAGTTGGAAAAGATTATAACTGGGGTGGGGAAGGGTCTTTGATGATGTTGGTTGCTTTCCCGAGGCAGTGGGAAGTACAGATGGAGTCAATGGATGGAAGGCTGGTTTGTTGACCTCCCCCTTAAATATCTTCAAACCATCATCTGTCCACTGAATGTCTGAGATAAAGAATTACAAAGTCTCTCAACCCCCTGAGAGATTAAATAATGTTCTCCTCTGACCCCTAATTTTAGACTCTACATCAGGAGGCATCTTTACTAAGTCCACCTTTAGATTAGATTAGATTAGACTTACAGTGTGGAAACAGGCCCTTCGGCCCAACAAGTCCACACCGACCCGCCGAAGCGCAACCCACCCATACCCCTACATTTACCCCTTACCTAACACTACGGGCAATTTAGCTTGGCCAATTCACCTGACCCGCACATCTTTGTGACTGTGGGAGGAAACCGGAGCACCCGGAGGAAACCCACGCAGACATGGGGAGAACGTGCAAACTCCACACAGTCAGTCGCCTGAGTCGGGAATTGAACCCGGGTCTACAGGCGCTGTGAGGCAGCAGTGCTAACCACTGTGCCACCGTGCCGCCCACCTTCTTAAGACTGTTCAGGATCCTTTTACATTTCAATTAACTGGCCAACATTGAATGCACCAACCCAGCCTATCCTCAAAAGATAACCCACTCATACAGACGATGATGAGGCTGAGGATATGGGACACTTGAAGGATGTCTGCCTTACTCACTGAGATTTTTAGCCTTTCCCACCCCAGTCCAACACTGGCACCTCCACGTCATTACTCACTTTGGACAACAGCAAAACCAAAAGTCAGAGGAATTAACAATTACTGCAAAAACAATTCTGAGGAAGGGTCACTCAACCTAAAACGCTAACCCTGATTTCTCTCCACAGATACTGCCAGACCTGCTGAGCTTTTGCAGCAATTTCTGTTTTCGATTGTGAACAATTACTGCAGTTGAGTTTTGCCAAGTATCCCAATTTTCTCTCGCACAAATGTTTAATTGTGGGATGTGACCTGATCCAGTGCTGCAGATCCCGTTGTGAAGGTTCTTTGTTATTTAAATTTGACTTCTTTCCCCTATTCTCAAATAGAAGAGACATTATCACTCATCACTAGCTGAAGCATATTATTTTTGAACTGGACAGTTCTTCCTCTGCCAGTCTCCACATCGGAAAATGTTCATGCTACATTTTTAAAATTCTTTTTGTGGGATGTGGGTGTTTCTGGCTGGACCAGCATTTATTGCATGTCCTTAGTTGCCCCTTGAGAAGGTGGGGGTGAGCTGCCTCTTTGAATCACTGAAGTTCATCTGCTGTGGATTGACCTACAATGCCATGAGGGAGACAATTCCAGGACTTTGACACAGAAACAGTGAAGGGACGGCGATATATTTCCAAGTCAGGATGGTGAGTGGCTTAGAGACGAACTTACAGACAGTAGTGTTCCTATGTATCTGCTGCACTTGTCCTTCTAGATGGAAGTGGTCATAGGGTTGGAAGATGCTGTCTGAGGAATCTTTGATGAATTTCTGCAGTGCAATCATGCAGTTGTGGCTACAATACAGTTCAGTCAGTATCTGAATGGCTACAATCCCCCTCCTCCTACCAATTTATGTTTAGCAGCTTACTCCATTTAGCTGTGTGGCTGTTTACTTGGATTCAGTGCCATTGAATTTTCCCAGCTGTAGTTTGGAAGGTTGGAGTGGATGTGTCAAAAGGTAAGAGTCTGGGAAGAAACAAAACAAGAGAGGAAAGCTCAAATGCTTTGCTAATTAAATTCTTGCGGTCTCTCCCAACAGCAAAATGTGATGAGTCACTAATCCCAATTGGCATTTTACAATGGATTAGACAGTGGTCTCCATGGACAACCACTCAATGGAGCAAGATGTAAAATGAGTTAACTCAATTCAATAAGTAACCTTTTCCTAATATGAATCTTGCTGAGGAAAGGGAGACTTGGCTGAAGATTTTTTTTGTCTCTGTACTTCATCAGGACAAATGCAAGAATGCCAAATTTCAAACAATCACAACTGTTTATACTGTCGGAGGAAAAGGTACTAATTTGTTGGCAGCTGAAAATGTGTTGCTGGTTAAAGCGCAGCAGGTCAGGCAGCATCCAAGGAACAGGAACTTCGACGTTTCGGACCAAAGCCCCTCATCAGGAATGATTTGGCAGCTGAATTCTGATTGGATGTGGAATTGTCATGAAGAAACAATTGGCACCCCCCAAAAAATGAAAAGATAGCAACAAAGTAAAAAAGGTTTGAGCCTTGCATTCTTTTTTTTATTACACAGGAGCTTGGGAAGCCCAGTGTCTGTTGCTTTCACGATGGCAATGCCTCTGCCAATCAGAGGCAACTTGCTAACCAATCATTTTTATCTCCTGTTGTATCGATTGTACTAATTTGCAATTTGATATTCTGGAGTGTATTCTGAAGAGTGGAGGACAGGTGTGCCTCTCTTTTGAGCAATATTTAAATTGCACGCTCACCTCTATCTTCAGAGGTTCTAGGTTCAAGTCCAGGAATGGGAGCTCAATCTCTTTTCACTAAATTATTAAATTGAATCTCTGGATATGAAGCTGGAAAAGCACAGCAGGTCAACCAGGATCCGAGGAGCAGGCAAGTCAATGTTTTGAGCCAGAACCCTTTGTCAGAATGAAGGGTTTCAATTGGAAATATTGACTTTTCTGTTCCTCGGGCGCTGTCTGACCTGCTGTGCTTTTCCGACTTCACATCTATTGTTTCTGCATCTGCCAGCATCTGCAGCCCTAGTTGAGTTTCTGCCTGTTCAAGCAGATGTTAATTAGTTTGTGGCACATTTTAAGACAAGCACACAGTTCTGTCTATGTTGTGGCTGACACCAGCCAGTAAATGCGATTAGTTAGTCGAGTTTTCTGGACCTTGCTGTGTGTGAAATGGCTGCTATGTCACCAACATTACAGCAAACCCTGAGTGTTGAAGCAAACAATTCTATTTGAAACTCCTACGGGCATTTCTCAGCTAAGTTATACACGAATCCCATCCATCAGCTCCGTGTGGATAAACAATGTAAGGTGGTGTCACTCCAGAAATAGTCTGGATTAGAGTCGTGCTGGAAAAACACAGCAGGTCAGGCAGCATCCGAGGAGCAGGAAAATTGATGTTTTGCTCAAAAGCCCTTCATCAGGAATGAGGAAGTCCCCTGATGAAGGGCTTTTGCCTGAAACTTTTATTTTCTTCTTGATGAAGGGCTTTTGCCTGAAACATTGATTTTCCTGCTCCTCGGATGCTGCCTGACCTGCTGTGCTTTTCCAGCACCACTCTAATCTTGACTCTGATCTCCAGCATCTGCAGTACACACTCACTCCACAAATAGCCTTGGGCACATTTCAGGGTGAATTATAAGTGCCACATGAGCTCTGCAGGCTTGGCTATGGATGAGCAACAGCGGAAACTATATGGTTGGCAAATACCAATTGTGTTTCTACGCATTTCTGGTTTGTAACCCATTGTTTGATGAGTCTCAGTTTGTGTCCAGCAGGTGGATATGCTGTTTTTGTGTCAGTAACTCGGCCTTTTAACTGGTAATGTTCATGTTGAGCTAAGATTCATTCCAAATTCAAGGCATTCCTTGGAAGGGTGAAGCTGGCCTGTGCAGGGTTCATCCCAGACATCTGCGGGTTGGCACTACCTGCTGTGCAGTAATGATTGAGCCTCTACCCATAGGAATTTAATGCTGGAGTACCATTGCTAAGGTAAAGTTCATGAGGTCAGTGGTTGACAGGGAATTTTCTCAGCAGTATTTGCTTGTCAAACTATGCTCACTGCAGGCTAAAGGGAACAGTTTCATTTCTTTTCAGGTCAATTTTAAGGCTTCTCTGCTCTCAGCCACATTTTTGTGCAGTTTTAATGTAGCACAGTTTCCAGGCTTGATATCAGGGCAGCCAAACAAATATATAACAGATATATGTCCTTTATTCTTGGCAATTGGGCATCACTGTTGAGGGTGACAATTACTGCTTATCCCTTGATTGTGTTGAACTGACTGGCATTTCTGAGACTTAGAACACATGGTCTGACCCAGCAGCAGTAGAATGGGTGGGTATTGTCAGTCGCCTTCATTGTTGAAGCGCTTTGGGACCCTGGAGTAACTTGGCGACGATGTCATGGAGCTGCTTCTCACTGGGTATAAATAGCCCAATAGGAAGAGAGAGTTGCATGGAGAGGTGGACACAAGATGGAAGTCTGTCCATTTGAACGTTCAGATTGTATGCAGAGATGCATGTGATGTGGACCCAAATTGCCTTTGAATAATGTGATTGCAAAATTAGAGCCTTGGTATATGTCTGAATGCCATGCCATGCAATATTTAGTCCTAAAGTTTAGTCATAAACAGTTTTATCATGAAACTCAAACTTGAGGATAGTTCTTGCGGTCGCTTTCAGCTCCAATAGCCTGCCTTGGACCGAAATGCACAATGTTGACCCAAAACCACACAACAAAAGACCGTTCCCTGAATAACATTACAAAAGTAACCAATTTCATTTATAGAGCAGCTTTAATGTAGTAACACATCCCAAGACATTCTACAGCAGAAGTTATCAGGTGGAGTTTGATCCTGAGCCATACAAAGGGACACAGGTGATTAAAACCTTGAAGAGGTTGGTTTTAAGGAGCAATATTAAGGAGCGTACAGAGGCCAAGGGGTTTGGGGAGGAATGGGGGAGAGTTTGGGGCGAAGACAGCTGAATACACAACCAATAGTGGTGCAGTAATCAAAATTAGCTGGGTGAATGAGTTCTGTAAGCTGTAGAAACCTCAGGTTTGCAGGATTGTCAGGGATTAGAGAGAGAAAGGGAGGAGTGAAGCCTTGGAAGGCTTTAGAACACAGATGTGGATTTTAAGAATACCTCATTGCCTTGACAAAGCTTAATCTATTGCTGTCTACAACAATCCAGGAAACCCCCCAACATTTAACAGATTAGCAAACTTAAATTTCACCACTTGCTCTATCAGAATCACGATATGAGCAAGTTCTTTCCATGGCTCGTTCTTATCTGGGAATGTGAATTTTCAAAAGGGCCCACTTTGTTTCAGTGGTAGGTCAGTTGCTTCAGTGTGAGAAGGTTGTGAGTTCATATCCCACTTGAACATAAAAGTCAGCCTGGTGCTCTCAGCAGGAGTGTAATCAGAGCTGTTGTTTTTTGAATGAGATATTAAAACCAAGATGAGCAGAGAGAAGCATGGCCCTCCTTAAAATGCTAACCTTCCAAGATTGCAAAATTGACTGGCATATTGACCGTAAATGAAAGGTTTATTTTTTATTTCTTCATTCTGATAGAGCCAAATGGTTTATGCACGTCTTTTTTACTGGTTGATAAGTATCTTTAGGTCAACATCAACATGAAGAGACCTCTGGAATTTTTGGGGGGAACTGAAAGGGCAATCAGGAATATGAACAGATTGGAATAAAGAGAGGAGAACAGAAATGTTTTATCGCTCTGTACAACTATATTCAGGACTGCTTTGGCCCTTGTAATCTCTGGAAAATTTAAAAAGTAAAAGATGGTTTCACAAACCAAGCTCATGTTTGTATCACAAGTGGACAGGGTGATTAAGAAGACATCAAGGCATGCTTGCCTTCATCTCTCAGACCTTTAAGTAAAGGAATTGAGATGCTTTGTTGAGGTTGTACAGGATGTTGTTGAGGCATCTTCTGGAGGACTGTGTGCAGTTTTGGTTTGTTATATTACTATTAATTATATTAATATTAATACTATTAATATTATATTATTAATAATATGATAAACTATATTATTAACCTGAAGAGAGGTCAGAAAAGATTTACCAGGATGTTACCAGGGATGTAGGGTTTGAGATATAAAAATAAACTGGACAGACTGGAACTTTATTCACTTGAACATTGGAGGTTGAGTGGTGACATCATTGCAGTTTATAAAATCATGAGGGGCACAGATAAGGTGATTGACAAGGATCTTTTCCCTAGGGTGGGGGATTTCAAGTCTAGGGGGCATACTTTTAAGGTGAGAAGAGAAAGATTTATAAAAGACATGTGGGGCAACTCTTTTACACAGAGAGTCGTTTGTGTGTGAAATGAACTTCCGGTGGAAGTGGTGGATGCAGGTACAGTTACAAAGTTAAAAAGACACTGGATTAATTTCATGAGTAGGAAAGATTTGGAGGGACGTGGGCCAAATGCAGGCAGGTGGGACTAGATTAGTTTGGGAACATTGCGTGGACTGGTTGGATCAAAGGATCAGTTTCTGTGCTTTATGACTTTATGACTATTGAACTGGAACCTCGGGTTTTAGCAATTACATAGACTGAGCTATGTTGGTTTAACATCGAACAACTTCGGATCATTTGGAACCCCTCCAGGTGTGTGTCTGGAATTGTTCACTCGTTGCTGTGTGAAGGAAAAAAAAGGCATAATGTTGCATGTTTTCGTCATTTACTATATTGGCATTTCTAACAGTTTTTTGATGGGAGACCTGTGATTTATTGTTCAAGGGCCAGCGGGAGTTGGACCAAGTGCACTCGATTGTACGACCATGGCAGTTCTCTATGCTATCTGACCTGCTGTCTCCATAACGGTTACTGCACCATCCTCCTCAAGTTTAGAAAAGTCATGGGGTCTCGTGTGGTACAGGAAAATCACTTCTCTGTCTCACGAGAAGAGTCCCTTGTAGTAAACATGATCAGATTGCTGTATGTTTGCAAATGTTTTAGGCAGCATGGTGGCTCAGTGATTAGCATTGCTGCCTCACAGCATCAGGGATCTGGGTTCAATCCCAGCCTTGGGTGAGTATATGTTGGAGTTTGCATGTTCTCCCTGTGTTTGTGTTAGTTTCCTCTGTGTGCTCCACCATCCAAGGATGCACAGGCTAGGAGGATTGGCCAGGCTAAATTGCCTGTAGTATCCAGGGAGCTGCCAGCTAGGTGGATTAGCCAGGATAAATGCAGGGGATAGGCTGAGTCTGAGCAGGATGTTCTTTGGATGATTGATGCAGACTCGATGGGCCAAATGGCTTATTTCTGCGATGTAGGGACTCTATAATTTGCAGGTTACATTGATAGACCAGATATTGTTATAGACACTTTGAGGAGGACCAAGTTCCCTTGAGATCTGAAGTTGTTCTGCCCACAAGTCCACATGATAATATTATGGTACTTATAACAATCCTTTTTCTTCTTCCAAACCCATATAGGCTAGATTCCTGTGTTTTATCTGAATGGTGCATCACCCTGTTGAAAATTTAGTAGGTTCATAAGGTCATGTGACAACTTTGTTCATTATAAAGGCGTATGAAATCGTGAGGGGTATAGATAAGGTGAATGGCAGCTCTCTTTTCCCTAGGGTAGGGGATTTTAAGACTGTGGTGGGGGGGGGGGGGAGGCACATTTTTAAGATGAGAGGAGAAAGATGTAAAGAAGACAAATCTGTAGGGGCAAATGTTTTATACAGAGGGTGGTTCACGTGAGTAATGAACTTCCCGAGGAAGTTTTGGGCACAATTACAATAATTAAAAGACACTTGGATGAGCACATGAGTAAGAAAGGTTTGGAGACACATGGGCCAGGAGCAGGCAGGTGGGACAAGTTTAGTTTGGGATTATGTTTGGTGTGGGCTGGTTAGACCGAAGAATATGCTTCCATGATATATAGCTTTCTTAAATAGACATCTGTCTGGTTTAGCTCATTTGGTTGAATGGTGTGTTTGTGATGCTAACAGCATGGATTCAATTCTTGAACCTGCTGAGGGTGCTCTGAAGGATTCGCCTTCTCAACCTCTCCCCTTGCTTGAGGCTTGGTGACCCTCAGATTAAATCAACCCAGTCATTTCTCTCTCTAATGACAACGCAGCCCTATCGTTTCGTAAGACTATGTCTACTTTAACTCACTTGCAACAATCCTTTTTCTTTAAAGCAGTGCCAATTTTTTTCCCATTTCAGTCCAAAATTAAAAATACAATCAGATAAAATGACATGGTCTTCACATAATCTCAGACTTCCTTCCAGAAAGAAATTGCTGCAATACTTCTCTTGAGCTGTTCTGTCGAATGTTTCCTGGAAATTCTCAGCCATTGTTTACGAGACAACTTTGTATTACATTAAAAACTTGAGGTACTTATCAAGTGTTGTGGCTTTAAAGAGGCTAGTTGCTCACAGATCCAGCTCTCTTCAGAGTCAACTCAACTATACTTAAATGACCACTGTATCAAAATTACACTAATACGTCCCGACTCAGGCGACTGACTGTGTGGAGTTTGCACGTTCTCCCCGTGTCTGCGTGGGTTTCCTCCGGGTGCTCCGGTTTCCTCCCACAATCCAAAGATGTGCGGGTCAGGTGAATTGGCCATGCTAAATTGCCCGTAGTGTTAGGTAAGGGGTAAATGTAGGGGTATGGGTGGCTTGCGCTTCGGCGGGTCGGTGTGGACTTGTTGGGCCAAAGGGCCTGTTTCCACACTGTAAGTAATCTAATCTAATTACAAAGAGTAACAAATGAAGCAAAAGATCTCACTGGGTTTAGCTCCTTTTGCCGCTTTGATCAATACTTCAAGGGTTCTCATTTTGAAGAAAACTTGGAAAAAGTTAGAGGGAGTTTTTAGCTATAGTCAAGGCTTTTTCAAAGATTGTCGGCAATAGTGGCTTTTCAGTGAAGTGTGATATGGAGATTTGCAGCTTTGGTAAATTGTGACAGGTTTGTCTCCGAACGTGTGTCGTGAGGCCTTTTTCAAAATGAAAATCCTGGGGAAAACTAAGGAAGGTTTTCCCATTACTTTGTATTGCACCTTCAGATACAATCTTGAATGATGAAGCTGTCTCTGTGTTAATAGTTCCCTTATATCTTTTGGTGACTGCAGCAGACAGTTTATTTTTTTCGTCATTGTCTTCGGAAAGAGTGATTGAATTGAGTGAGTTACGTGTCATGTGCACTCTTTGCTGTGTTCTGTGTTGTCACACTGAATACAATTCCAATGTTTTCAGCTTTTCATTCGCTGCATTACTGAGCAGGTATGTTCTTTTGTGATCCATCTCTAATTCATAATGTTCAGCCTCAGAAGCTAACAGTGGATTATCTTAACAGAAGGTACATATCTATGCTTTGGAATTGACAAAGGATGCTCAGTGTTTCAGCACAGTAACCAATGATAAACTTAACTTCAATTTTATGAGACCTGGCTGACTCCTTGATGCATGTTAGTTAGCTCAGTTGGCTGGATGGCTGCTTTGTGATGTAGAGTGATATCAAAAGCATGGTTTCTATACCTACATCAATTGCATTTTTGACAACAGTATGAAGGTATTTTGTCCTGTTTTTTCCTATGAAGGAAGGTTGCCACAGAGGTGCCAGGTGGTCTGCTCCAAAGCCAATAAAGCTTGTGAGGCCTTGTTTTTCTTCTTAAATTGGAACAATAGAAGCAGCCTGAATGGGTGGAGTCAAGCTCCCATAGAATTAGGCTTTTTAGTTTTAGTTTTTTAGTTTGTGTCTGAGGTCTTGAAGCTGGGTTTGGATGCTCTCGTTTATCTCTCCCTGCTACTCTCTCTCTCTCTCTCAGTTTTCTCTTGATGTTTCTCCTCCTGAACTGGAGAATTGTCTGTGAAACAATCTATTTTACTGAATTTGCCATTGCCAAGGGTGTATCTGTGAGATATTACTATATTGGAACAGTTACTGCTTAGTAGCTAAAGAATCAATTATTCTGTCAAGTTTTCAAGTAGGCTTAAGTTATCCCAATTTGTTCTATCTTTTGCTATATTTAACTATTGTGTATGAATAAAGTCTATTTTGCTTCAAATCTTGAAGTTTGACAAATCGAATTGCATCCACAATGCAATGCCTGGCACTTGCCTTTAAAATAAGAAAATGCTAGGGCCTAGACTATCTTCTTAAATTTTGACGGGGTTTGATCTTTTCCATAATACAACAACTCGACGTCTCTCCTCACCTGAGGCATGATGGCCTTCAGGTAGAACCACTACCAGTTTGTGTTTTCTTGAGAGGAAAGGAAGATTTTAAAAATCTTTCTTTCTCTTCATCACTTTCCAGTGGCATGTTGTGCGTTCACATGGGTATGTGTGTGTGTGTGTGTGTGTGTGTGTGTGTGTGTGTGTGTATCTGTGTGTGTGTCTGTCTGACTCTGTGTCTGTGTGTGTGTGTGTGTGTGTGTGTGTGTGTGTCTGTGTGTGTGTCTGTCTGTGTGTGTGTGTGTTGTGTCTGTGTCTGTGTATATTCAAACATATTTGTGAAGCCATTCACAGCTGAATAGCCAAGCCATGTCTCATGTCTAACCTCACTGAGGAAGAAAATTAGCTTTTGCAGACTGCACCCTCAGTTCAATGAGTCATCTGAGGAAAGGACAAAAGAAAATTACACGGGGACATAGCTCTGACTCTGATTTTTTTACTGAGATAAAATAAAGAATCCATGGGGTAGAGCCTAGACCACGTGAAGCTGAAGTGCTGTGAGTGGAGTAAATTGCAGGAGATCGGGCTTAAAGGTTAAAAAGAGAGTCTCCGCATTCAGCCTTGTTTTGATGTTGACTGGCTTATGTTCAGCTTGGCAGCATGCAGCATTGTATACACCAGCTACCATTGCTGCTTAATTCAACAGCATTAGGCTTGTGCTCAGTCTGGCTGGTGGGATTATGGCTGTCCTCAAAAGGCATTGCTGCAGCTCAGGCCATCTGGAAACACTCCAAGTCCAAACATTGGTAAGGCCGTGTCTTGTTGGCAGTGTGTGCTATCTGACAGGCTCCATACTCTGTTAAATACCATGGGAAGAAATGGAATCCTAATAGATTATTGCTTTAAAACATATCCCAGCAATGGAATTCCCCTGCAACTAAGTGCTAAATACTTCTCAGTAGCCTTGCGGTAATAGCATCCCTATCATTAATTCTTCCACATGGTCTTCACTGATGATGTAGATTATGTCTGTGTCTTCACTAACTGCAGCTTATTAATAGGAGGAAACAGAAGGAAATGACCCCATAGCATTTCAAATGTCTGAAATTCTAAGCGAATTTGTGTTGTCTGAAGTCAGTGAACGGTTGTAAATCCAACCTCGCCAATTGTAATCTCCAATGCCTTGTTCTTGTACCTGAATTCCTGATACTACGACCACTCTAAGATATCCGTTATTTTTCACGTAATCAGATATCTGCCAATTCAAGTCGTATAAGAGCGCAAGAAATAGGATCAGGAAAAGACCATTCGGCCCATTGAACCTGCTTCATCATTCATAGAGTCACATAGCACGGAGGCAGACCCTTCGGTCCAACCAGTCCATGCCAATCATTCTCCCAAGCTAAACTAATCCCTCTTGCCTGCACTTGGCCCATATTCCTCCAAATCTTTCCTACTCATGTACTTATCTAAATGTCTTTTAAATGTTGTAACTGTACTCGCAGTCACCATTTCCTCAGGAAGTTCATTCCTCACACGACCACTCTGTGTGTAAAAAAGTTGCCCCTCATGTCTTTTAAAATCTTTCTCTTCTCATCTTAGAAATATGCCTCTTTGTCTTGAAACCCCCCACCCTAGGGAAAAGAAACCTGCCATTCACCTTATCGATACTCCTCAGTATTTTATAAACTTCTACAAGGTCAACTCTCAACCTTCCATGCTCCATTGAAAAAAGTCCCAGTCTATCGAGCCTCTCCTTATCACTCAAACCTTCCATTCCTGGCAACAGCCTGATAAATCTCTTCTGAAGATCAGAGTGGTGCTGAAAAAGCACAGCAGGTCAGGCAGTAGCCGAGGAACAGGAAAATAGATGTTTTGGGCAAAAGCCCTTCATCAGGAATTATCAGTAATTAAAAGTATGCTCCTTGGTCTTGAGATTCCCCCATCCCAGGGAAAAGACACATACCATTAACCCTATCTATACCCCTCATGATTTTATAAGCTTCAGTAAGGTCACCTCTTAAGCTTCTTCGCTCCAGTGAAAATAATCGCGGCCTATCCATCCTTTCATCATAACTGGAACCATCCATACCATGGTAAATCAACACAGTCACTCTCAGAATGGGGCATCTCAGAGGCAGCTCTGAGCAAAACACTTTGAAACCGACAGTCTGCAAACTTCATTGACAAGATCTTCAATTATAACTGCAAACTTCAATTTTAACCCTCATTTTAGATAGCTGACCAGTGGAAATAGTCTCACTGAATCACAGATTTGTTGCGGTGCGGAAGGAGGCCATTTGGCCCATGATACCTTGACCAGCTCTTTCTACGAGCATCATCACCTAGTGCCAATCTCCTGCTTTATCCCAATACACTTATTCACCTTCTTTCTAACTAAAGATGTCCCTCTTTCTGATGCCCCTCTTCATTACCTCATTTGAACATGCCTCTCCCCCATTTCCATGCAGTGCATTCTGTACCCTAACTGCTCGCTTTTCCACACATGACCTTTGCTTCTTTTGCAAATCGCTTTAAATCTAAGCCATCTTCTTCTTATTCTTCTCAGTTGCTTTCTCTCCAAGTTCAGACTTCCTCAACCTCTTCTTGTAACTCCAGTTTTTCCTTTCCTGCAAATTGTTCCCACACTCTCTCCAATGTTTTCACACTTACAATGTGGCCCTCACAACTATACACAATGCTGCAATTGAGTGTCTTATTCAAATTCAACATTATCTCCTTCCTCTTTAAATTTCCACCCTATTCATGGAATCCCTTCTGTGTGTGGAGATAGGCCATTCACCCCATCGAATCCACACCGACCCTCCAAAAAGCATTGCACCCAGACCCACCCCATCCCTGTAACCCTTTATTTGCCCATGGCTAATCCACCTAGCCTGCACATCCCTGAACATTATGGGTAATTTAGCATGGCCAATCCACCTAACCTGCTCATCTTTGGACAGTGGGAGGAAGCCAATGCATCCAGAGGAAACCTATACGGAGAAGGTGCAAACTCCACACAGTCACCTGAGGTGGAAATCGAACCCGGTCCCTGATACTGAGCCCTCTACTAATATAGCCAAGGACACCGTCTGCTTTATTAACTGCTCTCCACCTATCCTTCTACCGTTAATGATTTTTGCAGATATGCTTCCAAATCCCAGTGCTCCTGCAATCCCTTTAGGATTATGGCCCATTCTTTGTGAGAAAATGGACATGAGAAATGTTAGATCACCCATGATCCTAATGAAGAGTGAACAGACTCAAGGAGCCTAATAGGCATCTCCTGTTTCTTTGTCTTATGATCTTATTTGGTACAGTCTTTCAATGTTCTTCCTGCCAAAGTACATCATTGAACCTCACCTGCCATGTATCTGCCCACTTCACAAACTGGTCTATGTCCTTTTGGAGTTCTACACTGTCCTCCTAGCAGTTTACAATTCGTCCAAGTTTGGTGCCATCTGCAAGCTATGAAATTGTCAGTGTTTACCTAATCAAGCAGAATCCTGTTCAATGCTGATGTTTCAATGAGAAACGACCATCTCATTACTCTCAGATATCCATCAGTCTCCATTTAATTACATAAATGTCCATAACTCTCCACATGGTCCCACCCAGGCATCAATTATCCTCAATGTAGTTATTTAATGGAGTTGTTATTTTGTCAACCTGTTCACCATGTTTTACTGCATGCAAACTAATGAAGCATTGAAAAGTGATTTGACTTTTGTGCCTCTATTTTTCTTTCCGAAAGGACAGAAGCAAATTAGAAACTCTCGAACCGAACCTCTTCTGAAATCGGCTGCATTTTGTTCTCTGTGTGGCAGTTACTCAGCACCTCAAGGGCAATCAGGGATGGGTCATATATGCTAGGCTGGCGAGTGATGTCCACATCCAGTGAAAGATTAAAAGAAACTTCTAAATTGTTTGAGTTTCCACTGTTCATTACCCATTGTCATTTCTGATTTTGATTGAAATCAGAGAAACCCCATCCAGTTTGGAGTTTCTAATCAAGAACGTGAGGCACTTTATGTTCGGGAAAATGCCTCATGCTCAACAGACCCGTTTGTTGACTTCAGTTCTAAAATAATTCTACGGAGGCTGGAATCCCATCACCAAGTCGCCCTTTATTTACATGTTCACATTACATGGGCTCTGACCAGCCAGCACCCTAGAGTAATGACAATCCCTGACACTCCTGTTTACCTGGCAGGGGAGATACCATGATCAATGCGGTAGTGGTCCCAGGATGAGGCCATCCCATTGCACTTCGGGTGGGCTGATACCTGCGATGTCCCCAAATGCGGGATGATGTCACCTAGAAAGGGGACGAAACGTTTGCAACAAAAACTCCCAGCTCGGCAAACAGAACCACAACAACTCCTGTTTATTTATTTTTTGCCTTTTTAAAATTTTTATTTATTACCCCCACGCTAGCGCCTAACTGCGGTAGTGCTTACTTTTTCCCCAGCACCCATGTTGGGTGTGTGCAGGTGTGAGACACAGTGAAAGACACAAGGTGCATGAATCTTTATTCAGTTTCCACCACCAGGAGGAAAGGAAACACCCGAGTGGCCAGTGACAAGCAGCGTCCTTCTCAGCAAAGGGCAATGCTGTGTGATCAAACAGTGAAGGGGAAGATACTCCTGTTTATATCTGTCAGCCAGGGCTCCTTGATTGGTCCAGTTTAACTGCTCCGGTCAGGGATCTCATACTCAATGAGACCCATCAGGCCAATCTCATTCCAATCGCTACAAAAATTCCTTTTTTCTCAGTAAACATGCCTAATTTTCCACCTAATTTTCTGTTGAGCCCTGTTACACAATGGTGATATTTTTCACAGACCTTAGCGTTTGAGCTAACATGTTCTGCTTGCTGTCCCTTCAACTCATTGATATGATCAGTAAGATGGTGAACAATTTGTTAATGTTCCTTGAAGCATTTGCCGAACAAAAATCTATCAATTCCAAGGGGAAATACCAATAGAGAAATAAAGTAGAGCAAGGAAATAATCCTCCACTTGAAGTATACATGATGAGTCAGCCCAGTATGTATCGCTTGCCTGCTTTACTGTTTGTCTTGTCCTTCTGGGACATCAGACCTGAAATTTTCAATTGACCTGGCAACAGCATCAATTTCTCAAGAGGGAAATCTCATTTTTGTTTTCCATTGTGTGAAGAGGTGCTATCTGTCTTGAATTGGCCAAGTTCTAATTTTTAATAGAATTGCTTTGAGCCTTTTAGCACAGAAACAGATTGTGGTCCATGCAGACTGTGGAGTGTAAAGGATTAATACTGAAAACGTAAGTTGCGTCAATAATGATGAAAGAGGTTGCAGGGTGGAGAGGCTCCAGTGAGAGATGCCGCTGAGTAGGCCTTATGTGACATCCAAGTGTATAAATTGTTCATCGAATGTTGAATGATCAGTGATCTTGAAAATACTTCAGACTCCAGCAACCTCTCTTAAGCACTATGGAGAATCACACCTCTTCTAAGACTCACCACCACAATAGCAGTCTGTATCAGCGTTTGTCCTCCATTTGAATCTCTCTCTCTTCCACCAACCCCTACCTCACCATTGCCATTTCCTTCCATTTCCTCCTCTTTCATGTTCTCATCTAGATTCCCTTGCATATGCTGGAAGTATCTTTCAAAAGGATGATGTTGGGGAGCTACGCAAATAGGGTTGGAGAGTGGACCAGCTGGGAAATGCTTTCAGGAGCCAATACAGACTCAATGAGTCAAATGGCCTCCTTCTCTACTGTAAAATTACCTAATTCTATATACATCAATCATCTTGCTCATCCCACACAGCAGCGAGCTCCAAGTTTTCGTTGGTCTCTTGAATTAAAATAATGGTCCTGAATCCCTTATTGAGTTCCTTCCTGACAAACCTTGCTTTTATGGACCATGATTTTGTGCTGCCTGTGATTTGGGAATCATGACAAGTGGAATACATCCCCCTTTGTTTCATGGACCTGGCTATAGAAAAAGGTGGACAGTAGGGAAAATGCCTTCTATTATGCTGTTCGACCAATTCTCCCTGGAAGATCCCCTCCCGACACTGGGTGAAAAAATATGTGAAATCTATCTTAGTCCACTGCAGGAGCCTTGCGAGAGTCAACCATTTATTTCAGCTTGCTGGCATGTTGCAATTTCCATTGTGCCTGCAAGCCAAAAACGTGTACAATGAACAAAGAGTGATTCATTTTGTTCCCTTTCCACCACCACCAACCAAATCACCTCACCGTCCCATCAATTACACCCATCAGTCCAAGTGTGCATGTGAGTCATGTACTGCCTGGAGTTGTGCATGGCTGCAGTGCCCTCTCATAGTGTTCTGGTTGGATTGCACATGCAGCATGAGCAAGTTCCAAGTCACTGGTGGCCAGGATTTTCTAGTAGGTTTTATTGAGCCTACGGGTTAGAAGCAGACGTATGCTATTCAGCCTTTCAAGCCCGTTCTGTCACTCAGTAGCACCATTGCTGATCTGTTTGGGTACTGGCACCCAAGAGGTCCCGGAAGTGTGTGCAAATCTAACTCATCTCCTGTAAGACAAACAAATAGTTTAAAACCAGCTAAAAAAAATCCTTTCCACCCTCCAATTTTCTTCCACGAAGGACTCTATTGAATTGGAGTATAGTGGCAGAGAAGGCTAAAAGCCATGTTAAACTGACATGTCAATCTAGGAGAAAGTGAGGACTGTAACTGCTGGAGATCAGAGTCAAAACATGTAGTGCTGGAAGAGCACAGCAGGTCAGGCAGCATCTGAGGAGCAGGAGAGCCGATGTTTCGGGCATAAGCTCTTCATGAGGAATGAGTCATCAGAAGCAACATGTCAATCGAGTTTGACTGTAAGCCAGCTATTCAATTGACAGCACAATTCATGAGTTTGTCCCATGTAAGGTCCACATTTATTGCCTACGCTTAATTGCCTTTGACTGGAGTAGTTTATTTGTCTATTGAAGATGGCATTTAAGAATGTGAGTATCAAGTCACATATAGGTCAGACCAAGATGGAGAGCAGACTTCCTCCCATGAGGGAACCACATGGAATTTCATAACAATGGGATGGTAGTTTCATGTTCACTATTACTAAGACTTACTTTCATATCCAGATTTGTTTTTAATGAAGTTGAGTTTAAATTCCACCAATGCTCAGAGAGTCAGGCTGAGTCTCTAGATTAGTAGTCCATTGGTAGTATTTTATGCCATCCACTTCCTATAGAGTAATCAAGGAAAAACGCATTTAGCCATGTTAACTACAATCTATAGCTTGCTAACTGGTGAGGTTTAATTGGGGGTATTATGATGTGCTTCACTAGTAATAATTTCAAAACTTATCCTATGGCTGCCTCTAAATGTGCCAGAACAATATACCAATATAGCTTGTTGGTGAACCATTAATTAAATATTGAAATCATGAGAGAGGAAAGAGGAAGAAACTACCATTAAAGGAATTAAAGAAATCACCAGATAAGAGCCTTTGAAGTATTGCATGACCTTTACACTTTTCCAATCCTTTTATTAGTTTTAATAGTTGTCTTTTTTAATTGCCATCTTCAAAATGAGATACTGGAAGAAAGACTTCTGTGTCACAGAGTCATGAGTACACTTGTGAAGAATACTTCCACAATTTTGCACCAAAGTGATCAAAAGACTTATTTTTTTTTAATCTTTCCTGGGCCTATCTCAAAACTACGGCATAATTTTAATGACTGCATGATGTGGTTTGATTGAAAGTAATGGTCATAAAGACAGAAAAGCTTAGAACTTCCTTCCAAGCGAAGTGCTTTCTTTACCCAAGACCTGAACAGAATATAGTAAGAGACAGCTTGTGCATCCCTTGGCTCCAGTCCGTCATATTACTTAATTTTACGGCTTGGATCACAACCTCTTCAACACAACTGTTTCATCTCTCTCTTCTTTTCTTTGTTGCAATGATCATTATCCTGAGGAACATATTTCCTCTCATGCCTCCTACACTTCAAAGAAAATAGAGAACTATGCTGTAAACTTTCCTCTTTCTAGTGTCCTGTCCAAAGTCTTCAACTTCAATCCCCTGAACAGATTCTGTCCCTCCCTTGGCTGCTCTTTGAGTCTGAACCAGACTGCTCCTAACATTAAACATCATTCCAATATGATCTTGTGATTAGCTTCTGACTCCGATCGCTCATTGTCAAAGTCTCTGATGTATTCTTAAATTCCTCTGCCATTGAAAACATCAACATCACTTTGTTTTGGCACACTTGGAAGCATCCATTGAATAAGTCTTACAATTAAGCACATCATAATGCCCTAATTTAAACCTCACCAGTTAGACTGGCAGACTTGAGTATTCCAATGCTGTCCTTCCATCTTTTGCTTTCCATTAACTTGACCTTTGCTGCCTCTGCATTCAAGTTCTGTCTTGTTATTACCCAATGTGTGCTGATCAGTTGTGTCTCCACAGCCTTACCAGACATTAGGACTGCTCTCTCATTACAGAGAGACAAGTGATGATGATTTAATCTGAGGACTACTATACCTCAGGAGAGGTTGAGAAGGAATGTCTTTCATAGTGACTTCAACCAATGATGAGAATTGAACCCACACTGTTGGCATCACACTGCTTCCCAAATCAACCACCCAGCCAACTGAGCTGAACTGAGCAAAATTGGCTTTGGGTCTGGCAATGCCTCGATTTTCAAATTCTCAGCCATGTTTCGAAACTGTTCTAACTCACCTACTCTGCATGCTTCTCATATCCCTGCAGGCACCCATTTCAAGTCTCTCGGGCAACACTGGCTTCCACCAATATTTTTCAAATGACTAGGCCGGACCCGCCCCTCTCAGACAAAAGCAAGCCTGCATCATTGTAGAAGCTTAAAGAAAAAGAAATTAAATGCAAAGGAATTAAAAAGGCAGGAAGCCCATAAAGGTTGGTGATTTAAAAATAAGAATTAAAAGCAGTTACTAAAAGGTCAGAGCAGTTCATTTCATGGAAAGGTCATGTTATAAAGAATCTCAATAAGAAATAATTACAGGAGGAAGAAAAATTGGAAATCTGTGCAGTCTCCAAGGTAAGTCAATGTGACTCATAAAGAAAAGAAAGGCTAGATTGTATTTTACAAAAGAATAGCTACCTACAAATAATCCATAAAGGACTTTTGTTTCTAAATGTGCAGCTGTAATAGTTTTAGATAATATTGGCACTCTCATCACACTTTATAACAGTATCTTCGAAATATGAAAGTGAAAGCTCTTACCTTTGGCCACCCATTTTCTCGTTGTTAACACCAGTTTGCCTCCAATGTGCAAACGAATGTGCCACTCTCCCATCTCGTTCTTCCTCAGATACGTACCTCATCCCGGCATCTTGTTGCTTAGAAATGGTTCTCAGATATTTTACCTCTCGGCATTCCATCAAAACAAAATCATTTGGGTAAGTACGGCAGGTGGAACTAGTTTGGGATTGAGTTCGGCATGGACTGGTAGGACCGAAGGGTCTGTTTCCGTGCTGTATGCTTCTATGACTCTATTGCAAGTGTAAATGGTTGTGTCAGGAGATCTAGCCTGATTTCCAACTTGGGCTTATCCCAGTCTGTTTCTTTCTCTGACCAACTAGATTTATGTTCAAATCATGTTCAGAATGAAATCTTTTCATTCCATTAGCATGCTATTTGCCCTAATGTTATAATTGATTTAGTTGACTTGATCGCCAAATGCTATTTTCAAAGACCGCTTACTAAATACAACATTACTTGAAAGGGCACTGCTTGTCACTGGCCAGTTGGATGCTTTCTTTCTTCCTGGTGGTGCAATATGAACAAAGTTTTCCGTACCCATTGTTTTTTCACTGTGACCTACACCCACACACACATGTTGTGAGTGCTGGGGCTTAAATAAGCACTGCCACTGTTTGGCAATAGGGTGGGGATTTGATTTAATATATACATACATAAAAATAAATAACCAGGAGAAAGGGCTCTCTTAAAAAAAATTACAATGTTACTTGAGATTGTCAAGATTAAGACAGTAAAGTTAGCTTTATCTTTCAGCGAATTGTTTCATTCTTTCACAGGTGTGGACCTCGCTAATAGCTCTTGCTAAGGTGATGGTAGTTATATACATTAATGGTTCTGAAAGAGTTAATGTTGAAGGTGCATTACCTCCTCCAAGTCTGCTAATGTTATTCATAGTCTGTGGGGGGAGAGACTGTGTTTTACACTCCCCTTTCAGAGCCAGCAGATGTATTTGGTACAGCTCCTGAGAGTCCTGGTAACTGTGCCTGACTTGCAATGTAGTTGTATGTATTATTCTCATGCAAGACACCATCTCGTTAATTAAGAACAGTGCCTCTTCAGTAAAGACTCTGCGGTGATGTATTCCCTGCCACTTATCCTTATCCAGGCCCCAGACAAAATCACTCAACTTTCTCACCAATGCCAACGCTATTCTGGAAATTCTGCCTGAGTATCAGAATGCTGTCTTTACACCTACCAAACCCAACACCCCTACCAGCTAGAAGGGCAGTTGGACCAGGTGCTTTGGAATATCACTTCATTCAAGTTCCCTCTTCGTGTTAATCCTGATTTGATCATCTGTCATCACTAGGCGATGTCCTAATGGTATTATCGCTCAACTATTAATCCAGAAACTCTCAGGATGTTTTGGGACCTGGATTCAAATCCTGCCACGGTAAATGGTGGAATTCAAATTCAATAAAAATCTGGAATCAAGACTCTAATAATGACCATGAATCCATTGTTGGAAAAACTCATCTGGTTCACTAATGAAGGAAATATGCCATCCTTACCTGGACAGGCCTACACGTGACTTCAGACCCACAGCAATTTGGTTGACTCTCATCTGCTCTCTGAAATGGCCTAGCAAACCACTCAGTTCAAAGGCAACTAGGGACAGGCAATAGATGCTGGCCACTAGCAATGCTGGTGTCCTATGAGTGAATAATAAAGCCATTCATGGTCACTGGCTCAAAATCTTGAAACTCCATTCTTAACAACAAGGAACAATCACTAAAATTAACTTAGAAAGTTACTTTTCAGTTAACCAAGGACAATGGTGACCAGGCATAATGTACTCAACTCTCTTTGCTATAGTATGTGATAGGGGAAAATGAAGACTGCAGATGCTGGGGATCAGAGTTGAAGAGAGTGGTGCCGGAAAAGCACAGCCGGTCAGGCAGCATCCGAGGAGCAGGAGAGTCAACGTTTCAGGCATAAGCCCTTCATCAGGAATCCGCCCCCCCATTCCTGATAAAGGGCTTATGCCTGAAACATTGACTGTCCTGCTCCTCAGATGCTGCCTGATCTGCTGTGCTTTTCCAGCATCACACTCTTCCACAATAGTACATGATAGCTGATGAAGATAAGACTCACCTAAAAACCACTATCCTGGGGATTCTGGTGTTGAAAACAATTACCAGAGCACAATGCTAGCTTGGATAAGTAATATCACGATTGGATAAAGGAAAACCAGGTCCCAGATTTGATGATCTTACTGAACACAGCACCTCAATTGACCCAAATAACTGTTATCCAGCTTTAAATTTTCAAGAACAACTCTTCAAAAAAAAAATCGGAAATTTAACAGACAATGTAATTTCAATGGAAAAGCCTTCTCACCTATTATAATGATTAGATGTAGTGTATAATTGATTGCGCAATCATCTTCCACACCACTTTTTAATTATACAAAAAACTATTCATTATAAACAACTCAACATGACTTAAATGATTAGATTCATTAGGAGGTTCATTGAAGTCGGTTACTTCCAGATTAATCTTGAACCGAACATGTCCTGCACTCTCGGGATTAAGGTAACGTTCTGTTGCTATTTGATGGATGTCCTTGCATGGAGACCAGACCAAACATGGTTGTCAGATTTCCTTTCCCAGGGGGGATTAGTGACCTGGACCGGCAGTTCACCACCTTCTGAGGGACAGCTCGGGATGGGCTATAAATGCTGGCCCAGACAGCAATGCATTCATCCAGTGAATAAATGAATTTAAAAAAATAAACAGAGTTAACATTTTGAGTCAGATATGGCTTTCTTTTGAATTTTTTTTTCTCTGAAGAAGAAATGCTAACTCTGTTCCTCTTTCCCGGGATTCTGTCAGGCCTGCTGAGTGTCTCCAGAATGTTCTGCTTTTGTTTCAGGTTGACAGCATCTGCAGTATTTTCCTTTGATTACAAGACCAGCTATTCAGCTGGTTCAGTAATGATCGTCCTGTGGTAGTGAAGAGCATGAACCATGGTGTCCCTTCTAAGCATTCTCTCTCATCCAAGACCACCGATGACTGATGAATGAGTCATATAGCCTTTTACGGGATCATGCAATGCACAACATGCCATATTGACCACTGTACCAATTAAGGTGTGTCAAAGTGATTGCATAAGAGGCATTTGGGGTGACACGGTGGCTCAGTGGTTAGCACTGCTGCCTCACAGCATGAGGGACCCGGGTTCAATTCCAGCCTCGGGTGCCACTCGGTGGAGTTTGCACATTCTCCCTATATCTGCATGGGTTTGCTCCAGTTTCCTGCCACAGTCACAAAGATGTGCAGGTCAGGTGAATTGGCCATGCTAAATTGCTCATAGTGTTAGCTGCATTAGGCAGGGGTAAATGTAGGGAAGGGGAATGGATCTGGGTGGGTTACTGTTTGGAGGGTCGGTGTGCACTTGTTGGGCCGAAGGGCCTGTTTCCATACTGTAGGAATCTAATCATCTAAGAAATATGAGGACATCACAAAGGGCTAGTTTTTAAAAATTCTACTCAGTTTACTACAGGGGAAAGTAATACTGATGACTTGTGCCAAATATTGACAACAATTTACGAATTTGCTGAGAGGAGCTGGAGATAATTAGACACAAGATTAGATTAGATTACTTTTAGATTACTTACAGTATGGAAACAGGCCATTCGGCCCAACAAGTCCACACCGACCCTCCGAAGAGCAACCCACCCAGACCCATTCCCTTACATTTACCCCTTCACCTAACACTACGAGCAACTTACCATGGCCAAGTCACCTAACCTGTGGCTGTTCAGGCTGTTAGGTGGAGTACTCCATTAGTCTAAAAGTGTGTCACTAGAAAAGCACGGCTGGTGAGGCAGCATCCAAGGAAGAGGAAAGTCAATGTTTCCAGTATAAGCCTTTCGTCAGACATTCCTGATCAAGAGCATATGCCCGAAACATCAATTCACCTGCTCCTCGGATGCTGCCTGACCGGCTGTGTTTTTCCAGTGGCACACTTTTCAACACTGACTCTCCAGGATCTGCAGTGCTCACTTTCTTGGAGTACTCCACAACCAAAACTGTAGTCCCGTTAACTCCTTGTAGCTGTGCACTTCGCTGTGTTTCGAAAGTTCACCTTGCCATTCTTACCTCAACAAAAAAGCAAATCACTCCATGCTGCAATAACCCTCATTTGCAGTGGGTGGGTGAGAAAAAGGCTTTGTCTTGTTTTACCTCCTTATTCTTAATTACAAATGGTCTGCTAACAGTTAGCATGCCTGCACATTTCCAAACTAAATGATGCAGCAGAAAACAGCCAACATAATCAGTAATGATGGTCCTGTAGTAGTGAAGAGCATAACCCATGGTTTTCCCCTTCCCCCACCTCATCCTAGTTCCAAACTTCCAGCTCGGCACTGTCTCCATGACTTGTCCAGACTTGTCCGACCTGCCTATCTTCTTTTCCACCTATCCACTCCACCCTCTCCTCCCTGGCCTATCACCTTCATCTCCTCCCCCATTCACCCATTGTACTCTATGCTGCTCTCTCCCCCACCTTCCCCTAGCTTATCTCTCCATGCTTCCAGCTCGCTGCCTTTATTCCTGATGAAGGGCTTTTGCCCGAAATGTTGATTTCACTGCTTGTTGGATGCTGCCTGAACTGTTGTGCTCTTCCAGCACCACTGATCCAGAATCTGGTTTCCAGCATCTGCAGTCGTTGTTTTTACTCATGCTGCCCTGCCAACCCAGTTATACTGTCTTCCACTCCCTTCCGTCAGACGGAAGATACAAACATTTGAAAACACGTATCAACAGATTCAAGAACAGCTTCTTTATCAGACTTATGAATGAACCTCTCATATATTATAATCAATTTTTCTCTGCACCTTCTTTGTAACTGTAACACTATATTCTGCATTCTGTTCTAGTACTTATGTAAGGTATGATTTACCTGGATAACACTCAATACTATACTTGTCACTGTATCTCGGTACATGTGAAAATAATAAATCAAACTGAAACCAATCAAGGAGCCATTGCTAGTTTTCCAGTTATGGTTCCTTTGCAAATGCATTGGCTTGGGAGGAATCCTCCACATGGGAGCAAAGTGGAGTGATGTTGCCTCTTCTCTAAAATGTGTGCCTTCTGGACTTAATTATGGCCTGGCAAAAGCTCTCCTGCTGTGGAACCATCCGTGCAAAGCACCCATCTGCACAGGAATGAAACTGGCATCTTGACACGTTCCTCCCCCGCTCCGCGGAGCCGATTTGCGAAGGCATGATGGGCTCTACGGTGATAATGAGCCAGGGAAATTATTGGGTTATCAAGCCCGTGACGCTGACAGGATTTATGGCACAGAAATTCATTCAGAATAGCTGCAGCTGAGGGGCGTCCCTAGCAACGGTTGTCGTTTAAAGAAATCCTTTGCCAAGGATCCGATGGAGGCTCGCTGTCCACTGTTGAGGCCTTACTGTCTTGCTGGGTTGTCTTCTTGCAGACAGAGACAAGACTGTCTCACAGTTGGAGCTGTGCAATCCTTAAAATACTGTTTCAAATCACTCCTTCTGTGCTTCATTGAGCACCAGTTTCTTTGTGTTTGAGAAATGGCTATTTGCCCTTTTTCTTTCTCAACTGACAACAGGAATTGTGATTGGCAAAATTAAATGATGCGCTGACATTTCTTCGCAGTTTTCACGTAGAATTTTGTCGAACTGGGGAGATAAAGCAAAAGGGCAAAATGAAGTCAGAGGAAGAGCATGCCCTTGGCTTTTGTCTGTAGTCATGCAAAAACTCATTTGCATTTATATAGTGCCTTATCGTGTGTCTAAGGGTGCTTCCAATGCCGGTGCACTGCATTTCGAATTGTCGTCACTTTTGCTGTTTCGGTCAGTGCAAGAACTGCTGTGCATAGTATGATCCCACTGAACCACAAGGTGGTGGTGTCATCATCACAACACCGGACTTTTTTTATCCATTCATGGGATGAGGACATTGCTGGCCAGTTAACATCTATTGCCCATCCCCAGAGGGCAGTTAAGAGTCAGCCAGTCAGCCACATTGCTGTAGGTCTGGAGTCACTTGTAGGTCAGACCTGGTATGGATGGCAGTTTCCTTCCCTAAAGGGCATTAGCGAACCAGATGGGTTTTTCCAAAAGAGTCATATTGTGTCATAGCGATGTATAGCATGGAAACAGACCCTTCGGTCCAACCCATCTGTGCCAACCAGATATCCCAACCCAATCTAGTCCCACCTGCCAGCAACCAGCCCATTCATATACCCATCCAAATGCCTTTTAAATGCTGTAATTGTACCAGCCTCCACCAGTTTCTCTGGCAGCTCATTCCATACACGTACCACCCTCTCCGTGAAAAAGTTGTCCCTTAGGTCTCTTTTATATCTTTCCCCCCTCACCCTAAACCTATGCCCTCTAGCTCCCCCACCCCAGGGAAAAGACTTTGTCTATTTATCCTATCCATGCCCCTCATAATTTTGTAAACCTCTATAAGGTCACCCCTCAGCCTCCGACGCTCCAGAGAAAACAGCCCCAGCCTGTTCAGCCTCTCCCTATAGCTCAAATCCTCCAACCCTGGCAACATCCTTGTAAATCTTTTCTGAACCCTTTCAAGTTTCACAACATCTTTCCGATAGGAAGGAGACCAGAATTGCACGTTGACAACAACTTCACTGTCATCATGAAGTTCCTGAGTCCAGCTTTCTTTTAATTGAATTCAAATTCCACCGTCTGACATGGTGGGATTGGGACCCTGCACATTACCTGGGTGTCTGGATTAACAGCCCAGCAATAATCTACCACTAGGCTACTGTCTCCTCTAACATGACCGGCAGCAGTGGGATTCAAGCCCATGCCTCCACAGAGACTGGTACCTAAATCTAGCACCTTACACCATACGGCCATGCTGCTACAATCACCTAAGTGCTCGAGGGGATGTGGGTATGAATTCCACCTTGGTAGTTCGTGAAATTTGAATTTAACAAAAATTTGAAAACAAGGTATGGAAGCCGTACAGTTGCTATGGGATTTCCTAAGACATAGGGGTGGAAGTAGGCCATTCAGCTGATCGAGTTGCCCCTGCCATCCCATTACTGTTGTGAAAATCCTCACTGGTGACCTTTAGGGAAGAAAACTTGTAGTCTCTACCCAGTCCAGCCCACACACACAGCAATATACTTGACTTTCAACCACCCACTGGGTGTTTAGGACATAAAGCAATGCTCACGTCTTGAATGAATGGAAGAAAAAGTGTGACCGCTGGTGGGCATATTGTAAGGGAGTTAAAACATGGATCAGCTATCTCTCAGGGTGATGGTACTGTTCACTTTGAGTCAACTTGCTGTGAGTTTAATTCCCACTTCCAAAACTGTGAGGGCAAAAACCTCAGCTAGTATGCCATTGCAGCTTTGAAAGAACATTGTGGATCTGACTCTAAACTGTGCCCCTATCTAAGGTGGACGTTAAAGACCCCATGGGGCTGAACCAAGGACACGTAGGGCAGACCTAGCCTCTCCATCAGTGTTACTAAAACAGATTTTGTAGTCATTGCCATGTTTGTGGGATCTTGCTGTGTTTTTGTGTTGGCTGCCATGTTTCCTGCATTACAGCAGGGACTATGCTGCAGAAGTTTTTCTTCAGCTGTAAAATGTTTTTGGGAAGGACCGAGGTTGGGTTGGGCATCAAAAAAATGCAACTTTGACTTCCATGGCCTCATGGCCAGATTTAGTTCAACAATCTATTGAAGAGTGTTACCTCCAACAGTAGCATTCAGACAGTAGAGTACTTGAAGTCCAGTTTATATTACATCCATTAACCATGTAGTCTTCTTATAGAGGAACATGTATTACCAACTGAGTCAACTGCATGTGCACAAGTTAGTTGTCTAGATTAGATACCTACAGTGTGAAAACAAGCCCTTCGGTCCAACAAGTCCACACCGACCCACTGAAGAGTAACCCACCTCGACCCATTCCCGTACTCTGTATTTACCCCAGACGAGTGCACCCAACACTATGGGCAATTTAGCATGGCCAGTTCACCTGGCCTGCACATCTTTGGACTGTGGGAGGAAACCAGAGCACCTGCAGGTAACACACAGAAATGGGAAGAGTGTGCAAACTCCACACAGATAGTCGCCTGAGGCTGGAATCGAACCTGGCGCTGTGAGGCAGCAATGCTAAGCACTGAGCCACTGCGCTGCCTCATGCCACTACTTGTGAAGAAGGCCACTCTTAAAGGTACAGCAGTTTCAATATCAAGCTGGAGAAATACAGGGGAAATAGGGAAACATTTAACCTTTGAAGCTAGAAATTAAATCTTCCCTGATTCCAAAGCTGTGACACATGGTTAACCATTGCATCGTTAAACAGATTAACACTTTTATCAGAAACAAAAACAGAAGTTCCTGGAAAAGCTCGGCAGGTCTGGCAGCATCTGTGAAGAGAAATTCAAGTTCACATTTTGGGTCCAGTGACCCTTCCTCAGAATTGTTCTGAAGAAGGATGGCCAGACCCGAAACTTTAATGCTGGTTTCTCTTCACAGATGCTGCCAGACCTGCTGAGCTTTTCCAGCAATTTCTGTTTTTGTTTCTGATTAACAGAATCTGCAGTTCTTTTGGTTTTTAACATTTTTATCTCCACTGTTTGTTCTATGTTCTGGGAGAAGGAAGTTAACTTGAACCTACAAAGCAATATAACAGGAGCAGACCATTCAACCTTTGAGTCTGGTCAATCTTTCAATATGCGGATCTTTTGACATTTTGTTTCTTTATCAAAGGCATTAGGTGAATTGAAAACAATTGAGTAAGTGCCCTGCAACCAAGTGCCCATTAACTGGCAATAATGTGCACTATAAATCAACGGTGGCTCAGTGGTTAGCTCTGCTGCACGACTGTGCTAGGGACCTGCGTTTGATTCCACCTTCGGGTGGCTAGCTGTGTTGGTTTTGCACATTCTCCCTGGGTGAGCTCTGGTTTCCTCCCATAGTCCAAAGGTGTGCAGGTTGGGCGGATTGACCATGCTAAATTGTCTATCGTGTCCAGGGATGTGCAGACTGGGGAAATGCAGTGTTACAGGTTTGGGTGGTATGCTCTTCAGAGGGCTGGTGTGGGCTGAATGGACTGCTTCCACACTGTAAGGGTTCTATGAAATGCCTGATTTTTCATAGATGCCCTCCATTATGTGGTTACCTGTGAGCGTTAATTTGTCAATCTTTTTGACTGATATTCAGCAGTGCCCCCACAGTGAAGGGTCTTCCTCGGCTGTGAAATGCTGTTAGACATCCTGAGGTCATGAAGGCTGCTCTACTAACCTGCCTCAGGTAAACTGCAGGGACCATGGTGCTTAGTTATATTTCTGGCCTCATTTCTGAGCTAGGGACAGTAAACATCACTGGCATTCTGTTGTAACCGTAAATGAATTTTTTGAGGAAGTCCCAGATGGCTTACTGGAGATTGCGGGCTACAGGAAGCATTGGTGGTGTTAGATTACCTCTAAGAAGTGTCATGCACCATTTACGCCAATTCAATTCCGGTGGCTTCTCACTTCAGCAACCCAACACAGTTTTCATTAGTATTAGTCTCAACCCACTTCATACTCCTTTCGTGAATCCTGGACAACCGACTGTCATTGTGATGTGTTTGATTCATCCTTTAATGTTTCTTGCTTCCTTAAGGAGACATCTTTTTCTTTTGCTTTGTTCTGCAGGTCTTAGCGGAGACTGCCATCAGTCCAGATTCTTTTCTCTCTCGACATAGTAATGCAGAAAAGTAGGCCATTCGGCCCCTTGAGTATGCTCCACCATTCAATATGATCATTGCTGATCATCAAGCTCAATACCCTCATCCTGTTCCCCCAACCCCCATCCCTTTAGCAACAAGAGTTATATCTCCTTCTTGAATGTCTTGAGCTCAACTACTTTCTGGGATAATGAATACCATAGGCTCACCAGTCTGAGTGAAGAAATAATGTAAATGTCTTGTTTCTCTTTGATCTCTTCCCCTGTCATGCAGTTTGATGCCCTGGGAAACAGGATGGGATGGTTGACTTCTAAACATTTGGCACTGCCAGTTTTCTGTATGGTCAGACGTGTCTCAGGGCAGGTAGTATTCCAGTTGCCTATGTTTCCTATGTAAAAGAACCCTCCAACCACAAGGTATGAATTCAGATTTCTCCAGCTTCCTCATTTCCCCTCCCCCCACCTTGTCTCAGTCGGTTCCCTCAACTCAGCACCGCCCTCCTAACCTGCAATCCTCTTCCTGACCTCTCCGCCCCCACCCCACTCCGGCCTATCACCCTTACCTTGACCTCCTTCCACCTATCCCACCTCCATCGCTCCTCCCCCTAGTCCCTCCTCCCTACCTTTTATCTCAGCCGGCTTGGCTCTCTCTCTCTTATTCCTGATGAAGGGCTTATGCTCGAAACGTCGAATTCTCTATTCCTGAGATGCTGCCTAACCTGCTGTGCTTTGACCAGCAACACATTTGCAGCTATGTTTCCTATGTGGTAACTGTGAAGAAGCAGCTGGTGCCTGCCCCTTGCTTGAACCTCTGCAGTGCAGAAAGAGGCCATCTGGCCCAACAAGTCTGCACCAACCTCCAACAAGCATCCCACCCAGACCCAGCCCCAACCCTATCCGTGTAACCTTGCATTTACCATGGCTAATTTACTTAACCTGCACATCTCTGGACACGACAGGGCAACTTAGCATGGCTAATCCACCTAATCTACACATCTTTGGGACTGTGGGAGGAAACCAGAACACCCAGCAGAAAATGGGAGAACATGTAAACTCTACACAGACAGTTGCCCGAGGCAGGATTTGACCCCAACTCCCTGGTACCATCAAACAGCAGTGCTAACCACTGAGTCATTATGTCTTTCAAGGCTCAGCCAATGTGGTATCAGAATCACTGGTTGCCCGTGAACAAATTAGCCAATTGGTCTTACTTCTGATAACTATGAGATAGTCACTAGACAGATAATGCGGCTCAGCTGCCTCGCAGCTGCAGATACCTGGTTTTGATACTCAGAATTTCAGTCTGAGTGGAGTGGGATGTTCTTCAGCAGGTCAGTGCAGATTCAGTGGGCTGAATAATATCTATCTGCATTCTATGGGTTCCATGATCCTGTGACTGTCGGGCGAGGCAGTGTCACAATTGAGTGTGCCCCTTTTCACACCCAATTTCTAGCTATGTGTACTCACCGATGCCAGTTACAAGTGAAGGCTGATATAGCTGCCCTTTCTTTTTGTGAAGTCTGAGAGGCCTATGGCACTGAGAAAGGCCCTTCAGCCCATTAAGACTGTGCTGGTCAGAAACAATCACCTTACTGTTCTAATCCCATTTTCCAGCACTTGGCCGGTAGCCTTGTATCCCTTGGCATGCCAGAATACCGATTTTCCTGCTCCTCGGATGCTGCCTGACCTGCTGTGCTTTTCCAACACCACTCTAATCTTGACTTTAATCTCCAGCATCTGCAGTACCCACTTCCACCCCATGACAAAATACACGTCTAATTTCTTCTTAAAACATACAAGGGTGTCTATCTCTACCATCTTTACAGGCAGTGAGTTGCAGATTTAGCTCAAATCTGAAAGTTTGTGTTAATGTTGGTGCATTCAATTAAACGTGCCCCTAATTTCAAACCCCATGTCTTATTCTCTTAATTTTGGTACTCTGTAAGGTCAGCCCTTGAAAAGCCCAAAGTCTTTTCATCTGCTTTCATCTTTGACTTGCCTCGAGAGGTCCGGATTGTCTGCTTGGATAAATTCAGTGAGGAGTGGTTTGAGAAGAGCACAGCTTGGTTCTCTCAGAGAGTGCGATGGAACCCTGGCTGCTTTCCACCTAGCTCAGGGACCCAAGCCAGATTAGTGTGGCCTTACAGAGCACAGATTGGGGATTATACCTGGGATCTGTGAAGCTCAGTGCTACAACTGGAAGAGTAATTACCACTGAGCCACGGTGCAGGTGAGGAGATTTATAATGAGCTCTGAGGGTTAGAGTAAGGAATCGAACCTCTGGGGCAGTGCAGAGATTATTTTCTTCATCAACCAATCCTACTTCTGGAGTTAGGCATCGCAAGAGGCTTTCCAAACTTTGTTCTGCTGGCCTGAAAGCAACGTGGGATTGATTTAAATGGAGTTAAAGAAAAGGAAATTAAAAAGGAAGGCCTCACAGAGCTTGTTGTAAGTATTTTTTAACTTTGCAAGGCCAATCGTTTTCCCTGGTACATATTTGTGGGCACTCAGCAAAGGGTAGTGGACATCTGTTAAAAGGAACTAGCTCACTTAACTGAAAACAACAAATGCTGGAGATCACAGCGGGTCGGACAGCATCCATGGAAAGAGAGTAAGCTAACGTTTTGAGTGGAGACTTGAATCTTTAGCTTGCTCTCTCTCTATGGAAGCTTTCTGACCCCCTGTGCTCTCCATCATTTCTTGTTTGCAGTACAGATGCCAGCATCTGCAGTAGTTTGCTCCTTGGACCCTTAACTGCTGTCCCGTTTGAAGTCTAAAAGCACTGAGCAAGGTGCGAATTGCAATGAGAAAACCATTGAAGCTCATGTCAAGGTACTGACAGAGCCCCAACAGGGAAGATATTCCAAAGGGCTGTCTTTTCTTGGGGAGAGAGAAAAAAAAACTTGAAGCTGAGAATGAGAAGTATTCCTCAGATGTCAGGTGTAAATTCGAGCTGTCTGGTGATTTACAGCTGAGTGAAGTTGTTTAAGCTTTCAGGGAACCTGACGTGTTGGGAGGGGGAAAGAAATGTTTCTATTACTTTGGAATAGGTTAGAAGAGTAATTCTGACTGAGGTCACTGCAGTTCATGAGCAGATGTCTGCAATAATTCCATTGAATCAATTCCTCACTATTATTGTTATTAAAATGCAAAGGTTTATGAAGCCACATAAAATGCAGGAGAGGTAAAGTAATGAGTATTTATTACTCCTGGAGGAACAATTTGTGGATATTTTTCACATTCTGGCAGCAATGAAGGAAAGCTTATATATTTAACATCTTACCATCTCTGAATGTTATGGATGCACGTGGCATTGATTGATGTTGGACTGCTTTAACGGGCACTTTAGTAGGCTTAGTCCCTTATGTGATATTATCAGTGCTCCTCACAGAGGCAGCTCAAGTTCATTGCTGCTTGTGTTTCGTGATTGCCACTTTGACCTCTGAAATCTGGGACCTGCACCTTTGGAATGGACTGTTTCGGAGCACGTTGCTTTGCTGTACAACCCTGGGGTGCAGGAGGCATCCAAAACTAGAGGGCATAGGTCTGAGGAGAGAGGGGAGAGACTTAAAATGGATCTAAGAGGCAACCTATTCACGCAAAGGGTATGGAGTGAGCTGCCAGAGGAGGTGGTGGAAGCTCGTACAATGACAACATTTAAAAGGCATCTGGATTGGTATGGAAATAGGAACTGTTTAGGGGGATATGAATCAAATGCTGGCAAATGAAATTTATTTAGGATATCTGGTTAGCAAGTTGGACTGAAGGATCTGTTTTCATGCTGTACATCACTACGACTCTATGACTCCAGCATAGAATGCCAAATTCCATTCATATTAACCCCCCAGATTCATGCTAATGAATAAACTTGCACATTTTCTTGAACTTTGAGACTCTTATAGAAGGCTTATTTTGATCATTTTGAAAATTGATCCCACATCTACTTATAAACCCAGAATTCTATCCATGGACTCAACCCAGAAGTTATAACAATATGCATTTATATAGCATCTAAAATGTAATAAAATGCCCCAAGTTGCATTCACCAGCAGATGAGGCACTGAGAAATACAAGGTCAAGGTAAAGTTGCTGTAGTCCTATCAGAGGAGAAAGTTAGGTCTGCAGATGCTGGAGATCAGAGCTGAAAATGTGTTGCTGGAAAAGCGCAGCAGGTCAGGCAGCATCCAAGGAACACGAGATTCGACGTTTCGGGCATAAGCCCTTCTTTCTGAATGCTGCCTTGGATGCTGCCTGACCTGCTGCGCATTTTCAGCAACACATTTTCCGCAGTAGTCCTATCAGAACATAGAGCTACTCTCTCATTAGACAGAGACGACGGGTGGAGGTTTAACCTAAGGGTCACCGTGCCTTAGGCGAGGGGAGAGATCGCAAAGGAGAGTCCTTCATGGTAACCTCAGTCAGTGTGGGAATTGAACCCACATTCTTGGCATCACTCTGCATCACAAGACTAACCTATTGCATCAGCATGGTCAAAGTCCCAGTTTTTGGGGAAGCACCTTTATAGGGGGGCAGGAAGAAAATTGCAGAGTCAAAACCAGAGCCTCCAGTGACGAATCAATGAAAGCCAAGATTCTCCACATGCATCGGATGTGGGCAACACTGGCAACTCCTGAATATCTTGTCCAGAATTTCAAGATGGCGGCAGTGGAGTAGACAGCATCAGGGCTCTTGAGTTTGGATTTCCTCCATTCCATCCACGTTCACTCTTTCCTTCCTTCTTTCTTTCTTCTTTTCTAAGTTTGTTTTTAGATTTTAATATTTCTTACCTTTTGGAGGCAATGGCAGTGGCGAGGAAGTGTGGCCAAAGCCGGGGTACCACATGACCTGGACAGTGGCAGCGGTGGTCAGGACTGAAGCCTTATGAGCAGCAAAGCACAGCAGGTTAGGCAGCATCTCAGGAATAGAGAATTCGACGTTTCGAGCATAAGCCCTTCATCAGGAATAAGATGCTGCCTAACCTGCTGTGCTTTGACCAGCAACACATTTGCAGCTGTGATCTCCAGCATCTGCAGACCTCATTTTTTACTACCTTATGAGCAGCAGCAAAGCCTGGTGTGCCCAGGTTGACCTGAGCCTAGTGCCGGGGGAGAATGAATCCTCCTGGGGAAGCCCTGCTTAGAGCATCTGCGGGTGCCTGGCTTTTTAATTTTTTTTCCCCCTTTATTCATCCGCAGGATGAGCGCATTACTGAGCATGCCCATCCCTAATGACCCAGAGGGCAGTTAAGGGTCAACCACATTGCTGTGGGTCTGGAGTCACATGTGGGTCCAGACCGGGTAAGGATTGCAGTTTCCTTCCCGAAAGGACATGAGTGAACCAGATGGGTTTTCCCAACAATTGGCAATGGATTTATGGTCATCATTAGATTCTTAATTCCATCATCAAATGCCACCATCTGCCGTGGTGGGATTTGAACCCGGTTCCCCAAAATGTTACCTGGGTCTCTATATTGACAGTCCAGTGATAATAAGACTAGGCCATCACTTCCCCCACTTAAGAAGTGACTGTAATGTTTGTTATTTTAACTTTATTTCTTTATTTTTCTACTTCCGTAAGATTCTGTACCACTTTTTACCTAAGATGGTGCAATGTGTGGCTACAATGTAAACTCTGCACTGTCCTCCTGTACCCTGTACTTGAGTACACGTGACAATGAAATCTAAATCATCCCCAGTTGCCCTTGAAATGAGTGGCTAACTAGGCCACTTCAGATGGCAGTAAAGAGTTAGTCACATAGTGACGGGTCTGGAGTCACATGTAGACCAGACCAGGTAAGGACGGCAGATTTTGTCTTGTAAAGGAGATTAATAAACCAGTTGGGTTTTCAACAACAGTCAATAGTTTTGCAGCCACTATTGTTTATTAGTTTAACTGTGCCGTTTTATCAGTCAAATTTAAAATTTCAAAAGCTGAATTCATGCGATTTGAACCCAGTTTCTCAGAGAATATGTTCCCTGGGGTTTACTGGCTCAGTGATATTCGTAGTGTATCAGGAATGACCATGACTCATTCGTCGATTGTCAGAAAAATCCGTCCGGTTCACTAATGTCCCTTTGAGAAGGAAACTGCCGTCATTTCCTGGTCTGGCCTACATATGACTCCAGATCCCCAGCACTGTGGTAGATACTTAACTGCCACCTGGGCAATAAGGGATGGGCAATAAATGCTGGCCCAGCTAGCAACGTTGTTCTCCTGTGAATGAATAATAACAATTGCCCCACCTCCCATCATGCTCAAGAGGCTAGAATTGGCTAATTGCAGAGACTGTGGAGGAGATTAGAGATTAGAGAAATAAGGATTTGGAAATGAAAACAGCCATTTTAAAACTGAGCACTTATCCAGAAGCAAGACCTGGAAATGCAGTTATTCTCATGAGCGTTCTGTTGCCGTTAAAAGTTGCATTTAACTTTTCTGACAACCTTGTTAGAAAACTCTAAAATTTCAAACCAGCATAAGTCAGTATAAATACTGCAAGGCTCGCCAAAAAGCAAAAAAGTGAAAGTCAGAGGTTAAGCAACTTGACCGTTATTCATGTACAAGAGGCACCTCTTTGGAGTTATGCGATCAGGAAAACATTTCAATTTTGAATGGGACTTATATAACAAGAATGTGTGAAACTTCACAGATAATGCAATGTGGTGAATAAATTCTTATAAAATGCGCCAGTTGTTTCAGTTCAGGCTCTGTTAACCTGAAGAGTGATATTAGCAGCACAAGAATTAATTCCTAACTTCTATGCTGCTGAGTCGAACTGCCTTATTCCATTAATACAGTCCACGGCCACAGTAGTAAAGAATAGTGAGATGATTTTGACACGGGGAATTTGAGAGTTGGGTTTAGCCATTGGAAATTCAGGGAGCAGCAGTCTCTCAGTACCAGAACTCATCAACCAGTGAGGACTGTCCCTATACAAAGCTAATTCAAGCAGATTTTGTTTTTGCTCAAGATTGCTATGTAATGTTAGAGAGCCTTGTTTACTGTGACCTGGAGTGTTTATTTAAACTTAATTACACTTTCAGCACTCTCCCCATGACTTGTCCGGACTTGTCCGACCTGCCTATCTTCTTTTTCCACCTAGCCACTCCACCCTCTCCTCCCTGACCTATCACCTTCATCTCCTCCCCCACTCACCCATTGTACTCTATGCTACTCTCTCCCCACCCCCACCCTCCTCTAGCTTATCTCTCCATGCTTCCAGCTCACTGTCTTTATTCCTGATGAAGGGCTTTTGCCCGAAACGTCGATTTCGCTGCTTGTTGGATGCTGCCTGAACTGCTGTGCTCTTCCACTAATCCAGAATCTAGTTTCCAGCATCTGCAGTCATTGTTTTTACCTACATTTTGTAATAGCTCATGGCTTTCCTTTTGTAAAATATACTCTCACCCCACATCCCCTTCATTGCTAAAACTCTCTATGTCTAATTCTGTTATGTTGCCTGTATCTGTCCCTGCTCCCTTTCAGCTGCTGTTAAATCTGGGGCCAGATATTTCCTTCACTTGACTGTGCTAGGCTCTCCTGGTTGGTTTCCTATCCTCCAAGTGAATCTAAAACTCAACTGACCCTACATTGGCTTCTTGCTCCATTCAAGGATGGTATATGAAAGCAAATACAAACATCGACAATAGAAGATAAACTGGAAAATCTCAGCAGGTCAAGCAGCTTATGATGTGAGTTTTGCCTCTAGCAGGGTATTCTATTTGATGCGGTAATATTTATTTTATTTTGGCAACATTAAATGGGCATGGGTATTGTGGCATTGAAGAATCCAATGGAGATTTATTACCAAGAGATGTTATACACATCCATTGACCTGTGTCTGAGTAATGTTAATGGTTAACAACAGAACAGCACTGGGCAAAACAATTGTTATCTGCACTGTTAAATTTCATGCATTCTTGTTATCCAAGTCCCTTTGTGTCACTGATGGAAGGACTTGTCCGCTTTCTGGACTGGTATCTCAACAGAACCCAAACTGACCTACCGACAATCACCAGCCTGGTTATAATTGACCTGCAGGGCAGAGCCAACCTGAGTTTCTTCATGTTTAAAGAGCAGGAGGTTTATAAAACCTCAGATCATGACCTTCAAGGGCATTTTCATTTCATTCGTCTATTTGTGGCTCCCAAACCTAGGGCCCTTGCAACAGCCAAAACAGAGTCTGTTCAAACTTAACATTTCGCCAAAACTGACCTTGCTGAGTTCAAAGTTCCCTCATCATGTCCTTCACCTTCTGGCAAATGTTTGACCTGTCCAAAAGTGGAGTTGAACCATCTACATCTGCATCCTGATTCACATTGTTAATGGTCCTAAAGTCTTAGAGATCCAACCCATGCTGTTACATTGAGTTAACAGCCCAGAAAAAGGCCATTTGGCCCACCTGACCCAGACTAATGTTGATGCTTCAAATATGCGTCCTTCCAGCCCGGTAAATCGAACCCTATCCACATTCAGTTTCTTTATCCCTCATGCCATTTTCTGGATTTCCCTCAATGCTTCTTGCCTCAGCTGTTCTTTGTGCTGGTAGTTCCACTTTAGCCCTACTCGAAAAGTCACTCGAAATCACCAATTGTACATTCCTCTCCATATCACTCAGCAATCTGACTTGGGAAGATATCGCCATTCCATTGCTATTGCTGGGTCAAACTCCTGGAATTCTCTCCCTAAGGGCATTGTGGGTCAACTCACAGCACATGGACTGCAGTAGTTCAAGATGGCAGCTCACCACCACTTTCTCAAGAGCAACCAGGGATGGACAATAAATGCTGGCCCAGCCAGCAACACCCACAATCCACAAGAGAATTTAAAAAAAAAATTTATACACCGCTAGATCTCATGTTGGTGTGATGGTGGCTGAAGTGGAGGGTTGGAGGTGATTAGATTAGATTACTTACAGTGTGGAAACAGGCCCTTCGGCCCAACAAGTCCACATGACCCGCCGAAGCGCAACCCACCCATACCCCTACATTTACCCCTATTACCTAACACTACGGGCAATTTATCCTGGCCAATTCACCTGTCCTGCACATCTTTGGACTGTGGAAGGAAACCGGAGCACCCGGAGGAAACCCACGCAGACACGGGGAGAACGTGCAAACTCCACACAGTTAGTCGCCTGAGTCGGGAATTGAACCCGGGTCTCTAGGCGCTGTGAGGCAGCAGTGCTAACCACTGTGCCACCGTGTGGGGGAGTGATGGTATAAATCTGGGTGACAATAGAAATGGGCAGGACTTACATTTTACCTAACCTCCATCTTGTGTAGTCTCTCCCGCTGGACACCCATGTCCAAGCCCCTCGAACCAGAATTGGAATTCTTGAAAATCACAAAGTTTGGGTGACCCAATCATTCACCTCGTCCAATATCATAGGAAACACATAGTGAAACTGGAAAGAGTGCTGAGCAGATTTATGAGAATGTTGCCAGAGCTAGTAGGCCTGAGTTTTAGGGAGAGGTTGGCCAGGATAGGATTTTATTCCTTGGAATACCGGAGAATGAGGGATGACCTTATTGAGGTGTATAAAACCATGAAGGGCATAAATTGGATGGATGCATGTTGTCTTTTTTCCAGAGATGGGGAATTGAAAACTAGAAGGCATTGGTTTAAGGTCAGCAGGGAAAGAATAAGAAGTGTCTGAGGGGTAACATCTTCATGCAGAGAGTGGTGTGGATATGGAATGGGCTGCCAGAGGAAGTGATTGGATGAATTGGACCATTGGTTTGTGAGTCACTGGCTCTCAATGGTTAGCACTTCTTCCTCATAGCGCCAGGGATCTAGGTTCATTCCAGCCTCAGATAACTGTCTGTATGGAGTTTGCACATCCTCCCTGTGTCTGCGCGGGTTTCCCCCCCACAATGCAAAGATATGTAGGTTAGGTGAATTGGCCATGCTAAGTTGTCTATAGTGTTCAGGGATGTGCAGGTTAGAGCATTAATCAGGTGTAATCATAGGGGAATGGGTCTGGGTGGGTTACTCTTGGGAGGGCCGGGGTGGACTTGTTGGAACGAAGGGCCTGTTTCCATGATTATATGGAGTAATTATTCAGGTACAATAGCAACATTTGGATAGGTACATGGATGGGAAGGGTTTCGAGGGATATGGACCAAATGCAGGCAATTGGAACTAGCTGAGTTGGTACCATGGTCAGTTTGGGCCGAAGGGCCTGTTTCCATGCTATATGACTCTATGACACCTCTATAAAACAGACAGACTTATCTTCCACCGTGCTGTGCTTGATGATATCTTGAGGATAGTGCTACCCTTCCTGTGTATGAACTATATGCAGCAGCCTCATCCTGAATCCCTTTTATTTTCCTGAACTTTACCCTCCGCCTCTCACCATCTGATCTATTTTAATTTTCCATTGGTGTCGTTAATCTTTCGCTGCTCTAATAGGTGCCTTGTGATCGAGTGTGGAGTGTCCCAATTTATTGTGGCTTTTAAATATGTTATGAATGCCTCTCATGAATTGGACCATTAAGTGATTATTCACTGCGCTGAATTATCATTTTATAATATCTACTGGCTACAGACTCTCCTGGTAATCAACAGCAAATTATTTCTCGATAAACGTGCTATGCTGCTGGTGCAACCGTTAATCCTGCGAAAGCATGACTTACAAGTGACTGTCAGACCTGCCAGCTTTTAAGGTTGAGTTTCCTTGCCCTGTGAAATTAGGATGTACTGTGACAAACACACAGGATCCAAGAGTGGGTTTGATGCTTCAATGAACAGCTTTCACAAAGCATAAACGAAACTTTGTGCCCAGCACAGACACAAAACAATAACAGAGTCTTTGTTTTACTAGTCCATAGATCCCTGAAGGTCTCAGCATCGAGAGATGAGGTGGTGACGAAGGCATACAGAATGCTTGCCTTCATTAGCCAGAGCATAGAATACAGGAGCAAGGAACTTTTGTTACAACTTTATGAAACATTGGTTCGGCCTTAGATGGAATACTGTGTGCAGTTCCAGTTGCCGTATGATTGGAAGGATGTGATTGATCTGGAGAGGAGATTCACCAGAATGTTGCCTGGGGTGGAAAGTCTCAGTTTGGTTGAGAGACTGGATTGGCTGGGATTGTTTTCCCTTGAGCAGAGGAAGCTGAGTGGGATGTGAATGAGGCATACAAGATTATGAGAGGCATAGATTGTGTAGATCACGAGAATCCTTTCCCTGTGGCAGACATATTAACGTGACATCTGGATAAGCATTTAAAATCCAGATCTTAACAGACTATGGATCCAGTGCAAGTAATTAGATTAGTATAGTTCATTCTTTGTTGGTCAGCATAGACATGGTGGACCGAAGGGTCTGTTTCTATGCCGTGTGACAATGTGACTGGTTTGCGTTGTAGCGTGATGCTATCAATTCCTGCACTGGCTGAAGTTACCATGAGGTTACTTTCCTTCTCAACCTCTCCCCTCGCCTGAAGAGTCGTGACCCTCGGGTGAAACTCACCACCAGTCAAATCTGTGAGGAGAGAGCAGTCCCTTGGGACTATGTGACTTTACACCAATTCTCGAAATGTTCCAAATACCTGTTGGGTCCCAATATTGTAATTGTTTTTGTTTCGGAGTTCTTTGCCGTGTTTGGAACTTTTCTTTCTTGGGTGTCTGATTCCCCGTAACGTTGTTCCCTGAGGAATCGGTGGTCAAAGCTCTCTTCGTTCTGAGTCGGAATCTTTTGGCGTCATTCCAGAACACTTGAGTACAAAATCTCAGCTAAGGCTTCTGAATGTGGCACCGAAGGAGATGCTGCACAATCAGAACATCTGTCTCTGTTTTGAGTAGATGTAAGTGATCCTGTATCCCGGTCACTGGCACCTCAGTCCCATCCCAGTCACTGGCACTGCACAAATAGAATTTGTAACCTGATTAAAACAATTAGATGCAAGAACCTCGAGATAAAAATATCCTCAATTATCTGCATTTTCACTCACAGGACATGAAATTCAGTCAATTTGAAGGCAGTGGTGTAGAAATTCAAGGAACCACTTTTGTTAAATCCTTGAGTGTTTTTCAGTTATGGTGGAGATTGAATTACAGAGTGAATGATTCAATAGTCCATGGTACAAAGATTTTCAAATTACCTTATTTTTATCTGTAGTTTATGGAACTCCTGATTCAAATATACTTTCTCTTGCAAATTAGTTAGGCATATATTAAAGCTCTGCGTGGTTTTGTGTCCACTGCATTGTCACAGCTCAAAGTTATTCCATTTAGCCTGATTTAACTTTCTGTTTGGTCTGACAGTGGGAGAGGAGAATGGGGCTGTTTATTAAAGGGACTGTGATATCTGAACTCCTTCCACTGGGTTCTAATCACACCATGCGGACTGCAATGCTTCAAGAAGGAGTCTCTCCACCCCTCCCCTTCGAGGGCGTTTAGGACGAGCAATAAATGTTTGACCTGGCAAGTGATGCAAACTTCCTGTCAACCAATGAATAAAAATAAACCCAAGTTCTTGGGAATGTGTTTGTTTGAATCTGTCAATTACGCAGCGAGACCTGTAGAACATCAATCATGTCAGTGAAAAATTATGGGGAAGTGAATCGGGTGTGTTATAACTGTGAGCTGTAAAGGATAAATGGCTGCTCCCCTGCTTTATTGAATCTACTTGAACAAAGGCATTAATAATTTGTATTGTGTACACAGGGCAGTTGTAAAGTTTGAATTTGCATTTATGATGATTGGAAAAAATGTGCTGTCATTCTTTCCTGGGGATATCGACCAAATGCAGGCAAATGGAACTAGTTTAGTTTGGGAAATCTGGTCAGCATGGACCAGTTGGACCGAAGGATCTGTTTCCATGCTGTATGACTCTATGCCTCTATTTTTTCTTCAGAATACAGAGTGCATGATCCTTTGCTTTTGCAGGTGTAACACTTGGAGCTACCTGCCCTGGTAACATTTTCCTGTCTGCTTGCTGGAGTTTTCTACTTGTGTTCCAAATATGAATCCAATCCACTTTTTAAATCATATGATCTTTGCCTCAAAAACCACTCCTGTAAAACATTCCAATTGCAGCCACTCTCTGCATGAAAAGTCATGTTCTAAATTACCCCTTTCTGGCTGGAGTTTTGAGATTTTATTTTTGTTGGTGAGGAGGACATTTGCTCAGGGGGAAGAGGTAAGTGCATCATGAATACAAATCCTACCAAGCTAAGTTGAGAACTCAAACTCAGCAAACAGAGTAATTTACAGATTGGCATAAGAGAGTGGATTTGAAGTTATCCAGTTGTTGTAATAATGCTACAAGTTCATTCAAGTACTGAAGGGGTGGGGAACCTCCCATTCTGAACCTGTTTGGTCTGGCAGCACAAGAGTATTGTGATAAAAGCAAGAACCTGACAGCGGGTAATGTTGCCTATTGAAGAGCTAGCACAGACACATTGGGCTGAAGAGCCTTTTCTCTGTGCTGTAACACTTCTGCGCTTTTCTGCGCCTGGTCCTTGATGTTTTCAAAAACAGTTTTCTTTTACAAAGGCTGCAATGGCACTTCCAATTGTAACAGAACCTCTGGTTCAAAATAAATTTGCTGTAATATCCAGTTTTCCTGCGACAGTGACAAACTCCATCATCTCACCTGTCTTTTGACAACCTGCACACCAACCATTACATCAGTCTCTTGAGATACCTGTTTTTTTTTCCCCCACCATTTAGCTAATTGAAATAACTGCACAGAGGCCAGTATCACATAACCATGTCACCCTTTACTTACATGTGCACTGTACATGTGCTCTGACCAGCCAGTTGCAAGCCAGTCCCTAGACTGAGGAGACCTTCTCAGTCCCTTGTTTGTACCTGTCAGCCAGGGCTCCCTGATTGCCCCAGATTAACAGCCCCAATCAAGGCTCTCATAGTCAATGCGATCCACTTGGTTATGGTTCCAATCACTCCACCCATACTTACTTTCTCTCTTTTACATTGCAAATGGCATGCATATTTTTCTTACTTTTTTTCCATGGGATGTTGACATCATTGACATTTGGTGCCCACCCCTAATTACCCTTGAAGTGAGTGCCCCGTTGGGCCATTTTGGAGAGCAGTTGAGAGCCAACCACAGTTCTATAGGTCTGGAGTCACATATAGGTCAGAACAGGTAGGGACAGCAGATTTCCATTCATAGAGTGAACCAGATGATTTTTCACAACAATTAATGATAGTGTCATGTTTATTATTATTGGGACTAGCCTTCAATTGTAGAATTCATTGATGACACTTTTGGTGTATTGAGACAGGTTCAAGTAAATGGACAATTCTGCTTAAAACTGAACAAGAGAACAGCTCACTGGTGATTACTGTATAGCTTGTTGTCATCAGTTTGCAGCAAGCTCAAGAGGCAAGCCTTGTTTTGGTGGCAGGAGGAAATGGGTATGCGTTATCACTACTGATTGTCAGAAACTAGATTTCAAATCCGATAACTATTTCCAGTTGAAATGAATGGGATCTGTCAGCTTGTAGGTTACTGCGTGATGACGATGTGATAATATTTTTATGCAACAGCATGTTAGGAACACTTCTAATCACACTACACTGTTTCTGACCTCCCTCAAACAGGTTCCTCCAAGATCAGTTGTGAATTTTGCTGTTTGTTAAGTTTTCCTGGACATACTCTGATGTCCAGTGATGCATGAATTCAAACAGTAAAGGCAATAACTGCACAGGTTCACTGCTGTGTCAGTTAGCAGTGTGGGTTTCTTTCCTTTACACACTATGTGCTTGCTGCCTTTGTCTGTCTCCTTTTAAAAGTGCTGTTGTTTTGACTTTTTTTCTCCAAAGTTTCAAAACAATTGCAACATCATATAAAACAATCATTGCTGCTCCTGTCAGGTTTGTCTTTCTGATTTAGCAATTTAACCAAGAGCTGATCAAGTTAGATTAGATTCCCTACAGTGTGGAAAGAGGCTGTAGGCCCAACCAGTCCACACCAACCCACCAAAGAGTAACCCACCCAGACCCATTTCCCTCTGACTAATGCACCTGGCACTATGGGCAATTTAGCATGGCCAATTCACCTGGCCTGCACGAGGAAACCCACGCAGACACAGGGAGAATGTGCAAACTCTACTCAGACAGTCACCCGAGGCTGGAATTGAACCCTGGTGCTGTGAGGCAGCAGTGCTAACCACTGAGCTACGTGCTGCCCCAAGCTTTAATGTCATGGCCACACAGAAAATAGGAAGGGGTAGGCCATTTGGCCTCTTCAGCTTGCTCCTCCATTCACTGTGATCATGACTGATCCTCTATCTTGACACCCTACACCCGCTCGTTCCCCCTTGATACCTTTAGCCTCTAGAAATGAATCGATTTCATTGCTGTGGTTATGAAATAACTGAGGAAGGATCAAATGAGGGTAAATGAACATTGTAGAAGTCTACAAATTACAAACTTGTTGAACAAAGTCTACTTTGTTATCTTTTAATTTCTACCCAATTTCAAAACTTGAATGTCCCATGTTTCATTTTTATCATACAAAATGGAGGACAGGAAAAATTTCTAGCTGTAATAGGCTGCTCCTTTTTTGAAGTATCTTAGTGTTGGAGGTGATTTCCTCGAATTCCAGGAGCAGCAATTGCTGTTTTCTATGCTGCATCAATTGTTTTGGAACTTTGGAGAAAAATAAGTCAAAACAACAGCACTTCTAAAGGCAGACAGACAGACAAAGGCAGCAAGCACATGATCTGTAAGGGGGGGAGAGAGAGAAACCCACACTGCTAACTGACAGAGCAGTGAACCTGCACAGTTACTGCCTTTGCTGTTTGAATTTATGCATCACTGGATATCAGAGTGTGTTCAGGAAAACTTAACAAACAGTGAAACTCACAACTGATATTGGAGGAACCTGTTTGGGACAGGTCACAGCACAGAAATGGATACGTGGTTAGTTTTAAGTATAGCCTTGCTGTAAATCTACAATAGTGAGTAGAGTGGGCTCTTTTTTGATTATATGTTTTTACTGGAATCTGTTTCTTGATTAAATTTTTTAAATATGAGCCATAAGTATTAAAGTTAGCCTGGAGCAGTGTTTTGAAGAGCAATAAGATGGTGCTATTTTCTGCATCTATAGATTGGAAGGAGCAAAATGGCCTTAAGTCGAGTGAAATACTCTTCTTGTTGGATGTGGGAGTTTTGAGAGAGTTTAGGGGTTACTGAGGATTATATATGTTGTTGGTTGCAAATCCTGTCATATCAAATGGATCAGTTGGAGCGACAGAGACAATGAGAAATTTACAAGAGCTAGGATGTATGATGGATGGCAGTTACAAGTGGGAGAAAAGCCACAGATACAGTCAGATAGATAGGTATATGAATAGGAAGGGTTGGAAGGGTTATGGGCCAAGTACTGGCAGATGGGACTAGATTAGGTTGGGATACCTGGTTGGTATAGATGTGTTGGACCAAAGAGCCTGTTTCCGTTCCGTATATCTATGACTCTATGACTCTATGGCATACTGAACCCTATTGGGGGTCATCTTTAAAATCCATGACAAACCGATACAGGATGGGGTTTCTTAATGTTTCACACATAGCTAAATAGACCCACTTAGCTTTACTGCTTACAAGTTCCACCATGCAGGAGAAGCAATTTGTCCCACTTGGGCTTAACCAGTTATCTGATCGTCACATGTGGCAGAGCTTTCTGAGGAGAAAGCTGTGGAGCGAGCCTACATTAGATATAGGTCCTTTGAACATCACGATGGGCGAATGGCCTCCTCAAGGACTCTCAGATTCTTTAGTCATAGAATTATGAAGGAATTGCTATAAATACTCAAATGTTGAAAGCAAGGACTGTAACAATTGGCCCTTGATGATCAATAGCATTACCATTGCTGAATCCCCGACCATTCTGGGCATTACTATTGACCAGAATCCATACGGGGGCACCAATACACATACTGTAACTATAAGAACAGGTCAAAGGTTAGGAATTCTATAGTGAGTAATTCTCCTTCTGTCTCCAAAGCCTTTCGAGTATCTACAAGACACAATCAAGAGGGTTCTTCACTTCTCTGCATGAGTACAGCACCAGAAAATGTTCTAGAAGCTCGACACTGTCCAGGGAAAGCAGCCCACTTGATTGACGCCTCATCCTCTACACTAAACATAACAACCTCTACTGACAGCATACTGTTGCTTCATCTACAGGGTACACCAAATGCTTCACCAACACCCTCCAAGGCCATGGCTACTGCCACCTAGTGGGGCAGCAGATGCATGAAAAGACCACTTCCTACAATGTTCCCCTCCAAATGTCTTGGGAGTTATGTTGTTGTTTCTTTCCTGACGTTGCAGCAGTCCTAGAACTTTCTCGAGGGCAGTAAGGGCTGGGCCACAAGCTGGCCTTACCAGTGACACCCGTTTCCCATGAGTGAATAAAAAAAAGGCGTAAACGCTGAGGGAAACCGGATCTCTAAATACTTGTTGTTGTGATGCCAATCCGCACCTGCGTATTAAAAAGTGAGAAGTGTAGAGGGCTGGAGTTTGCTTTTCAAAGCACTATTCACCCCAAATCATTGTCAGCCCCTTTAAAAAGAGTGGAATTTGAAGTGTAAAGCATGCACTGCACATCTTGAGTTTTCACTGTCTTTCGCCATATTTTTGAAAATCTCACGAGATGAATACCCAGCTCACGCGTTCCTCAGATTGATTGAATTGCCACTGAGTTTCAATCAGTTGTGTTTATTTGTGCTACTTCATAGAAGGTCAAAACATATAATTCCTTTTAGCCGCATGGGCACTAATAGTCACGGTCTAAAAGTTTTGGAGTTTTTTCCAATCTACTAAGAAACTGACTATATGTAACCCAAAACTGATTGCAAATCACTCTGTGTAGTTCTTTAAAGCTATTTTCAGTGATTATGAAAGACAGTTCCTCACAGCTTGTCACCTGTCACTGATTAAAATGCTAAACCGTCTTCCAATCAAGTTGCATTAATCAAAGTTCCCACTCTCGGATCTATTGAGGTGAATTAGCTGCATGAGATGGTATCCCATCACCAAGTCGTTCTTTACTTACATGTGCACAGTCCGATGGACTCTGACCAGCCAGCTCAAAGCCAGGCCCCTAGACTGAGGAGACTGCTTTATGGAACCCCTCCGGTCTGTGTGCAAGTATGACCCCGACCTTCCCAAAGCCAGTCATTTTAACACAGTGGCCACATGTCTGTCCTTGGCATGCTGTGGTGCTGCAGTGGATCACAGCACGAACTGGAGGTGTAACATCTCATCTTCAGACTGGGCATTATACAGCCTTCTGGACTTAATATTGATTTCAACATATTCAGATTATGAAGCATGCCTTCCCTTTCTTTGAGCTTTTTACATTCTGTTACCATGTCCTCCCCACCCCACCCCAACCCCCCATCTAGTGGGATTGTCTGTCCTTTCAATTCTGGCCGCAGACACACCATTGTTCTGCCATTCTCACATTCCAATCACTTAATCTGAGCTGTCAACAGCTTCTCTCACCCAGCATTCTCCACCCTAACCTCCCCCTGCCAATGATAGCACAAATGCTGCCCCCTCCACACTTCACTTCAGCTCTAATGAAGAGTCATTTAGACTCAAAATGTTACATTGCTCACTTTCTCTCTCTATGAATGCCGCCTTACCCCTTTGTGATCTCCAGCATTTGTTGTTTTCAGCCGAGACTAAGGCGATCTTCTGAATTGCCTGTTTATCTCTGTCAGCCAGGGCTCCCTGATTGGCGCAGGTTACCCTCCTGGCCCCAATCAAGGAGTTCATAGTCAATGAGATCCACCTGGCCATGGTTCCAATCACAGCACAAAGAGAAATAACTTTACGTCCACTAATGACTTCTTAGTAGAAACCCTACAGTGTGGAAACAGATCATTCAGGCCAGCAAGTCCACATCGACCCTCTGAAGACTAACCTACCAGATCAATTTCCATACCCTATATTTAGCCCTATCTTATTCACCTAACCGACTCATCCTTGAACACGATGGACAATTTAGCATGGCTAATCCACCTATCCTGCACATCTTTGGACTGTGGCAGGAAACCAGAGCACCCGGAGGAAACCCACACAGGCACAGGGAGAACGTGCAAACTCTACACAGACAGTCGGCCGAGGATGGAATCAAACCTGGATCCCTGGTGTTGTGAGGCAGCAGTGCTAACCGCTGAGCCACTGTGCTGCCCCTAATATTTGCCAAGAGCAGGTTGATGACCGTTTTTGTGTGTGGGGATAGTTAAATGAATGCCAGCGAAGACGATGGAGGGAAGAACATCTCAAAACTAATGCAACTGCGAATTGCATTTAAAGTGGAAACTCTCCCCATGAAATTGGCAAAAAGGAAATCTCAAGCAATAGGTATCCTTGGCATTTTGACTTGTTCTCTGCGTTGGATTTTTTTTCTCTGTATTAGCTTTCTCTCTTGCTGTCGAGCTGTTGCTTTTCCCTCTGGTTGTCTTTTTGCCTCAAGCAGTGCTCCCAACTCAAGAGGTCAGGCTGGAGAACCTGAACACCAAGTCATGTTTGAGGAAGTCAACGGGAGTACAGGCTGATTCTCTTTCAATTCTTCTTAAGGTCTGTTTTTTTTTGCAATCAGCCATTCCCTGCCAACATTGAAATTGAAACCTGGTACATTCAGTGCACTGGGAACATCAGCCCGAAAGAAACAGATGCTATTGTCAATGAATTGCCCAGTTGTCTCTATTTACTAGCAATACTGGTCAGCATGATTAATAAGGTACGCAGTGTTTCAACTCTGCATTAGCAGCGTTGGACAGTCTCTGAAGTGATTCCAAATTGTTTTTGTATTCACTGCTTGGATGTGTAGGCTGTTTTCAAGTTGACGGTTACTTGAGTGAATTAATTCTGGAAAGGAATATGACCCACTTTGTGCTGTAGACAATGCATTAGTTCAGAGAAATACAAAGAACTGGAAGAGTTCGTGGATAATTGGATGCAGTGAGAAAGAGACAATGAAAGATTGGAAATGGCGTGCTGAACACCCGTCTCACTGACAAACTGATGTGTTCCTTTAGATCTGTGGCCCATCAGAGGGAGAAAACAACAGACTCATTGACAATTCCATACATCAATATGTGGTGCTTGTCAATAAATCAACATTGTATAAGTATTAAAAATAATAAATTAATTGTTTGGCAGGTTTTCTGAGGAGGATGTTTCTAATCACTGCAACATCAATATTTTCAGGCCTGTTTCCTATTGGTAAAATCACCAGGACGTTCCTTTCATAAACTTTGATTTTGCAAGCAATACTAATCATGAGAAATCTTTGTAAACACATTTACAGTGTTGCTGCATGTGCTGTTTCAAACATGTTATTTACTGCACAGTTTCTGTTTGGCATGCTGTGGAACCCAAAACCTGGAGTTCCCTAAAAACCTGTTGTTGAGCAAGCAATAAGCCGACAATTTCCATAGAAATTGTTCCTACAATTGTAGAGACTTGATGCAGCCAAGTCAATCAATTTCCACTCTACAACTTCCTAGAATCTCCAAATTCTTATTCTTTCATTTAATTCTCTTCATGGCCTTACCTGTCCCAATACCTAACCTCTCCCACCTCTATAATCCCTCCAAGTCCCATTGACTATAAACACAGAGAATGCTGGAGAAACTCAGCAGGTCTGGCAGTATCTGTGGAGTTCACATTTCGAGTCTGTTCCGGAGATGAAGATTCTGAAAAACAGTCATACTGGACTTGAATCGTAAACTCTAATCCTCTCCACAGAAATGCTGCCAGACCTGCTGAATTTTTCCAATGAGTTCTGTGTTTGTTTCAGGTTTCCAGCTTCCACCGTTTCCATAGAAACCAACCCCTTCTGTGTCCCATCTTTTTCATTCTACCGTGAACATGACATCAGTCATTTAGTCCTAACACTCTGGAATTCCCTGTCCAAACCTCTGTTTCTTCCATTTTCTCTTTCGCCTCGAAATCCTACCTATAAACCAGCTCTTTCACCATGCTTTCAATCCCATCACCCTAGTTTTTCCTTTTTCGTGGCAACATCTAATTTTTTGCTTTTGTGAGGAAACTTTGAGATGTTTTTCTATGTTAAAAGCAAGATAAAGCTTGTAAATAGAGCACCTTTCACCACAGCCCTACATGCCTGTGCTAGATCTCAGCTCAAAAATGCACCCAGTGTCATTCCCCCACCTTCTCCCTTGATGACCCTTTATATTCTTCCTTTTCAGAAAACAAACCATCCCCTCTTGAATATCTGTCAGTCCACAGTCCAATATCCCACAGTCCAAAGAAACCAAGTGCCAACTGGCAGGCACCTCCTCCTACTGCTCTCTTGACCACTACCTCATCTCCTAGACCATCCATAACCTCATCTCTTTTGCGGATCTCCCATCTATAGCTGCTGACCTCATTGTCTGTGAACCCCGCACTACCCGATTCTACCTCCTACCGAAAATTCACAAACCTGACAGCCCCAGTTGACCCATTGTCTCAGCCTGCACCTGTCTCACTGAACTCATACCTTGACACCATCCTGTCCCCTTAGTCCAGGAACTCCCCATCTACATTCAGGAGACCACCCACACCCTTCATCTCCTCCAAGACTTTCATTTCCCCAGTCCCCAATGTCTAATGCTTACCATGGACATCCAGTCCCTGTATCCATCTCTAAACCCTCAGTTTCCTCCTCTCATGCCCTTCCAACCAGTACCCTTGCACTGACACCCTCATCCACCTGGCTGAACTGGTCCTCACACTTAACAACTTCTTCTTCAAATCCTCCCACTTCCTCCAAACCAAAGGGGTGGCCATGGGCACTCATATGGGCCCCAGCTATGCCTGCCTCTTTGTTGGGTATGTGGAACAGTCCATCTTCTGCAGCTACACTGGTACCACCTCCTACCTTTTCCTCCACTACATCATTTCCACGAGGATCTTGAACAGTTCATCATCACAAACAGTTTTCACCCCGACCTCACGTTTACCTGGACCATCTTGGACACCTCCCTCCCCTTCCTGGACGTCTTCACCTCCATCTCCAGCGACCGACTAACCATGGACATCTACTACAAACCTACCGACCCCCACAGCTATCTGGACTCCTCCCACCCTAACTCCTACAGAAATCTCATCCCTTATTCCCAATTCCTCCGCCTCCACCACATCTGTTCCCAGGCTGAACAATTCATCTCAGAAAATCTCAGATGGCTTCCTTCCTCAAAGATCGCAATTTCCCCCCCATGTGGTCGATGATGCCCTCCAGCACATCTCCAGCAATGTCCTCCACTTCCTGCATCTCTGCCCTTGAACCCCACCCCACCCCCCAATGCAACAAGGACTGGTTCTCATTTTCCAGCCCACTAACCTCAGTAAACATCGCATCATCCTCTGCCACCTACAAACAGAGTAAAAAATGAGGTCTGCAGATGCTGGAGATCACAGCTGAAAATGTGTTGCTGGTTAAAGCACAGCAAGTTAGGCAGCATCTCAGGAATAGGGAATTCGACGTTTCGAGCATAAGCCCTTCATCAGGGTCATATTTCCCTCCCCACCCCTATCAGCATTCCGGAGAGACCATTCCTCTGCAACTTCCTTGTCAGATCCACACCCCCCACCAGCGCACACCCAACACCCCACTCCTGGCACCTTTTCCTGCCACTGCAGGAAGTGCAAAACTTGGGCCCACACCTCCCTCCTCATCTCCAACCAAGGCCCCAAAGGATCCTTCCACATCCGACAGAAATGTACCTGTACTTCCACAAATGTCACCTACTGCATTCGTTGTGCCCGATCTGGTCTCCTGTACATCAGGGAGACAGGACGCCTACTTACGGATCATTTCAGAGAATATCTCTGGGACACCCGCACTCACTGCCCAGTGGCTGAACACTTCAACTCCCCCTCCCACTCCGCCGAGGACATGCAGGTTCTGGGCCTCCTCCATCGCCAAACCCTTAAACACCTGACGCCTGGAGGAAGGATGCCTCATCTTCCGCCTTGGGACCTTGCAACCACACAGGATTAAGATGGATTTCACCAGTTTCCTCATTTCCCCTCCCCCCCACATTATCCCAGTCCCAAGCTTCCAATTTGGCAATGCCCTCTTGACCTGTCCATCATCTTTCTCATCTATCCGCTCCACCCTCCTCTCCGATGTATCACCTTCTCCCCCACCTTCATCCATCTATCGCATTCTTAGCTACCTTCCACCCAGCCCCATCCCCCTGACATTTATCTCTGAGTGCCCCGGCCCACAAGCCTCATTCCTGATGAAGGGCCGATGCCCAAAACATCGATTCTCCTGCTCCTCGGATGCTGCCTGACCTGCTGTGTCTTTCCAGCACTACACTCTTGACTTTGACCTCCAACATCTGCAGTCCTACCTTTCTCCACAGCTCAAAGATGTGCAGGTTAGATGAATTGGCCATGCTAAACTGTCTATAGTGTTCAGGGATGTGTAGGTTAGATGCATTAGCCAGGAGAAATGTAAAGTAATAGGGTAGGGGAAGGGGTCTGGGTGGGATACTATTTTGAGGTTTGGTGTGAACTTGTTGAGCCAGTTGGCCTATTCCCACACTGTAGGGATTCTGTGAATCTATGAATGGCCTCGTGGTGTTATTGCTCAACTATTAATCCAGAGACCCAGTTAATGTTCTAGGAACCTGACAGATGGTGGAATTTGAATTCAATAAATATCTGGAATTAAGAATCGAATGATGACCATTAATTGATTGTTAGGAAAACCCATCTGGTTCACTAATGTCCTTTAGAAAAGGAAACTGCCATCCTTACCTGGTCTGGCCTACATGTGACTCCAGACCACAGCAATGTGGTTGACTCTAACTGCCCTCTGGGCAATTAGAGATGGACGATAAATGCTGGCCTGGTCAATGGCACCCTCATCCCATGAATGAATAAAAAAACACAATCCAAACCCTTTCCACTTGCTGCATGAAAAGAAATTCTCCTAATATCATGATTGCTTCTTTCTGCCAATCACCTTAAAAATGAGCTCTCTCTCTCTCCTCATGTGATCTGTTTTCCTTGGTGTAACCTGTCTAGACCCTTAAGACCTTTAAGCAAACTTCCTTTCTTCTTAAGCAGAACAGGCTGAAATTTTCCAATCTGTTTATATAATTCTAAACACCTCATGATGTCCCAAAGCTTTATATCAAACCAATACTTTTCAAGTATGGCCACTTGTTGTAATGTTGGATGCGTGATGACCAATTTGCACGTAGCAGATTCCCACAAATAATGTGATAACAACCAGATCATTCCTTTTAAGGGATGTGTGTTGAGGAATAAATATTGACCAGGACACTAAGACCTTTGCTGTCCACTTGAGAAAGCGAGACTCTAATATCCACAAGATGGCACCCAATTACGATGCTGGATACATCTGAGTTATTCTTATCAGGTTTGGGTCAAATGTGAAAAGTGATGGTTGAGAGATTATGTATGAATATTGCAGTGACTCCTTGTCAGAAAGCTATACAGCACAGAAACTTTCTGGTCCAACCAATCCATGCCAACCATAATTCCAAACTAAACTCATCCCATATCCTCTATTCCTGATGAAGGGCTTTTCCTGAACCATCGATTTTCCTGCTCCTCAGATGATGCCTGACCTGCTGTGCATTTCTAGCACCACTCTGATCTAAACTCATCCCATATCCCTCCAAACCTTTCCTATACATGTACTCATCCAAATGTCTTTCAAAGGTTGTAATTGTACCTACATCCACCCTTCCTTAAGAAGTTCATTCCACACGTGAACCACCCTCTGTATAAAGACTATGCCGCTCATGTCTTTTTAAAATCTCTCTCCTGTTACCTTAAAATTGTGCCTGCTAATCTCAAACTCCCCCATCCTAGGGAAAAGACACCTGCCATTAATCCTATCTCAATGCCTCATGATTTTATAAACCTCAATAAAGTCACCCCTCAACCTCCTATGCTCCAGTGGAAAAAGTCCCAGCCTTTTCAGCCTGTCTTTATAACTCATACCATCTATCCTCGGCATCATCTGAGTAAATTTTATCATTTGAATCAGTGACTTTCTAACCATGTGCTGGGCTGTAACATTGCAAAAACGGTATATTCACCCGAAATATCTCTGGCTTGGAATGTAGTTACATGATTAACATTAAACTAAAATCTGAATGTCCTATTAGCACGCAGACGAAAGGTTTTAAAGTGGCATTTTCACAGGGATAATGGAGTTTTTCTCTGGGCAGTGGTAGTAATGTTCTGTGCATTCAGTATAACACAGGCCTTTGGTCATGTTTATTAAGAGTGGTTGTCATGGTGATGCAGGCCTATCTCTGCTTCAGTTGTGTGATAGTATTGATAAGGCATGATTGTATTGTGATTTGATCGTGTTTCTGGCTTTTCATGTTAATCAGCACCCCTGCTGTGCTGCTCTGAAGGTCAAGCCAAAATGATTTGTACAACTCGAGAAGCAAATTCATTCATTCATTATAATCCCCAACACACAACCTTACAGGGTGCAGCTCAAATGCATTCACACAAACCAGGGAGTCTATAGTTCTCAACTGGACATGTATATGACTTAACCTTTGAACTGCTGCAGGACATGAGTAAGTGCATTCCCCTCCCGTTTAACCATAACCAATTTAAATATTTGGATCCCAATGTGTTAAATTTCCACTATTTAAGGAATAGGGGGAAAACACTAGCATACAAAAACATTCCATACCTGACACCAGACAATTAAGCCTCCACAAAAGTTTTCAGCTTTCACTCAAATTTAGCCTTATTTGTACGTTTTCCATAAGACCATAAGATATAGAAGCAGAATTCAGTCATTCAGCCAATCAAATCTGCTCTGTTATTCGATCACTGCTGATCTGTTTCTCAACCCCATTCTCCTGCCTTCTCCTCATGAACGCTTGATCCTCTTACCTATCTGGAACTTTTTGATCTCTGTCTTAAAAACGGTCAATAACTTAGCCCCAACCTTGGCATTGAGTTCCACAGATTCACCACCCTCTAGATGAAGGAACACCAACCCATTGCAGTTTGAAAGGGTTGTCCCTTTACTCTGAGGCAGTGCCCTCGGGTCCTAGTCTCTCCTACTAGTGGAAACATCTTCTCCACGAGTGCTCTTTCCAGTATTCTGTAAATTTCAATGAGATGCCCCCACATTCTTGACCCCCAGGACCATACTATCAGCCTCTAGAATCCCTCCAGTGCCTTCCTTAGTACAGAGCCCAAAACTGCTCGCAATACTCCAAATGGGGTCTGATCAGAGCCTTTTACAGCCTCAGCAGAAGATCCCTACTCTTGTATTGCAGCCCTCTTGAAATGAATGCTAACAGTGTAGTTGCCTTCCTAACCACCGACTGAACCTGCATGTTAACCTTTAGAGAATTTTGAACCAGGACTCCCAAGTTCCATTGTGCTTCAGAATTCCGAAACTTTCCCTGTTGGAAAATAGTACATGCCTCTATTCTTCCGACCAAAAATACATAACCTCACTCTTTCCCATATTGTATTCCATCTGCCACTTCTTTGCCCACTTGCCTAGCCTACATGGGAGTTTGAGTCACCCAAAGCATTCGGCTTGATGTACCTGACTGTCTGTGGAAACAGTGTCTGGTGTGTTAGAACCATTTTTGGTTTTGTTGAAGAAGGACACTTGTTGAGCAAGCATCATAAAGAAAGTCTTTCATCCAGTTCTAATGTATATGTCGATTTAGTCACTGTCCATAATCAGAATGGGATTGAATATCTTAAGTGGACCAAATACCTGTTCCCCTTAATGCAGGGATTGATGACATGGTGGGCATGGATTTAAAGTAAGGACAGGATGCTTTGAGGGGAGATGAGGAAAAACATTTTCACACAGAGGGTGGTAGGAATCTAGAACTCCCTTCCTATAAGAGTGGCCAAGACAGAAACCCTCAGAACATTTAAGAAATATTTAGATAGCACTTGCAATGCCAAGGCATACAAAGCTATGGGCCAAGTGCTGGAAAATGGGATTTGAACGGTGAGCTGGTTCTTTTTGGCCAGTACAGATACAATGGGCTGAAGGGCATTTTTCTGTGCTGTAGATATCTATGATTGTATGGCATTGTATCTGAATTTCTGGGAGAGATTGAGATGAACACAAGTGTATCTTCTTGGCTGCATGTCATCTGAAGTCTGTGCTGTGTGCCTTTATGATGCATTGTAATTTCATGTTAATACACAAAGAATGTCGATATTGAAAGTAGAATTGGCACAAGTGTTTGGAGCAAACCACAGTTTGGTGTCGTCATATTGGGATTGTGAAGCGTGGCACCAGAGCTTTCATTATGCGTTGTAAACTCAATGATCAAGAATAATATAATCAGTTTAGAACCCTTGTACGATTTGGCTGTGATCTTGTGTTTCATGAAGATGAATGGCTGTGATTAAAGCATTGCACCAAATTAGAACAGAAAGGCAGTGCAGCTTTATCGCAGTAAATAAAAGCTAGACAGGTTTCCAGAACTCATCAGGACAAATACAAGAATGGCAAATTTCAAACTATCACCATCATGTATACTATAGGAGAAAGGGGATTGATTGGGTGGCAAGTTAAATCCAGTTGCCATGGAGAAGGCCATTCGGCAATCTTGTGTTGCACCTAATGAGCTCTGACAAAGTGTCCCGCTTTCCAGCAACATTTAGGAATAAAGAAACTAATGTCCTTATTGTATTTCCTCCTTTCCAGAACCTGTAGATCCATTTGAATATCTTTCTTTTATTCCTCCATGAGACGTGAGCATCCCTATCTAGCATATCATTTGCTGCCCATCTCTAGTTATCCTGGGGAAGCTGGTGGTCAGCTGCTTGAACCCATGAATACCTTGGGGTGTAGGGACACCCACAGTGCTGTTAGGGAGGGAATTCCAGGATTTTGACCCAATGATACTGAAAGAACAGAAGTGTATTTCCAAGTGGCATGGAAGGGAATTTTCATGGGGGGTGGTGTTCCCATGTATTTGCTGCTCTTGTCCTTCTAGAGGGTAGGGTTTGTTACATGTTATTGAAGGAGCCTTGGTGAATTATTGCAGTGTATCTAGTAGATAGTATAGACAGCTGCCACTGTGCTTTCGTGATGAAGGGAATGAATGTTGAAGATGGAAGATGGAGGGCCAGTTAAGCAGGCTACATTGTCTTGGATACTGTTAAGCTTCTTGAATGTGGTTGGAGCTGCACCCATCCAGGAGGTGGGAAGTATTCCATCACACTCCTAACTTGTGCCCCTGTTCAGACGATGGGCAGGTTTTGAAGTGTGAGGAGGTGAGTTATTCATGACAGAATTCCTGCAGCCACAGTATGTAGGCTGGTCCAGTTCAGTTTCTGGTCAATGGTAACCCCAGGAGTTTGAGAATGGAAAAATTCAGCAATCATCATGCCATTGAATGCCAAGGGATGATGGTTAGATTCTCTCTTGAAGATGGTCGCTGCCTGGCACTTGTGTGGCCTGAATATTGCTCAACACTCGTTAGCCCAAGCCTGGGTATTGTCCAGGTTTTGCTACATATGGACATGGACTGTTTGAGTATCTGAGTTGGAAATAGTTACCAGCGAATATTCCCACTTATAAACTTATGGAGGAAAGTTCATTGACAAAATAGCTTAAGATGGGTGCACCTAGCTCACTACACCGAGGAACTTCTGCAGTGATGTCCTAGGCCTGAGATGACTGACCTCCAACAAGCAGAACCACATGGCCTTGTGATAGGTATGACTTCAGTTGGTTTCACAGCTGATTACCTATGGAGAGTGATGCCAGAAACGTGAGTTCAAATCCCACGCCAGCTGAGGTTTCTCTTTCTCACTAATGAGACTTTACCTTTATACAAGATTCCTGTCCCCTGCGCTGTAATTTTTATATACTGATATGCAAAAGTATAATCCTCATGATCCCACCAGACCATAAAGCTGCTCTCATTAGAGAGATAGCTGGTGATGAGTTTAACCTGAGGGTTGTCATGCCTCAGGCGAGGGGAGAGGTTGAGAAGGAGGATCCTTCCCAGTAACCACAATTAGTGTGGGAATTGAGTCGATGCTGTTGGTGTCACTCTGCATTGTGAACCAGCCCTCCAAGCAACTGAGCTAACCATAGATGGAAGGAGGCATTTGATAGCGTAGGTAAGAGCAGTGAAGTAGTTCTCAGCATCACCATGTGAATCCAAGTGCTAAAAAAAAGGGACATTGGAACTGGAATAGGCCATTCATCCCCTTGACCTTATTCTAGCTTTGGGTTAGATTTGCCTGATATACTTCTCAATTCCAGTTGCATGCTTCAGCTCCATAATCCCTGACACCCTGGGGCAATCTACTGACTTCCCAAAACCTGTACTCTATCTGCAAGGCACAAGTCAAGACTGTGATAGAATATTCCCCACTTGACTGGATGAGTGTAGCCCCAACAACACTCAAGAAGCTTGGCACCATCCAGGACAAAGCAACCTGATTCATTGACGCTGCAAGAACAAGCATCCATTCCCTCAACCACCGACGTTCAGTAGTAGCAGTGTGTACCAACTCCAAGGTGCACTGCAGAAATTCACCAAAGATCTTCAAACAGCACCTTCCAAACCCACAGCTGCTTCCATCTAGAAGGACAAAGGCAGCAAATACATGGGAATACCATTGCCTTCAATGTCCCCTCACCATCCTGACTTGGAAATATATCGACGTTCCTTCACTGTCACTGGGTCAAATTCATAAAATTCCCTCCCCAATGGCAATGTGGGTCAACCAACAACACATGGACTGCAGCAGTTCAAGAAGGCAGCTCAACCCCACCTTCTCAAGGAGCAACTAAGGATGGGCAATAAATACTGGCCGGCCAGCGATGCCCACAGCCCGTAAATTGAGTAAATAATTAAGTAACTCCAATTCAGAGATCTCAGTCTTAAATGGAGCAACATTGGCAACCTTTTGGAAGTGAGAATTCTGGTTTCCCGAATTTTTGTGTTTCCCGATTTCCCTCCAGTTCTAAATTTGAGATGGGTTGACCTTTCCAAACGTTTTGAACATCAACTCCCTCCAACAAGGTCCATATTGAAGAGAATACAAGCTGAGTTTCAGCAACCTCCCTTTGTAACTGAACCCCCGGGGCCCCATGCGGGAGATTGGATGCCCTCCTGATGAGGCTCTTCATTAACCCCAAAGGGGTGACTTCACAGCTGCCTGATTATTTTAGCACAGGCCCAGATGACAGCCTGGGACTTGCTTTATTTAGTTCCCCATGTCCCCCAGTTGCACCAATCATGGGAACTTAGTGTTGAATGCACTTTGAAATGATATCACTTTAGCCTGCTGGAAGATTGGAATTACTCGGGGTATTGACAGTGCTCACAAGCCCCAAACATTCCATTGTAAATAGGTATTTTTTCTAGATTGGATTTTTTGATAGTCGGCAGACACAAACGAGGTAGGCTGTCACGATGTGATACAGTCTCTTTAAAGGAGAGCCCTATGAAGAGAATGAAAATCTAATCTATTCAAAACAAAATTGAAATAATGCTGTCATATTAAAGCCATCAAGAAAGGAAGAGTAGGATTATGTGTGCCTTGCTGTCTGTGCCTGACCATCTCAGGAATTACTAACTGGATTGATACTATTATCATTCTTTGAAATACCTTCAGGCAAAATTGTTTTTTTGTAGAGTCAAGAAACACCCATAATTTAACTCTTTTTAGTTTTGCAGTGTTTAGTTTGATTTTAGCAATCCACATTTCTTCTGGTCGGTGTGGGTGAGTTGGACCGAAGGGTCTGTTTCCATGTCGTATAGCTCTGTGACTGTATGTGAAAGACAGGTTCATCTGGTAAATATCCATCTGTAGGGCAAAGGAAGATGCAAGAACTAATCTGCCTTCCACATAGGTTTATTTTTGTTCAAAAGGAAGATGTTTTTTTCACCCAGAGAGTGATTCCCTTCTACAGAAAGTAACTGAGGCCAAAACATTGAATGTTTTCTAAAAGGAAATAGATACAGTTCTTGGGGCTAAAGGGATCAAAGGGTCTGAGGAGAAAGCAGGAATAGAGTATTAAGCCAGCACAATTATGACACAGCAGGTTCAAAGGGCCGAATGGTCTACTCCTTCTTCTATTTACTATGTTTCTATTCTCCTGTTCACAAAACCTCATACACCACAAGTGCAGACTACTTCCCCCTTCCACAGACTCAACTCCTCTCAGCTGGAAACGCTTACTCTCCATCAACTTATATCTCCAGCAACATCAATGAAAAGAAGGAGCTGGTCATTGACTTTGGTAAGTGGGGTGGATCATGTCTGCATCAATAGTGCTGAGGTGGAGGTGGTCGAGAGTGATGATCACCAACAATTAGTCCTGGTCCACCCGTATCAACGCAATGTTCAAGGATGCACAGCAATGCCTCTACTTCCTCAGGAGACTAAGGAAATTGAGCATGTCCAAAAGGACTCTTAACAATTTTTACAGATGCATCACAGAAAGCATCCTATTTGGATGTATCACAGTGTGGTCTGGTAACTGTTCTTTCAAACACCACAAGAAACTATAGAGAGTCGTGAACACGGTCCAGTCCATCACACAAACCCGCCTTGGTGCCTTCTACACTCCATCTATATTTCCTGCTGCCTTGGGATAGCAAGCAACATGATCAAAGATCGCTCCCACCCTGGTTATACTCTCTTACACCCTCCTCTGTCAGGCAGAAGATATAAAAGTTTGTATACATGCTTGAATAGATTCAAGAACAGCTTATTAAACTTCTGAAAGGAACACTCAAATTTTAAATTTAATGTTACGCGGTTTGTGCACCTCCTCTGCAACCATATCATTGTATTGCTCACTCTGTTCTGTTACCCAAATGCACTTTGTGTGGTATGATCTGTCTGCACTGCATACAAAACAAAGTTCTTCACTGTACCTAGGAATGTGCGACTATAATAAATCAGATCAAGTCAAATATATTTTTGTTATTCCAAGACACCAATGGTTAGCTGTTGGGGCACATGATTCAACTCATCATTGAAGAGAAGCATGACCAGAATTTACTACTATGTAGGAGGACCTCAATGGATTTCTAATCCATTGCTTTAACTGCTGGGCCATGACTATACACTCCAAAGACAATCTTTAAGGCACTGCTGTGAATCATATTCAGGACCTCCCGTTTACAAGCCAAGTCTTACCCAATTGTATCATAAACTGGCTCTTATGTATGTGTGCTGGGCCTCTTGCTAAAATATTTGTATCATCGATAGTCACAGATGAGCTGCTGGAAGACTGGAGGTTGGCTAAGGTAGTGCCACTGTTTAAGAAGGGTGGTAAGGACAAACCAGGGAACTATAGACCAGTGAGCCTGCATCGGTGGTGGACAAGTTGTTGGAGGGAATTCTAAGGGACAGAATGTATTTGGAAAGGCAAGGATTGATTAGGGATAGTCAACATGGCTTTGTGCGTGGGAAATCATGGATCACAAACTTGATTGAGTTTTTTGAAGAAGTAACAAAGAAGATTGATGAGGGCAGAGGGTAGATGTGATCTACATGGACTTCAGTAAGGAATTCGACAAGGTTCCCCATGGAAAACTGATTAGCAAGGTTAGATCACATGGAATACAGGGAGAACTAACCATGTAGAAACAGAACTGGCTCAAAGGTAGAAGACAGAGGGTGGTGATGGAGGGTTGTTTTTCAGACTGGAGGCCTGTGACCAGGGGAGTGCCACAAGGATCAATGCTGGGTCCACTATTTTTTGTCATTTACATAAATGATTTGGAGATGAGCATAAGAGACACAATTAGTAAGTTTGCAGATGACACCAAAATTGGAGGTGTAGTGGACAGCGAAGAAGGTTACCTCAGATTACAACAGGATCTTGACCAAATGGGCCAATAGGCTGAGAAGTGGCAGATGGAGTTTAACTCAGATAAATGTGGGGTGTTGCATTTTGGGAAACCAAATCTTGGCAGGACTTATACACTTAATGGTAAGGTCTTAGGGAATTTTGTTGAACAAAGAGACCTTGGAGTGCAGGTTCATAGCTTCTTGAAAGTGGAGTTGCAGGTGGATAGGATAGTGAAGAAGGTGTTTGGTATGCTTTCCTTTATTGGTCAGAGTATTGAGTACAGGAGTAGAGAGGTCATGTTGCGACTGTACAGGGCATTGGTTAAGCCACTGTTGGAATATTGTGTGCAATTCTGGTCTCATTCCTATTGGAAAGATGTTGTGAAACTTGAAACGGTTCAGAAAAGATTTACAAGGATGTTGCCAGAGTTGGAGGATTTGAGCTATCGGGAGTGGCTGAACAGGCTGGGGCTGTTTTCCCTGGAGCATTGGAGGTTGAGGGGTGACCTTATAGAGGTTTACAAAATCACGAGGAGCATGGATAGGATAAATAGACAAAGTATTTTCCCTGGGGTGGGGGAGTCCAGAACTAGAGGGCATGGTTTAGGGTGAGAAGTGAAAGATATAAAAGAGACCTAAGGGGAATGATATGTGTATGGAATGAGCTGCCAGAGGAAGTGGTGGAGGCTGGTACAATTGCAACATTTAAAAGGCATTTGGGTGGGTATATGAATAGGAAGGGTTTGGAGGGATATGGACCGGGTGCTGGCAGGTGGGACTAGATTGGGTTGGGCTATCTGGTCGGCATGGACGGGTTGGACCCAAGGGTCTGTTTCCATGCTGTACATCTCTATGACTCTATATCAAGTCAAGATACTGATTTGGAGAGCCGGTACAGACCTGATGGGCTGAATGACCTCTTTCTGCACTGATTGTTAGATTCTGTGACAAAGCTGAAACATTTGTATCCATCTTCAGCCACTTATTGAGGTGTGCTAACATTTCTCCGAGTAACATGAGGTCAACTGGATTGTGGGAGGAAACCGGAGCACCCAGAGGAAACCCATGCAGACACAGGGAGAATGTGCAAACTCCACACCGACAGTTGCCCGAGGCTGGAATTGAACCCAGGTTCCTAACGCTGTCACACAGCAGTGCTAACTGCTGAGCCACTGTGCCATCCTCAATATTCAATACAGGAGTTATTATTCCTGGTTCCTAAGCCCTGCGCATAGACAGCCCCTAATGCCAACTTGTCACAGCACAGATAGAAACTCATTGCAAGGCTGCAAATTCAACAAATACCACCTTTGCGGGATTGAGGGGGCATTACACTGAGCTCATGTGTACCAAGTGGAACCCGATATCATTCCACACTGCCAGGTTGGGGGCATGTAAACGGGAGAGCAGCGGTCCTGGATCCTGGGTATCATCTTCCAGTTCTGGAAGCAGCACACCTCCCACCACACACACTGCCATTTGGCGAGTGGCTGGCAGGGCAAGTAAAGGGGGGGAAGAGCAACTGAGAAGGCTTATTCCACAGACCCCATTGTGGGGAGGAGAGGGTCCCAATTCCTTCGCCAGCTCGAACCTCCTCCTCCAGCTCACTAGCACCCTCAGCATCAGGTGTCAAATACATCCTGGCATGGTGGCACTCCCTGCAGCTCATTGTGACAAGTTGGTATCAGGGGCCGTCTATGTACAGGGCTCACACACCATGGAGGAGAAAGTGAGGTCTGCAGATGCTGGAGATCAGAGCTGAAAATGTGTTGCTGGAAAAATGCAGCAGGTCAGACAGTATCCAAGGAACAGGAAATTTGACGTTTCGGGCGTTTCCTGATGAAGGGCTTATGCCCGAAACATCAAATTTCCTGTTCCTTGGATGTTGCCCGACCTGCTGCGCTTTTCAAGCAACGCATTTTCAGCTCACACACCATGGATAATAACTCTTACAGTGCGTATTGAGGATGACACAGTGGCTCAGTTGTCAGCACTACTGCTGCACAGACCAGGGACCCAGGTTCGATTCCACCCTCAGGCGTAGAGTTTGCACTTTCTCCCTGTGTCTGCGTGGGTTTCCTTTGGTTGCCTCCCACAGTCCAAAGATTGCCAGTTTGGTGGGTTGGCCATGTTAATTTGCCCATGGTGTCCAGGGATGGGCAGGCTAGGGAGATTAGCCATGGGAAATGCAAGGTCGTAGGGATAGGTTAGGGAGTAGGATGCTGTTTGGAGGGTCGGTGTGGACTCAATTGGCTGAATAGCCTGCTTCCACACTATAGGGATTGAATGAACATCTCCAGAATAAAACAATGGCTGTGTATTCTCTGTCTCTTTCCCAGAAGTAGGCACTCCCACTTACATAAGCCTAAATAGCTTTGTGACAGTCAAGAGAAAGGCTTACTTTTCCCCAGGTATCCGGCTGGAATTTAACCGTTTGTAAACAAATTTATGAATTAAAGCAAAATACTGCAGAGAGTAGAAATGTGAACTGAGACCAAGAAGTGCTGGAGAAACTCAGCAAGTCTGGAGAAAGAGACAGAGGCAATGTCTCAAATCCAATATGACGTTTTGCAGCTTGCCATTAAAGATCTCTTGCATGTTTCCTTAGGCATTAGCCATTGCACAGTGATAGCTCTCTTACTTCCGAGTTAAGATTGTGGGTTCAAGACCCCATCTAGAAACTTGGGAAGCAACTTTAGAGCAAAAAAAATCTAGGACAATAGTCAGAGGTAAATTGAGGAGCAAGTAGTTGGAGAGATCTCAGGTTTATTTAAAAGTAATCGGGTTGTAATAGTAGGGGATTTTAATTTTCCTATAATTGACTGGGACTTCCATCGTGTTAAAGGTTTGGATGGTGAGGAATTTGCTAAATGCGTTCAAGAAAACTTTCTTTATCAATACGTAAATGTTTCTAATAGAGAAGGAGCAAAATGTGACTTTTTCTTGACAAATAAAGTAGGACAAGTCACTGAAGTGTCAGTAGGGGACCATAAAATCATAACTCCCCTACAGTGTGGAAGCAGGCCATTCAGCCCAGTAAGTCCATACTGTCCCGCCGAAGTGCATCCCACTCTGACACCCCACCGCCCTCACCTTGCATTTCCAATGGCTAATCCACCTAGCCTGCACATCCCTGCCTAGGCACATGATTCAACTTATCAATGAAGAGAGGCCTGGCTAGAATTTAAATATCTGTTTAGCAGGACCTCAATGGATTTCTAATCCATTGCTTTAACCGCTAGGCCATGACTGCACTCTCCAAAGACAATCTTTAAGACACTGTTGTGATTCAAATTCAGGACCTCCTATTTCTAAGCCAAGTCTTTAACCAATTGTTTCACAGTGCCAACTAAACTGGCTCTTATGTGTGTATAATTTAGCAATTTAGCATGGCTAATCCACTGACCTGCCACCTCTCTGGGCTGTGGAAGGAAACTGGAGCACCAGGAGGAAGCCCATGCAGTCTAGTGATCATAATTCTATTAAGTCATAGAATCATTGTGGAAAAGCATAAGCCTTCCATAAAAGTTCAAGTTCTTAAGTGGAGTAAGGTAAATGTTAATGATATGAGACACGAACTTTTAAACATGGATTGGAGTAGACTGTTTGGAGGTGAAGGGATGACTGCTCTGTGCAGATTGACTGCTGTTTTTCCTACAATGTAGTACTGACTAGGTAGGTAATTAGCCAGAAGTCATGAAGGACCAGAGGCAAATATTTTCAAGAGAGAGGCAATTGGTAATTTAGCTTGAGGGAAACGTCAATACAAATCTGCCTTCCTTCTGCATGGCATCATGGGTACCAGATTGTGTATTCTTTACTGAAATATCTGGAGCCAAGTGGGACTGCTGCAATTCAAAATCGGATTCATTCCTGCACTTGGGAAGAGGGAATCTTTCCTTTCATTCATTAACAGTTGAAAGATTGCATTTACTTTGTACCAATACACTTCCAAAAACAAAAGAAAAATCCTGCATGAGAGAGCAGGAAAATCGAGAGAGAATTCTATTTTGAAATGAAGCATTGTTTTGTATTTGAAAGATTTTTCTAACCTTTCATAATTGGTAGATTTGAGGACATTATTGTCAGAAATTCATTGTCATATCAATAGTTGTGGATCAACTTTTAATTTTTTTTGACTGAAGTGACGAATTTGGAGCATTATATTCTTGCATCAATGATGCTGTCTCATGATAAGAGAAACATATCAGCCCTGATTGAAAGGCAGCCTTGATGGGCCAAATGGCCTAATTCTGCTCTGGTATTTTATGGTCTTATGATCTTATTAAATGGCAGAAAAGGCTAGTGGGTTGCGTGGTTTACTCCAGTTCTTGTTTATATAGAAACAGATTTTTGTGTCATGTGGTTAAAGGATCTGTCAATACTTATTATGTAAAGTCAGATGTGACCAATAAAGCCGTAGGGGGACTGGTGAATTGTTACGGTTTACTCAGGGAATCAGAATTGTTGTGGCAACACGTTCTCTTATGCATGGTGATTACGCAGGCTCCACTCCTCCTTTTGTTCCTCAGCCAACTGGGATCCACTCCTTAGCACCTGCCCTATATTGGAAGGATTCACAGGTGGCAATTGACCTGTCTGGCCATGTTACCAACATGGCTTCTGGGGCCATTAGGTATTTGCGTGGCTCTGGAGCTCAGAGTTCAGCGGGTACATACAGTACCACAAGATCTCCACGTGAATAAGGTACGGGAGGACAAGCAGCATCCCACACTTGAGGCATCTGCTTTGGAAGAACGTCAATGCAATCTGCTCAGACTCAATGATATGTGTACCTAAGCTGAGGCACACACTTTCCAGAGGAGGCCATTGGCTGATTTCCCTTTGCCCCCAATTTCCTGGTCCAGGTACGTTGCAGTTGAGGTCAGCTAAGTTACCATTAGGGGGTCTGTTAGTTCACTTGGCTGGTTGCAATGCAGAGTGATATCATTAGCACGGATTCAGTTCCTGTGCTGACTGAGATTACCATGTAGGACTCTCTTTCTCAATATCTCCCCTCAACTGAACCATCAAGTTAAACCACCAGTCATTTCTCTCTAATGAAAGAGAGAGAGAGAGAGCAGCCCCATGGTCTGATGCGATTTATCTTTTAGCTGAACCCAGTGACTGAATCAGAGATCTCCTGACTAATTAGAACCGTTGGGAAAGACCTGTTAGTCAGTGTTTAAATATATACTCCTGAATCTCCCGTGGTGTTGCTCATGGATACAGAGGGAGGAGGGAACAGCAGAGTTTGGAGTGTGGCTCCAAGCAGCAATGGTACCTGACTGTGACAGTGGACAGAAATGAACTACTTCTAGAGAAAGTGATATGAACTGACATATAGACATTGCCAGTTGATTGCAAGGTATTTGGGTGTTCAGGCTTTACCAATTTACCAGACTCAGAATTAATTTTGCAGCAGTCAAGTCAACGCAGATCTCTATCAGTGCATTAGGGTTTCAGTGGTCAGGGAGAGGGAGATCTGTACTTTGCAATGCTCCATTTAGTCATAGCATTATGCAGCTGTGTGTGTGTCCCATACATTTTGATGCACCAGTTTAAAATAAAACACATTTAATGCATTGTAGAGGGTTGTTGTCTGAAAGAAATAGAGTTATCTCTAGTTTGACTACTCCAATACACTCTTGGCTAGCCTCCCATTTTCCACTCTTTAAAGTGAGCTCATCCAAAACTGTACTGCTGATATCTTAGCTTGCACCAATTCAATTTCAGCCTAAAGCCTGCACTCAATGACCTACATTGGGTCCCTGTTTAGCAACCCTTTGATCTTCAGAGTCCTCAACCATATATTCAGATCTTTCTCTCCCGATTTCTGTAACCTTCCCCTCTGAGAGCTCTGAATTCCTTTAAATCAGCATCCTTGCGCATTCTCCTCTTCCTTTTGCCTTACTATTCACGGCCATGCCTTTAGCTGTCTAAGCTCTGAAATTCTGATTTGTTTGATTTATTCATTGTCACGTGCATCTTGTTACAAAATACAGTGAAAAATGATGCAAAGTGTCGCCACTTTCTGAGCGCCATCTTAAAACACAGAAAAATAAACAAAGACAAAGAATACAAAGGCAAGAAAGAATATAAATTCTTTCTACCTTTCAGACGGTCCTCAAAGACCTAGCCCTCTGGCAGAGTCTTTAGTCACCTATCTGAATACTTTTCGATTTGTCTTGGTGATAATTTTTTATCTGATTATGCTCCCGTGAAGCACCTTATTGCAACTTTTTACTCCGATGAAAGGACAAAAGAAATGGAAGTTGTAAAATTTTAGATGTTTTACGTTGTGAATAAAACTGGCTTTTTTGCATGATGAAATTTGGAGAAATGAGAAGGGGAGCATATTTCTGCTTGCTGGGTCTGAGATCAAGGCCAGTCGTTACTACTGAGGGCTTACCAGAGGTAAGGTAAGCCAAATTCCATTTTTATTACCTGGGATTCAGGGATCTGAACTGATGTTTTCAGGGTCACAGCCTGCACTTCCATCCATTTTTCTGTGAAAAGTATAGATTAGTGGCCACAGTGGCTCAATGGTTAGCATTGCTGCCTCACAGCACCAGAGACCTGGGTTCAATTCTTATCTTGGACAACTGTCTGCGTAGAGCTTGCACGTTCTCCCCCTGTCTGTGTGAGTTTCCTCCTGCAATTCAAAGATGTGCAAGTTAGGTAGATTTGCTGTGCCCATGGTCTTTATGCGTGTGTTAGTTAGGGGTAAAAGTAAAGTAATAGGGTAAAGGAATGCGTTTCGGTGGGATACTCTTCAGAGGACCAGTATGGACTTGTTGGGCCAAAGGGCCTGTTTCTCCATTGTAGGAATTCAATTCTTCCCGTCCCTCACAACACTTCATTTCAATTCAACGGGAAGGGGTGAGTAACTGTCAATCGTGTCCACGGATGATTTTCAGTCTGTGGAGAGTGAGTGTCGGAGGTGCAGTATGCAAATTCCTTTTGTAAAAAAATGTTTAATTTGTTAACACAAAAGACAGGCTAGCTTTCCCTTGCATTAAAATGCTTGACTGCTTCACTATTTTGCAGCACTTTCTTGTTTTATTTTTGTTGCCGCTCTTAAATTGGCTGTAAAAACAAAATCCCCAGACTTGATGTGTGGCAGGAAGTGTATTGTATTGGGGTTAAGGGCTTTACAAATGACATTGCTGTACAGCTAATTGGCCATTAAGAGGATGCATGGAGCAGCTGGGGAGCGCTGCAGTTCAGGTGAGGACTTGTATTTACCGAGATTTCTGCAGGCTTTTGTGACAAGGCCCAGTAGCTAAAAGGAACAGAAACAACATGTTGAAGGAATAAAAGTGCTAATAAACTGACCCCAAGGAGAGGAAGAAGACAAACAATTTGGATAGCCTTTAGCCGTTTCCAACCGAGAGTCTCTCTCCTCTGTAACAGTAATTGCCTAACTACCTTACAGTTAACGATAAATATTCAGAATTTAATTTCTAGTCCAGAGACCCCAGAATTTGATTTTACCAAAGCAGTTTCACATTTGATGAGGCTGTCACTTGCTTCATAGAATCCCTACAGTGTGGTAGCAGGCCATTTGGCCCATCAAGTCTACACTGACCTTCCCACCCCCTACTGTATCCCTGCATTCCCCATGGCCAATCCTCCTTGCCTACACATCCCTGGGCACTATGGGACAATTTAGCATGGCCAGTCCACCCAACCTGCACATCTTTGGACTGTTGCAGGAAACCCACACAGACAGAAGGAGAGCATGTAAACTGTATACAGACAGTAACCTGAGGCTGGAATTGAACCCAGGTCCTTGCTGGTGTGAGGCAGCAGTGCTAACCGCTGAGCCACCAGGCGGCCCTGTCCTTGTTGCCCTTCTTTTCCAAACTGGATGTCCTGCACAATGGATAATGGACTCTTGGTTTCTCAGTCCTGAATGACCAGTTTTGGGTGCTTGGGACAGGCCCATCTGAAATTGGAGGCACCACTCTTCCTCCGCTTTCCTTTGTTATTACTGTTCATGGGATCTTGCTGTGCAGAAACTGAAAGTGAGCATGTAGGTGATGAGGAAGGCACACAGTATGTTGGCCTTCATAGCAAGAGGATTTGAATACAGGAGCAGGGACGTCTTGCTGCATTTGTGCAAGGCCTTGGTGAGACCCCACCTGTCCTTACTGGCTATAGAGGGACTGCATCAAAGGTTTACCAGACTGTTTCCTGGGATGTCAGGGCTGATGTATGAAGAGGAATTGGGTCAGGTAGGACTATATTGATGGGAGATTGGATGGATAAGGGAGATCTCATGGGAACCTATAAAATTCGAACAGGATGAGACAGGGTAAATGCAGGATGGATGTTCCTGATGACCGTGGAGTTCAATTCCAGGGGTCATAGTCTAAGGGGTAGGCATTTAGGACTGGGATGAAAGAAATGTCTTCACCCAGAAAACAGTGGGCCTGTGGAATTCTCTACCACAGAAAGCAAACGCGTGGTTTCAAGAAAGAATTAGCTAGAGTTCTTGGACCTAAAGGAATTGAAGGGTGTCACGAGAAAGCAGGAACAGGGAGCTGAATGTGGTGATCGGCCATGATCATACTGAATGGTAGAACAGGCTCAATGGACTGAATGGTGTTTGATATTAACTTTGTGCTTGTATGCTGTACTCGTTTGGCTTTCTGGGAATATAGCTGAAACATTTCTATGGGAATATGTGTTTTGAATAATGTAATTTTGCTGAATAGAGTGATTTTCAGCAATGTGACTACCCTGTTAATTGAGAACTATCTGCTCATTAGTTACACAACACTTAGCTACGGCAGAGAATAAGGAAGCCCAGTCTTAATCTGATGCTCCAGATACAGTTAGACACTGGTAATGGTATTGGCTAGACTGGGACTCAATGTTCTTCAGTTTGAAGGTCTCCACTCCAGCTGTGTACGTACACACTCATATACAAGCACACGCACACGCACACACTCACACACATGCACACACGTATATATACACACACACATGCACACACTCACACACGCTCATCCCCACTGCGTTGGGTGGCAGATCATATCCAGTAGCACAAAGTTAATTATCCATAAAGTGCTGTGGGACATCATCAGCCGTACAATTCCATCCCACTACTGTCTACTAGGTAGTGCTTTTTTGAGAAACAAAAACAGACATTATTGGAAAAGCACAGCAGGTCTGGCAGAATCTGTGCAGAGAAATCAGAGTTAATGTTTCGGGTCGAGTGACCCTTCCTCAGAACTCATGCCAGTGAGGAAAATGTCAGGTTCTATGTAGAAAATGGGAGTTGGGGCTGGAGTAAGAAGTAAATGATAGGTGGGGATAGAGCCCAAAGAGAGAGAAGAACAGATGGACAGGTAAAGGAATGGATAACGATCTGGCTGGGAGGGTGAACAGCTATTAATGGAGTAGTAAATGACTGCTAGAGAACACAGCGGGTCAGACAGCATCCATGGGCAGAGAGCAAGCTAACGTTTTAAACCTAGATGACTGTTCATCAGATCTGAAGTGAAGTGTGAAGGGGGCAGCATTTACGTTATAGTTTGGGGTGGGGTGGGGATGTGAAGATAGTGGGTGGGAAGATTGAAACCTCTTCAGGGTAGGCATTCCTTGAAGAGATGTGGCAGTCAAACTATCAACATCTTTTCTCCACTAGCACCCGACACCACCACCCACACCCCCAACCATAGCAGAATTGCTGTCCTTTCCACACTTTACTTCAGCTTTGATGAAGAGTCATACACACTCGAAACGTTAGTTTGCCATCTCTCCATGGATGTTGTTTGACCCGTTGTGATCTCCAGCATTGGTTGTGTTCAGGTATTAATGGAGACTGTTAGTGGTGAACAATGGGTTGTGTGTAATAGTAGACTGTGTGATAACAAAGCCTGGTGTGTGGGGGTTGGGGGTAAGGACATGGGAGAGCTCAAGCCCAAAAGTTATTCAACTCAATATTGAGTCCAGAAGGCTGCAGAGTCCCCCAAGGGGCAAAGGAGGTGCTGTTCTTTCAGCTTCCACTGAGCTTTGCTGGTTCTTTGCTGATTTTCATAGACTTAGTGGTCTACATAATCGAAAATGGACAGTGTGGAAGCAGGCCATTTGGCCCATTGAGACCACATGGACATTCTGAATAGCAACCTTCCCAGATCCCTCAAGTCCTATCCCTGTAACCCTGTATTTACAAAGGCTAAACTACCCATCCTTTATCGAGTCCACACTGATCATCGCACCAAGACCTACCCCTCTACCCTATCCTTGTAATCCTGCATCTCCCATGGCTAATCCACCCACCCTGCACATCCCTGCTCATATGATCTCCTTCTGTGCCAGACATTTTCCATAGTATCCCTGAGCACAGCCAAATGCGACAAGAATTACACTTAAAATAACTCAAAGGTTTTCCTTTTGTCTTGCGCATCGTCCATCTTAGTACATATCCCATCAGCAATGAATAAGGGATTAATGCAGGCAATGAGTAACCTGCAAGCTCCTGCCCATTAGGAGCACACAGCTAGAGCAGTTTCAAACAGAATGTTTCTGGCTTTGGTCTCGAAGCTTAGGACTGTGAGAGCTCTGAAGCGAGTCCCTGTAGAAAGGTCAATGAGATGACCAGCTGTGTTAGGCAGAGCTTGTGTTCAGCTCTTCACCACGGTTTTTTGTTTGGCTGTGCCTGAGGGTTTGAGTCTCAGATGGTGAAAAGGTTAGATTTGTAACCGCGAAGTCTCCGGGTAGAGGCTTTCTAAGAGACGAAGGCAAGAACATCTCGGGTGGTTAGACTCTGATTGCGAAGAACCAAGGAATCAGACACTTTGTACACAAGCCTGAAAAAATATATTTAGTTAAGTATACAGCAGTCACAGCTAAAACAAACAGGGAATTCAGGAGAAACTACTTCACCCAGAGAGCGATTAGGAGATGCAAACAACTACACAAGGAACATTTCAGATAATTTGTATAGAAAAGTCAGTAAGAGGAATCGAGAGTAATGAGGAAAACGCAGGAAAGTGGATATAAGGAATGTTAGATCAATCATGATCCCATTGAATGGCCATCCTGAGGTGCCAAACTGCCTACTCCTGTTCCTATTTCTTGCAGTTTTACATATTTAAGGGGACATTTGAGAAGGGAGAAAGGAATTGTAGAAGGTTATGCTGACAAAGTAGGGTGGCGTATAAACATCAGCCTCAACCAGTCGGGCCGAATGGCTTGTTTCCTTCTTGTTAATCCGATGCCAATAAGAGCTCTATCACTAGGCTTATCAATCCAGGCAGCATTCTGGGGAGCTGGGTTCGAATCCCACCATAGCAGGTGGTGAAATTTGAAATTAGTAAAAATCTGGAGTTAGTGATGACCCCAAAATGTTGGTGATTGTTGGGAAAATCCCACTTTATACATTAATGTGCTTCAGGGAAGGAAATCAGCCACCCTTACTGCACCTGTTTTACATGTGACTCCAGACCCAAAGCAATGTAGTTGACTCTTAACTGCCCTCTGGGCTACCGGGGATGGGCAATAAACACTTACTTGGCTGGCAATCCTGTAAGTGAATTAGCAAAAAGGAAAATGAGAATTTGGAATTTCTCAGTATATGCTTACATCTGTAGTGGAAACATGTGGCTCAAATTCATTTTTGTCTCGTTTTTTTGTGAATGTTGAGTTTAATTTGAATTTATTCTCTTGGTGCTGCAGTGATTGTTTCTGATTACATTAAAATGCCGATAAGGGCGGTCTCTCCCTGGATTACCGCAGTCCTTGTGGTGAGGAGGCATGCACAGTGGTAATAGGATTTTAACCAGTGCCTGGATTTGGGGGGAAATGGGTGATGGTGTTGCTGCCAGTTTACAGTAAGTGACCATCACAGAGATCTAATTTGCAAGGGAGCCAGGAGCTGTTGCAATAGTCTTAGACAGGCTACGATGTGGAGGTGCCAGTGTTGGACTGGGGTTGACAAAATCAGAAGTCACATGACACCAGATTCTAGTCCAACAGGTTTATTTGAAACCACAAGCTTTTGGAGCGCTGCTCCTTCATCAGGTGAAGACTTTAGATAGGTTAGACAACTATATGACTATTCTTTACATCTAAGCCTATTATAATCGACAAATGATCAAGTTCAGAGATGAGGTGCCATGAGGTATTCACGAGGAATAGTTGGTTTCAGATCTGTCATTCCCCTAGCAGTCAGGGTTTTCCTGGATTTGTAACTGGATCTGTTACAGAATAATTGCTGTGATTAGTCAGGAACTACAAATCTTCTTTTAAATTCTTTCATAGGATGTGGTCTTTGTTGGCAAGCTCAGTTCTTGCCACTCATCTCCGATTTCCTACAGGGCATTTCAGAAGGGAGATTGGAGTCATCCACACGATGCTATGGATTTGGAGTCTCATGTAGGCCAGACCCGAATAGGATGGCAGATTTCCTTCCCTGAAGGATTTTGGTGAATCAGATGGGCTCTTGCAATCATCAGTGATGATTTCTGATATGCTTTGCGGTTTTCCAAATGTTAGTCCATGTACAATATGTCACAAGAGATCGGGTTTGTTGAGTCAAATGTCTTCAAGTTTATTTACAACATGCACAACTGACTGAAGACTCTATACTGAGTCCATAGCACAGAGGGTGACTGAGTTGAGATAGGTATGGTTCGAGGGAGTATCACATGTTTTGAATTGAATTTATTGTCACGTGTACCAAGGCACAGTGAAAAATTTTGTCTTGTGAGCAATACAGGCAGATCACAGAGTTAAGTAGCATAGATAGTAAATAATAGATAAACAGAGGCAAAAACAGAAACACAGATACAGGCGAATGTTAAAGGTTTGTGAGTCCATTCAGAATTCCAACGACAGTAGGGTAGAAACTGTTACGAAACTCATTGGTGCACGTGTTCATGTTTCTGTACCTTTTCCCCGATGGTAGAGCTCATAGAAAAACATTGCGGGGGTGGGATGGATCTTTGAGAATGCTAGTGGCCTTTCCTCAGCAGGCCTGGTAGATAGATTCTATAAATGGGAGGTTGGCCTTTGTGAGTGTCTGGGCCAATTTCACCACTCTCTGTAACCGTCTCCGTTCTTGCATGGCACAGTTGCCATACCAGGTAGTGATATATCCAGACAGAATGCTCTCGATGACATATCGATAAACGTTGGCAAGGGTATTTGACGTAATGCAAAATTTCCTCAACTGCCTGAGGAAGAAGAGACGCTGTCGGGCCTGTTGTGATGTCTTGCAACTGCCTTAAAGCTACAGGCCTATTTAGGTTGGGATTTTTGCCATAATACAACATGACTGAGTGTAGCTTTCAATTCAGATTTGTCATTATTTAAGGTTAGATTTTCCCAATTTTCCCAGAGCTTTAGCTGAGCCCTCTGGTGGAATGGTCCAGTAACAATATGCCATTGTCTCCCTGCATGTGGAAAGGTGAAAAAATATTGTCTTTCATCTTTACATTAAACAATTGCTCTGTTGATGCATAACTCAATTTTCACTTGACTCTTTTGTGTGCATGCCTACAAACAGTTGACAGAAGACAGATATTGAAAGGCAAGACTGTCCCTCATGTTAATAAACAACCTGGTCAGAGATGTGGGGGTTGAGTCTGGGTCTCTAGTTCAGATTAGATTACTTACAGTGTGGAAACAGGCCCTTCGGCCCAACAAGTCCACACCGACCCGCCGAAGCGCAACCCACCCATACCCCTACATTTACCCCATACCTAACACTACAGGCAATTTAGCATGGCCAATTCACCTGACCCGCACATCTTTGGACTGTGGGAGGAAACCAGAGCACCCGGAGGAAACCCACGCAGACACGGGGAGAACGTGCAAACTCCACACAGTCGGTCGCCTGAGGCAGGAATTGAACCCGGGTCTCTGACGCTGTGAGGCAGCAGTGCTAACCACTGTGCCACCGTGCCACCCACTAACACTTCCACAAGAGTGTTCCTGTCAAAGCCATTCCTACACTTTTGCTAATTATTCTATCCTCCCCGCATGGTTCTGAAATCAATTTGGCACTTCAGCTCCCTTTGGCCCATCTGTCCTCCCAATATGGGGACATGGTAACATCCTGGTAGTGTTACTATGGACTAATACTAATCCTCTGGGGACATGGGTTCATGGAGCTGGTAGAATTTGAATCCAACTAATAAAAACAATGTGCTATTAGAAAGCTAATTTTAGTCATGGTTACCATGACAACTATCACTGATGGTTGTAGGAACCCATCTGGTTCATTGCTGTCCTTCAGGGGACAGAAACTGCTGCACTTATCTGGTTTGGCCGACATGTGACTCCAGACCCATATCACTGCGTTGACTCCTAATTGCCCTGTGAAATGGGCAAACGAGCCACTCAGTGCAAGGGCAATTAAGGATGGGCAACAGCCAATGATGCCCACATCTTGTGAAAGAATAAACAGAAAGAAAACAGTTGGGATAAGTAACTAGACTGATCCCAGAGATGAGGGGTTTGTCATGTGAAGAGAGATTGAATAGTTTAGGTCAATACTCTCTGGAATTTATAAGAATGAGGGGAGATCAAATTGAGGAATGCTAGCTGATAAAAGGTGTGGATAAAATAGAACAGGGAGCAGATGCTTCCTCGTGTCGGGCATTCTAGGACAAGAGGTCATAGTCTTAGGGTAAGGGGGAGCAAATTTAAAACAGAGTTGAGGAGAAACTACTTCTCCCAAAGGATTGTGAATCTATGGAATTCGCTACCCCAAAGTGCAGTGGATTCTGGGACAGTGAGTAAATTTAAGGAGGAGTTAGACAGATTTTTAATTGGTAATGAGTTGAAGGGATTTGGAGAGAAGGCAGGAAATTGGGGGTGAGGAGCATATTAGCCATGATCGCATGGTGAAGCAGACTCGATGGGCCAAATGGCCTAATTCGGCTCCTATACCTTATGAACTAAACACAGATTAGGATAAGTTACATTCCTACCCTGTTAAGCTCAATGCCCATCTGAGATGTTGTATTTAAAAGCTGAACAGTACATCTTTTAACATAAAATAATGCCTTGACTAATTGACCCTCTCTTGTGCAATTCCAGATTCCACCTCATTGCTGATCATGAGCCTCTTAAAACTGACTTGAAATTACTTTGCTTTTTAAAGGGACAACTCAATATTTTATGATAATATTCTTGACTCTGAAATAAAAATTTGCAGGGTCTCTCCCCACTCCAGGGACTCAGGCATGTGACCCAGGCTGACACTTTAGTGTTGCACTGAGAGGGTGAGTGACAATGTCAGAGGAGTCTGTTGACTGCAAAGAGCTCCTCTGCCCTCTAAGGTAGGTACAAAGAGATTCCATAGCAAGGGAATCCCCCTTAATGTCCTTGCCATTATTTATCCCTCAGTCAGCATTGTTCAGGAGAGCCTGGCAGTTAACTGACAATCATCATTAACTAGTACATTCTGCATGACAACACCTACGCTAACCAGGGTCCATGCCAAAGCATTCAACAATCATGTTGGCATAAATATTTTTTTAGGAAGAGAAAGTGAGGACTGCAGATGCTGAGATCAGAGCTGAAAATGTGTTGCTGGAAAAGCGCAGCAGGTCAGGCAGCATCCAAGGAGCAGGAGAATTGACATTTCGGGCATTCCTGAAGAAGGGCTTATGCCCAAAACATCGATTCTCCTGTTCCTTGGATGCTGCCTGACCTGATGCACTTTTCCAGCAACACATTTTCAGCGCTAAATTTTTTTTAACCCTCTTAAATTGGTATTCTTGCAAATTGTCCTGATGAGTATAAGATGAAAAGCTGTAGCAATATGTCTTTTTCCAGCAGTATTCAAATTCTATAATACTAAGTGACAAGAATTTTAAAAACTTGCTCATTGCCAAATTGTAGGTTGTGTTTTGCATTCATTTTGCTGCTGCTGGTTTCCTGGAGTTATAACTGTGCTTTTTATATTTTTGAACTATGTTTATAATTTAAGGGAAAATAAAGAGCTGATCAGAAGAATGCAGGAATAGAAATAGCATGCACAGCTGTTTTGGTAGAGAGTGAAAAAAAGGGACAAACATTGTTTTTTTGTTTTATTTGTTTTACTGGGAAACAAGTGCATGATGTTCACACTGAGAGACAATGACAGTAGCCTTATGCTAACAATGCTTAAACTGAGAATTTCCAGTCAAAAAGTGTGGTGCTAGAAAAGCACAGGCAACATCTGAGGAGCAGGAGAGTCAATGTTTTGAGCAGAAGCATTTCATCAGGAGAGGCTCCAGAATTGCAGAAATCTGTAGAAAATGTTAGGTTGTAAGCAATTGGTCTTTGTAATGTGCACTTGCTTTCCACTGGGGCCTGAAGAGTAGCTTATCAACATTTTATTACCTGACTACAAGGCCCATGTGATTCATGTTGGCATGGCGATGGCTTTGAGAGGGGTAAGGTCCATGGTTTCCCTGAATTCTCTCCAAGTGGGTTAATCTGCCTGGAGCTGGGAGAGGAACAACAACTATAATCGTCAGGTTCTGTGGCACACCGTGCAGGATTGTGGGTGGAAGCTGTGCATAGATAAAAATCTGAATTTGTGTGGTATTAAAATAAGGCTGAAATATTTGCTTTACATTTTCTAGAGGTAGGATCTCTGGGGGAAAGAGGGGAAACAGCTCACTACAAATGACAGTTCTGAGATTAAACGACCCAGAACTGAGGATGGGAAAACAAAGAAGCAAATCCTTAGCAGTTAAGAATCACTTGAGACTGTTTACACAAGAATTGAATGTCTACTTAAAGAACTATGTAAAGTAGATCTGTGAAGTGCTTTTCCGTTGTGCTAAAAGGAAAAGGAGAATGTTTTGTTTTGTGGTTTGAAATATAAGTTGCATAAAAAGGTAATATTTAGTCACTAGTGCTTTTAGTCTTTTGTTGCAGTAAAGTTCTTAAAACATGAAATCTTCTGTCATCCTTTCAGCGATTAACTGGAAGTTTGAATGTCTTTTCAAAAGCTATTGGTCTCTAAAGGGATCATGATAACTAAATTTCAACAGTGCCTTTAATTCAAAGAGGGTATCAAAGTGTCACAGTTTCTTTGTGTTAAAGCCAAAGTATTCTCTTTATTTGTTTGTTCCTGGAATGTGTGAATTGCAGGCCAGATCTGCATGTATTACTGATTCCTAATTGTCCAGAGGGCATTGAAGAGTCAGCAACGCTGCTGTGGGTCTGGAGTCACATTTTGATCAGAGCAGATAAAGACAGCAAAGGACATTAGTGAACCACATAGGTTTCTACGACATTAGACAGAGATTACGTAGTTGTTATTAGGCCAGCTCTTTATTCCTTATTTTTAAAAATTGAAATCAAATTTCACTATCTGTCATGATGGGATTTGAACCCATATCCCCAGAACATTTGCCTGAAATTATTCTCTAACTCACTAGTCTATTGACTTCACAGCTATGCCTTCAGCCCTCAATTGATGTAATTCAAACAAATTACATATATGTCTGTAAATCGGTGACAACATATCAAAAAGTGCTTAATTGACTGTAACATGCTCCAGGGACTGCCACATAAACATGAGTTCTTTCTCTTGAATAAGCGTCATCCAAATTAGCAGTGACTCGATTTCCCCTGGTTTGATTTGGGAATTCTGATTGCCCTTAACGTTATCTCCAGCAACAAACTCCTCATGATGCAAAGTCAGAAGATAAATCCTGGCATCAAATTCTAATCCATTCTCAGCCTCGTTCAGTGAAATTCCATTCTGACTTAGAACAAGGGGCATGGGCAAGAGAGATGGAGGATAGGGAGGGCTGGGTGAACCGAGTGGGATTATTGAACCTATAGGGAACTTTTAGGTTCAGTGCGATTATGATACCTTCACCCCATGTATTTATTATTGTTTCGGGATCAATGTTAATGAAATGTGAACTGAGTTACTAATCCTGGTGATGTGAAGGATTGTGACACAGCTTCGGGCCTGATGAAGGGCAGGTACAAATAGGATGATAGCATATTTCCACTGTGGTATACAGACCATTAAGGAGGCTTGCAGAGCATGGCTGGTACCTGACTGGACTTATCACTGTAGTTATGTAGCAACAGGGTATTATGCTTTGCAAGAGAGCTTTTGTCTGTAGCCAGAGGAGAGGTAATACAAACAGATAAAATCAATTTTAATCTTCCCTGGGCTTAAGAAATGTATTCATTTCTTTTCTTTTCCAGCCTCCGAGAAATAGTCATGTTTTCTGTCAATTTTCTATTCACACAATGTTGTGCACAAGGCAGTTGACGGATGTTAGGCTACAAGGAGATCAATATCAGGACTCTGTGGTAGGACATGGGGTTGGCGTTCCTTGCCTTTTGTCATCCTCATCAGCCACCCCTCAAAGATTCCAATTCTGGATGAGGATCTTACACACACATACACACACACACACACACACACACACACAGACACACACACACACACACACACACACACACACACACACACACACACACACACACACACTTCCCCTTAGACCCTGAGACACAGACACAGACACAGACACAGACGTACACAATGCACACTCCCACACCCTCCCCAGCAGAGTGATGGGGTGCAAATGGCATGCATGGCATTGTGACCACCTTCTCAAGGGTAACTAGAGAAGGGCAATAAACGCTGGTCAGCAAGCGACGCCCACAAGAGAATTTTTTAAAAAGCCACCATCTGCAGGAGAGAACATTGGAAGGGGAAACAAGTCAATTCATCATCTTCAAACACAATCCCATCTCTAATTTATATGTAGAGGACTGGCTGCATTCAGAATGAGTGCTAACAAATAATTGGCAATTATTTATTTGATTGAGAAGACTGAGGTGAAAGGCCAAAGCTTCAGCACAACACTCGCTCACATTCCAAAGACTCAAGAGGCGAGGAATGATTAGGTGACACCAATTTGAATTACATATTAACATGGAACATGAGTAGGTCCTTGAGCTTGTTCATTCAATTAAAGTCATGGCTGGTTCGTACCTCGGTTCTATTTACTCACCTTTGCTCATATCCCCCTCAGCAAATTAAGATGGATTCTTTGCAAGTAAAAGCTTGTGGATTACAGAGGAATTGGAAGAGCACAAGGACATGCAGAATTTATTAATGCACTGGGAGCAAAGCCCAAAAAGGAATAAAAAGGAAAACAAGTTGGTTGCACAGAGGCTGCACTTTGAGGTACATATGTCAGGCCAGACCAGTCTGCGCCATTCATAAGTTTTCCTGTTTTTTACCTTCTTGATGAGTAGGACTGTGCGTTCAACACCAGGAAGTATTACAACAGAGGGTGGGGATGTAACAGATAATTGAGAGGCGATGACAGGCCTCCATTGATTGTATCGATCGGGATATACAGTGAATTAGCAGGAATGAAGCACCACCACCCTTCACCCAGTGCACATTTGAGAATCATCAATTACTTTCCCTCTTTCTGTAATCCTGATATGTAACTAGGTAACTTTACAAGGATTTACAGTACATTTTCCTACATTGCAGTTAATAAAATGAAGCCATACATAATTAATACATTCTTACTATCAAGCATCGCTTTATTATTTGATTGCATTTCTGGAACTTTGCATTTTCTGCACTGAATAGAGCAAAAGGCACTAATTATTAAATTGTGCGCAATCTCAGTCAATTAGAATTCTTTGCCTTGGCCGATACCTTTGTATTTTCCATTAAATAGAAGCAAAAACCAATTAGAAAAGGTTTTTTTAATACATGTGGAGGGAATTGTAATCTTTTACTTTACACGGGATTCTGACCTCCTGTTTGACTACAAAGTCATTAATTAAGAGATGTGGGGAATTAAAAATAAAAGTGCAGAATACTATACAGACCAGTGCTGGCATTTTACTGTGGCTGCACTGCACAGGAAGAATAAACGGGCAAGAATGTCAAATTCTGCAGACATTTGGTTTTCCAATTTGCTTCTTGGGTTCCCAACGCAAGCATGTGTTTCTCCAAGAGAGCCTTATAACTCAGCAAAGAGTCATACAACATGGAAACAGACCCTTTGGTCCAACCAGTCCATGCCGAACATAATCCCAAACTGAACTAGTCCCACCTGCCTGTTCCTGTTAACGTTTCAGGCCCAGTGACCCTTCCTCAGAGCTGATGGTAGCATGGAAAGTGTTCATTGCATCATCAGATGCTCAAAGAATGAACTCAAATATTCAACTAGTGTTCACAGCTTTCAAAGAAAATTGCCTGAGCACTACAAGCAGAAATATCCCTTCAAACATTTCTTATTTAAGGACTTATCCAAATGTCTCTTAAATGCTGTAACTGTACCTGCATCCACCCCACTTCCTCAGGAAGATCACTCTACACGTGAACCACTCGCTGTGCAAAAGATTTGCCCCTCACATCTTATAGTCATCAAGTCATGGAGTCATGCAGCATGGAAATAAAGCCTTTGGTCTAATCAGTCTTTGCCTACCGTAATCCCAAACTAGATTAGTCTCATCTACCTGCTCCAGGCCCATATCCCTTCAAACCTTCCCTATTCATTGTACTTATCCAAATATCTTTTAAATATTGTAACTGTGCCCACCTCCACTACTTCCTTAGGAAGTTCATTCCACACATGAATTATTCTCTGTCTAAAAAAAATGCCCCTCGTGTCTTTTTAGAATCTCTCTCCTCTCACCTTAAAAATATGCTAGCTCATCTTGAAATTTTCCACCTGAGGGAAAGGGTACCTATCATTAACCTTATCTATACCACTCATGAGTTTATAACCTTCTTTATGTGGGCACCATTGGCCAGGCCACCATGTGTTGCCTTTCGTGAATTATCCTTGAAACTAAATGCCTCAAGAGACAATTGTAGCAAGCAGCTGTCACCTGCATGGTCTTAGAGTCCTATATATTCCAGGTTAGGTAAGAAGGGCCGATTTCCGAATTTAATGGACATTACCCTTTTAAACACAAGTTAAAAAAGACAGTTTGTGGCTTGCAGATTAGATTAGCTCTCCTACAATGTGGAAACAGATCCTTTGCCACAACCAGTCCACACCAATCCTCCGAAGAGTAACCCATCCCCCCTCTGACTAATGCACCTATCGCCATGGGCAATTTAGCACAGCCAATTCACCTGACCTGCACATCTTTGGACTGTGGGAGGAAACCCACACAGACACAGGGAGAATGTACAAACTCCACACAGACAGTCACCCAAGGCTGGAATTGAACCATTGTGCTGTGAGGTAGCAGTGCTAACCACTGAGCCACCGTGCTGATATTCAGATGGTGCAGAGAGCCCATGGAGCAAATACGGGGAAATCAAAGGGATTGGGAAGGGTGAAGGGGAACATGTTGTAGAATTATTTTTGCCAATCCAAATTAAGGACAAAGATGCATATTTCAAATTCCCATGCATGCAAAGAAACACGGCCTTTGGACTAAAGCACTGCCTAGAATCACATCTCAAAAATAGGAGTTGCTGGAAAAAGTCAGCAGGTCTGGCAGCATCTGTGCAGAGAAATCAGAGTTAACGTTTCAGGTCCGGTGACCCTTCCACAGAGATGATGGTAGCTTGGAAAGTGTTCATTGCATCATCAGATGCTCAAAGAATGAACTCAAATATTCAGCTAGTGTTCACAGCTTTCAAAGAAAATTGCCTGAGCACTACAAGCAGAAATATCTTAAGTGTACCAGTTGGCTCAGAAGTGTAAGCTGTGCCTTATACACAGGCATTCAATCATTGCAAGGTTCCACCTTCTACTCTTAGGCTATATCTTCCTATTTTTAAAGTTTATTTGATAATATTGCATTGATTTTCTTCACAGGGATTTTTCTCCCCACAATTTTTCCTGAAGGGTGTGAGTGAAAAATGGTGTCCTTCCCATCTCCCATCCGACTTGTCCCTCCTCAGTTCTGATTAGGTTGTTCCGATGGAATAAAGGTTGGATTCCCAGACTGCTGCCTCTGTTCCGAGCTACCTACATCAAAAGGAGCAATTTCTAAGTGATGATAGAGCATTGCTGAGGGCCTCATGTGAATCAGCACTCTTCTTTCTGATGCCTTCAGGAATTAAAAAGAAGGGATTTATTAAAGAGCAGGGAAGAAGAGACTGAAGCGTGTGTGGTGATTCCACATATTAATATTTGCTGGAGCAGGATTGTTGATCCCATTGGCAAAATGTCATGCCTTCATGGACATCTGATTTGAATGCCCATGTCAAGGAGCCTGAATTGTCTCAGTGTGACTGCTTCTTGGGCAGCATTCTCTGTGATCGTTAAGTACAGATGTAACATTTATTTTTAGCAAAGCACTTTTATTAGAAGGAAAGAATTATTACTATTGGGAAATGTAAAGGCCACCATACCACTATAGAAGGTAAGTGAAGATGTAAATGGGGGCAGCTCGATAAACGTGAGAGAGAAGATTGTGAGAAGTCATAAATGGATCATTCGGCCCAACATGATGGTCTCTCAGTGACTCAGCATGGCGGTCTCTCAGCCAAACATGGAGGTCTCTCAGTGACTCAACATGATGGTCTCTCAGTCCAACATGGCGGTCTCTCAGTGACTCAGCATGGTGGTCTCTTGGCCCAATATAGCGGTCTCTCAGTGACTCAGCATGGTGGTCTCTTGGCCCAACATGGCGGTCTCTCAGTCCAGCATGGTGGTCTCTCAGCCAAACATGGAGGTCTCTCAGTGACTCAACATGGTGGACTCTCGGTCCAATATGGCGGTCTCTCAGTGACTCAGCATGATGGTCTCCAGGCCCAACATGGCGGTCTCTCAGCCCAGCATGGTGGTCTCTTGGCCCAACATGGCGGTCTCTCAGTCCAGCATGGTGGTCTCTCGGCCCAACATGGCGGTCTCTCAGTGACTCAGCATGGTGGTCTCTCGGTCCAACATGGCGGTCTCTCAGTGACTCAGCATGGTGGTCTCTTGGCCCAATATAGCGGTCTCTCAGTGACTCAGCATGGTGGTCTCTTGGCCCAACATGGCGGTCTCTCAGTCCAGCATGGTGGTCTCTTGCTCCAGCATGGTGGTCTCTCAGCCCAACATGTGGTCTCTTGCACCACCATGGTGGACTGTCAGCCCAGCATGTGGTTTTTTGCTCAGCCAAGGTGGTTTCTCAGTCTGGCATGTTGGTCTCTCAGTGAGCCAGCATGGCAGTCTCTCGACACAGGATGGCAGTCTCTCAGCCCAGCATGGCAGTCTCTCGGCCCAGCATGGTGGTCTCTCAGCCTGGCATGGCAGTCTTTTGGCCAGGCATGGCAGTCTCTCTGTGGCCCCAGCATGGTGGTCTCTCAGCCTGGCATTATGGTCTCTCAGCTCAGCTTTGTTGTCTCTCTACCCAGCCTGGTGTTTACTCTGTGACCCAGCATGGTGGTCTCTCAGTGCAGCATGTTGGTCTCTCAGTGTAGCATGGTGGTCTCTTGGCCCAGCATAGTGGTCTCTCAGCTCAGCATGGTGGTCTCTCAACCCAACATGGTGGTCTCTTAGCCCAGCATGGCAGTCTCTTGGCCCCACATTTTGGTCTCTCAGTGCAGCATGGTGGTCTCTCAGCCCAGCATGGTGGTCTCTCAGCGCAGCATGGCAGTCTCTTGGCCCCACACGTTGGTCTCTCAGTGCAGCACGTTGGTCTCTCAGCGCAGCATGTTGGTCTCTCAGCACAGTATGGTGGTCTCTCAGCATAGCATGGTGGTCTCTCAGCACAGCACGTTGGTCTCTCAACACAGTATGGTGGTCTCTCAGCACAGCACGTTGGTCTCTCAGTCCAGCATGGTGGTCTCTCAGCACAGCACGTTGGTCTTTCAGCACAGCATGGTGGTCTCTCAGCACAGCATGGTGGTCTCTCAACGTAGCATGGCAGTCTCTCAGCCCAGCATGGTAGTCTCTTGGCCCAGCATGGTGGTCTCTCAGTTTCCCAGCATGGCGGTCTTTCTGTGATCCAGCATGACAATCTCTCAATGACTCATCATGGTGGTCTCTCAGTTTCACAGCATGGTGGTCTCCCTGTGATCAAACATGGTGGTCTGTCAGTGACCCAGCATGGCGCTCTTTCAGTGACCCAGCATGGCTGTCTCTCAGTGACCCAACATGGTGATCTCTCAGTGATCCAACATTGCGGTCTCTCAGTGACCTGGCATGGCAGTCTGTCTGTGACCCAACATGGTGGTCACTCAGTGACCCAACATGATGGTCTGTCAGTGAGCCAGCATGGTGGTCTGTCAGTGAGCCAGCATGGTGGTCTCTCAGTGACGTGGCATGGCGGTCTCTCAGTGACCCAACATGGTGGTCTGTCAATGAGCCAGCATGGTGGTCTCTCAGCCTGGCGTGGCTTCAGCTTGGATGTCTAGTCACAAGGTGAGTCCTTGAAGTGTGGTCCCACCACGGCTAAACACGTTCGAAAGACTGGAATGTTTGAACTTTCAGTTTCATTTAATTTTTTTTCTACTTAAAACTAAGAAGATCTGCAGTGTGAAACTTTTAACCTTACTTTGTATGCTTTATACTATAAGAACTGCAAAGTATAACTTTTAACTTTGTTCTTTCTTTCTACCTTGTTCTTACAATTCTGTACCTCGGTAATTGTACCCAAGATGGTTTCTTGCGTGGTGACATTATACGCTTTTCATTCGACTCCTGTATTTTAGTACTTGAGTATACATGACAATAAAGGCAAAATCAAAATCATGCACTCACACAGCCTTTTTCAGTTGGAAGGCCTGTTTTGGTGTCAGATGAAGTAAATTGTGAAAGATTTCAGTCAGCTCAAGGTTTGAAAGTGGAAGCACAATCCTTCCGGCACAGAGGGTGAATTTTCGGCCCACCAAGACTGTGTTATCTCACTCCTCCCAGAAGGAGCTATATTGACCCCACCACTATTATTCCCACATTTGGCATGAGTTCATTCTGTGCTGAAAATGTGTTGCTGGAAAAGCACAGCAGGTCAGTCAGCATCCAAGGAGCAGGAGAATCGACATATCGGGCATGAGCCCTTCTTCAGGAATCATGCCCGAAACGTCGATTCTCCTGGTCCTTGGACGCTGCCTGACCTGCTGCGCTTTTCCAGCAACACATTTTCAGCTCTGATCTCCCAGCCTCTGCAGTCCTCACTTTCTCCTAGATGAGTTTATCCTGAACGTGAGGACTCAGATGGGATAAGTACCAGCAGCAGCCCCCAGTAGATTGGGAACTGTGAGCACTGCAATGTTTGGAATCCACCTTGCAATAGAGGAGGGAAGGTCGGTGAGTGTAGACATGGGTAGAAATGAAAGCAAAGATTTAGTAGAGCAGCAGCAATACCAACAGCCAATTAATTGATTAAATCATGCACTAAACGGAATTGATTGCATGTTTGAAGTCATTACTCTGAGGATTTGCAGTGCTTTAGAGTGGATCATTTTAACTTTGCATTTCATAACAGGACTGTAACTATGCAACAGGTTAACCAAGCAAGTACAGGAGTGCAATGTCAGGTTCCTTCAGTGGCAATGTTGAACCTGAACCTTGGCAAGGAACCATCATCAGTTCATTAGCTTGAATTGGGCACTCTGTGTTAACTTTGTTCTTTCATTGGCCTGAGCACTGAGATAGAATAGTTGGCCATTTCTAAAAAAAATTCAGTAACTAATGGCCAGGATCCAGAACACCCTGTATCTCCTGACTGCACACAATGTGAGACTTTCAAAAGAGCTAGTTACCTGAAGGAAGAGGATTTTCAGGGTTAAGGGGAAGAAGCGTGGCACAGTGGTTAGCACTGCTGTCTCACAGCGCCTGAGACCCGGGTTCAATTGCCAACTCAGGCAACTGACTGTGTGGAGTTTGCACGTTCTCCCGTGTCTGCGTGGGTTTCCTCCGGGTGCTCCGGTTTCCTCCCACAGTCCAAAGATGTGTGGGTCAGGTGAATTGGCCATGCTAAATTGCCCGTAGTGTTGGGTAAGGGGTAAATGTCGGGGTATGGGTGGGTTGCGCTTCGGCGGGTCAGTGTGGACTTGTTGGGCCGAAGGGCCTGTTTCCACACTGTAAGTAATCTAATCTAAAGCAGGAATTGGATGAACTGAGTCGCTCTTGTGACGAGCTCAGAATTGACAGCTAGATGGCGTCCTCCATTCCCTAGCCATACTTTGATTGTGTGGACTCTCATCCCCTGCCCGTTTGTCTACACATGTGCTGCCTTTCTCTGTGCAATAAAAACCTTTCCCTGAACCTCCCATGAGCAACGGTGTTTCTGCAAGTTGCAATGAATCTTGCCCTAGTTGAGGAATGCACGGGTGAGTGTGGGATTGGGGAGTGAATCATGCATATTCCACTTGATGCCCAGTCAGTGGGTCAGTTGTCTGATCTCCGCTGGAGTGCCTTTGAGGACATTGCATGTGGTACCAGAACTCGTGAGGTGGTAGTGACGGGATCCTCACCCGGTGCTGGACAGTGAGGACGTGAGCTGATGCATCGGTGAGGTTACGTCGAAAATCCTTCCTGTAGCCAAATTGCTCCTGAAAATCACCATTGAACTTTTGTATTGGATTGCTTATCAAAGATGGCATGGTGGCCCAGTGGTTAGCACTGCTGTCTCACCGTATGACCATCCTGGGTTCAATTCAGCTGTCTGGGTGGAGTTTGCATATACTCCCTGTGTCTGCGTGGGTTTCCTCTGGATGCTCTGCTTTATTCCCTCAGACCAAAACTGTGCTGGTGAGGTGAATTAGCCGTGGTTAATGCAGGGTTACAGGGAGTGGGTCTGGGCGGGGTGCTCCTTGGATTGAATGGCCTTCTTCCACACTGGAGGGATTCTCTTTGAGAGCACTTGTCACAAACTGACTTCATTTTTCACCATATGTGATGCCAACTTTGAACGGCCGGATAATCTATTTCCGTAAAGTTTATGAAAGGAATTTCTTTTGGGAAATAAAACATGAAGTGTTGACTCTTTGTTCCCCACCTTGAGGGTGGTCAGTGGGTTGGGGGAGTTGGGGGTGGAATGTGGGTAAAATGTCAGTGCAGCTTTTGAATGGGCCGACTATTCAGAGTGACCACGTCGAGCTCTTTCACCTGTACCTTCGGTTTCGGAAATCACTTTCTCCTCCTTGACCTGACAAAGGAGAGAGCCCTTTAGCTGGAGAATGGTAACATTAAATCTTTGCACTTTATTCCCTTGGAACCACCGGATCTTGCTGTTAGAACATGTCAAACCATGGTCGTGTCCTTCTGATCAAACCTGCCTACCCTCATCACCTCAGGCCGATGCAGGTGGTTATCCATAACTAATAGATAGTTAGAAGTGTGTAGAGCTCGCAGCATATTTAAATTGATTCAACTTGGGGAGCTAAATGAACTATTAACAGATTTTCATTTTACAATGTTAAGAATGAGGGTGGGAGTTCTAACTCTACCCACTTAACAGAAAGTGACTTGTGTCACTATACACATAACAAAGATGAGCTTCTGAAGAAACACATGAGGTGGATGTTGGCTTTTAAAATAGGTAAGCAATTGCTTGACAGGCAAAGCCCTAAGTTAAATACTACAAATCAACTCGTCATGTTCAAAATTACTGACTAATTCTCATACATTCACCAATGTTGATTTCACTCAAGTAATAGACACAATGAATTTTGATACCACTGTGCTTTTGTGTTGAAGACTCAGCTGTGGCCTAATGGGTAGCGCATTGGGGTTTGAATCTGAAAGTTGTAGGTTCAAGCCTCACCTGGACCATCTGAGTGTGAATGCTGATATAGTAAAATTCTGTCTTGTCAGTGGGATGTGGAACGAGGGGTCGTAGTCTCAAAATAAAGGAGAGTAGATTTAGGACTGAATTGAGAAGGAACTTTTTCACCCAGAGTATTGTAAATCTAAGGAATTCCCTGCCCAGCGAAGTAGTTGATGTTACTTCAGTAAATGTTTTGAAAGCGAAGATAGATAACTTTTTGAACAGTAAAGGAATTAAGGGTTATGGTGAGCAGGAGAGTTAAGTGGAGCTGAGGCCATAAAAGGATCAGCCATGATCTTATTGAATGGTGAAGCAGACTCGATCGGCTAGATTGTCTAGTCCTGCCCCTAGTTCTCATATTCATATGAAAGAGTGCTTCTGTCTTCAAGTAAATCTAAATGATCCCTCCTTTGAAGAAGACCGAGGGAGGATTAGTCTCCAGTTTCCTGGGACAATGTTTATCCATCAACGAGCAGGTTATCTACAAGAGTGATAATACTTCAGAAATATTGCATTGCTTGGAAAGTGTCATAGGATGTCCTAAAGTTGTTAAACTTGCTATTAACAATAGAGGAATCAATGAACCAAGTGGGCCTTTACTTTGAAATCCTCAGTCATGGGGACAATAAAGTTAACTATTAATCCCAAATTTCCAGTCTAAAGTCCACAGAATCCCTACAGTGTGGACGCAAGCCAATCAGCCCATCAAGTCCAGACCGACCCTCAAAATAACATTCCACCCTATCCCTGTTATTTCCTAAGGCTTAACCACACATCCCTGGGCACTGTAGCATGGTCAGTTTACTTAAACTGGTCCATCTTTGGATTGTGGGAGGAAACCCATGCAGATACGGGGAGAATGTGCAAGCTCTACACAGACAGTTACGACCTGAGGGTGGAATCAAATTTGTGTCCTAAGTGCTGTGACACAGCAGTGCTAGCAACTGAGCCACTGTGCTCCACCAGCTACTGGGTTGGGATTTCAAATTCACCATGTATCCGTGCCAGATTAGATTCCCTACAGCGTGGAAGCAAGCCCATTGGCCCAACAAGTCCACACTGACCCATTTCCCTCTGACTAATATACATAACACTCTGGCTAATTCAGCATGGCCAATTCACATGACCTGCACAGCTTTGGACTGTGGGAGAAAACAAGAGCACCCAGAGGAAACTCATGCAGACACGGGGAGAATGTGCAAACTCCACACAGACAGTCATCTGATGCTGGAATCAAACCTGGGTCCCTGGCGCTGTGAGGCAGTAGTGCTAACCACTGAGCCACCGTACCACCCCTTAATGTTACTCACCCAATGAGCACTATAGCCTTATCACTGTGACCTTAGCACCACACTACAGGTCTGCCTCCCCTTCAACATTGACTGAAGAGAAGTGAGATACCTAATGGACGTAGACTGAGAAAAAAAACAGCAAAGATCATTTAGAGAAGGCAGCGTGTAACAGCAGTGTATTTATAAATATTCCTTAATCAATCTTTTTAGATACATTATTACACGCCTGTGGAACAGGTAGAACTTGAAGCTAGGCTTCAGGCTGAGAGGCAGGGACACTACCACTGTAGTCCAAAAGCCTTCGGAATAAAGCGAATGACTGGGACCTGATTAAGTAGCTCAGTGTCATTACTGTGAATCTTAGAAACACATACCAAAGAAGGGGGCCATTCAGTCTCCTTTCAGAGAGCTATCCTATGGTCTGGCTTGCTTGGCCTTTCTCCAAACCCTGCAGAATATTTCTCTTTCAAGCTGCTTTTCCTTCTGCTCCTTCATCCTCTCAGGCAGCACATCCAGATCAAACTTGACTGTATCCATCGGTTCTCCTGCTCCTCGGATGCTGCCTGACATGCTGTGCTTTTCCAGCACCACACTCTCGACTCTAATCTCCAGCATCTGCAGTCCTTACTTTCTCCAAGTATCTCTTGTTATCAACCTTTTTTGATGTTGCTGCTCTTAAAACCTGGAATGCCCCAGTAGTTGGGATGCAGGCTCAAGTTCTGAGGGGGCTTCAATTTTCTCACTGGTACTTGGTGGGAGACACACTCAGGGAGATGTAAACCATATCAGGACCAGGCCAAGTGGAAAATAACACGAATGGTATTTTATCCAGGTAACATGTTTGCAGCCTGAGGGCTGAAGTGTGAGTTATATTGAGAAGATTGAATACGCGGAGTCAAGTTAAAAACTTGGAAATGTATGCCAAACATGCAGGATAGTCAAATTCGGCAGGTTAAAGGTAAGTGGTGAATGGGATATTAAAAAGGGAAGAATATTGAATGAAAATTATATTGAAATTACAAGCCAATGCATCATTTCTACATTACAACTTCTTCAGAGTACATATAGACTTCATTGTTAAAATGCTTCATTCAGGGTCCATAGCATATAAGAAGTAAGGTGACATCAGTCCCTTTCCATCCTCCATCCTAGTGGCTTGAATATAGTTCACATTTTGAGTTGCCTTGATTGAACCAGGCGTGCTGATGGATCTAGTTCCGAACTTGAGCATCTTGCATTTTCCAAACTTTTCAACAAATATAAACTTTCCTTGCTTGTGCGAATTCTAGTCCGGTGACAAGGTCATTATTGTATGATGGAAACGAAAGGCCAGAGATCAAGAGGTGGCTCTTTGGAGGGTCCGTGTGGGACAAATAGCCTGCTTCCACACTGTAGAGACTCTATGATCAACCTCTGGACGAAACAAAAGGAGGCACATCAAAAAAAAGCATGTGGTAATTTTAATATCATTTACATGCAAAGAGTTTGAAAATGTGGGAAAAGTAAATTGCTACTTAGCTGACAGTCAAGCGTTATCCAATTGGGGAATGAGTCATATTCGTTTCAAATTGGCAGCACATCTCAAGGATAGATGTGTTGGCTGACTAAGGGCTGGTGTGTCATGTGATGAAACCTCCAGGGGTACACTCAATCATGGTTGGCAATCCTAATGACTTAAAATAAAAGTAAAGTTGCCATCGCCCTACTGGACTAAAGGGCTGCTCTCTACTTAGAGAGAAGCAGTGGGTGGTGATTGAACCTCAGGGTCACCTCACCACTTTTTATTCAGTCATGGAATGATGCCATTGCTTGCTAGGCTATCATTTATTGCTCATCCCTTATTGTTCATATTGAGAGTTAGCCACGTTGTTGTAGGTCTGGAGTCATCTGTAGGTCAGACCAGGTAAGGATGGCAGATTTCCTTCCCTAAAGGATATTAGTGAACCAAATGGACAAGCAACAATGGTCACCATTGGGCTAGCTTTTTGCCCCCTAACAATGCCAATTTTTTAAAAAAAAGACACTTAGTGCCTTGGTAGGATTATGAATCCATGTTCCCAAGCTTTAGTCTGGGATTCTGGGTTGTTAGTCCAGAACAGTACCACAATGTCACTGCCTGTTAGTAGCTTTTGTGGTGCAGCTGAGCTTTATACATAATTCAGTTTCTACTATGACAGGATTCAAGCCCAGGTCTCCATAATCCCTGTGTTTTTGGATTGATCGTGCAGCGATAATACAATTAAAGCATTGCCTCCCCTTAATCAATGGTGAAGGTTAAGAAGGGCAGTCCTTCAAAGTAAAAATTGGCGTTGGAATTGAACGCATGCTGTTGACATTATTCTGTATCACAAAGCAGCAGTCCAGTCAACTGAGCGAACCAATCTCCAGTGTGAAAACAGTGAGATGCTAGCAGCATTACTTGAAGGTCTAGTGCTGTGCTATTGGGCATATCCTAATGGGATGTAATCTTTGACCAACTCTCTTGTGCAAATTACCTACTGGTTGTCAATCATTACTTAGCTGTAGCTATCAGGGTTATATAAGTTTAATACAATATTATTACTCTTAAATAGTATTTCCCTGTTATAGAGATGTATGAATAGGAACCATTTGGTCTTTGGGCCTTCTTCACTATTCAATAGAGTCAATAATTCAATATGTATACGATCATGGCTGATCACCAAACTCAGTAAGCTGTTCCCACTTTCTCCCCATGCCCTTTGATCCCTATAGTTCTAGAACTGTATCTGAATCCTTATTGAACTCATTCAATTTTCAATGTTCGTGCCTCAACCACATTCTGTGGTTGAGCATTCCACAGACTCACCACTCGCACATCTGGAAATAATTTCTCCACATCTGAATCCGAAATGGCCCAGCATCCCTCATTATACCTGAATTGAGTGGTTCCCTCAGTCATTTCAGAGGGCAGCTGAGAGTCTAGCTGTGGGCCTGGAGTCACATGTCGACTGGACTGGGTAAAGATTGTAGATTGCCTTCCCTAAAGGACATTGGCAAACTAGAATGGGGGCTTTTACAATAACTGACAGCAGCCTTTACCAAGACTAGCTTTTCCATTCCAAATGTTATGAATTGAATTTAAAGTCCACTAGTTGCTATGATGGTATTCGAACCCACATCCCCAGAACTTTATCCTTGGTCCTCTAGATTATAAGTTCAGTGACTCCATCACAATGTCACCATCTCCCCTCTCTGTTCAACTATCAGCCACATAGTGCAGTATTTTGCTCTGTTCCTAGACAAGACTTGCAACTGCAATATCTAATCCTGTAAAATATTGTCCTTGTGAATCTGATTACATTGACGCTCTCGGTGATTTCCTGACCCTTGAACGATATTCAGAGTTGCATTTTGTGTCCTTCATATTTTCTTTTCAGTTAAAGACATATTAAAACAGGGCCAAAGTAAAGGCTGCTCTTTCATTCAGCCAGGAACTGTTCCCATTCTTCCACCTTCTTTCTTTCTCTCGCTCTCAATGTGAATTATTTCAGAGGTTTAGTTTTTTAGTTGGAACAGAACCTATTTACTTTAAATGAAAGCTGTAAAATTCCTCACGGCTCCTGGCCTTGGCTTTTTTCTGGAAACATGAACTCAAGCAGAACTTGTTAAATTAACAATAAATCACCCAGGGTTCTGACAAATTGGATCCTGGGTGGAAGATAATTTAAAATACCAACTCATCAGAGGCCTCAGAAGCATGTTGAATGTCGAGCAGAGTGTTTGTGTGACATAAGGATGACTGATTTGTGACTGATAGCTGTGTAAAGAGATGGGTGCTGTAAACCAGGTTAGAGGAATGATGTCTCACATAGAGATGTTACCTTCTGTTGACAGTAGTTACCTCAACTCATTTACTGCACAGCGCTCTTGCGCTGTCACTCACGCTGCATTGCAGGGTCACTGTCTCGAACAGCTGAGGTACCACTTTGTACCTTCCCTCCCTGCTCCATATCAGGACTAATCAGGGGCAGTGTCACCAGTGTATGCCAATTTTTTGTGGTCATGAATAAGATCCTTCTGAAAATTGATGAGGAAGCAACGAGACGGCATTAGTTGGGAAAAGCATTGATTGTTTTAAACATCGGAAATTGGAGGAAGAGTAGGCCATTTGGCCCTTTGAGCTTGCTCTGTTATTCAGTATGACTGTGGCTGATCAACCTATCAGTCCCCTGTTCCAGTTTTCTCTCTCTCTATCTTTAATCTCTTTAGCCTGAAGAATTATATTTAACTCCTTCTTGAAAACATTCAATGTTGTGGCCTCAACCACTTTCTGTGACAGAGAATTCCACAGGTTCTTATCTCTGTCCTAAATGGTCTATCCATGGATACAGAGCATGAGGATCCCACATTCAGTCCATGCTCTGTGCTGAATTTGGAAAGAAGAACTTGAATTGATATAGTGCCTTTTTTGGGTTCATGTTGGGACTGCAGTAGTTTGACCCGATCTGATTACATAATGCCATCTTCATTGGTGAAAAGAGGAGTTCTACTTCAGATTCCAATGAACAGACATATCATTTGTCTCTCCTGATGGTTTTAGTTTTTCTGTCAAACTCAGCCAATGTCATTTGTACTACCTGTTGCTATCATGCACCAAAAGATGTTGCATCTTGTTAAGTTCCTCTTTTCATTAGGACTCGGGAATAATTCATCCTCTCCCACTGCTAACCAATATGCCCTTAGACTCATGGGGGTCTTGTGGGCACACTGTTAAAAATCACATAATACCAGGTTATAGTCCAGCAGGTTTATTTGGAAGCACTAGCTTTCAGAGCGCTGCTCCTTCAGCAGGTGATTTCCAAACGCTAGTGCTTCCAAATAAGCCTGTTGGACTATAACCTGGTGTTGTGTGATTTTTAACTTTGTACACCCCAGTCCAACATCGGCGTCTCCAAATTATTGTGGCACACTGGTAGTGCCTTTCCTTTGAGCCACAAGGTCGATGTTCAAGTCTCCTCTGCTATGGAGATATGTCCTAACATGTCTGAGCAAATTGATTAAGGACAACTTAGAATACAATATTGGTGGCAGCATTCAACCTCATCTACTAGTTGTCAGTTTTTGCTTCTACAACACCTTTCTCAACAACAGAATAGCCCAAGTCACTTTCCAAGCAATGAACTACCTTTTAAAGGTATTGCCGCCGTTATAGTGCAGAAAACTCAGCCACCAAATTGTGAACTGTAAGTTCCCATAGAAACAATAACCAGATGATCTTTTTTGCTTTAGTGGAGGAGATGGGGAGCTGACAGTTGGCTGGGGTCATGGGAAAAATGCCCTCTTCAACATGGCGCCATGGGAATTTTTGCTGACACCTGAAGTGGGAGACAGGACCTTGATATTAAATCTCGTCTCATCAAACCAGTGCCTCTGGCAGTGCAGCACTCTTCCAGTAGAGTGTTAGCCTCGATCTTGTACTCATGCCTGTGGTGTGGGACTTGACTGATCGGTAAAATGGATACCCACTAAGGAATGGCAAAAAACCACAGTCGGAAAACCAAAGTGCATCTTTTCTTACGCTCCAACAAATCTTCACTTAACCTTTCATCTACAAGTCTGGTCAGAGGCACACGCGCCATGTGGAAAAGAACTTTTAAATTCCTACGGTTGGGACAAGTGGTTTGTCACCATGATATCCATCAATGATCCCCACTAATTGTCACACATACCACATACAGTTATCAGGCTAACTGTAATTTTACACGGCAAGTTTCCTCTGGCAAATGAAAATGCCTGTTTTAAGTGAAAATAAATTATGTTTAATCATGTGATTCCTAAATTAATAGGGATATATGTATGTGGACCAACACCTCTTGAGTAAACATAGAAGCTAGTAGCAGGAGTAGGGCATTCGGTCCTTCAAGCCTGCCTCACCATTCAATGTCAGTGGTTCATGGCTGATCCACTGCCTCAATGCCATATTCTTGCTTTTCCCTTACATCACTGATGCCTTTAAAATCTAAATGAAATGTCCATCAGAAGGTGACTACCATTATTTAATGTTGCCCACGGTAATCAAGCTCCGTTACTTTAACTGTATTTGGATTTTATGGCAATGAATTATCATCAATTTCTTTATTATGAATAACCTTTACATCTTGGAAGCATTGAGTTCTTTAGCACTTAAAGAAACTTTTTGAGTTTATGCCAGTAACTTTATTGAGTGATCTAATTAGTCATTGAAATAGACCCCTCAGTCCAATTGGTCCATTCTGATCATAATCCCAAACTAGCCCCGCCTGTTTGTTCTTGGCCTAAATCCCTCCAAACATTTTGGACTCATGTACTTGCCCAAATATTTGCATGTTGTAACTCTACCTGCACCAAATATGTCTTACTGTTTTGCTTGTTTCTCAAATGTGTGCAAGTCTCTCTCCTTCAAGTATGAATCTACTTCCCTTCTGAAGATTACCGTAGAGTTTGCAATCACAAACCCATCAAGCTGTGCACTTGAAATCCTATCTGGCAAAATGTTCTTCCTTGTGTCATCGCTTTTTTTGCCAGTCACGTCAAACCAAATACAACGCAATTCCTTTGAAATGCCCTCGTACTGTTGGTGAAGTGCAGTTGCCATTTTCATCCTGGGGAGCACGAATGGGGCCGAATCCATTGGTTGTGAGGGTGGAATGTTGGGAAGCACGTCTTTGAACTATGCAAGAGAGATTGGTTGCACTGGCAGCTCAACATGCCACTTGGAAGCTGGCACCTCTAATCATGTAGCATCCCTGCTGCGCTGCACTGATGTGTCAACAGACATTGTGTGCGAGTTAGACTTGAACTTAAAACATCAACCATCTGAGTGTGTAGCAGAAACTCTTACAAATGAGTTACGTCTACATCCTCCGGATATCACACTGTGTATCCAACAGCAACAACACAGCTAGCAGACTTAAAGAAATAAATATAGAAAGAGAGAGAAATTGAAGCATTTGGATTTTGACACAACCCAGAGAGGGTATGGGGAATATAAGAAACAGGGGTCAATCCAGAAAAGCGAAGAGCTATAACAATGGTTATAATAATAATTAGTAATTTAGCAGAGAACTCAGCTGGACAGTTTCACCACCTGATCAATGGGCTTCATAAACTAAATAAGACGAGCAACTAAACGTTGCCAAGTAATCAGCTGGTGTTGAAGAGAAAAGCACAATGTTCCATCTAGCCAATCCCTCAAACAAAAGTCCATTAACCCTCAGCCTACTCTGGGCAGGCATCATCTCATGACCTCCAATTGTCCATCCCCCAGTCTCATCCAACCTTTTAACCCTGTCAGTGCCTGACCCTCCCATGTGTCAAATGGAAAGCAACAGAAATCTTTGTAACCTGAACCATTTTGTTTATAATTGCTAACTTGAAGTGCTCATGGACAATTTAAGAAGCAAACCTTTCATAACCCATTTTATTTTGCTGGGATCGCTCACAAGTGTATCCTGGTGACTAACCTTCAGTCTTTGGAGGCCTCAGGCCAATTCTGGAGAGTGGTTGGCAGTTGTTTTTTCAAATTCACTTGTGGGGTGTGGGCGTCCCAGGCTGGGGGCAGCATTTAATGGCCATCCCTAACTCAATACTACCTTCAGAAGTCAGTTGATACCAGGTTATAGTCCAAGAGGTTGATTTGAAATCACAAGCTTTCTAAGCACTGCCCCTTCGGCAGATGAAGCAACCTGAAGGACTATAACCTGGTGTAATGTTACTTCTGACCTTGTCCACCCCAGTCCAATACTGGCACCTCCACAACATCACCACCACCTCTTAAGGGCAATGAAGGACAGACAATAAATGCTGACCTCACCAGTGAATTAAAACAATCAGGTAGCTCATGAGAAAAATAGATTTGTGTTGTGTTTTTAAAATAGAATTCAAATATTGCTGAGGAGAGATATATGTCAGTCAATTGTTCAACCAATTGGGAATGTGGAATTTGAAATGCAACATGATTCATCATGATCTCATTGATGCTAGAACAGGTTTGAGGAGCTGACTGGTCTCCTTCTGATCATATTTCATTGGTTTGTCAATGCAAAAATGCTGAATTTCAAATGGTCACAATAATTAATACTACAGAAGGAATGGTTACGGTTGGCAACTCGACTCTGAATGTTCCAGGAGCACTAACAACCAATTTAGTTCAGGTTGTTATGTGGCAGATTTACACTTGCTAGAAGAGATATTAAGTCAGGTGTAAGAATGTGCACTCTGCAAACAAAAGGAACATGCCTCTGACTCGCTAATATGCGCAAGTCTTGCATTCTTATAGTTGAATTGTCAAGGAGCTCAGGAAGCTTAGTGCTCCCCGATGCTTCTCCATGTTAATCACAGAATCACAGAATTGTTATGGAGCAGAAGCCGGCCTTTCGGCCTCATCATGCCATGTGCCAATTCTGTCAACTAGTGCCATTCTCACACTTTTTCTCCATATCCCTGCATGCTATTTCTATCAAATAATTGTCCATTGGCCTTTTATATGCCTCAATTGAAAATCTATCTCCAGCATGCTTCCAGGAAGTGCACTCAGCACGTGAAAAAATTCTTTTCTTACACCACTCTTGCTTCATCACTTTAAATCTATGCCCTCTCGTTCCTTTCTCTTGAATGAGAATGAACAGTTTCTCCCTATCTGCTCTAGCTGAGAACATTGTTCGCTTTATGAACTACTCTCCATCGTCTCTGGTCACCTTTAATGTGCATATAATACTTTGAGTCACCCAGCTCCTTATACCCCCTTTAGAATTGTACACTCTTATTTTCTATTCTCTTTTAATGTACACAAATAATCTTCACTTAACAATGCTAATGCCTTGGCCTATCAGCACCCATTTCTCTAGCAGCTCAAATTGTCGCGATCATCTGAAATTTGGCATTCTTGCAATGATCCTGATGAGTGTAAGACAGAAAAAGCTTTGGCAATGCACCTCACTTCTCAGCACAGTTCACAGTACAGCCAAATACTTGAATAATAAAAACAAATTTCTTGTTCCAGAATTGGATTAAATTAAAGTCTCCACATTCTGCTTCTGAAACAACACTTTATTATTTTCCAGGCGTTTTTGCGTTCGGCACTTTGGGAGGAAATGTTTCTCAGATAATCTTTATTTAACTGTCTGATCATTTGTATCTGCTGTTGCAGATTGCGCATTAAAAGCTATTTAATGCTTAATGGGTCTATGTTCAGATGGCTGAGGGTGGCAGACAGCAGCGTGAGTGACAATAAAATATCCTGCACAGCTGTTGCTGGTGAACATATGCAAAGGAAAACGTAGCATTGTCATGGAAATATGGGCCTTCGTTTAATGAACAGTGTGCTTTCACTCCCTGCTTGGCTCCATCATTCATGAATTACTTCAATACAGAAAAGTGCACATGCAGATTTTACTCTTGTTGGTTGAATTCTGTTGTATTAACTATCCCCCCCTTCAGGCAAATTTTAAAAAAGTGTATTGTTTAAGCTTGGTTCTTTTACTTGCTCTGAAATATTATTGAGGGTGGGCTAATCTTTCAGATTATTGGGAGTGCTTGGTTTTTGTTAGTGTCACCGGGTCTCCAGCAGCAGGTGGCGAAGGTGAGCTCGACAGGACCTGAGTCAGGAGGAATGGGCTCAAATCCCATTCCAGAGAATTCAAGGTGAAGGTCTGTGCCGTGCTGAGGGAGTCCTGCACAGTTTGAAGCTGTCTCCTTTCAAATGAGATGTTGAACTCAAGACCCTGTCTGTCTCTCTCAGACAAACGTAAAAGATCGTATCACACCATCTTGAAGTCAAACGGGAATGTTATTTCTGATATTCCACCTAATATTTATCCTTTAACCAATAAAACTAAAACTAGATTAACTGGTGATTATTACATTGCTTGTCACAGTTGTTGGATCTTACAGTGTACAAACTGAGGGCAGTATTTCTTCCTTGTCTGTGACTGCACTTCATTGGCTGCAAAGCACGTTGGAGTCATGAGGTCATGAAAGACACTATATAAATGCAAACCTTTATTCCTTGCTCCTATGAAAATGTGGTCTTTGATTCTGTTAAAAGGAAGCTTACTTTATTTTCCTTCAAAAATACAATACTTGTAAATATTACATGAGAGACCTGTGGTGGAGTATTGCCTCATGTTGTGGTCTAATCTTGAATCATTCTTGAAATCTTTTAAGATTAGAATAGATTGGATTACTTACAGCGTGGAAATAGGCCCTTCGGCCCAACAGGTCCACACCGACCCGCCAAAACGCAACCCACCCATTCCCCTACATTTACCCCTTTACCTAACACTACGGGAAATTTAGCATGGCCAATTCACCTGACCTGCACATCTTTGGACTTCTAACACAGATACATCAAAGCTTCAGGGTGACAGAGGAACTCTTAACCTATTGCTCCCTAAGTTACTCAGACACAGTTACAACAACAGAAAGACATGGCCTTTTGTGACATCTTGTTTAGAAAATGTCAGACCTTCAACTAACTGCATTTGAAGAGCCAAAAGCTTCTCTGTTTGCTCCAAGTTTTGATCAGTTTGTATTTGAGTGAAGACCTCTGATTCAAGATGAGTTTATAGATATTTTCTAATCAATCTGTCCAGATAACACACTGCTAGAGTAGGTGGACTTGAAACTGCCCATCCCGGCTCAGAGGTAGGGACACTACCTCAATGATCTTATAATGATAGAGATATGGACCATAATCAGCAGGGTTCAAGCATACACAGCGATTTCTACGATTGATTTCTGATCCACCACCTTAATCGCTCGACCCTGACAACACTTTGTAAAGATGAGGTGTGACTCTTGGTTAAGTCTCCCCCACCCCTTGTGCTTGCTGCCAATGCAACTGCAGGGAGTTCACACACTGCATGTACAGGCACTGTCATTAAAATGTTGAATTGCCGTCTGACTGTGATTAGATCTTTAAGGACAAGATATAAAATTATTAAATCACTGATGTAAACTGCATGGACTGCCCACCATAAGGCGGGGGAAGTGGAAAATGTCAAGGATGAGGAGAAGGAGAACACACTTGGTTCTGGTTTTACCTTCCTGTTCCAGTCTGGTGCTGGCTCATTGTGGTGATGAGCGTGTGGTGCTGGGAAAAGCACAGCAGGTCAGGCAGCATCTGAGGAGCAGGAAAATCAGGTGGTTGTGACTATTGAAACATATTTCCAGTCTCCTTTTGATCTCCACGCGAGATATCATTGCTTCATTGACTGAGTATGGCTCTACACACAAGACTTTTTTTCTTTTCCGTGGGGTCCAAAATGTCTACCGTTAGCCACCCACCAGACAGAATGTGTGAGGTTCACTCGAAGCGTTTTTTTATAACGGAAGCGAGCAGATTGCTGTTTGCAAGGAGTGTCAGGCAATCGAGGCTGGTCACCAAGGCAACCAGAAGATGGAAGTGAAACAAGAAGGAAAAGTAAATGCTGCGAATTACACAGCAGGTCAGCCAACATTTATACAAAGAAAAGGTCAGCGTTTTTTTTCCTTTCGATTTCTACGTTAGAATTGAAAACATAAGGATCAGCAGCCATTTTGGTAATCGATTGGCAATCTTTGCCTCTGACAAAAATTTCAGGAAGGAACAACACTTAAGTTCCTTGTTTGAAGATATATTATTTTTAGTTTTGTAGTAAAATCCAAAGGTGTAGCTGCAGGCGTGAAACTAAATTGGCCTGTTTGTAAATTCACCCTCTCCTTCAGAGAACAGAAGGAATCGGGTGCAGTGTTTGTTGTACTTCCCTGGAGACAGGGGTCACAGTGTAAGGATAAGGGCTAAGCCGTTTAGGATTGAGGTTAGAGTGGCGCTGGGAATGCCCAGCAGGTCAGGCATTCCTGCCGATACGTCGATTTTCCTGCTTCTCAGATGCTGCCTGACCTGCTGTGCATTACCAGCACCGCTCTAATCTTGACTCTAATCTCCAGCATCTGCAGTCCTCACTTTCGCCCATTTTGGGTTGAGATGAGGAGACATTTCTTCACCCGGTGGTGAGCCTGTGAAATTCTCTGCCACAAAAAGCAGTTGAGGCCAAATCATTGAACGTTTTCAAGAAGGAGTAAGATATAGTTCTGAAGGGTTCTGAAGGATTTGAGGAGAAAGTGGGAACAGGCGACTGAGTTGGACGATCAGCCATGATCATGTTCAATGATAGAGCAGGATCAAAAGGCTGAATAGCCTCCTCCCGTCTTATGTTCTATGTATCAATGTTAATGTGCCTCCATTGAAGATACTGGGAAATCTTTTGATATATTTGCTCACGGGATATGGGTGTTGCTGATAAGGCCAGCACTTGTTCCATTACCCCTTTGGTCCCTTTTAAATCTTTCCCCTTTAAGGCGAGAGGGTGGTGTGTGTATGGAATGAGCTGCCGGGGGAGTGGTGGAGGCTGGTACAATTACAATATTTAGAAGGATGGGTATATGAATAGGATGGGTTGAAGAGGGATATAGGAAAAATGCTGGCAATGGGACTAGATTAATTTAGGATAGCTGGTCGGCATGGACAAGTTGGAGCAAGGGGTCTGTTTACATGCTGTATGACTGTAATACTCTAATTGTCCTCAAGAAGGTAGTAGTGAGGTGCCTTCTTCAACCACTGCAGGACATGGACAGTTGGGACATGTACAGTGCTTTTCGGAAGGCAGTTCCAGGATTTTGGCCCAATGACAGCCAAGGAATAATATAAAGTTCAGTATTTGGCATAGAAGTGAACTTACAGGTGGAGGTGTTTCCATTTATCTGCTGCCCTTGGTCTTCTGTATGCAGAAGCCACGGCAGTGTGGTTAATTCTTAATTGTCCTCTGGAATAGAATACAGACCCAGATCCTAAGGATTTGCATTTAAGGCCAGACATTGTGGAATCTCTCATCCTTGTTCTGAAAAAGCAACAATCCAAGTAAAAACAAGAAACACAATAAAAAGAAATACACCTTTCCATCCAATTCCTAAATCGATTTCCAATCCACTAGTCTTTACTTTAAAAAAATAGAAATGTTGTTAATTTGTTTTGGCATAGTTTCTGATGTATTTCAGATTAACTTTGTGTGTTTTCACTGGCATTTCTAGAAGCAGATCATTTGTACGATGGCCAATTTTTTGATTATGTCTCAGTGAAGTGCCTTAGGCTGCATAAAAGGTGCCGTATAAATACAAGTTGTTGTTGTTGATGGTGGTGATGCTTCATGGATCACTGGTATGTGTCACAACTCATGAAAAGAGCCTAAATTGTGCAGAGACTCAAATTTTCACATTGCAGATGAATAATTTTGAAACATTTTAAGTGAATGCTTGGTGTGTTTTTTTTTCAGTGACATATTGGCATGATTTACTCCCCTTAAGGCAGAATTCGATATAGCATGCATTTGTCTAAAGGCCATTTCTTGTCAACAATTTTGCTTGGTTACTTTTTACTCATACTGCACTTAATATCTCTCTCTCTCAGGGAGCTATTCATTCACAAAGAAATCCTACAGCTCTTTAAAATTAGACAGGAGTTGCTGAATAGAGGCATGTGAATCTCTCAAGCATCAGCTGCAACCCTCAAAATAAATGCTCCAAATGAGGACATAAGGAGAATTTGTTGTTTTTTGAACAGGAAGCTGTTACAATCTGGTATACACTGCTTGAAAGGATGGTGGAAGAGGTTTAAATTGTTCAAAGGGGAGTTGGACATACAGAATCATAGATTTTAACAGTACAAAAGGAGGCCATTCAACCCATCATGTCTATACAAGCTCCCAAAAGAGCTACCCAGCTAGTCCCAATCTCCAGCCCTATCTCCGTAGCTCTCGAAATTCATCACTTTCAAATATGTCTCCAGCTCTCTTTAGCTTCTGTCTCCACCACTCTCCCAGGAGATGCATTACAAATCCTAATGCCTCTCTGAGTGAGGACGTTTCTCCTCTTCTCGTCCTACCTCTCTTGCTTACAATCTTGAAGTTGTAACCCTGAGTTACTGACATAGCAACTTGCGGAAATAGAATATCCTTCTTGACTCTGTCCAAATTTTTCACTCCTTGATAAAGTTGATTGATTGACTTATTGTCGCATGTACCTAAGTACAGTGAGGGGCTTTGTTTACAAGCAGTACGGGCAGATCATTGTAAGGAAGGAGAAATAGATCATAAGGTGAAAAAGAAAATCTGAGAGATGTACACGTTATATCGCACTGGGTGTACACTAGGCAAGATTAACATTAGCAAAGTCAGCATTATTAGAGAGTCCATTTATCAATCCAATAACGGCTGGGAAGAAGCTGTTCCTACACCTTTTGGAGCATGTATTCAAGCTCTTCTCTCCTCCATTGCTCTCATCTTTCCTTGTATCTAAAATCTTTCATTCCGGGTGTCATTCTCATAAATCTCCTTTGACCTCTCTCGAGGCCTTTAACAATTTAACATTATAAGCTTAACATATGAGGAACGTTTGAGGACTCTGGGTCTATACTTGATGGAGTTTAGAAGGATGAAGGGAGGATCTACAGAACACTAATGGCCTGTCCAAATTGGATGTTGGGAAGATGTTTCCATTGGTAGCACAGACTAGGAACTGAGGGCATAGCCTTAGAGTAAAGGGAAGACTTTATAGAATGGAGATAGGGAGAAACTTCTTCAGCCAGAGAGTGGTGAATATATGGAATTCATTGCCACAGAAGGCTGTGGAGACCAGGTCATTGAGTATATTCAAGACTGAGACAGCTAGGTTCTTGAGTATCAAGGGGATCATGGGTTATGGGGAGAAAGAAGAAAAATGGTTTTGAGAAACTTATTAGTCATGATTGAGCAGACTCGATGGACTGAATGGCCTAATTTCTGCTCCTATGCCTTATGGTCTTATTTTCCTTAAATATGGTGCCCAGAACTCAACTCTAAATGTAATCTGACCAATGATTTGTAGAGATGTAGCATCACTTCTTTGCTTTTACACACTGTGCCTGTATTTAAAATCTCAAGGATCCTATACGCCTTCTTAACAACTGTTTCAAATTACCTGGTCGCCTTTGGAGAAGTATGCACACGAACCCTGAGGTCCTTCTATCCCTGTATTCCTCTCAAAGTTGTGCCATTGAGCCTGGAATGTCTCTCTGTGTTCTTCTGCCAAAACTGGATTGCCTCAAACATACTTGCAAGTTCAAGGATTAGATTAGATTAGACTTACAGTGTGGAAACAGGCCCTTTGGCCCAACAAGTCCACACCGACCCGCAACCCACCCATACCCCTACATTTACCCCATTACCTAACACTACGGGCAATTTAGCATGGCCATTTCACCTGACCTGCACATCCTTTTGACTGTGGGAGGAAACCGGAGCACCCGGAGGAAACCCACGCAGACACGGGGAGAACGTGCAAACTCCACACAGTCTGTCGGCTGAGTTGGGAATTGAACCCAGGTCTCAGGCGCTGTGAGGCAGCAGTGCTAACTACTGTGCCACCGTGCCGCCCATAGAAGGCTATAGGGAAAGAGTGAGAGGACTAATTGAATTGCACCTTCCAAGGGCTAGCATAGGTATGATGAACTGAATTGCCTCCTGTAGAAATTGTGTACAGCGAGTCAGTGACATGATAGAGTAGTGTGTGTGTGTGTGTGTGTGTGTGTGGTGTGTGTGTGTGTATGTGTGTGTGTGTATATGTGTGTGTGGGTGTGTGTGTGTGTATGTGTGTGTGGTGTGTGTGTGTGTGTGTGTGTGTGTGGTGTGTGTGTATGTGTGTGTGGTGTGTGTGTGTGTACATCAGTGTGCAGGTGGAGTGAAGGCCCTGTTTCAGGAAAGTCAAGGTTAAATAGCCCGAGCTCCCTTGCATCCTCCAAGATGTGACTAGTATTCAACTGCATAAGAAGAAAAAGAGAAAGTGAAGTGCTGATGCCTTCTCCTTGAACAAATTGAAATGCCTCGATTACCCATTTGAAACAGAGATGAGGTGTTTTTTTTCTATTGCTATCATAAAACTTTGTATCTCTGTTGCTGAAAAGGTGGTGGAAGCAGAGTCCTTGAGTAATTTTAAATCAGAGATAGATTCATGTTAAGTGAGGTGGGAGGGGAGGGAGTGGATTGGGGATGGGAAAGGTTATCGGGGCTAGGTGGGAGTGCTGATTGGAGGTGACAAACAGATAAACCATGATCTCATTGTACGGTGGAACAGGCTCTAGGAGCTTGAATGGCCTAGACCAGCGTTTTTTTTATATATGTGGGTTCATTATATCATAGTGATTTGCTTAGGGCTCCTCTATAATACTGTAGTGACTGGAACGAGGTAGGCCAGATGGATCTCATTGAGTATGAGATCCCTGATTGGAGCTGATAACCTTTAAAAAGGGAGGACTGCAGATGCTGGAGATCAGAGTCAAAAAATGTAGCGCTGGAAAAGCACAACTGGTTGGGCAGCATCCGAGGAGCAGGGGGATGGATGTTTCGGGCAAAAGCTCTTCATTCTTGAAAAAGGACTTATGCCTGGAACGTCAACCCTCCTGCTCCTCGGATGCTGCCTGACCTGCTGTTAACTTGGGCTAATCAGGAAGCCCTGGCTGACAGATATAAACAGGAGTCTCATGGATTCTCCTCTATCTAGGGACTGGATCTAAGCTTGCTGGTCAGTATCCATGTACTGTACCACGCACGTGTAAATAAAGGGTGACTCAGTGACGGGATACCATTGAGTTACTTCAAATGTTTTTCACCCTTTATAGAACATTCCAAAGAATTTTACAGTCAATGAGATGGCTATTGCAATGCAGATAATAGTGTTCAGTTTGTGCACAGCATGATCTCACAAGCAGCAACGTGATTGGGATCTGTTAATCTGCTATCTGACCCGAGATATAAACACTAGTCGGGAAATTGGAGTGGACTGCGCTGTTCTTCCTGGAAGTCGACTCTTCCACTCGAGGGGATCAAGGTTTAACATCCCATCCGAGAAAGAGACACCATCTCTGGCCACACAGGTCCAGTTTCTGGGGGTGGGAGGAACTCTCACAAACTGGACTTTGTTCCCTCAAAGCTGTGGAACTGCCCTGCAACCCAAAGACCCAGGCACAAGTTACATTGTTGCGTGTATACACACACACACACACACACACACACACACAAAACAGGAGGGAAAGGAATTTGATTTTCTGTCGCACTGTCAATGACTGTTGGACATCTCAGACAATCAACAGCTCACAAAGTACCTTTGTCATGTAGTCACTGTTGTAATGAAGGAAATACATCACTGAATTTGTGCACCGAAGGCTCCCACAAACAGCCATTTGATAATAACCAGATATTCTGTTGTGATTTGATGTGGATTGAGGGGTATATATTGACCAGCAGATCAGTGATAGCTCCCCTTCTGCATCTCAAAGTAGTGCCTTGTGACCCTTTTATATGCACCCAAACAAGTACATGCGTTCTCAGTTCAACTTCTCCTCTGAAAAGCAGCACCAGTAACAATGTGGCATTCCCTCAGTGTAGGATTCAATTTTTAAAGGAGCCTTGCACTTCAATACATCACCCAAGCACCTCACCCACAGGAAACAATTCATGGCAATGTTGCCTCTGGCTTTCTGCTACTCGCTGAGACACAGCTAGATAAGTGCTGCAGGAAATTCAGCTTTATTGTAAAATGACAAGTGTCACAAACCAAATAATGAGATATATCACAGAATGTGCCATCTTGAATATACTGTGCCTGCTCTGTTGTGCTTTAGGGTTCCCAAGAGGAATCTATTGTAAATAAGCTTTTTGGATTAACTGAGTTGTCTTGTATGAAATCAGGACACCTTGTAAAGAGTGAGACTTATTATAGAAACTGTTCAAAAGGCTGGTTGCATTGGAGGGTGCTTTGAAAATATCTTCTTTTAAAGAGACACTGCTTCCAGGGAAAAACCCTCACACATTTTCCATTTGTGGATCTTAATCAGAAGCAAGCAGTTTGGGCAACTATTTATCTTCCTTTTTCTGATCTATGTTGCCTTACAATTAAATTGTCAGGCACCTGGGTAAACAGGAAGGGGTCAGAGGGATAGGGGCCAAATGCTGGCAACTGGGACTGGATTAATTCATTAACAGGATGAAGGCGTCACTGGTTGGGCCAGCAGTTAGTGCAATTGAGAAGACAAAGTCACCATAGTCTTACCAAACTATAGGCTACTCTCTCATTAGAGAGAGAGAGAGAGAACTGGTGGTAGTTTAAGCTAAGCAGAGGGGAGAGTTTGAGAAGGAGAATCCTTCACAGTAACCTCAGCCGATGCAGGAATTGAACTCAAGCTGTTGGTGTGGTATTATGGTTGAATCCTAACTGGCTTCTGAAATGGCCCAGTAAACCCACTCAGTTCAAATGGGGACGGGCAACAAGTGTTGGCTTTGCTAGTGAAGCTCATATCTGGTCAAAATAACATGAAAAAGATTTTGTTTGCGAGTATGAACAGGAAGGAGTGAAGCTGGGTTGTGTAATGTGTTCAACTGTGCACCGGACAATTGATTATAATACACGGTCCTTGGAGCAATGGCCACCATTTGTGGTATTAAAACATTGCGTTCAGATCAGATAATTGCATGAGAATGGACCATGAAATAGAAGAGGTTAGAAAGAAATCCACATGTGGTGCCAATGTTGAATGTGAATCTGAAATGGTGGGACTGACCTATGAAGAGAAAGTGGGAAAACGGCCCAGCGTTCTCTTGTTTTTCAAAGAATGAGAGGTGATCCCATTGAAACCAACAAAATGCTTAAAGGGATAGAGAGGGTAGGCGCAGGTAAGCTGTCTCCCCTGAGTGGGGAGTCGCGAAGCAGAATACACAATTTCAAAATAAGGGGAAGCCACTGGGAATTGAGATGCTGCGATTATTTTTGTTTGCTCAGGGAGAGTGAATATTTGAAATTCTCTCTGTCCCAGGGGGGCTGTATATGCTCATTAACTGAGTACATTTAAAGATTTATAGGTTTATAAATGGCAATGATCTAAAATGACATGGAGATAATGTGGGAAATGGCTTTGAAATGGATGATCAGCCATGGTCATATTACATGTGAGAGCAAATTCAATGGGCTGAATGGCTTACTCCAATTTCTATGTTCCACTGATCCAACAATAGAATATTCAATTGAATTAAAAAAGAGAAGGAAATCATTCAAGTTAGAATTTAGAATTAGAATTGGGTTTTAGTGTTGTTGGGGTTCTGTTCGCTGAGCTGGGAATTTGTGTTGCAGACATTTTGTCCCCTGTCTAGGTGACATCCTCAGTGCTTGGGAGCCTCCTGTGAAGCTCTTCTGTGATGTTTCCTCCGGCATTTATTATGGATTCTCTCTGCCGCTTCCGGTTGTCAGTCCCAGCTGTCCGCTGCAATGGCCGGTAAATTGGGTCCAGGTCCATGTGTTTGTTGATAGAATCTGTGGATGAGTGCCATGCCTCTAGGAATTCCCTGGCTGTTCTCTGTTTGGCTTGTCCTATAATAGTGTTGTCCCAGTCGAATTCATGTTGCTCGTCATCTGCGTGTGTGGCTATTAAGGATAGCTGGTCGTGTCGTTTCGTGGCTAGTAGCCACACACGCAGATCACAAGCAACATGAATTCGACTGGGACAACACTACTATTATAGGACAAGCCAAACAAAGGACAGCCAGGGAATTCCTAGAGGCATGGCACTCACCCACAGATTCAATCAATAAGCACATCGACCTGGACCCAATATACAGACCACTGCAGCGGACAGTTGGAACTGACAACCGGAAGCGGCAGATTCAAACCACCAGAAATGCCGGAGGAAAGATCACAGAAGCGCTTCATAGGAGGCTCCCAAGAACTGAAGATGTCACCTAGACAGGGGACGAAACGTCGGCAACACAAATTCCCAGCTCGGCGAACAGAACCACAACGATGAGCACCCGAGCTACAAATCTTCTCCCAAACTTTGGGTTTTATTGTCACATGGACTCAGTTTATAACGTCACTATTCCCTGCACCATCTTAGGTACAAAGCTAGGTACAAAGTCCTTGGCACAAAGTAGAAAATAAAGCAAGAGGTTACAAGTTCAACATTATAGTTCTTCGTTAGCCGCGAGCCTGCAGTCGCTTCATGCTGGACTGTCCCCATGAGGGCACAAGCTCTCCTCCACCCTGCCATCTCACCATCGATCGCTCCGGACCTCAATGATGCTGCAATGCCCCTCTCTGCTAGAGTCCTGCCAGGCTACCGGATGTCTCGTCGTCAAACACCGTTATGTGTTCCAGCCATGAAAATGTGGGTCTTGTTGCATTTATTGTCTCTCCTTACTTGTCCGGGAGATTGTGTTGATGGGCTCCCTTCTCAAACCATAGAATGGCATGGAGTGATGGTGTCAAGTGAGGGGTTTGGGAGTTTGTTTCTATTAAGAGAATTAGGATGTGTTGCCCAATTAAACCATACAGTGGAGAATGGTCACGATGGGGCCTTATGGTTTGGGGCAGGACCTATGCTAAAAGGAGATAATAAAAAACATGATCTGTACATGTTTGAGATAAAAAGGATTCGATGAAATTAGATTGTAGATTGCCTAATTCCCTTATGGGACATGTCTAATATGCGTCACTAGAAGAACTTATTGATCAGTGAATATTTGAGCTATTCATTACTAATGCATTAACAGAGTTAATTTTACATCCCTCTTTCATAATAGAGGAATAAATATTCAATGGAAAACTAAGCATTGTACTTACGTATTGCCACCCCATATAATGGAGTGGGTCAATGATGCTGGGATGTCAAAAAAATTGATTAAAAGTGTGAAAGAAATGAAGCTGCTAGCGAAGAAACGTCCCTCTTTCACATAAACTGGTTCTTTTGTCAAATTAAACTTGGAACAATAGGAGTACAAGTTATTGTGTGTGAAATTATCAGAAGATTTAGCTCCTGTTGATGTAATACCCGCATTGGCTGCTTTTTAAGGGTCATAAACACTGGACTCAGAGAAACATAGATTTCGCAGTCTGGATTCATTCCATCAATGAGATTGCAGAACATGCAAAGTGGCGATGGCAAATAGCACAGAGATATTTAAGGGGAAACTAGATGGTACATCAAGGAGAAAGAATTAGAAGCATATTGGAGGGATGTGGTGCAGTAAGAAGAGCCTTATCTGGATACTACACACCTGATGGCATGAATGGCCCATTCCTGTGCAGTGCAAGTTCTTATAATGAGCTTATATCAAATGAAAATTACTTGTGTCAAACATGCGATTTCTTGAGTTAAACACCACTGCCAGTATGAGTGTGTATCTTTACATTTAACAAGACCACAAAGAAACAGATCTAGTTGAGACAGATGGCTTGAAGGTTACTAGCAACACTAACTATTTACACTGTTATGAGATTGCAGAGTTACTCATAGTCTGGTTTCTATGCTTACTGATATTACAGCTAAAAAATATGACTAGAACAATGTACATGACTAACAGACTACACACTGCACTGACTGCATTGCACTGCTGAAGATGAGGTGAGAACCCTTGCACTAGAATATCACATATCGTGATATTGTTTCACTGTCTTAGAGATACACCGTCTTTCTGGAATCTTTTGCAATAGTGCAGCACATATATGTACATTGGAACATACGACATGCAAGCATCCAGGTCGCTGTTAAGTCTTTCAGACGTTCAAAAATAAAGGAGAGTCTGTATTTTATGGACTCTGCCAGACTCACAATGCAATTGCCTACATTAGACCAGCACGCTGGTGGCACTAGCTCTCCTAGAGATCTCAGTATAAGACCATCAGTAAAGACAGTTTTAGGGTGAGGGTTAGGATTAAACTAAAGACCAGTCGTGCTGGCAAACTAAGAATGAAAACATTGTGATTCCAATGCAACCTTTTGTTTTTGCCCATTTCCCCACCTAACTTTCTTCCCTCTCCCAAAGTCTTGGTTCAGCTGTGTAGCTCTGCAGGTGCTCTCTGCTACCTCAGGCAAATTTCCATGGCCGATGTGTGAAATTTTGCACCGAGCATTGTTCAATAGCATTTCAGTGACAAGCGCTCATGGATTTCCAACAGTGGGCAACTGGGCAGTGGCTAGATATATGATCCTGTCAGACTTTGCTTCCCCAACCACAAGGCAAAGGTGAACACCATCCTCACCATCTCACAGTGTCATACAGCATGGAAACAGACTCTTCCGTCCAACTAATCCATGCTAACCATGATCCCAAACTCAACTAGTCCCTGCATTTGGCCCATATCCCTCCAAATATTTCTCATTCATGTATTTATCTCAATGTCTTTTAAATGCTGTAACTGTACTCACATCCACCACTTCCTCAGGAAGTTCTTTCCACAGACGAACCACTCTCTGTGTTAAAAAAAAATGCCCCTTTTTTAAATCTTTCTTCTCTCACCTTAAAAATATGCCCCCAAGTCTTGAAAGCCTTCAAACTTGGGAATAGACATCTGCCATTCACCTTAACTATGCCCCTCATGATTTTATAATCCTCTGTAAGGTCACCCCTCAATCTCCTACGCTCCAGTAAAAAATGCCCTAGCGTATCTAGCCTCCCATTATAATTCAAACCCTCCATTCCCGGAAATACTCTGTGACATCTTTTCTGAACCCTCTCCAGCTTGATAATATCTTTGCTATAACTTGAAATCAGTAACGTATCCAGAGTCTAATAATGTCAGACCCTTCCGTGTCATGCTGCTGTAAATAGCTCACTGGTGCTGTTAACTATTATTCTTTTGTGGATGTCATTGGCAAGGTCTATATTTCATGCTCACCCCTAATTACACTTGAACTCACTCAGCCATTTCAGAGGGCAGTAAAAGTCAACCAAATTGCTGTGGGTTTGGAGTTACATAGAAGCCAGACCAGGTAAGGACAGCTGATTTCCTTCCCTAAAGAGTTCTAGTGAAAAAGATAGCATTTCTTTTACCACAACTGATGATGGTTGTCATGGTCACCATTACTGAGACTTACTTTATATTCCAGATTTGTTAATTTAAATTCCAGCAGCGTTTTGAACCCACAACCCCAAAAGCCTCTGGGCTGCTATCCTAGGGACGTAGCCATTCTCCAGCTATCTTGCCAGATGAGGTCACTGAGGGTTCAGCACCAGCCCCAGTTGTTGAAGTTTAGAAGCGATATATCTCGAAGTGTGAAATCAGTTTGGCTGTGGATGCTAATGTACACATGATAGCTTGGACATGAATATACAGTCATGCACGCAGACAGACACACGCATGCATCGATGCAGCCTTGCATCACAGACACATGTATATCTGCAATCCTAGGTGTGTCTCTTTTAATGCTTAACTTCTTTGTTGGGTTCTGTCATGTGAGAAGCAATTTTCCTGTGTCGGAAAAGCAGGCAATTTAAGTTCTCGCGCTAAAGTGTCGAGAACAGAAATGGGAAATCTTAAAATCTTGCTCGTCCATCTCGCATCAGAACCTGCAGAATTTACCCTAGTAATGAAAAGGAAGTATGGTGGGTCAGTGATTAGCACTGCTACCTCACAGCACCAGTGATCCTACTTCAATTCTCACCTTAGATGACTGTGTGGAGTTTGCACATTCTCCCCATGTCTGTGTTGTTTTCCTCCCACAGTGCAGGTTAAGTGGATTGGTCATGTTAAATTGCGCATAGTGTCCAAGGGACATGCAGTCTAGCTGGGTTAGCCATGGGAAGTAGAGGGGTAAGGCTAAGTGGGAAGTTTTCCAGAAGATGGTTGATGGGCTGAATAGCCTCCTTCCACAGTGTAAGGATTCTATGAAATTCTGATGAAGACAATTGGGAGCTTTTTTTTGACTGCATAAAAATCATTGATCAGTGCAATATGAAAACTGAATCAGTGCAGACAATTGTCATTCGAGAGCAATTATGATGCAGGAGGCAATTTTAAAACTGCAGTAATTGTATTATAAAATATTATCATGGTGAACAAAATGAAGGCCCTATTATGAATCACAACCTCATTATTACCAGTGCAGATACATTATGCTAGTAAATGTCCATCCAATACATTTTGCCTTCGAACCTTCCCTAGCCTGTTCCTTGTTCTTTATGTTATGTGGTGTGAAGAGAATGTTCTCTAATGCCCACCGAATTTTTACTGGTTCCAGCATGGGCTGTCAAAAGGTGGAAAATTACAACAAGGGCTGTAGGTGGGAATGATGGGTGGCAGCTCATCCTCTCGAGATCCAGCTGAGTGATTTTTACATTACGCTCAACTGGGTGGTTGTTTCAATGTTCGTAACCTGTTTAGGATGTCAAATTGACGCAGATGCAGCGCTGGACCACGGTGATAAGCAGTTTTGCAAGCCAGCAATTAAGACTGGCTTCATCAGGCACAGTATCTGTACTGTTTGTGGTCTACAAGAACAGAAGTGAGGGGGGGAATCATTGGGATTAATGGACAAGGGTCCTCTGGACCAAAATTGACCAAGATGCAAACTGCCATCTGTCGGTCAGGATGACCTGAAAGCCATCTTTCAAGATTACAAAGCGCATCAGTATGGTAGATGTGGAGAAGATGTTTCTGTGTGTCAGATTGACAAAAACTAGGCAACGTAAATGCAAGGTGTTTCAGAAAATCTTAGAGTCATACAGCACAGAAACAGACCCTTCGGTCCGATCATTCCATGCCGACCATGTTTACAAATTAAACTAATCCTACCTGCCTGTGCTTGGCCCATATCCCTCCAAACCTTTCCTATTCAAGATCTTAGCCAAACATCCTTTAAACATTGTAACTGTGCCTACGTCCACCACTTCCTCTGGCAAATCACTCTCTGTGTAAAAAAAAGTTGCCCTCCCCTCCCCATGTCTTTTTAAAATCTTTCTCCTCTCACCTTAAAGATGTGCCCCCTCGTTTTGAACTCCCCCACACTGGGAAAATAAAAATCTTTGCTATCCACCTTATCCATGCCTCTCATGATTTTATAAACCCCTATCAGGACACCCCTCAGTATCCTTTGCTCCAGTGAAAAAAGTCCCAGCCTATCCAGCCTATTTTTAAATCTCAAACCCTCCATTCCAGCAACATCCTGGTAAATCTTTTCTGGATCCTCTCCAGTTTAATGATACCCTTCCTATAACCAGGGCAACCAAAACTGTACATAGTGTTCCAAAGAGGACCACCAATGGTTCTAAAACTTTACGATATTTAAAGTGATGTGTAGACAAAGCAGAAAAGATGTGAAATATTGTTTCATATGCAGCAAGTATTGCATCACTATAGTCTTACGAGACCTTAAGGCCGCTTTCTCGTTAGAGAGGAATGACTGATAGAGTCGATGAGTTATAGAGATGCACAGCACCATCAACTCATCCATGCTGACCAGATATCCTCAACTAATCTAGTGTTGGTTGGTCCACTTTTGGAATATTGCCTGCAGTTCTGGTCTCCGAAGAATATTGTGAAACTTGAAAGGATTCAGAAAAGATTTGCAAGGATGTTGCCAGTGTTGGAGGATTTGCGCTATAGGGAGAAGCTGACTAGGCTAGGGCTGTTTTCTCTGGAGTGTCCAAGGCTTCGGGGTGACATTATAAAGGTTTATAAATTCACGTGTAGCATGGATATGATAAATAGACAAGGTCTTTTCCTTTGGGTGGGGGAGTCAAGAACTAGAAGGCATAGGTTATTGGTGAGAGGGGAAAAATTTAAAAGGAAACTTAGGGCAACATTTTCACACAAAGGGTGGTGTGTGTATGGAATTAGCTGCCAGAGGAAGTAGTGGAGGCTGGTACCATTACAACATTCAAAAGGCATGTGCATGGATATATAAATAGGAAGGGATATAGCTAAGTGTTGGAAAATAGGATGGTGAGTTTAACCCGAGGGTCACCACACCTCAGGAATGGCTAAGAAGGAGTGTCCTACATGGCAGAAAATGTGTTGCTGGTTAAAGCACAGCAGGTTAGGCAGCATCCAAGGAACAGGAAATTCGACGTTTCAGGCCAGAGCCCTTCATCAGGAAACTGTCCTACATGGCAGTCTTAGCTAGTGTAGGAATTGAACCCATGCTGTTGGCATCACACTGCTTCACAAGCCAACCCCCAGCCCACTGTGCCAGTTAGGACAGGGAATGCACAGTGGAGGCATGTTCAATTGAGACAATCAAAATGGTATGCAGGGGTATGGGTGAAAGGCAGGAGATTGCCATCAAGTAGCAGAGACAATGGGCTGAATGGACTGCTGCATGGTAACAGTTCTGTATTCTTAAAAGATCAAGTAAAAAGCGAGTAGGGAATTCAAAAGAAATGTCTTTACTGAGGCAGAGGTTAGAATGTAAATGGTGGAGTAGTTGAGGCAGACAGTGTAGATGCATTTTCGAGGAATGATGTGGAGGAACAGGTGTTGGACTGGGGTATACAAAGTGAAAAATCACACAACACCAGGTTATAGTCCACCAGGTTTAATTGGAAACATTAGTTCAACCGCCTAATGAAGGAGCGGCGCTCTGAAAGCTAGTGCTTCCAAATAAACCTGTTGGACTATAATCTGATGTTGTGTGAATTTTTAACATTTTAGAGGAAGCTAGATGAACATACACATTGAGGATTTCCATGTTGCAGTCTAAGTGTCGGGGACCAGGAGGTGTCAACTCTCCCCCCTCTCCTTCACTCTCATGGACAACAAGTAAGAACTGACAGTGAACTTCGAGGTCAATCACAAGCCTCGCCTCTGATGTTCTATCTCACTCAACAATTGCTGAACAATCGAAAGCCTGCAGCTTCTGAGTGGTATAAATCACCGGAAGCCAAATCTTCAGGGGAACCAACAACACAGTGCTGTTTTCTTTCAGGTATCATGGCCTGTGAGTCTGAGGGAGGGGGGTCAGTGAATTGGGAGGCAAGAACAGGCCATAGCTTTCAGCATCTGCACATTTTCCCTTCCATCCCTGTCACTGAGTGGGGCAAATGAACCCCCAAAACTGGCGAGCAGGTCACGCTAACATTTGGCAGAATGTGTCTTTTCTACTGCAATATTCAAGTTCTATAGAACGAAAAGTCTATTTATAGGCATTGCTAGCCATTGTTATTATTTTCTTTGAGAAGACGGCTTTATCAGCTTCATGGTAGTGTTTTTTTTAATCATAGCAAGTGGTAGGTGAAGGTACAGTGAACGAGATGGACCGAAGGGTATGATTCTGAGCTGTACATCTCCATGAGTCTATGACCTTTGGACAGGTAGATAGGTATTTAGGAAAGGTTTAGAGGGATATGGACCAAACACAGACACAAGTGGGACTAGTTTAGTTTGGGAAACTTGGTCAGCATGGATGAGTTGGGACCGAAGGGTCTGTTTCAGTGCTGTATGACTCTATGGCTCAACTTGCAATACCAAGAAGGGATGACATTGGGATGTGATGAGTTAGCGTCTTTACGTGATCATTAATCGATGGCTTAAGGGTCTTAACTGTGGATGAGTTGAAAAAGACCCCTCTGGACCTTCTTGCTAATTGATGAAATGACGTAAATTGAGACGGTATCTCTCCAGGATCACTATGCACGATTATTTGTCCTCCTTACTGTATTCACTGCTCCCACGGGGAGAACATTGCATCCAATGGATGAGAAGGGACTGTATGGAGCAGAGGCAGCGGCGTTGACTGAATGACTTATTTCTTTGCTGTTCATTCTGCAGTTTCAAAATTCTAAAGCAAACACCCAAAGGCTTGTTTGATTTTGGAAAATACAACACCATGTTTCCATTGTGTTTTTCCTGTCTTAGTGTGTTGCCAAGGCATCAGTTGATAAGGTTTTCAATAACTGCAGAACAAGAAAAAATGAAACACAGTTGTAAAAGGTGTTGGTAAGACCGTTATATGAAGTGAAAATTGCCTTTGTCCTATCGACCATGGGTGACAAATTTAGCCTGGGGGTCACACCTACTTCAGGCACAGAGTCCATTTAAGAAGGCAAGGCTGCTGATACAGGAATTGTTCCAGTGCTTATAGTGTCATTGAGCATAGCCAGCTGTCCAGTGGTCTAACCATGTGGTTCCTATATATGATGTTGGCCTCCTTACTCGAGGGAGGATATCATAGCATTGGGAAGAGTTCACAGATGTTCATTTGATCTGGGAGCGGGTCTGTGGGCTGCTCCTCAGAGGGTCAGTGTGAACTCAATGAGCTGAATGGCCTGCCATTGTTGGGATACTCTGATTCTATTTAAGATTCTGAGAGGCTTGACAGGATGGACACTAAAGGGAGGTTTCGTCATACTGAAGATCCCAGTGGACACAACTGAAAACAAGGTATCTCTTCTTTGTAACTGGAAGTGAGGAGAATTTCTCTCTGAGAGGGTGCTCGTCTGTGGAATTCTTTATTTCCAGAAGTTGGTGGAGGCTGGGCTAGCAAATATGCTTAAGGCTAAATGAGATATCTTCTTAATTGACAAAAGAATCAAAGTGTTATGGAGGGGTCAGCATGAAAGTGCAACTGAGGCCACAATCAGATCAACCAGGATCTCATCAAATGGCGAAGAAGTGATTGGACTATTCAGCTCCTGATATGGAGTCCTTCATCATTATTCATTCAGGTTTCATGATAGCTTCATCCAAAAAGCTGGTGATATCCTCGGCATGTGGACTTTTACAACCTCAAAAATCGGGGACCAAACCAAAATATTTTCGATATCACAAATGAATTCTGAACGGAATACTTATTTCAGGAGGAGAAAGATATCTCTCTTCATTTTGTTTTGGGAAGTTGAGCTTTGTGTAAATAAGCTTGATGTATATCTTATATATTCATTGATGGGATGAGGGTCTCACTGGCTAGGCCAGCATTTATTGCCCATCCCTAATTCCGCAGAGGGCAGTTAAGAGTCAGCCATATTGCTGTGAGTGTGAAGTCACATGGCGGCCAGACCAGGTAACAATGGCAGATTCCTTACCTGAAGGACATTAGTGAACCAAATGGGTTTTTTCCCAACAGTTGATAATGGATTCATGGTCACCATTAGACCCATCATGTCAAATTGATTTCAAAAGTCGGTCTCCAGAACACGTGTGTGTGTGTGTGTGTGTGTGTGTGTGTGTGTGTGTGTGTGTGTGTGTGTGTGTGTGTGTCTGTGGGGGGGTGTGTGTGTAAAAGAGAGACAGGGAAGGAGGTGTGTTAGAGGATGTGAGATGGAGATGTGTGTATGAATGAGAAAGAGATGAGGGTATTGATTGGCATGTGTATGTGTGTGTGAGAGAGAGAGAGAGAGAGAAATAAAGACAGGATAATGTTATATGTGAAAAGGAGTCAGGGAAGGAGATGAGTGAGTGAGATGGAGGTATATATATGAAAAGAGAGAGATGAAGGGATCTATACATGTGAAATAGAGAGTCAGGAATGGTTCTATATGTGAACGCAGAAGATTTGGGTGTGAGAGAGTGAGATGGAGACGTATGTACAAGCAAGAGAGAAAGAGAAGGCATGAAAAATGGAGATCTGTGTATTTGTGTGTGAGAGAAAACAAGAGCAACTAAGGCAGGCTCCAGAGAGATGAGGTAATTTAGGTTTGTGGTTGTCAGATAGTTTCATTGACTTGAAGCAAATGAATGCACCACATTAGGCCTATCAACACCTTGAGCTCATTCAATTCAAAGCTGATAAATTGTGGAGGGAGTATGTGTTTATTGGAATTCTCACTGCAGTGGAAAACAATTGAAGCAGGCCAGAGACACCCAATCAGATTAGCTTAATTTTAAGAAGACGATGTTGGTTAGAATTCAATTGTACTTAAATTACAGATGGCTTGTGCTACTGCTTTCAGCTGTGGGAATCCTTTGCGATACCTATTGAGCCCTTCAGAAAAATGCAATCAGTTCATCCACAGTACAGTGGTTATTTTACGACAATTTATTGCAAGTGTTTGAATAATGTTGGTGGCAACCTGAGAGCTAACGTTTCTCATCTGCTTAAAGGAGAGCTCACAGCCTCCCACTGACCCCGCTCCCCTCCCCCCCTCACTTTTGTAATGAATCCTTTCATAGGATATGGGCATCAGTGGGCAAGGCCAGAATTTGTGACCCATCCCTAATTGCCCCTTGATCTGAATAGATGAGCCATTTCAGAGGGTGGTTAAGCATTGCTATGGGCCTGGAGTCACATGTAGTCCAGACTGGGGAAAGATGGCAGATTTACTCTCCAGAGGGCAAATAAGCTTTGATAATGAGCGGTGGTCACCATTATTGAAACTAGTTTTCAATTCCAGACATGTAACTGGATTCCAACTCTCCCAGTTGCCATTGCGAAACTCGAACTATTCCTCCATTATAGTCATGATTTGAAGATGTCAGTGTTGGACTGGGGTGTACAAAGTTGTGTGATTCTTAACTTTGTACATTCCTTCATTGTTTGCTGTGACTTAATGGGTAGCACTCTCACCTCTGAAAGTGAAGATCATGGCTCTAAGACCCACTTCTTGACACTTGAGCAGCAAAACCCCTAATACGTGGCGCAGTCCCGAGGGAGTGCTACTCTGTTAAAGATGCTGTCTCCTGGATCAGGCCTCGCGTCAAGGGCCCATCTATCACTTCAAATGTATGTAAAAGATTTCATGACACTATTTCAAAGTCTACCTCCCAGAAAAAAAAGAAAAACATCTTTGTGGACTATACTTCAAAGCGCCCAATGTTCTAACCTCGATATCCTGTTTAATACCTCAATAGTTTCAAGAAAGAAAGATCGTTTGCTCATTGCTTCATTGCTTTGTTATGAATACCTCAGTCAGGATTCAAGTGTTTACCATAAACCTAGTTTTAGGAATTAACCATGTCGAGACTGCAATGAAAGCAAACTTGGAACTCATAATTCTTAAACATTTGGACTGAGAGGTTTACCGAAAGATAGAGCTATGAAAGAGCAGGAGAGTTTCCTTAGCTCAAGAATCAGAGATGTGGCATGTTCTATACGTGCAAA